>NC_088678.1:35430836-36055836 GCF_950023065.1 Planococcus citri | reverse complement strand
GAGCGAGTGGAACGTCAGCGAGAGGGGATAAGAAAATTCGTAGAATTAATTTCTTCGTGTTTTTTTATTCTTTTCTTTTTCTGTAGGTACATAAAAATACCTTTCGTTGTTATTTTATTCCTAATTTTCTTCTTCTACATGGCTATACTTAAACTAACTGCTGCGTGAAGAATGCATTGTATAACAAGATAAACTCTCCCTTTCACTGGATAGGTAGGTGCATTTGGTTTTCATAATTCAGACGCGACAATAAAGAAATTACGCTCTCGATTAATAACCTCTCTCGCCAACCAGTGAGGTACCCGGCATCGCCACGTGTTTAATGATGAAAAATACCGAGGGTTGGAATTGGAAAGCCACCGAGAGAAAGAGAGAAAGAAGTGTCCATAATTCGCGCGCAAAAAAAACATAACCAACAACATCGTAATTCTGCAAATTTATGAACGGTAAAATACGAAACTGTGGGGTAATTTTACATTTCAAAGAACATACCCTTCCTGGTATTATTGCATTATTGCTATAATAAAATTCCTTTTGTTTTTGTTGTTAGGTTTCTCTCAAAAGAACGACCATGAGTCGCGATAAAAGCTTACTTTTGACCTTTAAGACGAATTTTTCGCTAGTTTTTTTTGCTTTCATATTTTTATTTTATTTTTGAAGCGATGACGCTTATCTATCGATGGTCAAACGCGCCTTGAATGATATTCGTTTATGAAACGGATCAAAAGCATAGGGTATGTAATGCGACGATATTGATGGCTCAATTTTTTTCGTCATTTTCCTTTTTGCTAACCGAAGCTCTTTTTTTCTTAGTCGCGTAGGTAGGAGAAAAGAAGTACGTATCTAAACTTTTGAAATTTTTTCACTCGGTGACATGAAATTTGAAATTTTGGATGCTCGAATTTGATTTTGGAATTTTCCAATTTTATGAACCTTCTTGGTAGAAAAAGAAAAGATACGGCTAATCTCTTGGCAACGAGTACGAAAAAAAATTGAAAACCAAGACGAACCGTAGGCCTGTCGTCGGTAGGGATAAATTTTATCTTCAAACCTTGAAAAAATTCAAAAGAAAGCGAAGGAGGCTGAATGCGGGTGTAAGTATGCAACCTCGAAAAGTTTTCATACAGCCTTAATTGTTTTGTTTTGCACTTGACTGAAGGTAAAAAGCGATTTAATTTTTTCGGTGTAGGATTTTACCTACTACTCTCTATTCAGCGAAGAATGAAAAAAACATTTAGGTATATCTACTTTTTGAAACTTATCGTTTCTATACTTTTTATTATAATTTTTCACTTCATCAATGAGGAATTACTGCGTAGAATATTAGGGGAAAAAATAAGTAAAATTCTTCAAAAAGAATTGTAAGTAAGAAAGGTTAACAATCGAATTTTTCGACCATTCGGACATCAATTTCGTTCCTTTTTTTTGACCACTCAAGCCTGTAAATTTCAAAGACCTGATAAAAAAAACTGTACCTACCCAGTTTTTAAAAAAATAAATGGAGAATTCAAAATCATTTAGAAATCAGGAAAAATCACAGAGAAATCATTCAACACTTGTAAAAAAGAATATCAGGATTTCCAATTTCGATCAAGATTTCAAGAAATTTTGAATATAAAATATGTACAAGACTTTGAATTTTTCAATTTACTACGAACGAAGTCATTTTGAAAATAAATCCAATTGTAAGTGCTTAATTTTTGTGATTTTAAAATTAATTCTCTTGCTCTAATCGACTCTCACTTTGCCTATTTGAAATGTATGTAATTGAGGGGCTTCGTGGAAAAGGGGCCTTAGTTAATTTTTTTTCACTGATTTTTACAACTTCAAATACCTAGACTTAAAATTTTTTTCTATGAGCAAATATTTTCCAATTCGTTTTTTTTTTCATGGAAGAACACTTCAATATAACCGAATATGGTTGAATTGATAAAAAAATAATTTTGAATATATTCAGAATTGTAAAAATTAAATAAACAAAAAAAATTCTCTAAGGCCTCTTTTCCATGGAACCCCTCAATTTCAACGAGTCAAAAGCAGGGTTGCCAACTGCTGTAGTCGAATATACGAAAGCTGTATTTCATGTTGAGTAATAACAAATTGCTAGGTACTTACATTATGATACCATGTGATTGAGGTAACTGCTGGATTTGCATTTACTATGCATTCTAGGGTCACGTTATCGCCTTCTTTTACTTTATTAAAATTGTGTGCTGAACGTAGAATGATACTCGTAATTGGTCGATCTGAAAAACAAAAAAAAAAACAAAAAAATTGAAAAATGAATAATTTATATCTAAGAATTATTTGATCGTTCCAAGGCGAGAAAACTAGAGAACTAGGTACCATTCTTTTTGATTTTTTTTTTTTTTGACTTTTTGAGCCAACTAACTCTCACATTTTATTAGACTTTAAAAAACTTGTAAAAAATTGATCAATTTTCAATTTGAGTGTAAATATTTCAACTTTACAATAATTTTAGTTTGACTCTGACTTTAAAAAACTTGGAAATAGGTAACGTTAAACTCAAAAACGATTTTCTGACGTTTTATCGGACTTCTCTTTTTATTATTTTGGAATTCTTTTCCTTGGAGAGGAAACTTTACCCCTCCAAATTTTTGAAAGTTTTGGCGTATATCTAACTAAGAACTCTCTAAATTTGAAACAGTGAAATTTCACTAATTCAGTAAATTTTTTTACTGTTTTGCAGTAAAAAACTACTGCTTTTAAGAAGCCAAAATGTCGTGACTGCTAAGCAGTGAAATTTTACTGTTTCAAATTTAGAGAGAAGAGCATGGAAGGCAACAAGGAAAATTTACGAAAATATTTTCCAATTTAATCTTCTCTTCCTACCTATTCTCCCCCTTTCCCATTGAAAATTTCTCCAATAGAATTTTTTAAAATAAATAAATCCTCAAGGATTTACCACCATTTTTCAATTTATTAAACATTTATCTATTTATTAATTTTTTTCTCATTCACGAAGTTGAATGAACGCATCATTGTCATTGATATTTAAAATCATTTCAAAAAGCAATTTTTTTTTTTAAACAAAGAGTACGAAATTCTAGCTTAGATATCCATAGTTTATTCGTGCGTTCTTTTTTTCAATATAATTTTCAGTCCATGTTTTTTCAGACCTTTGAAAATTTTTTTGCGTTTAGCTGCTAAAGACCAATAGTGATGATACGAAAGACTTCAGGGAAGAAAATACTCAAGACATAACAAACACTGTTTCAGCGAGAAAGTAAAAATATTAAAAATAATCCTCAAAAATAAATTTTCCAAGCCTATAATATGATACAAATATTGAAATTTTGTTTAAAGCCAAATTTTCAAATTTCACAATGTGTATTTTTGAATTTGTATTACGCTTCTATCAACAACATCGAACGAAGAATTTAATTTAAAACGAATCACGAAGAAAATCTAATTCGCCAACATTACTAAAATTCTAAGAAAAGTTGGAAAATTTTCAATATTTTTCCAAGAGCAAGGCTGCCATTTTTTTATTTTTTTTATTCGACGCTATGCCATACAATTCAAAGTGTACCTACGAATCTCGTGATAAATAAATATTCTTGCTGAAGGGCGCAGTCGAAAACGGCACGTGAAATATGGAAAATGCTCGTAGAAATAAAAAAAATTTATTATGTAAAATACACTCTTCTACCACGTGGATATCTTACCTACCTAGCGCTTACCTACTTAATTTCCTTCGATACCTACAAAAAAACTCCTAAGGGAACAGATCAGTTTGGAATTTTGGTATTTATTGGATTCTTTCGTGCGAGTTCTCAAAATTTTGTCGACGAATACATAAATAGGTACCTACTTACATCAGCGAAGTGATCGTTATATTAACGATGAGATGGTAATATGAGAGAGGAGGGGGGCGGGCGATGCAGACTACTCACTTGTGAAAAGAAATATGCGTATTGAAAAAAAAGATAGGTACTTACAGTGCACTTGTAGAATTTTTTTATCTTCTAAATAATATTCTGGAAATTTTTCGTTTTCGCATCGGCAAAAAAGATCCTTATCGTTGAATGATGATTCTGCTCTGATTGTCAATTTACTCGTTGTCTTATTCTTGGTATGCATCAACTGCAAAATGTAATCAGAAAGAAATAAGGTAAAAATTACAGCAATTTTGAAGTAGAGTGGACCGATTACATGAGAATTTAAATTAATCAAATCAAAAAGAAAGCATCAAATATTTTTGGGGGCTCTTCCTCCCCCTTTCTAATTTTATATCACACTCTCGGTGAAGAATATATGCTGTAATCTTTCAGCTGACTAGTTGAAATAAAAATATAAAAAGAATCGTTCTGCCCGGCAATAAAGGATTACCGATCATCGAACGAGAACGTAGCATAATACGATTTTGGAAAACTCGTTGCTCGTTCGTCGTTCCAGCCGACCAAATTGGTATAAAAAATTAAATTTCTATAATACCCCGGAGACTTGGGGGCGAAACATCGAGATATCGGTGAAATTTCCACAGCACAGGGTAAGAGAGGCAAGCATATCGTAGTCTATCGTAGTACATGTTGAGTAGAGTAGAGTAAACGGATGTCGAAACGTATTACCGTAATGGCCGCTGATCTAATAGGTTCTCCGTCTAATAACCACGAAATACTGGCCAGAGGATTGGATCCGAAACATTCGCACAGAAATGAAAACGATTCGCCATCTTTCAAGATATTATTACCGTTCAACATTAAAACAGCTAATGGTTTAACTGTAACAAAACAAACAGAGAAAAAAAAGGCACGGTTTTAATTTATTAAATATAAAAGTATTAAGGCGTTTAATGGACGAACAATTGAGCTCAGGTAATTTTTTAAGTGTCTGCGAGGCGAAGCTGTCTTGTTCAATGAATCGAATTAAGAGCTTTTCGCGCCCATCTTTTTCGTCTCCACCAACACGTGTTCTACTGTTTTAAAACATTTTCGGGCGTTTTTCCCCCCATGAGATGGACAGGTACTGGCGATGAATTAATTGGTGTACTTCCATTATAAAAAGGTGCTTCATCTCTCTTCTTTCACGAGCCAAAAAAAATGCTGCGAATCTTTCGTCCACTGTCACCCTTTTCCCTCCTTTCCTGCTTTATGTGTACACGATAAACGTTGCTCATTTCGTAAAAGTCACCTCATGCTGACGGAGGGATGGTCTTTTTAAAAAGTCAATATGTTTACCTATACCTATTTTAGTAAATCCCGTTATTAATGTCTATTGTGTCGAGCATAATATTATTCCAACGTGTAGTTGATATTTAGCTCGTTGCAAGGCTTAGCTATTTTCGCCCCGTTCTTACGTCGATTTTTGTGTTGTTTTTTTTTTGCCACGATGCGACGAGTTTTTTTTTCTCAGATGTTGACTCTGGGGAAAACGTGACTTTCAATGGAGGGAGTTGTGAGTAAGACGATGAAAGCGTGGTGTTATTTTGATAACTATAGTGTTTTGTTTCAAATTGTGTGTGGGATGGGTGGTTTTGTTTGAGTGGAAGACGAAGAGATAAGGTGTGAAGAGAGGAGGAAAAGAAGTTTGTAATCTTCAATTTTTGATCAAGAGAAAAATTGTTTAAAAAATGTTCACCAATTGGATTGTCTGTTAAGCATTAGGTTTTGAGAGGATTGACTTAAATCGAAAACATAATTTGAAGTACATATACCTCATCAGTATGAAACTGTGAAAATTAAACTTCGACATTTATGTACTTAGTTCCAAAAAGATCATTTCACTCAAGCAAAAATAGAATGATTAGATATAGTCCTTACAAAACATTAAAATGATTTCTTGAAAAAGTCGAGGCTAAAAAAATATGATTAAAACCATGAAAAGCTGACGAAAAATCATGTTAATATTTCATTATTCATTTCAGCAGATAACTATGTAGAAGTTGTATACGTATATCGTGCTCATTTTTTACCTTACCTATTTGTATTTATGCCCTCTCTTCTTCCAACCTGGAAACTAATCCAGTGCAGTAATGTTGCGATCAGATCAATTCTCACAATTTTTCTGTCAATTATTTTAATCGAATCAAGGTGAACTGTGATTTTTAAATACCTTCGCTTCAAAAGTTGCTAACAAATAAACCTATCAATCACTCAGTCATCATTTTTGCTGTTTGTTACCAGAGCAATGGAGATCTGATGGCAGCTCCCTTAAAACATTTAAAAATTATTTTTTCAAAATAGTTATCTGAAAAATCTAGTAAGTACACCGCATGTAACTTGGCTTTTTTAAATCTCAGAAAAAAAATGGTTGGATAGACTGAATCAATATTCGTACTTACTTAATATAAGCCTTCAAAAACTGGTGAAAAAAATATTTCAGGCAACCTTCGATATTTTGTTTACATTTTGATCAAAATTTTAGGGCTCCCCGTGCTCTCACGAGTTTGCAGATACCATCACGAACAGTTGAAAGCAATAAATATCTTGAACATTTGTGCTTATTACATTTTTTCCAGATTTTCGAATTGTACTTATACTCGTAGTCGTAGATCCTAAATTTGACAAGCTTTCAGAAATTGAGCTTTCGAATTTAGAATCTGCAGCTAGGTACCCACTTTTTTAAAAAATTAATTCTCAACTCATTCCATAGTTTTTGAAAATTGAACACCCTAAAAATCCACCTACAGAAACTTCACTCAAAGTAACGTCCTCATAAACTGAAAAGGTCCTACTTGTGATTCTACATGAGAAAGTGAAGAGCTAGGCATCAAAAATATCGAAACAATACGATATAAGTTAACGAAAAATAAAATACCCCCAGTCGATTTCTGATCATGATCGATTTTCGACCGAAAAACCGATTTCCGAGGCCAAATTTGATTTTTTAAGATGAACACAATCGATCATATGGAATCGAAAATCGCAAATATAATTGAGTTTTAGGGTTCGATTATCGATTTTTGATCTTGATGAATTACTGATGAGGAGGCCCAATGCTAAAATTTGTTTTTCATTCCCAACGTAATCGATCATAAATGGAATCTATAATTGCGAAGAATCAATTTTTGCGTTCGATTAGTCGATTTTCGATCATAATCGATTATTGGCTGAAAAGTCCATTTCCATTTCTGAGACTGAATTTGACTTTTCATTTTCGAATTTCGAATTTTCATGATGAACATGATCGATCATGTGAAATCGAAAATCGCAAATCGCAAATAAAATCGTTTTTTAGGGTTCGATTATCGATTTTTAATGATGATCGATTTTTCATCGGGAAGTCCAAATCGAACCCCAAAAATCGAATTATTTGTGATTTTCGATTCTAGACTGATGGATCGTTTTCGAAAATTAAAAATCAAATTCAGTCTCAAGAATAGATTTTTCGGTAAAAAAAAAATCGATTATGATCAGAAATCGACTAATTGGACCCAAAAATCGATTCCTTTCGCAATTTTAACCAATATGGTGTGAATAAAAAATCAATTTTGGCCTCAGACCTTCTCGTCAGTTATTGATCAGGATCAAAAATCGATTGGTCGACCATAAAAATTGATTTATTTGTAATTTTCAATTCCATATGATACTTCGATCGTTTTTGAAATGAAAAATCAAAAGCCTCAAAAATAGACTTTTTTGATCGAAATCGATCGTGCTCAAAAATCGACTAATCTAACCCCAAATATCAATTTATTTGCAATTATGATCGACTCTCATTCTCGGAATAGAAAATCAATTTTAGAGCCTTCTGCTCCTCAGTCAGCCATTGACAAAGATCCAAAATCGGTATTTTGAACTCAAAAACTCGTGAGCTGCATTGATCGAATGATCGATCTTTTCCAAGATAATCAGAAGCTTATTTTAATAAGACGCGTTCTGCAGTCATAAAACTTGCGAATAGGTTTAGTGGAATCCAACTGAAAGAAAAATGTTTGAACGAGACAGCAAAATGGAGAGCGCATGCAAAAATAATCACCATTCAAAATTTCAAGCGCTAAAATGCATTTTCTAATCTACAGACCAAAAAAGTGAAAAAAATCAAGAATTTTACCAAATCGACTTAATGGGAAGCTGAAATGGTATGTACCAACCTTACTCTATTTTTCACCTCCCCTTTCCCCTCCCCTCCCTTCCCCTCCCCATTAATCAGAAACGGTTTATTGAACCATTTTGTGCTGTTCCGATGCTTCCATCAGATTTTTAAAATAAAATAGGTACAGTTTCAAACCGGCAGAAAGGATTTTGTAAAAATGGTGTGTAATCGGTCTAGTAGGTCACTAACAAGCATCAATTGCGTTTACACATAGGTAACTTGCTGAAGTTGATTTGAACTGTTTTTAATTTTTGAAAAGTTTCTGGAGCTTCTAGAACTCCTTTAAACGACCTCTAATCAACTGAGCATGTTGCAATTACGATACTTACGAGTATGTCGATTTGTTAGGTTTCCAACTTTATTGGGTAAAATTTTGTGAAATTTCCAACTTTGAAAATCTGATGAAGGCTCCAGAGGTATTCAAAACCGTTTCAAATGGATTTTAATCGATCCGAGAGGTAAAAAATAAGGGAGGTACTGGAGTACCAAATTTCATGTTTCTAGGTCAGTTTGATATAATTTTGATTTTTTCGTACTTTTAACCCACATTTGAGTATCGAAAATTCACCAAAAATCAAAAAATGCACTTTAGCACCTAAAATTTCAAATTGATGTATTTTTTACGTTTTTTCGATTTAGCTATTCTCGTTCAAAAATTTTCCCTCCTGTTGGAATGTCTCCTTTGTAAAACAAAATAAATGACATTAGATATCAGTGCTGCAGATGGTACTACTTTCCTATATCGCCGAGATAGAAGAAAGAAAGAAACGAAGGAGAAGGAATAATACTCGGTAAAAGTGATTCACGTTGCGGTTAAGCGGGTATTTTTTTCATTTTTAAAATTCCAAGTACGAAAGTAATTACTTTCATTACGCGGTAAAACACACAAAACGTTTAAAATTTTCTCATCTCTCATTCGTGGCCATTTCCTTTTTACGGTGTACATAAAAAATTTATTACTACGGTATAAGTACAGCAGTATACCGACGTTCTATAGAGTATAATATTTTATCAATATTAGTGATCGCGGAATATATAAAGGCAAACGTGCGGCGTGCCGTTGCCATTTTACTATATAATGTAAAGTATACAAATACATACATACTGTATAGTATACACGTATAATATAGTAATTATTATCCTATAGGATGGCAAAGGCACAAACAGGAACAGCAGAGTGGAAAAAAGTAAGTATATATTCGAGAACGAGAGTGAGCGCTGAGGAGTAGGGTAGTGGAAATGAAAACGCGGGATGGGAAAAGAGAAAAACGACGACGACAAATAGTACGATTTTATCAGCTTTTAGTTTCTAAAATGTTGGCTTAAGAAATTAGATTTCTATGCAGACGCAGCAGTAGCAAAAAGATTTTTACCAAAGCACGTAAATGGGAAATGCGGTAGCGTTTGTTATTAAGTGAAGCTGTAACTTTGATAAGAAAACCAACAGCATCGTAACGGTTATAAAGTTGTTTTTCCATATAACAATCGTTTGTCTCTCGGTTATACACATTTAATTAAGATGCTCGTCATAAAATTTTCAAAAGCACGATAAAATAATTTCGTGACGCGGTGCGGTTTAGGCAACCGGCGTTACCGGCCGCGTGTGCTGTGCGGATTTTTTCCCCATTGCTTTGTACCGCCTCTTGAGTTCGTTCTCTTTGCCTTTTAGTTAGGTTCGCTATTAGACGAGTAGGCATATAACACCATGTAGTATACAGTATACACATAGGCCTATTATATACGTGTACGTATGTTAAGCTGTCTTCTTTCATGTGCAAATGCGAACACGATTTTGATTTGTTGCGTGTTAATCGCAAACATACCATACCTAACAACGAAGATTGACGTTTCAAGCCCTTTCGGCGAATAAGGCGAAGAGCGATATATTTTTATGAAAATAAGCCGAGTGGAAAAATTCGTTGTAAAAATTGTTCCGATTTTTTTTTGCAACCATTCTCAGACCACTCAACTGGTATCAATAAGTTTACAGTAAAAAGCGGAAATGATATAAAAACTTCTTCTACCTTTCTATATAGTGTACAGTTAGATTTTGATGTTGCTCCGGATATTTTCAACAAACGAGCGAGGGTTAAAAACATTTCATTAATTAAAACGTCACTAACTTACAACACAGCTCAGGAAAACCTTATTAAGTCTGTCTGTCTTTTAGCTCAACAAACGCACTGAAATTTATAAAGAATAGAGAGCAACGCAGAAACACGCAAAGGCGAAACAAAAGCTAAAATAAAAACAATAGATGACAAAGAAGTTATTAGATAACCAGACGTAAAGTTTGCTATTAATGGAGAAAAACTCTCGAAATGATTTTCTAAATTAAATACTTACAAATCGAAAAAGGGAGAACAATTGATGATTATCGGAAACAGATGACATCGACGACGAGCTCAACGACATCGACATCGTCGTAGTGCTTTTATTCTTCTTGTAAAGTTTTACTAACGCGCGAATTTCCTCGATTTTTGTTCTGTTCCTTGTCTGTTGTATTTAGTACAACGACGATGGTAGGTTTTACAAGTTTTAATTTCATTTTTTTTGTCGTCATTTTACCTTGTATTATAATTAACGCTTCTACGTTTTGGAATAATTCAACGAAATGATTTCAATCATTTCCACAACGAAAAGGAAAACGGAAAAATTTGATGACAATTTTCAAAAACATTCGAATTAAACCGCGAATACATCCAAGGGACGCTGCTGTCGCTGATTTTTTTTACCAACACACAAATTTTCAGTCTGGTACCTACCTAATGGAAAAATTGAGGAATTTTGAATTATACAAAATTGACCAAAAATCGAATAAAATGAAGAAAAAATTTTGATGATTGATTATTAGGTATGCCTATAAATCTCACTTAATCTCATTTCTAAAAATACTTGGGTAATTACGTTTCAATTACTGTGGCAGGTACCTTCACTATTGGAAACACAACGTTTAGAAAAATATTTCTCAGTCATCAATGTTCAAAATGTTAACACATGAGCTGTGTGAAATTAATTAGAGTTGCATTAATTTTTGATCAATTTAATTCTGTATTTTAAAATCGATAAAATTGGTATGAAAATTATTCAAAATTGATAATAATATTCCACAATTTATCCAAAAATTGATAAAATAGTAAGAAAGTTTTATACAACGAAAGTAAGAAAAAAATTAATTCAAAAATTGTTTAAAATCACAAAAATTTGCGCAATAAATTAAAAAATATATTATTGCCTTAAGTAATGAAATATCGTCAAAATTGTAGGCCTACAACATAAGTAAGTAATGCAAAAAATTCGCTGATTCATGAAAAATCAGTAATTTTGAAATGGTTTTTTCTGGTTCCTAGACAGGTAATGGTAAAAATACCAGTCACTTACCAAAAATTACCAGTTATTACCAAAAATTTCCAGTAATTACCATAAATTATCAGTAATTCACCAAAAATGACCAGTATAATTACCAAATTATCAGTAATTCGTCAAAAATTACCAGCAATTACCAAAAATTGCCAATAATTAGCAAGAATTACCAGTAATTTACCAAAAATTATCAGTAGTTTGCCTAAAATTCCTAATGATTTATCAAAAGTTACCATTTACTAGACTAGTACACGGAAAAAAAAATTATGGATAATTTTTACTATTTCATACAGTAACCGGATCCCATTCAAAAATATTGCGATTTTTACTATGAGATTTGTAAATTTTACTATGAGATTAGTAAATTTTACTATGAGAGTAATAAATTTTACCTAATTCTATAGTAAAATGTATTTTTTGGCTGAGTAAAAATCACTATTATTTTTGGATTGGATCCGGTTACTGTACTGAAATAGTAATTTTTATTGTTTTTTTTTTTCAGTGTAAAACTAGAAATCTTCAGTAATTATCCGATGAATCATTCGTGAATGACTGAACCACTTCGAAATCAAATTAGATAAATGATGACAAAACGAAGCATTTTTTTATAAATTTCTCAATAATAATTGTGAATTTGCTCAATGGAGAAAAATCGTTTTCGAACGAATGGATCACTGAAAAATCAAATTAGGTATTAAGATGAAATGACGAAACTGATCCTATCAACAAAAATTATAGTCGGGGAGCCCGCATAAGGATCTATTGCACCCCCCTTGATCCTCCGGGACAACTTTTTTCATAAAGGGGGAGTCCTAAGGAACATTTCTAGCCCTTGTCCTCAAAAAAGTGGCCCTATACTTGCAAAATGGCGGCCATATTGATTGACAGGTCAGCCGAAATCGCAGATTTTGCGTTCCAACATAGGACTTGCACGAAATTGTTTAAACCGTGCAAAGGTAAATCGATAGATCAGGAAACAATATATCACTTGTCAAAATTTCAAGTGCTAAAGTTTTTTATTCGATTTTTGGTGAATTTTTGAAAATCAAATTTTGGCCAAAAATGAGGGGAAAAATCAAAATTTCATCAAATTGACCAAGAAAGCTAAAATTTGGCATATACCCTATTTTAACACGCCAAATCGATTGGAAACGGTTTCAACCCGTTTTTTGAGCAGTTCTGGAGCCTCCAGCAGATTTTTTAAACTCGAAATTCCCACAAAATCTCATAAAATGGAGATGGAAAACCGAAATTCATTCTGCAAACTAATTCAATATGCCACGAAGTCGACTGCAAGTGGATTTCAAGTCATTTTGAAGCCTTCAGCGACTTTTTGAAAATTACTGGAGCCTCCACCAGATTTTTGAAACTTGCTACCACAACATTTTATTAAATGGAGTAAGCAAGCTAAAATTTACTTCGGAAAATAATTTCAACACGATATGAAGTCGACTGCATGGTGGTTCCAAATTGTTTTGAAGCATCCGGCTACTTTTTGGAAATTTCAATTTTTCAAAAAACGCCATACAACCTTTCCAAAAAATCGCCGGAGGTTCCAAAACGACTTGAAATCCACCAGCAGCCGACTTCGTAGCGTACCTATTGAAATTACTTTGCAGAATGAATTTCGGCTTTCCATCTTCATTTGATGAAATTTTGGGAAATTTCAAGTTTCAAAAAATCTACTGGAGGTTCCAGTAATTTTCCAAAAGTCGCTGGAGGCTCCAAAACGACTTGAAATCCACGTGCAGTTGATTTCGTATCGCATTTAAATTAGTTTGCAGAATGAATTTCGGCTTTTAGACAATTTGTTCCCGAACGCTTTGCTAAGAATTGGAAAATAATTCGAGAACGACTGAATCACTCTCACGACGGAATCAAATCCAGTTGAAAAGAATGTAGCAAAAGACTTTTTCAAATTCACCAATGAAAATTAAGCTTATTTTTGTTCGTGAAGTCATGTCGAAAGTGACTCTCAGAATGCGTTGATAGGTAGTTGGATTTGAGAATGATCCAGGAAAAAAATTTCGGAGTTGTAACTAACTCCTTTTTAAATGATTGGAAATTGTTCGTGAAACGTACTTTCGATTCATTCAGAGGACTAAAAGATAATGTTACATAATTTTCGAATACTCAAACTCAAATATTTACAGCTTCACAGTCAAATACGTATGTACCACTAAATCGTTCTAAAACGACTATCATATTTCAGGAAATCCTCCTCCTCCTCTTCCTATTTTCCCTTCTCAAGGGCAAAAAAGGACGTTCATTGTAATTTCTAAAATACAACAAAACATCATCTGTACACTGATAATAACTTCGACCCAAATCACCTTCTTTGCTAGTGGTAGCATTGTAGCAGAGCGTCGGTTTATCAAAGGGTCCTTGGAGATGGGTACGATACGATTGTGTAGGCAGTGCAGGAACAAAAGAAGACGAACTTTGAATAGATAAATCGCTTTCGAGAAATGAAATAACTAACCCGAAGGGTTTTTAAATCGGTATAAAAATGTTGTAAATTCAATTTTCCCACTGTAAAGTATGTATAAGCATTTTGGAAACGAATTATAGGAATCTCGTGAGATGGAAAGTTGCCTCGTTAAACCGTCACTATGCTTACTACGAGTGTAGTAGGTACCTACTATATATTTGGCAAGAAAGTTATTCTTCAAGGTCGGAAATTTGTTCCGTTTTTGTTTGCCTGTAGCGATTTAATTTCCAGAGGAGAAAAATTTCGCAGATATTTGCTAAGTATTTATTACAAATGAACGATTGTAAAAATGAGTGGAAAAAATCTGTGTTTACCTATGTAGGTACCTATAGATATTTTCAATGCGGGTCATTTCGGGCAGACCTATCAGAATTTTGAAATTTTTTGGGATAGGAAATGAGAACTTTCATTGGAATACCTATATTATTATTTGAAAATTAATGGGCACAAGAGCAGACGTATTTGAAATATTCATTCAAAATCGAGTACCACTTTTTGAGAATTTATTCGTCGATTCTTTTGTCCTTGGCATTTTTTCCCTTGCTCGGCGAAACCTCGTATGAGATTCCCTTAAGACCATCTCGAGTCGATAGCGAGTCCATAAGTCTATACTAAGTCACTTTGGCGTATGAAAAATAAATCACGTCGCTTTGTGAGATATACACGCGAGAGAATTTCAAAGGTTTTTCCAAACAGATAAAGAGAGTAGTCTGGGCATGAGGCGACAAAGCGAATTGTAATATTTGGCGTATTGAAAACACAAACGATGGCTGAGCTCAGCGGCTGGCTGGCTCTCTTCTCTTCGTCGTCAGAGGTGACAAAGTGTGTAAAGGCTTTTAGATTTTATTGTCGAAGTTATTTTATGCGAAACGCGATCGCGAACCGTCGACCGATCTCCTATTTGCGGACGTTTAAGCTTAATTTACGACTAGATTTATTCGTAATTTACTTGGCAGGTATTATGGCGTAGAAAGAGTGGGCTGCCGTTTCATTATCAGCAGTTGTACAGCAGACAAAATTTTCAAAACAGAGTTATCGAGGCGGTGAAAGGAACGACGAAAAGCTCTTTTTCAAAGTACACTATGGGATTGGTAGGCATGTGAAGAAGGGGAAGAGGGGAGCGATATTTGGCCAGTCTCGTACCATCGGGACTAGCTCGCAGATGATGAAAATCCATCTCTAATGCTAATAGTAGGTAAAGGAAAGCAATTTAGTTGACTATGTTTACCATATACATCCAATAGGACGGATTTCTTGTACGGTTTCGAAAGTCCTGGTATGTTTGCTTCGCACGTGAGCAATTTTTGGTTATAATTTCGTGGTATTTTGCGCACCGTCAGGTAACTAATGACTTTTGATTCGGTTTCTTTGGCTGTTCCGTGTATTTGTTCGTCGTGTATTCGCCATAATATTTTAGGCGGTGGTTTACCTGAAAAATAAATGACGTGATTTGAGATCGCCTCAAAATGAGCTTGTATAGCCCCAGTATTGATTTCAGGGTTGCCATCTGATCTTTCTAAAATGTTTCGAGACTCGAGTAAAAAAGGAAAAGAAAATTTTCCCACCTCTTTAGCTATAAATATTTTTAAATTAAAAACTTACCTCCTTCTACGATACAAGCCAAATGTAACTCATCATCTTCTAGATACGGTCCGGCATTAGACATTAATTCATTTTCAGATTCTATTATAGTCAAACTGGAGGGTAACTCTGGAAAAAAGCAGAAAACAACGCAACGTTAAAAATGAGCCAACTTATGATTCGTGTGTGGTGTTTTCCTCCTTTTTTTTTTCGTAATTTCCCAGCTTAATGTTTTACCGGAATATAGAACACGTTTCTCGCCCGCAGTTTCCGCCTCAAATATTATATGGCTGAAAAATAACGAGGTAATAAACAAGCTTCAAAAAATTTCGATTGCGGCTAAGTATATATGTATGTGAGGTACGGTGGATAGGTATAGGTACTCTCTTAAGTGTCCGGAAATTCGGCGTACCATAAACATGCCTGGAGGAAAATTTAAACGTGTTTGGTTCGTTTGTTTGAACTCAGTATCGTTTGATTTCGACGGTAACTTTCTGCCTGGCTTTTTTTTCAGGGTACATATATGGCAGGCAGGACATAGAGATGGTTTTTATTATAGGTGTGGAATTGTTGAAAGAACGGAAATTTTGTATTTAACGCGTGTTTGGATTTTAAAAATTATGTGGAAAAAGTTTAAGAGGGTTTGATGCGGTGAATGGCGATTTCGAAGAAGTATACGAAGGGGTTGGAAAAAAATGCTGAAATTGGATTTTGTAAGCGTACGATTTGGCAATTCGAAATACGTACCTAGTGTTATTATTTATCTTGGTTTTGTGGACACTGATTTCAAATCTTCTTGTTTTTCTTTGGTGAATTTCGAAAAACTAATACCTATTGATATTTTGTCAAGTGTTTTGCACATAATGTGAGGCTTATTCAACTACTAAATTTGTTCTGATTCATTTTTTTACAGAATTCACACCTCTAATCATTATAGGGCTAGAAACCACTACCTACTTCAATTTTGAAAAATAGGTCAGTTTTTCAATTTTTTTCATATTTACTTAGGTAGAGCATTTTTTTTATTTTTAAAAATCATACTTGAATTAAAAATGAATAAAAACCACTTCCTAGCCCTCTGAAAAGTGAAAAAAACACGAAAAATTCCAACGAACTGTAAATTTGAAGAACTTGCTGTACATATTTGAATGAATCCTTACGTATTTTTGGAACCACTGAATGACATTATTTTTCAGAGTTTTTCGATCTTCAGTTTTTACAGTTCTGAGGACTATGGTAGTTTTTATTTGTAATCCAAAAACATCAAAGAAGATGCCTGAACCAGCCTCTCTTTCTCCTAATCA
Organism: Planococcus citri; assembly: GCF_950023065.1. Classification (NCBI taxonomy): domain Eukaryota; kingdom Metazoa; phylum Arthropoda; class Insecta; order Hemiptera; family Pseudococcidae; genus Planococcus; species Planococcus citri. Next base: position 36,039,039 of record NC_088678.1, on the reverse strand, counting down.
TCAGTCTTTAAGACATGGAAATATGTTATTTTTTTTCATTTTTTTTCTTCCAATTTTTAATTTATTTTCATTCTTTAGAAGAGTTTCTGTGAAAAAATATTTTCATTTTTTTTTTTAGCATTTCAGCGAAATATCATGGATTTTGTTCAAAGCCTTGAAACTGAAGCCAGGTTAGTTTTTTTTTATTCGTAAAATATGGAAACCAATGTTTAAATTTATACTAAACGGCTGAAGTTGTGCTAATGCCAGATTACAAAGTCATTTCAGGCATCGGTATATATTTTTTTATGACTCAGACTTTGAAATATTGTTTATAATCTTAGTCCCTTCATGGGAATTTCATTAATTCAATTTTTGAAAAATTTATTTGTTTTTTCAATTTTTTAAAAACTTTTTCAAGCAAAATAACTTCCAGTCTAACGATCTTTAGAATCGATTGGAGATGATATTTTAATTTTCTGTTGTCCCTGAAAGAATTCTAATTTTCAAAAAAAAATCTGTGGACAAAATTTCGGATTTTTATGCTTGAATCAACACTCAACAGCAAGAATCCCTCAAATCTGAATTTATAGGTAATTAGTGATGTTGAAATGCGCGCAAATTCCATAAATTGATGTTATTTTTGCTTATATTTGTGATTTTCAGCATGAGAAATTGTCTAACAAACGTAAAAACATGAAAAAGCAGGACGAATTCTCAAGTTTTATTTTAATGAAAGGGGGAGAGGTTCAATATTATTACTACTGATCAGTTTTTTTCATCACTTAAGAAAGCAATTCGATTTTTGTTTTCAATTCAAAATTTTAAAATGTTCGGATCATTTCCTCTAATTTATTATCACTTGAGAGAAAATTTTCAGAAATTGAAATTTCCAAAACAAGGGAAGGATAAGTGGGAAATTCAAAATTTTTCTACATATTTTTTTTTGACATTTTTTTATACTGGGCGTGTATAATTACCAGGATTTGGGAGTCCCAAAATTTTTGTTACATGATTAAATAATATAAAAAAAAGACAAAAGGAGGACAATTTCTTAAATTTTATTTGAATGGAAGGGGGATAGGTTCAATATTACTGCTATCAATTTTTTCAACACTTCGGAAAGCATTTCGATTTTTTTTTTCAATTCAAAATTTTTAGATGTTTAGATCTTTTTCCAAAAAATGTATCATCACTTGAGAGAAAATTTTCAGAAATTCCGATTTTCAAAACAAGGGAAGAATGAATTGGAAATTCAAAAATTTTTGATTTAAAATGCATACTCGTATGAAAAAAGAAGTCGTTTTCCCAAAAATACTTCAAAAGAGGGAGTCTCAAAATTTCCAAAAATTCACTGAAGGCTCCCGATCAGCTCAGGAACAAAATTTCTACTTTTGTACCTACGATTAATTTTTTTTTCGTGGAAAATGGTTAATCTACTAGAGCAGGCAAATAGCGGTTTTAAAAAGGAAAAAATTGGCACATAAATTTTTTCTTCGGGAATGTGTTCAGATGAACCCCCTGAACTACCAAAAAAAACCCGAACCTCCTAACCCTGGAGCTAATTTTTTTAGGGGGCTAAAACCGGTTCCGATTTACGTTTTTTCCGATTTACTCCGAAAATATTAGGTTTACGAGAAAAACTACCATGACTAAAAATGTTCCCCTTCAAATTCTCGACAATTTGATACTACGCTCGATACCGATACCTCAAGAGGGGTGTCTGAAAAAAGGGGTGGAAAGAGTAGGTGTTTGAAAAAAAGTCAGTCCAATAAATTGATCAAAGTTACCACTTAATATCATTCGTTTTCGCTCAAATTTTTTTTACAAAGTCTACTCACCCAACTATTAATCACACCACCATTGATTGGTCTTCATCCCTCCCGAGGGGTTGATGGGGGATGCTTGGTTTTTCAAGTAACACACAACTGAATCGTGTATTTGAAAAACGGACCTGGACATGCAATATATCGAATAGTATGTTTTCGAGGTCTCTGAATACGAATATCAACTTATTTTCTAGGTCCAACTCCTCAAAGCCCCTATGTGCCTCAAAAAGGGGGTTAACATTTTGAAAAATCGTGAAAAGTCGAGTGATATATCGAATGGTATGTTTTCGAGGTCGCTGAGTACGAATATGAACTTATTTTTCGGGTCCAACCTCACAATGTCCCTCTGGGTCCCAACAAGGGGGCCAAAATTTCAAAAAGTCGAGTGATATATCAAATGAAATGTTTTTGAGGTCGCCATGCAGGCGCAAATATGAACTTATTTTTGGGTCCCACCCCACAATATCCCTCTGTGCCCAAAAAAGGGGCCAAATTTTGAAAAATCATGAAAAGTCGAGTGAAATATATCGAATGGTGTGTTTTCAGGATTTCATTTTGAAATTTTTTATCAATTTATGAGTATTTTCAGCAAAAAAAGAAACATTATAAATGATTAATTTCATTTAAATTTCCCATGAAAATATAATTCGAGTGGCACGTAAGAACCTAGACAAAATTTAAAAATAGAAATTAGTTGGATGATTATACATTTTATAAAAGTCCTAGTTCCATTTTATTTTCTATTGAAAAATAATCAAAACCTGCAGGTAGGTGAGTGAGCGTTTTAAAGAGAAATCTTGAGATGTAAAATGTTTTCTTAGCAAAATAAGCGTTCAAACTTTTTGAACAGCGATCCCAATAATACCTTGGCAATGCGAGTAGCTCTACTTACATCTCTCCTCCTCCCGCCGAAAGTTAGTCTAATCAGTATTTTTGAGATGAATTTTCAGAATTTTTTCTAAAATTATGGTGTGAATCTTTAAAGAAAAAGATCACACCATGTTTTTTCGTTAACTTCTTTGGGGCTGAGAACCATTGTGCTTCATTGTGAGGTTGGACCCGAAAAATAAGTTCATATTCGTACTCAGCGACCTCGAAAACATACCATTCGATATATCACTCGACTTTTCACGATTTTTCAAAATGTTAACCCCCTTTTTGGGGCACAGAGGGGCTTTGAGGAGTTGGACCCAGAAAATAAGTTGGTATTCGTATTCAGCGACCTCGAAAACATACCATTCGATATATTGCATGTCCAGATTCGTTTTTCAAATATATGATTCAGTTGTGTGTTACTTGAAAAACCAAGCATCCCCCACCAACCCCTTGGGAGAGATGAAGACCAATCAATGGTGGTGTGACTAATAGTTGGGTAAGTAGACTTTGTAAAAAAAATTTGAGCGAAAACGAATGATATTAAGTGGTAACTTTGATCGATTTATTGGACTGACTTTTTTTCAAACATCTACTCTTTCCACCCCTTTTTTCAGACACTCCTCTTGAGGTATCGGTATCGAGCGTAGTAACAAATTGTCGAGAATTTGAAGGGGAACATTTTTAGTCATGGTAGTTTTTCTCGTAAACCTAATATTTTCGGAGTAAATCGCAAAAAACGTAAATCGGAACCGGTTTTAGCCCCCTAAAAAAGTTAGCTCCAGGGTTAGGAGGTTCGGGTTTTTTTTGGTAGTTCAGGGGGTTCATCTGAACACATTCCCGAAGAAAAAATTTATGTGCCAATTTTTTCCTTTTCGCCCTCACTTTTTTACGTTATTTTCCTGCTCTATACGTACAATGCTCAAAAATTTACCAAAACCCGAAAAATGAACTTCAGCTTCTGACATTTTTCTTCGTTCGGTTTGAAAATTGCACGTCTACTGGTTGAGATAAGTACCTTTCTACCTTTTTTACGAATATTTTTCGAATTCTGTAAAATAAGTTGCATTCAACCAAATCCGGCGACTTTCTTCATCCTACTATAATAGTAAAGTACGTCACTGAAATACTTATTGTTTTTCAACATGAGAACAAGGTGTCATCACTCAAAACCAAATGTCGATTTTTCGATTTTTTGATGAATTTTTGAAAATGGCGGATCGCTTACTCGTGCATCAATTTTGTTTTAAGAAAAAAGTAAACGAAGAGAAATTCGAGTTTACCAAACGAATTCATCGCAATCTTTTTTTGAGATCAGAAGAGGGGGTGGTCCTTGCTGACTTCCGTATACAAGCCAATTTTCAGTACAATATTAACATAACAGGTACCTACCTACCTACCTACCTACCTACCTACCAATATACTATTACAATATTTTCCAAAATTTATCAACAGTCAAAAAATCAATTTCAGTACCCAACTAAAAATTCGATTACGAAAGTGTGGATGACTTGTCCTCTAATAAGGGAGGAATCACAACTCGCCCAAAATTTTTTAATCTGACAAAGCTAAAAAGGATGATATGCAAAAATATATCAACCAAAACTTCAGCTGCTGAAGTGCATTTATCGGTTTTTGGTGAATTTTTGAAAATCAAAGAGCATAGCCAAATAAAATTGGCAATTTGGCTTCATTTTCGGTTTTCGAAATTAACTAGCGGAAGTTGCTCCTTATGCTCAAAAACCCTCGTGATGAAGTTTTTAGATCGTCAAATAACTTCCCAACCCCTTCAAAGAGGGTGAAATTTCAATTTCAGCTATAAATTTCCTACTTTGGCAGTTTTCACCCGATTTTTTTCAAACTTACAAGAATGTTAAACACTACCGAGGGCTATTCGTGGGAAATTTTTGAAACTTTTTCAAGCATATCTTCTGGGGAAAACTCGCATTTTCAGCATTTAAACGGCCTTTTTTTGTCACTTCTTTCAGAGGTGCGAAAATGAAAAAAATATATATCATGTTGTTCATTTGGATGCCCAACATATATTTTTTTCAGCATTTTTTATATCGATGCAAAACTTTTAAAGATGTGAAACCTTAGTTTTTTACGATTTTTCCAACTTAAATCAGCCAATTTTGACCAACATTTTTTTTCTCCCAATAAATCATGAAAGATGCCCAACTTTACCATCAATCCGAATTTGGATCAAATTTGTCAATCGTATTTTCCATGTTCAATAATTTTTTCTAAAGAAATTGAATTGTATGATTTTGGGAACCCCTAATCTCCCTTCAGGGTCACTCAAATGGCCAAAATTCATGTCTGAACTAATATCAACTCGAAATACATCATACGAGTATATTGCAATTTCATAGAAATTAAAAATCTTCGACTTAAAAAAAATATTTCCATCAAGTCAGGATTTTCAATTTGGAAAATTTGCATTCATCACAGGTAAAAATAAATTGAAGATTTTTAATTTCTCTGAAATTGAGATCTGATATAAAAGTATCTTACCTATCAAATCCAATGCCAGCCGATGCTGTTGAGTAGGCGAATTGAGGAAATCCACTCTGCATTTATACTGTCCTCTGTCCTTTCCTGTAATATTGAATAATTTCAAGGTGCCTCCGGTATCATGAGATAACCTAAATAAACACCTCCTTTCTAGATCGCTGACAGCCATATGAATACCTCTGGACACATCGACTCCCCTAGCGTCGTAACTATCGTTCCAAAAGAGAAACAAACAGAAAGAAAAATACAGTTAGCAATATTTCACTTACACAACATCGCTCGTACAGTATAGTAAGGTACTAGGTACACATACGTAGAATTTAAGGAGAAAATGGATAGAAAAACTTGCTCGAGATAGACTCGCAGGATACTTAACGGCCTATCTGCGTTAAAGTGCACATCTCTTAGTCTTTTTCATTAGTCTCCAGCGCAGCGTTTAATCAGTCGTCTGGAGACATGTTTTATACATAGGGCATAGGGGCGCTTACTAGGCGGTTTTTCCCTCCGACATGTGCGAGGTTTTCGTAGATATAGGTGTGTAGTAAGGTACGTGGAATATTTATTGTTTGGAATTTCTCGATTGTAAACCAGGTTTTTATCGAAGTAGATTATATATTTAACGAGTGTGTGTGCTTGGTAAGCTGGGAAGGGAGGTTTTTGCGAATGATCGCGAAATACACAAGGTGTTTCGCAGCATTTCCGTTCACTTCACGCAGTCAGTACGTTGCCAAGACGATATTTAAAACCGACGCTGGGCCGGAAAAGGAAGAAGAATTTTGCGTAATTAATATTTTTGACGGAGTTGCGGTCGAAGGGAGACCGGATGAAGGTATCATAATGGTCCAATTAAGTCTGCTAAGTCGTATCTCTCGACGACGCAGCTTTTATCCCATAAGTAAACGCAGATAACAGAGAGAGAGACTTTGGAACGATGCCAAAAAATAGTCAATCTAGGAGAATTTTTTTCTCACTCTGCTCAGTGTCGAGTCCCTCGATTCCTTTTGGTTTTCGTCGGTGGCGCTATAAAAACCTTACTGTACGTGTGGTACGGTACGTAATGCTATATACAAAGGGGATACTTTGCTAACATACTATAAACTGAGCGTTAAACAGCTGTTTTATGTTGCCGAATAATATGGGAAAATTTTTAAAGCGAAATTTTTTTTTTTCACTTTTAACTAAAGAGCGTCGTATACGAGGATAATAAAATAGAGAAGATTTTCTCGGTTTCGGTTGTTTTGCGCCTTTATACCTTCCCCTCCCATCGATGCTTTTCTTTCTCTATGTTCGCTTCAGTCTATTTAGCGTCTTTTTTGAAACAGCTAATACGCAGTTACAATAAAACTCGAGCTGGGTAGGAATGGGTAGGGTAAGACACGACTAGAGAGTGCGTTTATGGTGAATTTTCGCCGTTTCGACGAGTACCCGATTGTACGTTGCTAATGAAGGCGCGCGCTCCGGTGTATCATTAAAATAGGCCATTAAATTCCGAACCATTTGATTAATTATACGAAAAGTTTAGCTGCAAAATAAACACTAAACAAAGATATCGAATGGCCTTTGATTATTGAGGCCTCTTCGACGCGCGTTCACTTCTGTACCTCGCCAGTCATCACCCCCCCCCCCCCGGGTTCGTCGACGTCGTTGTCCTAATTCAATCAACAAGCGACGCTGAATAAACGAATGTACACCGCCGCGTTATACATACCAGTGGTGCAAATATATGCTTGGCTCTAATTCGTACCTTGCTTTAGATTCTTTTCAGTATACCTATCACTTATACGTACCTGCTCTGGAAAGGTTGAATCTACCTGAAGGAGGAGAAATTAGGTGAAATGGTATTTGGGACGATGGTGAGCGAATTTCGTTTTGTGGATAAATATTTGCGCTTTGGTAAATTTATTTTGTGCTGTTTTGAGTTCAATTTTTTTCAATAATCACTCTTAAGGTTTCAGTTTGGCTTTTCATCATTTTTATAAATCAACAAAAAATTGACCAGGTGTCGAGTATTTTGAAAGAAGTATAGAGAAAAATAAATAAATATTGATTAAAAATTATTAGTTTCTGATTTTTTTGATAAATTTTTGAAATTAATATTTCAGCAAAATCTAGCCAAACACTTCAAGAATGATTTTTTCGACCAGTTGATCTTACTTAGTTTCCAACTAGTGAAGTTAGTATTCTAATAGTATAAAAATCGGATTGAGCATAGAAAAATCGAAACAGCATCGAAGAATGCACCATTAGAACATAAATTTCAGGTACTCAATTTCATTTTTTGATTTTTTTTGGCAAATGTTTAAGAATTGAGTGAGAGTTTGGCCTTTTTTCATGAAAAAATTGAGGTAGAAAGCAGCAGTTTGGTTTGTACCCTAATTTTCTTTCTCTCGAATCCATCGATAATGGTTTTGTACAGTTCTGGGATCTCTGGCGGATGTCTTGAGTTTTCTATTTTTAGAAAAATTCCTATGAAAAGAGTCAAAATGAAGTTCAGCGTTTATAAATTGCTATTTTCTGTAGATACGAGTATCTACTTGTGATCTTTTGATCGTCGAAAAAAATGAAATTTTTGAAGTAGGAATTCTCTCAATTCCCATAATACTACAATTTTATTGATTTATGAAGCCAAATAAAGAATGCAGTAGAAAGCAAAAGGTCATAAGTTGATAGAAATTTTCTGTAAAATTTCATCTCTTCTCTACAAAATTGGAATGAAAGAAGGCCAGATATCATTGAGGCTTTCGATTTTTTCAGAAAAAATATCAATTTCAACATTTTAAAATTGAAGAAAAATAGAAATTTAAATTTTTTTTGCCAATTAAGACAATTTTAATTTTTTTGAATTTTAAAAAAAAAATTCCTTTATGGATAGAATAAACATTTTGTGCAGCGAGCAAAAACGCAAAAATTTTGAAAATTGTTGAAATTCAAGTTCAAAATTTGAAGTGAAGAATGAGATTTGAATGAGAAAAAATTTTCAAAATAAATTTTGAATTTCGACGTAGTAAGTAGGTATATGGAAAATGATGTAATTTTTCATATGTACTCGTAGGTAAGTAGATACTTGGTAAGTACTTACTTTATTCAAAATTTCAAAAATTCCAAAATGAAATGTTTTTAAAATCGAAAATCTCCGCAACGTTAAACCCTGTTTTATTCCCAATTTTTAGTGATCTGAAACTTTTCTTTGTGAGCTGTCACAAAGTTGTCAAAAAAGGGAATGAAATACTAGTACGTATTTTCAAGAGTAGTATTGAATTTTTTCTTTACGAATCCTATAAAATAATCGAGGAGGAAATAATCAAATTATCTAGTTTTCAAGTGACAAAATTTTATACCCAATTTTTTTCAACTCGACCCTTTGCCTTCATCCACATAGGTGCGGGTTTTGAAGAATCGTTAATTTCCGAAGTGAGCGCGAGGAATTCATTCGATTGTTTTATCAGGTATCTCAAAATTCAATTTTTCTTAATCCGAATTCTCACATGAAAATTTTTGAAATTTATCATTTGAATTTCTTCCAATTATTGATGATGGGTTAGCATAAAAAAAAAGTCTGATTTACCTACCTATACTTACTCTAGTCTTGGCTTTCAAAAATCATCCGTTATTTTCTGAGCTACCTTCTACAAGGCTTCTAGCCAGGTTTCTGTGAAGTCTGTTTTTGCTTCGCTCAGGCTTGTTTGCTTTTTTTTCCATGATTGAAATTGAAGCATTTTTTACGTCTTGAAATTCAATTTTTCAAAACCTTTTGCTCGATCGCAACGATGGCAGAGTTGTTTCTCTTTTCCAAAATTAAAAGATTTCATGTTTCAAGCCCACAAAAATTTAAAAAGAGAAATTAAAATTCTATAAGTAGTACAACATGAATACGAGTACCTACATACATATACCTTTCAATTGCCACAACTGTCATTTTATCTCTTATTTTACTGTAAAAAGGTCGCCATTTTATTCAATTTTTTCTAATATGTAGCAATCAGAAAATTCTCAATCGGTATTTTCCAGCTTATGGAAAATTTCTACGAAATGGGTCGAAATAAAATTATGATCCAATGCTAGATGAACTCGAATTTTCATTTATTGTTTCTTTTGTTTCATCGAATCCATGTTTTCATTTTTTTTTTCGATGACTGAAAAATTCAAGAATCTGCCAGAGCCTTTGATAACATTATTCAGAAGGACTACCAGTCGATTTTTGAGGTCCAAATTCCTACTTTCTTTCTACGCGTGTTGAAATTTTTGCGAATGAGATCTTTTGAATTTTTCTCAGATTTCAAAACTGAAAAATCTAAACAGTCCGAAAAAGACTCCAAAACAGCTCAAAACCTCCGCCAATCGATTTGAGACGTCAAAAATAGGGTAGGTATAAACCAAATTTTAGCATTCCAGCTCCATTTCATGAAATTTTTATTTTTTTATAAAAATAGCATTTAGCCTTTGAATCTTCATACCTTAAATTCGCCGAAAATTGAAAATTTTTTATTGTAATTTTCAAAATTCTTCGTCAGCAGAGGACGTGAAAATTAATTTTAAAAATAAAGCTGCAGATCTGGGGGTTCACCCATGTTTGAGATACCCAAGCAAAAAATCTGTCATTTTCGTAAATTACAATTGAACACTATGCTGAAGTTAAGTCCTTGGACTACATTAGGTGAAAATGATCATTGATCATAGAATTTTTTTTTCTAAAATACTTGCGGTTTTGGCATTCTTAATCATTTTTTTTCCACGTCTGAGTGAATCAGTTATGATGATACATTTCATTATTCATATTTCTTTATAAATCTGGGGTATATTCCGGATTGTTTTGTTTATAATGTTTACTCGAATTTTCTTGTTTTTTCACAGTTTTTGTTTGTTGCCCCCCCCCCACTCAAAAAAATATGACGTGATTGACAGTTCACTTCTTCAGACCAGACATTTTCAGAATACCAAAGAAACGTCAACTAGCACGATTACATTTCCATAACTCTCTCCTTCTTGACTTAAGTTTCTTCACCACCATCATCGCCATCTAAAAACCTTTTAATTTTCATTCGAATTAAAACAAACCTTTCGGGCTTGATTTTCTTCGTTAAAAAACTAATTACTTACACTCTTTTAAAACCATTCACACGCCGACTACGCGAGGCGCCAGCTTTAATCCCCGCTACGTTTGGCCGCATATTCGAATGTACCGATTAGTAGAATACAATAGAACCACAGGGGGTGAAAACTGTATCCGAATGTCCGAAGCGAAATGACCGCCAATGTCCCAAAAGGTGTATCCGAATGTCCGAAGTAAAAAAAACCTTGTATGACTAGGGATTCCCAAACATATCTGGGTTTTGAGGAATATGGAACCCAATTGAAAGTACAACTACATACCTTGCATGTAGCATAAAAATACCTAGATAAGCGTAAGGTCGATGAAGATGTGCTCATGAAACCCCAAAATAGATTTATGAGAGGCCCCACTCCAAATCCTGGAATTATGATCGACTGTATAGCCTAAGCCTTATTGCATTTTTACTTCAGGAAAATCAGGCTAAAAACCATTGAGAAGGCACAAAAATTTACTTTTTTACAGCTGAAAAGTCTAAACCCTTAAAAGGCATATCAAGGACCCCCTCAAAATGCACATGCAAATTTTCCAGCCTTCAAAGTCGATTTGTGAGGTTTCTCTTCTTCGAAATTGCTCTAAAAAGTTGATTTTAATTTTTTTGACCTTTATCGCCTGCTTTTGTTTCTCCCTCTCAAGAATTTGGACATACCTCAATTTTTTAGCGAAAGTAATCTCCACTCATATTTTTCAAATCCAACGTAAAATCACACAAAATATGAAATTCCTCTGGCTAAAGCTGAAATGTTCTTATAGTCCAAGAAGAGGGGGAGGGATGAAAAAAAAATTGTTTAAAACGTATGTGCCTATAATCTGATTGAGAACTGAAGAAAATTCTAAAATATCTTTCTTGATCTTACAATTACAAGTAGATCATTTCATGACTATTAGGTATGCCTTTTCTCTGATATCTAACATTTGCCTATAGGCTAGTACGATTCATTTTAGTAATCTCCAAATTTTCAAAACGTAAACCTAAATTTTAATGATATCTTTCTACAATTTAGCATAATTATTAATTAATGCGAAATATTTGCAAAGAAAATTTTTTTGAACTAGGTACATTATATTCAACAGATGTACCTAGACCTACTTTAGAAACCCCTGTAAGCGCAAAAATCCAAACGGACATTCAGATACACTTTTTGGGACATTCGCGGTCATATTGCAACGGACATTCAGATACAGTTTTTACCCCCCATGGTTCTACTGATAACCACTAATCGGTACATTCGAATATGCACCGCTACGTTTCGCGAATCATAGAAAAATAAAAATCGTCGCGTATCTTAAAATCTCTTAGCGTTTCGGAATTCGCGACTAATTGCAAAATTATCATAATCCTTAGGCCAAAGTACTCTCAAAGTTAAGCATCCATAAAGGAAATCACCCTTTGTTTACCCTCACTTTAATAGCCATCTATAGTCGAGCTATATACCATCTCGTAGTATACTTTGGGAGAAAGTACTTATAGAGCCGGAGGATATGGGGGTAAAAATGAAATGCGACAAGGGTACAGTACAAATAATAGGCAAGAAGGGAGTGGAAAAAATCCGAAACTTATTCGAAATACCTACACACTTTGCAGTACACATAGTAACGATGAATGATGAAAATATAGCGACGGCTAGGGCCAGGAGGCCATGGATGGCGGACTGTAGTACGAGTATAAGTAAACGCGGAACAAATTTCTATACATAGTATACAGAAAATGGTGCGCTTTACGCGAGATGAGGGTGGAAAAAAAAAGAGAAAAGATTTAGTGAAAGCTTCAGTTTCCTTCTCTCTGGCATGCTCTATATAAAAGTGTAGAGGGTAAAAAGTTGTAAATATCTGCTCTTAAGTGTGATGTAGTATTGTTATGTTAAATGTAACGCTAAACAGTCATATTTTATACATAATTTAGTTTTCTTTCTACAATGTTCACTTCACCAGTACTACGTCGACGACGCCGCGCCGCGCTGCCACCAGTGGATGGCGGTATGCAGCCCCCCGACCACGATCACGACCACTACACGCGGTACATCTACATTTACACCACAGTACACAGCTTCCATTTCATCCCAATACAACATCCAAAGCTGGAGCGTACAGTACACTAACGTCAAGTTCTTATATTTGAATGAATTTTCGCCTTGTCTGCTGCGCTATAATTATAGACTTTCTGCTTATCTCTAGACACACTCGACTGATTTTATTGTCGGTATTTTGTCGTAGTCGACGACGACGTCGTCGCCGCGTACTTAATATTATCGCTTAAGTATATACGTATATTTGTAGCGCTGGTTGCGTCCTCGACTCCTCGTCCTCGTCGTCGTAGTTGTCGCGCTAACCAGCCTCAGCCCCCTACATCATTTGCCTGCCGCGATGCCATGCCGGCTGCTGTGTGCCGCACCCCGGTATCTGGCACTACGGGACCGCGCAGGCCTTCTTAAATAATGGTTTAACGGCTAACTTGTTAACTACAATGGCAAGCCATTTAGTAATTATTTCGCCAACTTAGTATATGTATCGTTTCAGCGGTTTTTCCTTGCCATTACGTCTGCTTTTGCTTGTAGATATAAGTACGTTTTTTTCTACTTGAATACTGTTCTGTAGATACCTACCTATGTTCTGAATTTTAAACGAATTTTCCCGTTTTGGAATGCTGCGAAGTTGAATTTTCTAGTGATCTTGGTGAGAAGACGCCTCCTTTGAGAATCGATGGATTCTTGATGGAGCAATCAGTATTACGACAACACGTCAATACGATTGTATAACCGTTACATTTGTGTATTGATTGATGGATCCTTGATATTGCAACTGTTCCTACGTTGGTGTGAATAGGGTTGCTGACTGGGTGATTTGAAGGAATATGATTTCTTGATATTGGATCAATACACGTATGTAGATGTTTTCATCGCGAATTTTATTTCTCGAAGGAATAATTTTGTAACTTCTTGGGAAGGGTTTGTAAAAACCTTTCAAAAGGCATGTCAATATCAGAACCTATCTTTAAAGAATCTCTTCCCCGAAAACGACAAAGTTTTTGAAAGTTTTCCACGAGGAAATTCTTTTGAAATTTAAAAATTTAGAAACTTGATGACTTCCATAAAATTGAAGTAGAAAATAGCTCTTTGGCGATTTTACTTTCTGATGACTAAAAATTTTGGCTGGGGCTGAATAAAAATATGGTTTCAAACTGCCATTTGCCGATTTTCTTTTCAAAAATGTGTGTGATCGTTCAAGTGCAGGGTCTTTAAAAAGCACTAATCGCGAGAATATGTGTCTAAAATCAATTTTGACAAATATGACATTTTTTGAAAAACTAGAATTTCTAAAATACCACTGAAGGGTCCAAAACGGCTTGATACTATCTCCAGCCGACTCAACCTGTCGAAATTGAGGTACAGAGATAAGTTTAGTCTTCTAACTTCATTTGAAAAAATTTTGTAGGAAGTAAGTACAACTTCAAAAATTAGCTAGAGGCTCTAGAAATGTTCAAAAGTTTCAAAACCATCTTCAATCGGTTTGGCGACTCGAAAATGGGATTCATTCCGAATTTCAGTTTTCTATGTTAATTTAGCAAAATTTTGATTTGTTGCAATTTTTAGTCCAAATTTGGTTTTTAAAAATTAATTGAAAAATGTACTTTGGTTCCTAATTTTGGCTAAAGATATATTTTTGCACATTCTTTCAATATAGCTTTGTTCGATTGAAAAATTCTGTGTCGAGATACTCTTACATTCCCTTGTTGCATAAAAAATTATTTTGTAGCCAAAACCTCCATTTTTGAATTAAAAACAAATTCTTCTGATTTCTGGATCAAAACCTTCCTTTTGAGTGAAAATCCACCATTTTTGGATGAATATAGCTTATTTTGCATCAACAGGATTATTCAGAGTCAAAGATCTTCATCTTAAAACTTTCAGTATTAGATCAAAGATTTAAAAAATGTTGGATCAAAAACCTCATTCCTGGATTAAGGCCTCCATTTTTGAATCAACCTCTCATTTTTACATAAGATGGGTCAAAACTTCATTTTGGTGGAAAAACCCCATTTTTGGATCAAAATTCCCATTTTGAAATGATAAAAATCCATTTTCTGGTGTGAACGTCCGTTTTCAGGTCAAATATTTTATTTTGTGATGGAAGTTCATTTTTGGACAAAACCCTGGAATGGTTCTCTTTTTGAGCAAAAAACTACCCATTTTTAGAGAGATCGTCTATTTTGTTCTGATTGTAAGTTCCATTTTTGCGAAAAACTATTTTTTTAATTGACAATGAAAATATTTTTATTTGACAAACAACGATTTTTTTTCTTTTTAAAAAAACGTCCACAAGAAGTGTCCAAATCTCAAATTCAACTTTGATAAAAACTGATTTTTGAAACAAAAATGGAGGTAAACTTTCCTCTCAAAGGAAAGTTTCAAATCATGGATATGTTTTTTACTCTGACTTTATGTCAAAAAATCACAGGAATTTTTTTTTCAAGTTTTTAAAAGTCCAATAGACATAATGAAGTTTTTAGAGTGATGTGACATAAAAATGTCAGAATTTGGTTATTATTTTCAAAGTTTTGAAAATCTAACATGATACATGAATATGAAGAATTTGTCGCCATTTTTTACAAGTTCTTTAAAGTCGTACAAAATGTTATAAAATCATTTGAAATGATGAATTTTTTTCAAGTTTTTAAAAGTCAAGCATAAAATGAAGAATTCAAAAGTTTTTTTCCTCTAAAATAATTTTAGAGAAAAAAAAATTATTGATCAAAAAATTTTCAAAAGTTTTCAAGTCTGACAATGCTTGACATAATGTCGTAAAGTCGACTAATTTTTCTCCCAAGTTTTCAAAAGTTGACGTCAAGGGTGGGGGAATCAGCGTGACGTGACATGGATCATAATTACGCAAATTTTGGACAAATCCGTTATGTTTTTGGTTTTTGAAGAATTTCGAAAATTTCAACTTTTATTCATGATTCATTCAAAGCAAAAATTCAAATTTTTGTAAAATTGGTGAAATTTTGCAGTTGCCATATATCTTTTTAAATGCCTACCAAAAACATTTTCAAATATATGAAAATTAGGTACCTACCTAATCAGATCCACTGAAAGTTTAGTTTCTATGCCCTTTCGATTTTTGAGATGGCCCTTTCAAAAAATGTAACCCTTGTGGCACTCAAATGAGCAAAATTGAATAAGAAAAATTTAGGTCAAGTACATACACACAAATATGTTTTCAAAACCTATAATCAATTCAACCCACCCGATAAGTATTTTTTCGGATCACCAACTGCATATCGAAATTTTTCAAAGATGGGTAAAATAGGAGACAGTTTTAAATAAAATTAACGAATTACCTAATAAACCGTAGGAACAGTGAAAAAAGACTACGACAGACTCATTATGGCCTTACACCAGCACTATTGAAAAAACTGGTACAAATAATAAACGTATTCTCGTTTCAATTCCACCAATGCTTACTTCGAAGAGACCTATAATATTTTAAATAATGCACAAAAAACTACCCGTGAAAAAAAATAGAAGTAGCGACGAAAGAATAAAAACTAAAATAAACACAATCGTCAAATTAAATTGACCATAATCGGATAATGTGGGTGGGTGTCGATGCGATGTACCCAACGACGAAGAATAAAATATTAAAATGATTAAAACTCGACGAGAACGAGAACGCGATCATCAAGCTTCAAGCGAGATAAAGCAAAAAAAAAATACCCAGACCCACCTTCATAGGTACGTGGGTGAGAAAGATAGAAAAAAAAGAGCAAAATCCGAGTCTATTTTACATTTCATCGGATCCTCTTCCAACAAAAAGATCGGTTTCAATAGCGAGTTAAACGGTGCAAAGTATAATGCTGGTTTTAAATGTTTTAGTATACACTCTCGAAGAACGAGGATGAAGAACAATAAAAGAAACACTGAGAAAAAGAGAGAAGCTCGAAAGAGAGAAAAAATGCCGCGCGTTAGGAGAAAAAAAGAAGAAGAAAAGAAAAGGTTGTCAGAAGTATGAATTTCCTCTTCCTTAAAAATCTTAAGCCTTTGTAAAAGTGGATACGGCAGAGCACGAGAAAAGGTGTGCGGAGAACGGAAAAAAAGGTCGTTACGGAATCCGGCTCTCGTTCGTTTGAAAAGTTGTTTCCCTTGTATAGACTTTTGCAAACATTAATAAAAACGAAAAACGTGAAAAAATGTTAATGTATTAAAACATCGTTTATTTGTTAAACTAAAATTCAAACTGTAAAGTTAATAAAATTAAATTAAATATTTATATTTTTCTTATTTTTCTCTCTTTCTGCAAGCTCTATATACCGGAGTGCCGATGCTTTCGAACGTGGCACTATACAGCGAAATACGAGTACAACGCCTAGGTAAAGCGTAGAATTTTAAATAAAGCGGAAAAGGTACTCGTATACGTAGATTTCGAAAGAAAGGCGCCATCGTAACCATAACATTTCCAGCATCAGTTGCTGCAGCCCCTTATTAGTAACCGGCGTATACTATTCTTAAAAATAAGTTATACGTATCGTATTTGGCCTTAAGCCAATTGCCAAAATGTACAACGACACCGGCCTTATTAACAATGTGACAATATCGAAAGATGTTATCAAAAAAAAAAAGAAGGGGAGAAATTTTCCTCTTAATTTTAACATTACTATATCTTACTTATTCGTAAAAAATAAATGAGCAGGGTTACTTTGATTATTCAGAAAACTCGTATAGCTGGCGTCTTTTGGAGGATTTTACTCGAGTTAAGTAGGCACTTGAATTATGATACGAGTATTTTACATAATATTTTATTTTGTTTTTCTGGCCAATTTTGAATCTTAAATTTAATTAAAAGTAGAGGGCTCAAGGTTAATAAAATCACAAGAAGTCATTACGGAGGCTGATCTGAATTGTAAAAATATTTATATGGACGGGCTTTCGTAATCAACCTTGAAATGTCTCCTGAATACTCGTATGAGAAAATGTGTTCAGCTGAGCTAAGCAAAGCTTTCTTTGATTGGGAGGAAAGGGGAAGGATTAGCTTGAATTTTCTAAATCTTGAAATGCGAGGAAAATTTTGAAATTTTTTATACTTTGTGAGATGAAGAATAATCAGATACTAATTGAATGCAGTGTACAAAGGCCAGAGGGACCATTTTCGGTATGAATGAAAAAAGTCCCAAACCTCAAAATATGCAATTCAGCAGTCACAACTTTACGTGAAGAATCTTCCATCTAGATCATAATTATTATTCTCTCCACTTTTGCTTGTTTCGAAATCCAGTTCCAACGTGAGTGATAAAAAGTGCATTTTTTCGAAATTTTGCCAATTTTACAACCCCTCCACCTCCTCTCATTATAACGACGACTTTCAACTTGTTCACCACTTTGTGCAATTTTTGGATTTTTTTAATGAAAAAATATAGGTACGCAGTTATGTAGGATCTTCGATTCTCAATCAGGGCAGCTAAAATTTCGTACTGCCCTTCATAATTTGGTTTAAAAAAAAAAACAAAATCAGTAATCTAAGTGGCCGAGGCCGAGATATAGTGCTCTTACGAGTATATTTGGAGGAGACAATATGGTAAACATCACTTTTCCATTTTTTCTCTCTTTTGTGAGTTGGTAAGGAATAACGAATAACTAAGAGAATAATTTAAAATAAAAGATATGACGTCATTTGAAATGAAAAAATTTTGAATGTTTATTTTTTGAGTCAATGATTCTTTAAGTAAAAAATATCGTAGGTAGGTGAAAAAATTGAATTTTAAAAGTGATCGAATTGAGTAAAATAAGACACTCACATAGAATTTTGGGGCAAAAATTTGATTTATTTCAGCATAATTTGCCCATAAAAATCCCGCCAGCGTTCAGAAAATGTAAAAAGAATCAACACTTTTGAAGAAAACTCTTGTTTAAACTTTTTTTATTTTTTTGATAATCTATCCGGAGGAGGGGGTGAAGGGGTGAGTGGTGAAAAAAGTGTACGAGTGTTTTGACCAAATTCCGTAGAGATCTTCACTTTTAGTTGAAAGTCACTCATAAACATTTTTAGCTCAGGAGATAACCCTGTGTAGGGAAAATATGGATCCTCAAAGGGATAGGTAGTGTTTTTAAAAAAAATCTTGTTTTTTCGCTCTAGTCTTTGCTCAGCCTGTTTTAGGCGAAATAATCCAGATCCAGAAGATACAGATAGGATTTGAGATTCTGCGTTGACCTAGGTCATTTCTATCAAAATCCAACACTGCATTTAGGGTTCTTCTACTGACACGAGTGCACTCTTATCAAAAATTTGCAAATCGCTCATTTTAGTGTGAATTTGTGTTTTGAAAACATTATTTTTCTTTTTAAATATGTATTTTGCATTATTTTATGTCATAACATTTAATAATACGTATCATATCGAAAACTGAAGAAATGTTTTGGGAAACAGTGGTTTCAATTTTTTGGTCATTATTTACAATTTCAGAAAATCTCCTGCCCAAAGAAATATAAAAATAAGTTTTCGGCACAATTTTTCTCAATTTTTTATAATTGGCAATAATGACCAAATCATTCTAAACTTGACCAAATATTTCGGAAAACAGTGGTGCCAATCTCAAAAATCCAAAAAATTGTCAAGTTTTTGGCATACTTACTTACTAGTAGGGTTAAATTGAACTTAATTTTTTTCGAAAAATGGCAACACTTCATCCCAGTTGAAGACTGTGGGCGTCTGCGGCACGTTGGCTAAACATGGACGGATTTCATTGAATTTCATCATCACAAGTTTAAACTTACAATGAGTTTTTCCAGTTCCAGCTATAACTGTTTTCACGTAATCAAAGTTCAAAGTTGTGATGACGAGATTCATCGAAATATGTCCCTGTTCTGCCAACGTCTAAAGCTCTTTAATACAAGTATGGAAATAGATTATGCTCTCAAGAAAGTCATAGCATTTTACGTATGTTATATGTACTGCGCATGGCAGGTTGGTGTCGTCACGCGTTGGAGCAACCAATGGGGTGCAACGTTGTACGTGAACAGCTGATTTGATGCGTGCTCGCGCATTGCGCAGTACGTAAAACTTACGTAAAATCCTATGACTTTCTTAAGAGTATAATCTATTTCCATACTTGTATTAAAGAGCTTTACCAACGTCGAAAGCGTATAGTGTTACCATTTTTGAAAAAAATAAAGTTCTTTTCAACTCTATTTTTCTTGACCTTTTTGTATATGTATTTTTTGAAGGAGGATGAGGACTGGAAAAATTAAGATTTACCTACCTTGAAATTCGCTGGAAAAAAATCTCTGGAGACATCAGAATAAGGCTGATGCCTTCAGACATAAAATTTTGAATTTTTGAGCTGAGTCAGCTTTGGTGTTGACTAGACGAAAATGAAAATTTCATTATTCCTCATAGAAAAAAAAATTGGGTCTTTTTTATACTTTTTGCACTTGAACATATTACGCAATCAACTTTTGCAAATTACAGCAGTTAAAGCATCTAGCAGGCAAAAATTCAAATGCAAAAACTCTCTTGCAATCAGCAATTAGCTGCACTGTGTGTGTGAAGGTTATGGTGTGTTATCTTGATTCGTTTTGCGTTCTTGACACCTTGCAGGGTGCCGGCTCGCCTAGCTAGTGACCATGTGGTTGCTATATATTTTTATGATGCACAAATATGCAACTGCATTGAGATGCGTATTTGAGGGGTTATCTTGGCAACCATGGGTGACAGGCGGAAGTTCTCATGCATAGTGAGTACATTGTACCAGCAAAGAGTTTGGCTGAGCCAAATACTATCAACTAACAATACTAGCAACTTCATTTAAAATACATTGAGCGTTTTTGTCGCAGCAAAAGCGCAATCTGAATGGCGTGGACAAAAACTAACTCTTATCAAAAATGCTCTGATTGGTTGATTCATAACTGGTTTGAATCTCGCATGTCTGTGAGATTCAAATCAGCAAATCAGATGCTTAAGTGTAAAATTTTGTTACTTTCCAGACTGCTAGGAGGATAAAACACCATTTTTTTTTTATGAAGTGGCCAGTATTGTTAGTTGATAGTATTTGGCTGAGCATAGAGCTCTCAGTTGTTATAAGTTTGTGCTGTGGTGAAGTGCCTGTGCTTGTTGCTGCTATTTTCCCTGGTCACCTAAGATATACCTGCTCCACTGACGCTATATTGACAATTATGATTACAAATATGATACCAAAACATTACATGCATATGTAAGTTATCTTACTGAGTACACTGATACATGAATACTTGAAGGGCTAATTGTGAAAGTCGCCTTAGTCATTTTTTAAGATATTATTTTAATTAGAACAGTGATTTTGATTTAGAACAGTGTTAGTTTTTATTACACGCATTGTACATATGTCTTGTTAGTGAGTCATGACCCTGTAAGGGACTCAAAGGAGTACCACTATGCAGTATGTGTGACAAGTCATACAGGTGACAATGTGGTCCTTGCGGATAAATCTGGGCTTGGTGCCTAGGGTGTCTTTGGTACAACGCTGCTAGTTGGCCGTTAAAGATCATTCCATTATGCTGACACTGATGGGTGAACCACAGGTCACCACAGTTGGTCAATGCTGAGATGCTTGGCCTGAGACGGAGGTCTTTGAGTTTTATTTATGAGAAGAGATTGTTTACAAGTTATCTACAAATTATTTACAAGCCTTGTATGATCGATGAGTAATACATGTGTGTTAGGGTGAGTCAGCTTTACACGGGGAAAAATTTTATTCCACTTTTTCGAAGTCTTATATATACCCCCCAAAAGTGTTCATTTATGTCTAAAAAGACATCATATAAAATTTCAGCCAAAAAAATAATATTTACTGGTGGCGCAGATGAGTTGAATGTTGAGAAGGTACTAGCGCATTGAGCAAAAACTTCCCACAGTTGCGCGCCGGGGAATGTAGTGTTGCATTCCCTCGCTGGATTGAAGCAGTCTTACAAAACATTACCCCCTCTACAATGCATGATAAGTGAGTTTAGTCCTTGGTGGGGTTCTTAAGATATTATTAATGGAGATTCAATAACAATTTTTCAATTACAAAGCTGATTTAAGGTGAAAATACGAAAAATTTGAAAAGTAAAGAAAAAAGTATAAAGAGGCTGTAATATTCTATTCTACTCAGCAACTGTAGGAAAAAATGTGTGTAATGTAGTTATAGGATGAATTTACATTGAAAGATGACTGTTTTATAAGATTCAGCACTTTCAGTTGATGTCTTATAGCTATTATTCATTTTAAAGCTGTTAATTAGCGAAAATGGAATGTTTTGATTTCTGAATTCCACAATTTGGGTTGGGTTCAAATGAATTATACAGCCGAAAAATCATAATCAATACTTCGTTGTGGTTGATTTAAAAATCCAAGAAAATTTGGAATCACTTGATGAGTTGTAGTGGGGATGCCGCACTCATTATAGTTGCGCCGAATGAACCCCGTCAAGCTTCGTTGCGTTTCCCGCGGCACCGTCGTGGGAAGTATTGTGCTTGCGCGCGCTTGTATCTCTCAACATTCAACACTTTTGTGCCACCACTAAATATTAATAACCAAAAATGAACATTTTAAGTGGGTAAGACTTCAATATTTCAAAAAAAAATGCAACCTGCGACTCACCCTAATGTGTGTGTACTCAAAAGCGATTATTTTTATTACAGATCGCTTATCATGCCAACCAAGTTCCAGCCAAGCCAGAACTCCGGACCTGACAACCTCAATGATTTATTGATTGATTGATTATTGATATTTTATTGATTTAGATAATTTGCATACTTCCATTATAACATTATATTTTTCCTGACAAATGCCTACATATGTACTTTAATTAATAAATAGTTGTACGAGTACCTTTCCTACAAAGGCTATTTCCTGACTCAGACTTCGATTAGCAGTTTTATACTCGATTTTCAGAGTATCTTTTACAATTGTCTAAGATTGAGTGCATTAATCTACGACTTGTTCAAGGTAAAAGTCTTAAGAAATATCAATTTTCTCCAGTGCACTGAACAACAAATTTTGAAGAAAAAAAAATGAATTTTGAAAGCTTTGAATATTTTTTTCACACCTAATTTCTTTTTGGTCTCAAATTGCTACATAGCAAAAAACTGATTTTTCAGAATTTTCTTTATGGTTTAAGCAAAAAATATGCATATTATGGGAGCAGATACCACATTTAAATAAAATTCAAGCGATAAGTAATTTTATAAATCATCAAATTGGCATCGATCATAGCCATCATATTAATTTGAAAGCATGCGATTTCAACATTCTCAGGACCACGGTAGCTTTTCCAATCTCCAGTGTTATACGCGGATAAATTTCGAATAATTTACTCTCACACGATAGAAAAGTTTTTGATTTTCCTAGCAGGTAAAAATCTCTTCGGGGCGATATTTTTTCACAACGTTCACGAGATATACCTACAATATATACTTGCATACATTAACTATAGGTAGGTACTCGAGCCTTGTGGATTTAGTTTAACGGTCAATTTGGAGAAATGGAAATTTCAAGAGGTTTGTATTGTGATACGCAAACACCTGGGGACGAATATTAAACGAGCTTTTTGCGGATTTTCACGTTTCTTCTTATTTTTCCCGCAGCTCTGTCTTTCTTTCTCTGTCTATCTTTTTTTTTTTAGTTTATTATTTGTTATTTGCATTGTAAATGGATTCCATATTTATAAGAAAGGTAAATGATGGCACTTTTTTTTTTAGTTTTTTATACGAATATAGGTACCTATCTATTGTTAGGGGATATTTTTTTAAACCAGATGACAATTCGAGTTATATGGGAATTTAAAGTTGGGAAAATATTTTTGTAACGTTTGGCATGTGTGGACCTTGGCACACACCGTAGCGCTCGATCTATGAATTGACGTCGAATGAAAAGTCTGTCGTATGAGGATGTAAATTCGAAGCATCTACTATATACCTACCTATACCTCGTACATAGATGAAGATGATTTTCAAGTCATATATGTAGAGGCACACACAGTGTCTTAAAAGTTGCCACGTCTATGTACATGTGGTAAGCGCTCATGGGAAATAAGTTGTGACATCTTTGGTTACCTAGCTTTTTATACGACGAGTTTTTGTTATACGGTAGAGCGTTCTAGTAAGATGACGACGACGACGACGATATGGTTGCATATATTGAAGATACTAGGCAGTAGGCGAGGAAGTAGAGGGCGAGTTTACCGGTAATATACGAAACGGTCTTTAACTATGGCGGGTACAGTTTAAAGTTGACTTTTTGTTAGTGAAACTGTATGTAAACGAGAAAATAACGTCGTATGTACTCGCGGTTTTGGAAATTTTATCGTAGAAATAGGTCAAATGACGCTTCTGCTGTGAGAAGTTTAATATTTTATGCTCATCGTTTTCCAGAGTGAATTGCGGTTACAATTACATACCTACCTATCTACTTTCCTATACCTATCTATCTAACTGACGACGATATAGGTTTCGAATAAGTACATTCGATACTGCGTGCAGTAGATTAAAGTATTGGGAAAAGTTTCCAATTAATATAATGTATTATAGGTGGTAACTGATCCACGTACCTGTAAATTGGTATACCAGCGTTATCTTTGAACCATAAAATCATATTTATTTTGTCATCGGCTGGAATTGATACGTCACATGGCAGTACAGCATCTCCACCTAGTTCGCTCCAAATCACCGTGGGGAAAACTGTAAACATATAAGAAAAAAAAACGATACGGATTTTAATTCCGACGAACTTTTCTATTGTACACACAAAAGCTTTCGCTTAATCGTATTGTTACTGCGTTTTGTTTAAGTTTGACTTGGCTTGGCTTGGAGAAAAACACGCTCGGAGGAATTTTCGCTATTTCGATTTGCCAGCACCCACATGATTTCGAAGAATTACTAGATCGCAGTTCAGTTTACTCTTTTATTTTTTATTAGCGGAAAACATGGTGTGAGACGGTGGCAGATTAGGTACCTATGAAGGAGGTAAAGGGTATTTCGCCTCGAGTTAATGACATGAGACGTCGATGTACTTTGTATTTCTCGTGTTCCAATGATTCGAATTCGATTCTAAACCTGACCAGGAACAAATACCGACTGACAGAAATATTTTTAGAGAGGAAGAGAAGTATCGAAAAAATGTGCGATTTTTTGAGAGGCTCATTTTCCTACAGAATTGAATTCTTAGATAATTAATTACGAGTATAGTAAACCATGTTGTAAATATATCATCGATATTATCACCAAGAATAACTACAAATAATAATTAATCAGCTAAAATAAGCCTTGTTTAGGAAGCTACAAAAGGACGTGTGTAATAATCTTGTAATTACGAGTATAAACACCAAAAAAAAAAACATTCATTGCCGAAAATTCAAACTCTTGTAAAATACGTAAGATAAGTTCATACAGTTACGAGTATTTCATTTCATCTAATTCAATCATAATCAGAGGCATGCCCCTGTTTTTTGAGACTTCGGACCCAAAATAAATCACGGATCCCGCGAGTAATCCCCCTTCCTTTCCATCGAAAAATTGTCGTAATTCCGTGTAATCAAAAAAAAATAGATGGTTGGTGATTTTTTCAAATTTTATGTAGGTATGACCACATTCATTTTGTGTCCAGCGAAAATAAAAATATCAATCTTGCAGAATGAAATGCGACGATATTTCAAAATGAAATGACAGATGAAATAACAAATCTGCAAAATATTTTTCATTATCATTGTTTATAATTTTTTTGGAAGCTTCTTTGGATTTTTCTTATAATAGTTTGGAAAAGAAAGAGATATTAGCCCAAGATGAGCGAAACGCGAAGGTAAAAGCTTCCGAAAGTTTGTACTTCGAGAGGTAAAAATGAGAAATTTATTTTTTTGACTTCCAAAATTTTGGAATTTTATTTAAATGACAGATTCTTAAAAAGAAAAGCAAACAAGCTTGAACGAATCAAAGGCAAAAATTTTCTAAAATTCGTGTTTTGAAAAGTAAAAAAACAATGTTTTTTCAAGTGAGAAGTATATTTTTTTATGGTTTAAAAACATTTTGAAAATTTGAATGTACCAAGCTTTCGAAAATTCGTATTTAGAGAGACAAAAAATCAGCGTTTTTTTTGCTATGAGAAGTCTATTTTTTGGCTTCAAAACTTCAGAATTCGAACAATAGGTGCTTATAAATCATTCTGGAGCCTCCAGTACGATTTTCAACTTCCAAAGGTTTTTTGAATGTTTCAAAAGACGCAATAATTAATTTGGGCGTACGTAGGTATCTTAAATTTTTTGATCAGCAATTTTCAATAATTACTCATTGATATTTTTCACCAAATTAATATACATCCCTCGAGATTCTTTGATTTTTTGATGGCGGAGCAGTAAAATTGGAAATTTTGTGCGAACCTTCATCTTGAGTTTTCAGACGTTCCCTTGAATGTTTTCTCAAATGGACCCCCCCATCCAATTTTTCTGAATGACCTTCCCCAATTCATTTTCCCCGAAGCCTATATTTCAAATGCACATAAAAAGGCCAAAGTTCAATTTTTTAACAAAATTGCGTAGAAAACCTGTTTTTTTGTTGGTAAAACTCTCCAAAAAGTCTTATTTTTCACCTAAAATTGTAAAAAAATGTACTTTTTTGTGCGAAAATTGCCAAAAATTTCTATTTTTTGCCAAAATTGTGAAAAAATGAAAACTTTTATATTTTTGGTCATACGTGTGGAAAATCTTGGAAAAATCAATTTCTTATCAAAATTACTGAGGTAAGTAGGTACCAAAAAACTACATTTCATGTCAAAATTATCAATGAAAAACTGTTTTTAGAAATATTAGTTTTTTTTGGTCAAAATTTCATAAACAGGTCTTGTTTTTTTTGTGTGAGGTCTCCTTTCCTTAGGAATATTTTTAAGCCTTCTTCAATATGTAATAATTAATATTAACATCATTGGCGATGGCGTAGTGGTTCTAGTTTCTATTATATCAATTGCACGATTTGCTCGAAATTTTGACCTTTTTGTTTGCCAAAATTTAAAAAAACGAATATCTTATTTTTTATGCAGGGAAAACTAAAAAGTCTTGTTTTGTTAGGTACCTACTGAAATTGTCAGATATTCTTACATTTAAAAATTAGGTTTTCGGAGGAAGAATCATTCGGAGGAATGGTCGTTCGGGGAATATTAATTCAGAAAATCGTATTAGAGAATTCGGTTGGTACATTTGCGGTGAAAACGTTCAAGGAAAATTTATCCGAGTAAACGGTTGGTTATTCATTTTTTGGAACTGGATATTTTTTCCCAAACAAGTTGGAAGAACTTTCGAACTTGAAAATTTTCTTGAGTGATTTTCAACTTAAAATTAAGGTCTCCATTGCATTTTTTGTTAAAATATGGCGATTTGGTCATGAGCGGAAATTCTAAGCTTGATAATTAACGGAAGTTGGTGCCCATGATTATTAAAATCCCCTTGATAAATTTTTAATATCGCTATCTCAATCCTGAATCCTGACTCCGCCAAAACGTTCAAAATTTCAATTTTTGTCAAAAATTCACATTTTTGACTGCTTTTAAACGATGTTCTTTTTTTTTTAGACATACAGAATATTCTTTAAAGGATAAGGAACCCCTACGACGACAAGGAATGCTAAACATGATTAACTTGATGATTGAAATTCTTTTTGGACGAAACTTCGTTTCCTTTATTCAAATTTCAAGCAACCATAACCTAAGCCGGTTTCTTTTTTTTTCAAATTATAGTTTCAAATACTCACGTCAATTCAAAATGTAATATACTACAAGCTGATGTATTCATTTTTCAAAAACGATAAATAGTGGCTGAGTAATGGGCTCACTGACAGGATTAATGGGATGCTCTTAATACTTGAGTACCTATATAAATACCCACGCACTACGTTAATTTATTCCAATAATTATTTCGATGTTTAGGAACATAAGAGCCGAAATTTATTGTGTCGGTAATCCTCTTACGCGATATGGCATTTCTAAAAAAAAAAAAAAAAATTATTCACATTTTCAATACATTTTGAAATGAAAAATAGAAATATGTAATAAAACGAAATGAAGCTTATTGTTGATCTAAGATGTGTCATATTGTCCCGCTTTGAAAAATGCTCTATATAAACGAATGATTTCGAGTAGATATGTAGTTATAAGTATTCCTATTGATTGTGATAATCATGCCTTCAAAATTTAGTGTGACTTTTATATGCGGATTTTTGACCGTTTTAGTAAGTATTTAAGTAACCATCTCTGCCCGATTTGTTATTTATTTATTTTTTTTAGCATGGTTGACGAGTTGGCGAATACCTTGTTTAAAAAAAAAATAGAATTGCCACCCCTGGCTTTAAGCAAAAAGTTAATATCCATCGGTGTTTATTTTTGTATAGGTTTGCGTCATAGGCACCTCAAAAGGTGGTGTTGTTAAACCAAGCCCACCAGGTCATCCTGTTAGTAATGGATGTGTACACGGTGACCTGGTTTCCAGAGAAGTTGGTGTTTCCAGAAGACCAAAAGTTGCAGAGACAGACCATCCAATAATTGTTAGGCCTCAATCTAAACATTGGGCTGACGACGAAGAAGCAAAATAGGGATGTGGAGATTGATTCATTATCATATGTATTATCTCTTATTTTGTAAGTATAATTGTAAAAATTATTCTATCCAATGACGATTCAAAAATGTTGTAAGCTGACTGCTGAATCATTTTGTTTGTTGTTAGTACGTCCTTAACTTTACGTAAATGGAACATCTCTCTGAATTGAATAAAAAATAGTTTCTAAATTCGAATTTTTTAAGAGGTTTATTGCACCTCACTGAACTAAAATCAACGGGACTAATGGGCTCAAAATTTCACCATTATATTAATTTGCTCGGAATCAAATTAGCAAACCTATCCTAACTTTTCTCAATGCACGATAAAAAACAATTTCCTGATCACGATGACACATTTTCATCGAAAAGTTCAACAACATTTTGGTAAATTCGGCTGAAAAAGCAACCGCGATGCTTATTCATTTCCCGTTCATTCATTCCCGTAGATTCGACGGAATGGGAATTTTTTCATGCTTTGCTTTCACTCCGGTCTCCCCTTATATACAGAAGCTATATAATGTATACGCAATAAAGGAAATACCGTAATTTGTTTGTTGTTTATAATTATAACATAACAAAATAGTGACGACAACGACGACCGACGAGAGAAAAAATGAGAGAAGTTGAATTTCATTTTCAATTTTTCCCTTCATTTTTTTCCTGCTTCTTTTCTTTGTAATTGAATTTCTCAACTGGCACGGTGCGCTTTTCTTCGTTTCGTAATTTTCTTTCTTATTTCGTACGAAATATTATATAGTGTATTTTTTCCTTTTCTTGCAAATTTGCGAGAATTCAATCAAAACTAGATATCTTTTCAATTAAAAAATAATAAAGAAAATGATCAAATTACCTACGCGAAAAAAAAATTCGATACGTGAATTTCGACATCTAACGTTCTAGTGAATTTATGTAGGTAACTTATGAGCAGTGTGGTACTCGTAATTGGAATCATTTACATTCCCTCGACCTTTCCTCGTGCTCTACATGACATTCGTTTCTTTGAAAAACTGAATCAACGCACTTGGAACTCGTACAAGCAACGAAAGGAATTTTTTCAAACGTAAATTATCTTCTATTCAACGCCAGCTTCCCTTCCATTCCCTTCGTCATGCTTTCAACGTGCACATACCTACACCAGCATAAAATCCTTGCAAAAGCGTATAAAATTGCCAAGAAGGTCGTTCATCGCACTGCCATGCCATCGTGCTTCGTACTACGAGTACTATACACACGCTAAATAGCGTAGGAGGCGAAATAAATGCGATCGTGTGGTAGGTACAATGTACTACCGAGTTACGTGAGAATTTTTTACATCTTAGTCGGCACCTCGCAGTTCGCGTTTTCTCAGAAAAGTGTATTAACGGATTACGCGTTTTTCATAACGTTGCTACATCGAGCTATCGGATTAGGTAGGTATTTTTCTGTTCTGCGGCGCCATCATCATCCGTTCGTCGTCGTGTAGAACGGGATGCGTTCTACATACGTAAGTTCAAAGTTGTTCGCTGCATGTGGGCTGATGTATGAGTAATAGGTGACCTTGACTTTGAAGCAAATGGTTTTTCAATTTTTCGTAGTGAAATTATTCGTTATTGCGATAACTTTGAAAATCGAAAAAACAAATGAGATTATTTTTGGTGTCTGCTTCTCTTTCCCTCTCCTGGACTCGAATGGCAAATTTTTTCAAGGGTTTTATGTTATCTTCAGGCATGTTTTCAACTGATATATGTATGTAATTATGTATGGTACTTGAAACCTGGTGTGAAGATGAAAGTAGGTACTAGAAGGTTAGAGGGCCATTCCTCGTCAATTGGACCAAGAAGTGGTAGAGGGGTTCAGCGATTTTTTTGAAATTTTTTCTGTGGAAAGACCTTCCGAAGGTAGGTATGACCAATGGCGCAAATCGCAGCCCTCTAGCCCATTTTTAAAGGCAGCCAGGGGGTGTCAAAGTTCTCAGTGAACCTAAAATACCATCCATTTCAGCAGTGGATTACTCGATAACCGCGATACTTACCAAAATGAAACATTTTCCCACAGTTAGGGGTTTTGAAAGGCTTTTTGGTGACATCATGAAAATCAGTGTTGCCACTTCTTTTCGTACAAAAAATTAGCTCAAAAAGTTTCAAAACGTAGTGTTTTCATGTCGTTCCGACTCTCAAAAATTCTGAAAAAAATATATTATGGACAACTTTTTATGCTGAACAACATATTAAAAAATTGGGATGGTACCATGTTGCAAAGTTGAATTTAAAAAATTTAAAGTTTGCGAAAAAATGCGATTTTTTTATTTAAAACATGAAAAAAAGTTTTGATAGGTGGAGTTGACCCATTTGACCCCTCTTTTTACGTATCCGTTGAAAAAGTTGAAATAACCCTTTCACTCGATGAAATGAACTCCTCACAAAAAAATCAATATTTGAAAAGATTCAAAAAATGAACGAATTTTTATTTTTTTGTTGTGAGTGTAATTTTTATCAACTTTTTCATGAATACGCCATAAAGAGGTCAAAATAAGACAACTGAATAAATTTAAACTTTTTTTGATGTTTGAAATTGAAAATTGAATCTTTTCAAATATTGATTTTTTTGTGAGGAGTTCATTTCATCGAGTGAAAGGGTTATTTCAACTTTTTCAACGGATACGTAAAAAGAGGGGTCAAATGGGTCAACTCCACCTATCAAAACTTTTTTTCATGTTTTAAATAAAAAAATCGCATTTTTTCGCAAACTTTAAATTTTTTAAATTCAACTTTGCAACATGGTACCATCCCAATTTTTTAATATGTTGTTCAGCATAAAAAGTTGTCCATAATATATTTTTTTCAGAATTTTTGAGAGTCGGAACGACATGAAAACACTACGTTTTGAAACTTTTTGAGCTAATTTTTTGTACGAAAAGAAGTGGCAACACTGATTTTCATGATGTCACCAAAAAGCCTTTCAAAACCCCTAACTGTGGGAAAATGTTTCATTTTGGTAAGTATCGCGGTTATTGAGTAATCCACTGCTGAAATGGATGGTATTTTAGGTTCACTGAGAACTTTGACACCCCCTGGCTGCCTTTAAAAATGGGCTAGAGGGCTGCGATTTGCGCCATTGGTCATACCTACCTTCGGAAGGTCTTTCCACAGAAAAAATTTCAAAAAAAATCGCTGAACCCCCCTACCACTTCTTGGTCCAATTGACGTGGAATGACCCTAGAAGGTAATGACCCTGAATCATTTTGAATTTTCTCAATGATTCCAATGACTTTGAAATTCAGTTTTCAACTTTCAAATCACCAAAACAGAAGGTTCCAATAAACTCCAGAAGGAATAAAAAAAATGTTTCACTTTTTTTCAGTGTACCTATTTCCTCGAGATGTCAATTTTTTCTGAATTTTTCGAAAGCTGGTCTCTTTGATATGCCATGATAACCATTTTTAAATCCCTTTTTTTTGCCATAAATGCACATACGTGTAGTTCTAATGAGTCTTGTAGGTTAGGAGAGGAACGACCCGCACCGAAACGTTCTGATTTCAACTGAACTGGATCCAAACAGTTGAGAAGAACTCCGCAACAAAAGTTTTAAAAACCAAAGTTTATTTGTGGATTTTTGGCGAATTCTTGAAAATTCAATAAAGGTGCTACTGTCACAAACTTTTTCCAACAGAAACATAAACCACTTTTGAGCAATTCTAGAATGTGGGGGACCGAAAATGAAGTTTAGCACCTATCACTGTGAATTATGCTTAGATAATGTTGGCATTGTTGGCATTTTCGACATTTTTTGATCAAATGAATTCGATTTTTTAAAAAAAGATACAACACGAGTGACTCATTTGTTGGAATATTGTCTATCGTGTTGATGTAGATTCTTGACTGAAAAACAGCTAGTTTTAGGTTATTCTAGAGTCGCAAGCAGTGAATTTTCAATTTTCTCCTGAAATCTCAAATTGCACAAGAAAAGCTACAATGAAATTGCCTACTATCTATAACACTAGGCAACGGCATATTTGTGTTCGGGTTGAAAATGGGCTTAATCGATAGTTTAGATCCTAAAACAAACAACAGAGTGGGGATTTTCAATTTGAGTTGTTTTTGTAGTCAGGAGAGATGATCAAAGTTGCAAAAATGTCCGTTTTTGCCCTATTTCACGAGTTTGTGGAGACATCAGTATCATGTTTCAAAAAAAACCAAGGTCATATTCGGATTCTACGCACTTTTTTAAGTAAACAATTTCGCCGGATTTTTGATTTTCGAAGTTTCAAGCGCATACGGAAGATTTTTGTTTGTATCATATTTTAAAACGTGGAGCGAGAGCCTCGCCCGCGCGAACACGGTTCCGAGCCACGATTACGTGGTGGAGTAACGTCAGCGTCGCGCGCTCCGAGTTTTAAAATATGATACAAACAAAAATCTTCCGTATGCGCTTGAAACTTCGAAAATCAAAAATCCGGCGAAATTGTTTACTTAAAAAAGTGCGTAGAATCCGAATATGACCTTGGTTTTTTTTGAAACATAACACTGATGTCTCCACAAACTCGTGAAATAGGGCAAAAATGGCCATTTTTGCAACTTTGATCATCTCTCCTGACTACAAAAACAACTCAAATTGAAAATCCCCACTCTGTTTTTTGTTTTAGGGTCTAAACTATCGATTGAGCCCATTTTCAACCCGAACACGAAAAAAAGGTCAAAAATTGTTGCCTAGTGTAATACATACAAGAGGATCAACAAATCAACATCCATTGACGACCCCTTTGATCAGGCACGTACCGCCGAATTCCAGCATCGGCTGTTGAAAAATAAAATTATAACCGGATTGTGTGTTTTCATTTTGTTTCATGTATTTAAAATTACTATAATTAATATGTATTATGGAAAAGCGAAATTGAATTTCTGTTTACCTACAATTTTAGCCATGGTGCTTATCGAAAATTTTGTTGGAGTATATTGCGGTATCTACTTACCTATGTTCAATAAATTTTTTTCGAAATTCATTTTCAAATACCTACCTACGTCAATTGATTCAAAAGATGATTAATCTACACTCTGATGCGTTCATTTTTCAGATACTATAATTAGAGGTCGAGTAGATAATGGGCTCACCAACAGCATTAATGAGACGCCTATGAGCATAATAACCGAAATTTATTGTGTCGGTGATCCTCTTATACTGCGGCATCACTAATGAAAACATATTTTTCTGACTCTAATAAATGTTTAAATAACAATTAAAATAGGTAGTAAAGCTGAAAGAAGCCTGTTTTATGATGTGTATAATATAATCCCGCTTTGAAAAGTGTTCTATGTGTAAGTTTATAATAGAAAAAAATTTCGAGAAAGTATTTAGTGGACTTACTTCTGTTGATTGTATGTAATAACCATGATGTGGTCAAGTGCGACTTATACTCGTATATGCGGACTTTTGGTCGTTTTGGTGAGTATATTTAAACCAAAAATTAAGAGTATCTAGGTACCTACCGTATCTATTGTTCACTTTGTACATATTGGATGAGGCTACCTACTACCTACCTCCAACCTTTGCTTATGATTGAGCAAAAAGTTCATGTCAGTGCTTGTTTTTGCGAAGGTTTGCATCATAGGCCCCTCAAAATGCTGTTCTATTAAAACAAGCCCATCTGGTCACCCTGCAACGAGTAGTAATGGATTTATGCATAAAGACGACAACGATTCAGTAGCAGATTATAATCTGGTGTCCAGAGAAGTTGGTGTTTCCAGAAGACCAAAAAATGCAGATACAGACCAAGCGATCTTACTTTGGCCTCAATCTAAAACTTGGGCTGATGACCAAGACACAAAATAGAGATGTAGATATCGATTCATCATAAGATTATCTCTTTATTTTATAATTGAAAAAATATATCGATTTATTCAATGACGATGCTAAAATGTTGTAAGCTGACTGCTGAATCATTTTGTTTTTTTTTATGACGTCCTAGGTAGGTGTACAAAACTTCACGTAAGAAATGGAAAAATCTCACTGAATTTAAAAAAAGAATGTCCGCGTCTATATCTGAGGATGCGTGATGATTTCCTGATCATAATGATGTCTTTTTATCGAAAAGTTTAATACATTTAGTTATTCGGTGCATGTGAGCTGATGTATGAGTAATAGACGACCTTGACTTTGAAGTAAATAATTGTTCAATTTTTCGTGGTGACATTATTCATTGTTGCGACAACTTGAAAATCGAAAAAACAAATACTTATGATTATTTTTCGTGTCTACTCCCTCCTCTCCGGCCTCTCGAATGGCAAAAATGACACCGCAAATTTTTTCAAGAGTTTTGAATTTTGAGCCTGAAGACCTTGGCGGGAAATAATATTGACGAAAAGTTAACGAAATGCTCCACCACGTTTAGCTGTTTGGAATCATTTAACAATAATTCTTTCCTGGGCCCACAAGGGAACGTCTCGAGGTATCCTCTCCCGGTTTAAACAGGATCTCGCGATTTTTGGAATGAGCGTGGTGAAAACTGTCATGGCCGAAATTTCAGCAGCTCTAATTGTGTTTCTTCGCATTGATAATTTTATCAGAATTTTTCGAAAGATGGTCGTTGTAGTAGTGTTAATGAGCCTTGTAGAGTTGTAGGTTAGGAAGGGAACGACATGCATCGAAACGTTATGATTTCAATTAGGTAAACTAAACTCGATCCAAAGAGTATACAATCAATTCCAGAGTCGGACGAAGAGAGGGTTTTTCTTGAAAATGTATTTTTTTGAAAAGAGGTTACTCTGCCTAGAATGAAACATTTTCAAAAAATTTGTACAATTATCAATTTTTCGTTTTTGTTATAAGGGTTTTTGGAAGTAAAAACTGGAATTTTTCTCCTTCATTACGAAAATATTTTCCTCCAATCTTTCGGAACTAAAGTGATTTTCCGTGATTTTGAATTACTTTTCTCGCTTCGTATGGGCAATAAACTTCCAAATCCTTCGGAAATCTCTTCTGTTTCCTCAGTTGAATAAACTACTATTTTTTTGTTGATTTTTTTCGACTTTGAGGGACTTCATAAATAAGGGAACCAACATTATTTACGAGACCCGGGGAAGGTTTTTATTGAAAAGGTGCTTAGAATGATTCTGCCCATATAAATGGAAAATTTTCAAAAAGTGTCTACAAACATCAATTGTTCATCTTTTTTCATTTTTCCCAAAGTTAGGTAACTCCATACAAGAGAACTAACATCATTTAGTGGTCCAACGAAGGGTTTTCCTTAAAAAGAAGGTTATGTAGAACAATTTTATTGTGGAAGTGAGGTTTTTCAAAAAAGGTCTTTTTTCAATTTATTCCCATTTTATGATTTTTTCAACTTTGAGGGGCTCCTCATTTTTTTGATTTTTTTCAACTGGGGGGCTACCGGCAACGCTTTTTCGCAGATAAGGGGAAAATAAAAAATGGGGAATGATTTTCTTATCCGAGATAACAAAATTGGGGGATGGAAGGTGGAAAATTTCAACTTTGCAAAATAAGGTATGTTCGATTGATTTTTTTTTCAAATTTCATTTTCAAATACCTAGGTACTTCAATAGATTCAAAAGATGATCAGTCTACACGCTGATGCGTTCATTTTTCAGATACGATAAATAGAGACCGAGTAGATAATGGGCTCACTGACAAATTAATGTGACGTGCATGCGTCATGCGCATAAGAACCGAAATTTATTGTGTCGGTGATCGTCTTATGCTGCGGCATCACCAAGGAAAACATTATTCACATTGTCAATATATATTTTTTGACTTGAATAAATGTTGAAATGACAATTAAAATGGGCAGTAAAACAGAAAGAAGCATGTTTTATGATGTATCATGTTGTTCTGTTTTGAAAAGTGTTCTATGTGTGGGTAAGTATATAAACGAATAAAATTTCGAGAAGGTATGTAGTAGACTTATTTCTGTTGATTGCGATAATCATGTTTTAGTTAAGTGCGACTTATATATGCGGGCTTTTGGCCGTTTTGGTGAGTATTTTTTTTTTTTATCAAAAATTAAGAGTAGGTAGGTATTGTTTACTTTGTATTGAATAATATTGAATGAGAGTAAAGGAAACATGTATGTATTTGTATTCTTTTACTTTCATCGAGTATTTAACCCATTTTTTTCTTTCTTTCTTTCTCTTCTTTCTCTGAAATGAGCAAAAAGTTCATGTTGGTGCTTGTTTTTGCGTAGGTTTGTATCATAGGTGCTGCAAGAGGTACTTTCATATTTGATGATCCACCATCTCCTCAATATCCGGGTAGGCCAGATAAAAAACCTAAAGGTATATCTACTCGACCATGGACTCATGGTTACGATGACTGAAAATAAAGATGTGTTGATACCAGTATACGAGCAGATCCTGATGAAGATTTTTATGCTGAACGAAGAATGTACCTACCTAATACCGAAAAAATTATTCAATTCATAATCAAATCATCTCTTGTATATTGGAAAAATACATTTATTCAATCACGAATCGAAAATGTTGTAAGCTGATTGAATCTATAATATTAAGTTATCTATAGCGACCAGCCCTCTCCAAAGGGGAGCATCAACCACCTTTCAGTGTAATGAGATTTGGATTTCGGTTCTGTACCTATTCGAAAAATCAATTCAAACGGCTGAAGTTTCGGTACTCTTGGTTATGGAGATTTTAGACCAATCTTGGCAAAAAGTTTGCCACACAACTTTTCTATGTAAGTAGATCCGTAGTTGCAGCTCTTTTTTCATTTTTTTTTTCTGGAACACTATACCCCGTAGAAATTTCAAAATTGTTGGCCAACTACTTAGCGATAAATTTGAACTTTTTAAGTCAACATTGTAATTTTTTCAGAAGGGAAGAAGAGTGTGATAAGGGAGATGTTGCTGTAGGAGCAAGGTTTTCCACTTTGGAATTTTTCAATAATTTGAACGCAAGGTCAATTCAGCCCCCGAACTGGGGATACTCTATCAGCTTTCTAACTCTCATTGTGTAAAATTTTCTGGAAATTTCAATTCTTCAAAAATTTACTGGAGGCTTAAGAATTGCTAAAAATGGCTTTTAAGTGTTTCAAATAAAATTTTCCAGAAGGAAGAGAAGAAGAGAGTAGGTCAGAAGTAGATTGCATACCAAAATTCAGCTTTCTAGCTAAAGCAGATGAAATTATTTCGATTTTTACATTTATACCAAATTTTATTTGTTTGAATAAATTTCCAAAAATTCAAGAAAATGTAGTCTGCAGAAAGGAATTGGTAGAGGGCTTCAAAATAAAAAAAGGGAGTACATTGGACTACCTAAGGACTACCCAAAAATACACCACAGCAGAAATTTCAAGTGCTCAAATTTATTTTACAATTTTTTGAAAATTCAAATTGTGATTCAAAAATGGGGGGGGGGATCAAAATTTTACCAAATTGACTTAAAGAGCTGAAGTTTGGTTTGTATCCCATTTCTGAAATTCCGAGTCCATTGATGACTGTTTTGAATCGTTCTGAATTCTTCAGCAAATTTTCGGATTCTGCGTTTTCCAAAAGCCGTTGAGGGGTGGAGAAGAGGTTGAAAATGAAACTCAGCACCAATATATTCGAATTACCATATTTGTGACTGTTCGGAATCGATTTATACAGTATGATACAAAAGTAGTGCCCGGTCTCTTTAATTTCCAAGTGGAAAAAGCTAGCGAGATGAATGAAGCTGAATTGAGTAGGACAAAATAAGGGTTTTCAAAAGCGACCTAGAAAATTTCAAGCCCATCCTCAGGATGTTGACAAAGTGAACCCCCGGTTTGGTCAAAAAATTCAAACTGGTTTTTATTGGCGTAATGTATTCTACACCCTAAGGCGACAAAAACGTGATATGAATTTTTTGAAACCGGTTCATTAATTTAAAAATACCATAAAATTGTAGATAGAGAAAAAAAGTTGAAAAAAAAGTTGTAGAGTGTGAAAAATTACACAATTCTGACAATCATCTAAAAATTGAAGGTAGGGAAAAAAGCTTGAAACAAAAGTTGGAGAGCGTGAAAAATCGTTTTTTTTTGCTAATAGAATTTTGAAACCGGTTCACCAATTTTCAGCCAGTAATCAAAAATTACCTAAAAATTGAAGATAGAGAAAATAGCTTGAAACAAAAAGTTGTAGAGCGTGAAAAATTAAACAATTTCCGCTAATGGGATTTTGAAACCGGTTTATTAATTTGCAACCAGTTATCAAAAATTACCTAAAAGTTGAAAATAAAGAAAAAAGCTTGGAACAAAACTTGTACGGCGTGAAAAATCGAACTATTTCCACTAATCGGATCTTGAAACCGGTTCATTAATTTGCAACCAGTTATCGAAAAGAATAAAGCATGAAACAAAAGTTGTAGGGCGTGAAAAATCAAACTATTTTTGCTAATCGAATTTTGAAACCGGCTAATAACTTAATAAGTATCTTCCATTTTTAGGTGATTGTCAAAAACTGGTTGCTAAATGTGAATCAATGAACTGGTTTCAAAATCTGATTATAGACAGAATTGTGTAATTTTTTACGCCCTACATTTTTTGTTTTGTTTGAATTTTTTGACCAAACCGGTTTTTCACTTTTGTGGACACCCTGAGAATGGGCCTGGAATTTTCAAGGTCGCTTTTAAAAGCCCTTATTTTTTCCTACTCAACTCTGCTTCACATTCATCTCGCTACTCTTTCCACTTGGACCATAAAGCCATCGGGCACTACTTTTGTGCCATTACCGTACACACATTGTTTTCGAAATGTTTTTGAGTCAGTTCAAATTCAAACATTTTCTCCAGTGATTATTTTTGGAAAAAAATGATTGTTTGCGAAAGTTCAACTAACAAAATCCGAAATTTGGTTCGTATAAGGAGACCTATTATCAACCTCTCGAGTCGATTGTTGATGGTTTCGAATCGTTCTAAAGCCTCCAATCAGAATATTGTGATTTTTTCCTCTTTTTCTTTCAAAAATGATCACTGCAGAAGAAAGTTTTGGATTTGAGCTGCCTCGGAAGTATTTTGAAAATATGTGCCCAAATTGATCCGAAGGGTCACAAAAATGCTGAACCTTAGTTTGCGGGAGCTGAATTCTATTTTCACTCCGCTACAGCATTTTTTTTCGAAAACTGACAAATTTAAAATGCTTCTAAAGGCTTCAGAATGGTTCGAAAACAGCACCAATCAACTCGAGAGGTTGAAAATAGGGTAGAAACCAAATTCCAGATTTCTAGGTTAATTTGATGAAGTTTTGATTTTTCTTCATTTTTGGTTCTTTGAATTTTCAAAATTTCACCAAAAATTAACGAATGTGTTAAGAATTTGTGGCTGTTTTCTAGTTGAAAATTGTTGGCCATCTTTCACCCTAAACTCGTTTGTTTTTTATCGTAAAATATTACTGGTTATCTGCATTGTTTTACCGTTAAAATTTCTGTTTTGTTCAAGTTCAAACTTTAGGTTCGTTATTCGTTCAGTAAAAGTCGTAATGTAACAAACGTTTTGTCGTAGTAGTGATCGTTTATCGATCTTCAAGAGTTCTTTGAACTCGTTTTCATTTTGTTATTTTTTATAAACAAAAAATAAATATTTTTTATTTACTGTTTACGATGCGGTTTTGAATTTTACGTATTTTGTCAACGACGTTCTATAGTAAAGATTTTCGATCTCATCGAATTTCCCAACAGAATGAATTTCAGCGCCTGAAATTTTGGCTGGTGACATGTATTTTGAGTGAATCTTCTGATTTTTCTCTGTCTACTTCAAAAAATGTTTTTTCCCTTATGAAACCATCACCTGGACCACTTTTCATCAAAATCACGAGGATACAGTTCATGAAATGCCCTAGAAAATTCGCAGAATACATTTTCATTAACTTTCAACTCGACAACTTCGACAAGGCACAATATCTACCCACATTCATTTGGAAAATTCACCTAAAAATCGGAACCAAAGCGAAACCGTCGCGTCGCATCGTCGTCGTGGCAAGATCAGCAAACGAACTTGCAAAAGAAGAGAGAGAGAGAGAGAGAGAGAGAGAGAGAGAGAGAGAGAGAGGGCAGGGAAATACGCGAAAAGAAGAATAGAATAAATATAATTCTGCAAACCGTTGAAATATTCATCGCACTCGCCAAACGTTTAAAATTTCATTTAGGTTTTGGCAAAAATGAAGGAAACGTTGCGCTTTTAGAGTTCATTGTAAATTCATGAGTGACCTTAAATAGATCTATAGAGCGGCGAGGCGAGACGATACGAGGCAGAAAAAAGGACATGGGTGCGAACTGCGAAAAAGGGCGCAACAGCAACAGCAGCAGCAACGACCACCTCCGCCATCGCCATTTATACGCAGGGTACCTAGCATAGAATAATGGCGTAATTTTAACGATTGATGGTATAAATTCAAAAATAGCCTAATAAACGGTTTCATAAAAATAAGCGAAGAAATTTACGATTTGCCGGATGGTCTTTTGGAGCTTAGTTGTCGACACGTTGGTATGGTTTACAAGGCGGAAAATTACGGCCGGTGTTCGGTGTAATTTTTTTTTTTTTTGTATTTTTACTTCTTTTTTTTTTGGTGTTCTGTACGTAGCAAACCCCAGAAGCGAAGATATGGAAATTGGTGCTTGTATTGTATGCCAAGGAGACGAACGCAAGAGGGGGGAATGTTTTTGGCTGTAATTATTTTCTTCTTTGGCGGCAGTAGGCTTTTTAATATATTGTATTTGGTTAAGTTGGGTTAAAATTTGCGAACTCGCGATGTTATAAAACGCGGTACCCCTCGTCAAAGAAGATGGATCGTGCGGTCAGGGCATCGCGGGGAGGGGGAAACGCGTTTCGTTTTAAATTAAATACTTTTAATACTCGCGATAGAGTCGATATTGTAGACAGAGTGAAGGGTAGTGGGGGCTGTAGGGTTTTCGAGATATATATAGCGTAAAAACAACCTCTAACGAACAGATCAACATCAAACAATCGTAAAAGAAAATTTTATGAAATATTTGAAAGCAGTTCGCGAGCGGCATTGTGGCATTTAAAAGGGCATATACGTTGTATATAGGTATATATTGTAGGTAGGTACCTATACCTTCTGCCTTTGCTTCTCGTCGTCGTCGTGTGAGTGTATATAGCCTATACTATATACTATAATAATTCAAATCTACCAAAAAACATCTCGAGCTTAAAACCTAGTTATTAAGTTGGTTTTAATGATAGCTTTATACTTTAACGGTCTATAATACTGTCAGAAGTATAAATTAAACTATAAAATGATTTATGAGTAACGTTATACGCGAGCACGCGGCAAAGTACACAGTCCGGCCTTCTTCGACGTTTCGCTCTCTCGAAAAACTATAGCCTACCGAGCCTATACGACCATTGCTGAGGCAAGGAGAAGAAGGAAAAAAATTAATTTCTAACAAGCATCGGAAAATTGAATAAAAGCAGGAAAAAGCGAGCGCAGAAAAGAAAAAAGGTATGATAGATTTTCAACGACGACGAGTAAGTATAAAAACGCATCGAGCGCGATTAATTTTATTTATCGGTATTTGTGGAGATTTGCCAATCAAGAGGAGTGTTCGCGTCAAGTTTCATATACTTTGGCCGCAGCGTGTGAGGGAGTTAACCAATTAAAACACTCCATTAGACAGATTGTCTGTTGAACTGGAATGTACTTTATGGAGCAGAAATTTTTCGCTCCCCAAGGTATGTACCATATTTTTAAGATTTTTTTTTTCCTCGTTCGCGAGATTTTCACAGCCGCATATTTTCGATCTCTGTTTTTACATTTCTGTGTGGTGTGTACTAGGTAGGTAGGTAGGTATAGAAGATAGGTGGATAGGTATACAGAATCTATCGTATAAGCAGATTATCGAGGCGTTAAAAGGCTGCCTCGCCTTTGCCTGTGAGATGTGAATCGGGAATTAGCTCTCCTACATGGTATACAACGTGTTCGCGTAGGTATCGTCTTATGTAAGTAGAGGATTTTGCGGTTCGGAGTCGTTAATGAAATTTACAACGGGTTTACATTTTACACACGGTAAAGGATTTTGATACGTAAGACTTTTTAGCACGTGTGAAATTCGATAAAGGTGTCGAGGTTCTAGCGAAAGTGATTTCATTTCCGGTGGAATATTTTTTTAGAGAATTTTTTGGGCATTTTCGTATGGCAACACTGGCATCGATGTTGAAAAAAAAATGATTTTCAGCTAGTTTTTTATTACTTTGCTAACGATTTTTCGATGATTTTACATCTGTTATAATCGAGTTGGGTACTAAAAACTTTCTTGAAAATTTTTTTATTGTGATATTTTCCCTTGGCAGCACTGACACAATGTTTTAAAAGTTGATTAAGTTTGAAGTTTGATTTTCAGTTGGATTTGCAAAAATACTTCTAAACAACTCTTTGATAATTTCTTTTTTTTTTTTGAACAAATTTTCTGGTTGAAGGTAAATTTTTATCAAATTTCCGATTTTCAAAGTACCTACTAATAGAGATAAAATTTTGAAATCAGAAAATCGATTTTCGAAAGATCGCTCAACGAGAGCTGAGAAGAAAAACGTAATTTATTTGGTCAATTTTTGCCGATCAAAACAGTGTACAAAACAAAAAAAAATTTTGAAAATGATCGATGGTGTGAAATTGAAAATCTAGACTGAATCGATTTTAGGAATTTGATTAATTAATCGATTTCAAGACAAGACAAGACATTTATTTTTAAAGTGCTTACAACACAATAATATTTTGGTTTTTAAAGCACTTATACCTAGATGGAGTAAATTATCATTTTTGATTAACTTGATAATATTATTAAAATTTAATTTATTATCAATGAATTTGTTTAAATCATCTTTTAGATTTTGAAGGTTTAAAAAGGGGCAAACATTTCGATCATAATCGATTTTTTTACCAGGAGGTAGTGCTGGGTAAAATCGGGTTTTAATTTCAAACATCGATCTATTAGATCAATTCGATGTTCGATCATGATTGATTTTTGATCGAGACTTGAGAGATCTTGGACCTACCATAGGTCATATGAAAATAAAAAATAAAAAATGAAATCAGAAAATCGATTTTTAAAAGATCGCTCAACGAGAACCGAGAAGAAAAACGTAAAACGAAGATGAAACGAAACAGTGTCATACGAAACAAAAATAATTTTAAAAATGATAGATAGTGTGAAATTGAAAATCGAGAATGAATCGATTTTGGGAATTTGATTTAATAAATCGATTTTGATCATAATCGATTTCTTTACCACGAGGTAGTGCTGGGTAAATCGGATTTTAATTTCAAACATCGATCTATGAGACTAATTTCGATGTTCGATCATGATTGATTTTTGATCGAGACTTGAGAGGTCTTGGACCTACCATTGGTCATATGAAAATAAAAAATCACAAATGAATCAATTTTTGGGGTTCGACTAATCAAAGTTCCATCATGATCGATTTTTGAGGATGACTTCAGCGATGGAAACTTTAACAATTTTTCAGCAGCTTCCGGGCGAATTTGAAAGAACTTTTTGGTTTGACATTAGTTTTCAGAAAATCTTTGAACGGATTTTTTTGTGAGACTTTTTCATATTAGAGGTCATTTTGTGAATCCAAATCTGATCAGATCAAAGTTGTAATCGGATTAGATCTGTTCAAACCTGATGAGATCCAATAGGGAAAACCTAATTAGGTCTGATCAGATCTGATGAGATCAAGTTTTGGTCGGATTTTAGATCTGATCACACCTCATCAGATCTAATTTTTTCCCTTGAACTTTTAGACAATTTTGAGATTTTGAAGATATCATTGAGTAATGAATTTTAGGAACATTGAAGGATGATTTGCAATTGTATAAAATTTCCCCTATTTTACCCATCTTTATTAAATTTTTAGAAAAATTTTAATGATCATTTTGGACAATTGAAGGATGACCTTCAGATTCTAAATCAAGTTTCTGATCATTTTTCAAAAAAATTCTCTCATGAACGAATTTTGCTAATTTTTAAGTATTTCACAGTTTTAAAACTATTTTTGATAAGATTTGAGATGACCTTCATCTTGAATAAAATTTTTGTGAGATTAAAAGATGGATTTTCGATTCTTATTGAGTTCTTAGTGTTTTTTTTAAAGAACTTCTACTAATTGAATTGATTTTCAAATGCTTTTCAAGTAACTTATTCTATTTTTCATCACTTTCAAACCAATTTGATAATTTTTTTATCTTATCTTCAATGAAGTTCGTCCAGACAATTTTTGGAAAGATTTGGTCATTTCGGCACCACTCACTGAGAGAACTATTCAGTAAAAATTATTGTAAAATGTAGTAAAATTTCCCCCTGATTACTTTTTTTGTAAAATATATTGAATTTTTTAGTAGCATGTACTATAAAATGTAGCAAATACTACAAAAAAATGACCAGGGAGGCTCCTTTACTAAATTTTTCAGTGCTTAATTTTTATTTAAGTGATTTTTCTCAGTGTGGGAAAATTTTGGGAAACTTTACAAATTAAGTGAGTATTTAATTTGAG
The DNA here is from genome assembly GCF_950023065.1 of Planococcus citri. Classification (NCBI taxonomy): domain Eukaryota; kingdom Metazoa; phylum Arthropoda; class Insecta; order Hemiptera; family Pseudococcidae; genus Planococcus; species Planococcus citri. The sequence goes on along the minus strand of NC_088678.1, from coordinate 35,994,685 downwards.
TCAAGTTTTCAAAAATTTCCAGAAAATTTTCTTATTTTAAATGGATTTTTACAGATTTTTTTTTCAATTCCATAATTTTTTAATCTTTTAACATGTTAGATTTTTTTTTACAAAATAAAAATCATTTTTCAATCTTGAATAATTTTTCAGGTACCTACATATTTTTCGGCGACTTCCTCATTCTTGACTGGGTCATTCTCTTTTAAATCAGCCCAGTTTCTGAGTTCAAGTATCTCAGACTGATCAAATTTGATGAAGTACCTTATCCTTAAATATGTTTGCGGAGGTTTGAAGATAATGTATTGGAAATTTAAAATACCTATAAAATATTTAAATAATTATCATTTTCAAAGCTCGAAACCGAATTTTCCAAGGGGAAAAAAGTTGAAATTCACTGTGTGAAAATTTTAAAAATCGCAGCAAGACTGTCCTTTTGTTTAAAAACAATTTACTTTTCAAAATGGAGTTTTAGCATCTCATTTGTAGATTGAAGGGGTCAATTAGGTACAGAAAATAAACATGTCTCTTCACAGAACCAGGAATAGAATCTATTTTTTTTTATTTCAAATGGATTTCTTGAATGATTGTTGTTTTTTTTGTACTTTTTCAGATCGAGAGTTTTTTAAAAATAATTTTGTATGATTATTTGGTTCTGGAATTTCGCCATTTTCAAGAATCATGCTCATATGGCTCGGATCAAAAGAGCTTTTCTACTGCCTTACCGATGCCAATTTGTATCTGTAGTTTAGTTTTCATCTATTGGTGTTTTTTGTGCTTTTTACAATTATTTTTAAATTTTTTCTTCTCTTATTATTTTATTATTTTTTATTTCATTTTAGGAGATGCTTTTTAAAGATTCGGTGTCCACTTCCCTTCTGCCATCGAAGGAGGTCAGGGGGGCTACCGTGATTTAAACATTGCTTTTATACTTACACTTAATTTTTGTGAATGTACAATCTTAATAAATAGGTAGTAGGTACGAGTAGGTACCTATTTGTACAATGATGCAATACTTACTCCACTGACCGAGAAATAATGAATTTTTCTTTACTGTACTAACCTGCAACAAAAATATATAAAAAGTCCATTTAAAAATAATAATATGTACTTAATAAAGTAGTAATTTTTAAAATCATCTTTCATAGAGCATTGCATTATAATGTATAATTTTAAATTGTACTTTGGGTTCCAAACGTTATTTTGATTTTGTCAAGCCACAACTTTATTCTCATTTTTGTAAACCAATAATTTTTTCCCAATTTTTTTCTTCTGACGAAACTTTTGGATAATTATGAATTTATTTATAAAGCGAGTTGTGTGTAGATGGAAGCATACTGAACCTAGTCGAATTTTCTTATTAATATTGTTCAATTTCTTGATCATCCAATTCAATTTCAAACACGATGTGGTCGTACTACTACGTATCAAATTAGGTTAAAATTTCTCATACGATTCTCCAAAACGCGTGTTTGTGTGTACTACATACATCTCCTAAAACAGTTTTTATCTCATTTCAACCCCCTTCCTTCTTTCTTACTCCGGTACACCTCACGAACCGATTTAATAAACCTTATACGACGAGCTTTTCTATGTCAACCATATTCTATATAAGATTCGACGTGAAAGTGAAACGGGTGTAAAAGATAAGAAATTTTAATTATCATCGAAAAAGACGTTCGATATACAACTTACGAGAGGGAAGTTTTGTCATCGGGTTTCGGGAGCATGATGGAGGATAACGGAGTGCTGAACTGGTGACAGACAGATGGAGGACAAGGAGGAAGTACATGGTGCGGCACAGCGCAACGTTAATTATAAAATTTCATCAACTAGGTAATCCTGTCTCCGGCTTAATTCTCAAGTCGATTGAATTTAAAATCAAAACAAAACTATAGTTTACCTCAGCTATATCTTATGCATAGGCCTTATAGATTTTCTCTCAACAATAAGACGAAGAAGAGGAATACATATACGAGTAGCAGAGAAATGCGAGGAAGGAGGTGAGGAGGTGAAGTTGAAGGTCAAAATACCTATCAAACTCGTATACCGTATAGGTTCCCAATGGTAGGTAATGTGTACGTATGTAGGCGAAAAATGGGTCTATAAATTTAACGCTATAAGTATACGTATACAAATGTGGCGAAAACGTGTTGCCTATTAGAGAATTATAAATTAATGGTAATATTTTTATAGTTAATTTTAAATAAGGAAAGTTTCGCATAGCGTATAAACTGCCATATACAAAGGCAAAAGCAAAGGCATATCAGCACCGAACCGAAACAACGTGTGGCGCATGGAGCCGGCAAAAGTTAAGGCAAATGCATAGAGAAAAGGGGAGTGAGGCCTAATGAGATGAAACGGATTCTCAAATTACCGCGTATACGCTATCGGATTCGAATTTCATTGCTATATAGACTTCGAAAAGTGTGGTAAAACTTGGGAAATTCGCGTTTAAAATCAACATAATAAAAACCATATTTTATAATTTATGCGGCCTGCTATGAAAAGCACATAAATAACTACAAGAAAGTAAATCTTGAGAAGTCGAGGAAAGTAAAAGCTTTAAAATATTATTCGAAATTCCGCCCTCTTCATTTAGCGAGTTTAAATTTTCAGTAAAATCGCTTAAACAGAATGGAATTTTAATGTGTATCTTTCGCTTAAATAAATGATTAACATTTTCGTCGTCCAGTTTTAATTGGAAAAATCTTATGGTGTTTTTTTTTCTTCTTCGAAAATTTCTTTTGTTCGAACGTCTCGAGCGAGAACCGAAAGCGTTGCTCTTTTTTTACCCTGCAGCTATAACTTCGCCCTGCTGGTTTTTCTTCCTCTTTGTGTATTTTCTTTCGACGAGTTTATTCGACTTTAAGGTTTTTAGTCCGTAAGTTATATGATTATGAAGTAGCTAGAGTGCCCAGCCAATTGGAATATCGTTTATTCGTTTTGTTTGTATAAAGATCAAATCGTACTTCTCGACTATGGTTCGTACCTACTTCGTCGTATCGAAGTGAGAATGGAAATTGGCAGCTTATCAAGAATAACCGACTTGTATGTAGAATTCAAAGTGTTACGAGCAAAAAAGTTCCATGTATGTGGTACTTTTTTTTACCCCTGTACACGCAGAAGCCTTTTTTATTCAAAAGAGCTTTTACTCTAAAGTTTTTCAAAAGTAGTATCTGTAATGGAAAGTTTATAGGCGGGGGTTTTTTATTTCTTCCTTTTTTTTCTTCGTTTTCCTTTTTCACCGGATAAGGCGAGAAAGGAATGGACCAAGTTACGAGAGGTATAAAAGCTCGAGAGATATTATGTTTAAAAAGAGTAGGTATAAATTAAATTTTGATGTTTTTTTAATAATTTCTTTCTTTTATACGTAATTAAATTTTTACTTTTTTTTCGTTTCGTAAATGAAAAGTAGCGTTGTATTATTTCTTGAAATAATATTTCGCTTTTTAATTGAGTAAAAATTATTTTAGTAATTTTATTAAACCCTCGAGTAGAGAAGGAATCGCAGGTATAGTGCAAGATCTATCGTTTTGTGCACGAATCAAATGGAAGAATTTAGCTCTATCTATCGCTAGAAATGGACACTTTCATGGGAAGTATTCGTTCTCTCCTTAGCAATTAATTATTGTAATAGGAGGTAGTCGCATGCTTATTTCACATGCAGTTTAAAAATATGAACTTATTTGTACATAAATACTGACTTGAGAAAATTAATTCCCCCAGTAAGCAATTAGGTACCTATACCTACTTACTTTCTAATAATTTTTAAAACCATTTCAAAAGACGAGTGTACCATTTTCAATGCTAGTAGATGTTCTCATTGTGTGAAATTTTCATATAAAATCTGTCTAAAGTGTTTTTGAAAGTTCTGAAGGAGAATTAAACTTTGATTTCTTGATTGGGCCTAGTAGTAAATCATCTAGCAACCCCCAAAAATAATGTAGTTCCAAATTCGTAACCTCACAAAACGGTCGCTATTTGGATAAAAGTCATCCATTCAAATGAGGAAATGATATTTTTTGAGGATGAGAAAAACAAAAGTGAGCTTACTTTTTCGATTCAATAGTTGGTTATTTGTGTTCAGTGGTCCTTGAAAATATACCAATTGATGAAGAAGCAAATAAGGACATTTACTCAAATTTCGACTGTAGGTATTCCAGAGTTGAAGGGAAGCGCTCATGAGCCTCAGAACAAATTAATAAGGTCTTCACAGTCGAAAATTTTTTTTTTTTCAAACTTGAAATCATATTGCACTCATGTTTCAGTACCATCAGAACCATGGGAATTTATTTTTATGCATCACATGCCTCATTTGTTTTTCTTTTTGAAGAGTTTTTGCTGTTTTTGGGAGGGGAGGGGAGAAGACGAGAAACCTCTTCACTTTTCAAAATACACATTTTGAAAATGAAATGTTTTGTAGCAACAACAAAAATTACATTTAGTTACCTAATAAATGGTGATTTTTTGTGTAATTTTGAATTGTTACTCCTTTCTATGGAGTAGTAGAATTTTGAAAGCTGAACTTTCGTTTCAAAGGTCGAAATTTCAACGCGTTTTCGAAGTGTGAACTTATTTTTGAGCGAAAAAGACCGACTTTGGTAATTTTTTTTATCGGAGTGTGGGAAATAGAAAATTGAGGGTCTCACAGGATGAAAAAATAGAATTGACAATATTGATTATTTCAGAAACCTCGTTCCTTGTGACATTCGTGGGAGCTAATTTTTGCAAAATTTTTGGGGGAAAATAATTTTCCAAAAAAAAGTGAAGTACTGAAAAATTCACTTTTTTCACTCTTGTCAAAAATTATTTTCAAAATATGATGGTAGTGAAACAATGACTAAGATTAGAGATTTGACCTCCTTCAATTTGAACGAAACTAAACTGGTTTGAAAGAGCACATTTTAAAATTCCTATGACCAAAATTTTCGGTGCCAAAAAATGCATTTTTGGATTTTTAGCGAATCTTTAAACATTTTAAAAATTCAGAAAAGCTTTGGAAATTTTTCTACTTCTTGATGGAATATTTTTTTCTGAACAAAATGAACTGGTGTGAATAATTTTACTTCATTTTAATCCTCCCAGTTCGAAAAATAACCAGTTTTTGGCCATTCTAAAGGCTGCAAGTTTTCAATTTTGTTCAGAAATTGCGAATTGCCCTAAAAGGTCAAATTGAAATTGAACACTCTTCAAATATGGTTGCCTCGAAATTACTAAAGAGTGTCAGTTGAAAATGTGGCTTTTTCAGAACAAATTTAAATTTCTAGAGAAAATTTTGAAAACTGATCGAAGGCTCTAAAATGGGTAGTTTTTCAAGTGAGTAGGGAGAGGGTGATTGAAATGAAATAATGCTCGAACTAGGTGTTTTTTGTTGGGGGGGGGGGAGAAATATTTTAGGAAAAAAATTTAAAAATCGTAATAAAAACAACATTTTAAAATTTTTTTAAAATTTTCAAAAATTAAAAAAAAATGACGCCCAAAATTTAAATTTACGAGCATTTTTAGAGCATGCTTTTTCGATCTAGCTTGGTTTCATTCAAATCGAAGAGTATATCGGTTCAACAAGTTCCTCTGTACCGAGTTTTAGATGCCTAAGTTGCACATTTCGAAATTTTGGGGCATTTCTTTTAAGAAATTTTGGCCCAAAAAGTTCATGCTTTCCTCACGTATGCCAGTAGTGGCCCTCAAAGAGCATTAGTAATCGAAATATGACCAAGATGGACGATTCTTAGAACTGTAGCGGTCCAATCAAACATTTAAAATTTTAAGTACCTAAGAAATTTTATTGAAAATATTTAGACCCAAAACATCTTTTTTTTTCAACTCGCATGCTAAAAGTGGTCCTGAAAAGAATCATACGTTGAAATATGACCCTGAAAGACGATTTTCAGAGTTGCAGCAGCCCAATCTACACATTTCCCAATGTTGGGACATTTTTTTAAAAAGGAAATGGAAATGGATTTCAACAATATTATCATCTCAACTCACACGAAATTGAACTTCTAAATGTGATTGCAACCAAAACGTGGACAGAAATGTATTTTCCATTGGCGACTTGATTTTTTCATCAATTTATTAATTTTTTGGGACTATTTTGAAAGATTGAATTTTTATCTGGAAGGAGGAATGGTGTCAAAATTTTGCATGACTATTTTCACTCTTTCAATGTTTTCGAATATTCCTCGATTTTTTTGTGTGTGTGGGGGGGGGGGCAAAAATATTTTTAACACTTCAATTTTTCGTGAGGAGTATGTTTTGCAGACACTTAACATCTTCCTTTTTTTTAGGGAGGGAGGAGTAAAATTTCACAAGTCAATTTTTCGTTTTGTTATTGGACACCCTGCGAACCGTATTAAATTTATAATACTTCATCGATCAAAATATTTTTCCCATCATTCGCTACGTGAATTTTCCCAACAAAAGTACCCTCTCTCCTCCACCTTCCTCTACGTGAACCGAAAATATAACGCGGAAAATGTAATTAATAAGCTGGAAAAGACAAACGAATAAACATAAAGTGGTAGCGCTACAGATGACAAAAAATAATAGTCGGTATAAAGAGGTAACAAATTACAAGCAATATTTATTTTTCAATATGGACATTAATTATCGAACATATAGCCGAAAAACGAAATATACACATTAATCCACCCTTCCACTTCTATTACGAGTAGGTAGTGTTGAGCAATTGATAGGGTCGTTTCCCTTCCCCCTTTAATTTAGTGAAAAATAAGGGTAAATATAATTAATGAGCTTGACTGTACCTCTACCTACTCTACATACAGAGAAATATTCAGCTGCGGTATATATAAAGCCAGAAAAGGAGGTAAAACCTGGATAGGCTATAATACGTAGGTTGGGGGTAAACAGACGTGAAAAAATTATCGAAAATCTACGTTTGCATGATGGGTAGGTATTTTATGGGGGACAGTTTTTGTCACCAGTAAGTACATATTTTTACATATTTTTGAAAAATGTGATTCGAGTATTTAAATGCTTCGAAAAACCACATAATTATAGGTACCTGTAACAATTGGAGTAGATTATTTGGTTATGCATTGTTAAAATTTATTGTAAAGGGGTTCGGTTCAAATTAACCTCTTGTTGGCTTTCACGAGGTATAATTAAAAAATTGTTTTCGGTTCGTTCAACCGGTGGAATCTCACTCGGATAGATCCATCAATTTTCGAGTAACTTTTCAAGTAAGATGGCAATTGGAATAATTTTTATTGGAATGAATATGCAATTATATGATTAAACGAATGACTCTTTAAGAAATTCCGCAATTTTCTTGGTGATGTCAGTCATGTTGCATGGTCAATATATGTAGCCTAAATACATATTTCAATTTTTAAATTTAATACTTTGTTTCTCATTTTAATTTATTTCCCAGAAGGAATGAGATTTAGTGAAAACGAACGGTATCACCCCCCTCCACTCACCCGGAAGCAAACAAATAATGCTTTTTAAGTCGTTTGGTGAGCAGATGTTCCTGAAAAAAAATTGAAATCGAAAGACTCGAGGTAGAAAATCGTATTTTTTGGTCGAGTTGATATAAAATGTCCCAATAAGCATCATTTGAAAAAAAAATGTTTTGTAAATTTTCTTTCAAAATCAAGGAATTAAAATGAACAATTAATTTAAACAAATTTCTCTGACGTTCATTCGACTCGTTTGAATCACAAAGTCCATTCGATGGAAAAAACCTTTACCAATTTGGAATTTCGTTTACATTTCGTCAATTCTGCCCACATCAGCACTCAGCAGGAAGCAGTACCCATAGCTTTAAATACATTAATAAGGAAATGATACGAACTCTCTGTAGGCCTTTATATACGCGTATCATTCGAATTTAAATACAACTTACGAGTATCATTTCCTTCCTACTGTCTCTTTTTTCGTTTAGGAAATTTCAAAATCGATGTATTAGAACAGTACTGAAATTCCTTTCTCTCAAAGCGACTCCTTAACTTATCTCGTCTCGTTGGTTTTTTTCTCCAATTATTATTTACAGATGTTTCACCTCCTCCTCCGCATCTGCCTTTCTCCAGCGTTGTGTTCGAGGTCTCTCTCTCTCGCTTTGTACAGAGACATTTTCGGCTTCTTTTATATTCGCTTTGTTTTTTACCCCGTGTAACATATGGCTCGTATAATTACAAAACTTTATGTCGACGCGTAACGCTCGCATACGAGCGAGCGATGCGTTGTACGTAGAGAATGTCAAAATTATGCCCTGCAAAGTGTGGGAACTATGGACTGGAAAGTGAAAACCGTGGCAATATGTACAGTACAGGGAAGTACGTACCATATCGCAAGACCCACATGTAGCCTATATTAAACTCGAATATCGTATAGGTGGTGATTTTGGGGCTACGTGAATTTTGCATTTCTAAACCATTGTCACCTTGTGGTAGGTACATGTACCCTAAGTAGCATTTTCAGAACTTGTAGGTGAGAAGCCAATGCAAGAATTGATCGATATTCAAAACTCACGCATCTGTTTGAACTACGACGCCTTATATATTACGTCCATTGCTCCAATTCCAATTTATAATCAGCATAGTAAGTACGTTGTACTTGTACTTATTCATACACTAGGCCAGTTAAAGCGTTAATTCAACAATATTACGGGCATTCTGCGTATACGTATTATGGATCGAAAAAACAACAGGCATCTGCCGCGGTTACACTGGGTTGTTCTCGTTGCTCGTCCTCCCCCGCATCAGTATACATCTAGGTACCCCTTCTGTCTGTGTGCATCTAATATATACGTGCAGTCGTGCACCGAACACGTGTTTCCAGGCATCGCGTGAATCATACTTCACATACAATATTCACCAAGTTGTATATTAAAACGTTATTATATACCAGGAAACGATGAAGATAAATAAACACAAATTATAACTAATTAACTTTACACAAAAATGAAAGGGTATAAGCGAGATGCTCTCTATTATATGCCATATTATACGCTTATTGGGTATTTTTCACCCCCCTCCGTCCCTGCCTCCAGTCAACTTGCCGTCGACCACCGCCGAGTAAGTATGAGCCTGTGCCCTGTGCCTGTCATGCCGCCGTGGTATGTGTTTTTTTGATTATTTGGTGATTTATGTTAATGTGTGGCGGAAAAAGTATTAGGTACCTAGTGTAGTGTTTAAATTGAGGGCATTTGTCGTAAGTACGAGTACGAGTATGTGCCACTGCATGTGCATGTATTGTACTTAGGTATTATTACGAGAATATGCAGTCTACGTGTATATTGGTGGTCGGCTATTGTGGTGATAATTATAATTATAGACTATATAGTGACTGTATTAATACCTATACACATGTATAGAAGTAATAAAGTTCATTATCCTTACGTACTATAAATGTGGTTTAATTCTAGAAATCATTCTAGGATTATTTAAATGTAGTCTATCGTCTTGCTCTGTAAAGAAATGGTACGTACTTATACGAGTAATAGTTTGATATGAAAAAGGAAATGAGCTGATGGCATTGAACTAAATTATTTTTAGTTCAGGTTCAAGGTTTGTCAACGTATAAATCAAATAATAAATTGGAATGCATGGGTTTTTAAAAATTAAATCATCCTAGTGTTTATTGAAAAGAAGACGAATAAAGACTGCAAGTATGTATGTATATTGTATAAATATGAGAAAAAAATTAGCTAAAATAAAGACAGTAAGACCGACAAGCGTGTAACATTTTTTAAATGTGTTTAACCTCCGCCACCTTTCACCTCTTTCTCTTTCTCACAATGAGAACCAAAAAATTACGTAAATTGAAACTTTTTTTTTTTTTTTGCTGAACACCGAATGAGCAGAAATTATGGCTGTTTAATTGAAATTAAATAGCAGAGGCCTAGTTGGCCGTGTGAAATAGGCGATTTGGCCCTATCCTCGGATTTTGTATCTCACCAGTGAAAGTTGTCCCTTATGGTCCTAAACTCTTATGATGTGAAAAACGTTCAACTACGTTATCAAACCGAATTTGGGCCAAATTTGCCAATTTTTCTGTTTTATAACTTTTATTTAAAAAATATTTCCTGCCATTTTGGGAACCTCTGAAGCACCTTCCGGGTCACTTACTCGGCCAAAATTTGTGTACCTATAGACTAATATATCAACTCATAAAATACATAATAATATATGCAATGCCCATTTCAGAGGAATTGAAAATCATCACGATTTTTTTTTACCAGAGACGAGTGCATTTTTTCAATCTGAAAAAAACCTGATTTTAACAAAAATGAGTTTTAAAAAAATCGGAAGTTTCAAATTCCTCTGAAATTGAAATTACGTGATTATAATATATGGTGTATTCTGAGTTGATAATAGTCTATAGATGAGTTTTTGCGAAATGGATGACCCAGAAGGTGATTCAGAGGTTCCCAAAATTGCGGGAATTAATTTTTTTTTTAAACTTACGCATAACAAATTATATGTATGTACTTAAAACAGAAAAAATTGGCATTTGGACCAAATTCGAGTTGATGGTGTAGTTGAACGTTTTTCATAATATTCTGAGAAATAAAATTTCAGTCAAAATTGACCAATTTGGGCAGGATAAACCATGAAAAAAAAATGTTTTTTGCATTTTTGAAGGTCTTTTACAAAATTAAAAAATTCTGAAAAAAATATATTTTACATCTGGGTGAGATACTTAATACATACTTATTTTTTTCAAAATTGCACCTTTGAACGAAAAGACCAAAAATGCAGTTTGAGAAAGCTGAAAATACGCATTTTGCCCAAAAGATATGCTTGAAAAAATTTCAAAAATTCCTATACCCCTTGATGGTCCAACATTCCTGCAAGTCTGAAAAAAAACCGGATCGAAATTGGCCGAATTGAATAATTTTCATCTGAAATTGCAATTTCACCTCATTTTGAAGGGCTTAAGGGTGATTTGGTGATCTAAAAATTTCATCAGAGGGGTTTTGGACCATACAGAATAACTTTCACTGGTTAATTTTAAAATTTCGCCATTTTTAAAGCTCAGAATTTGTTTCTGAGATGTAGATTGTAGGTGACATACTTTACTCTTTTTAAGACCTTTGAGCCTAGATCCAAGGCCCCAAGCTCCAATTTATGAGAACCCAGAAAGTCTCCAAAGTGTCAGGAACTTGAGCGTTCGAAGTTGAGGATTCTAGCCTTTGAAAAGTCGAGAAATGTAGTGATTTTTCTTATTGTTATGTAATGCTTTTAAATCAATGATACAGAAAAAATGCTCATAAGTCATGATAAACTATGTTGATACTTTCTAACATTTTTTCTGTTTAATGAAAATAATTTTTCAATTTGCTTTGTGCCTGTAGAGCTGAAATTCTTGGGACCCTTTGGAAACTTGTAAAAATTGCTTCTTAAGCTGCACAATGTCACATTTTCTAAATAAAAAAACTATCAAAGTCTCATTCATTTCATGTTATTTTAAAGGGGGGAGGGGGGAGGTTCCAATTTTTGGAAGTTTAAAACTAAAATGGTGAATTTTTCATTTAATTTGAGACCTGTAAAATGCTATTGTTGGATACTTAATTTTTTTAAATTTCGCCGTTGTTTACAGTCTAATTAGAACTTTTAGAATCTAATTTTTTCTCATTGAAAAAAAAAAAGTACCATAATTTCGACTCGAACACTTTCATTTTTCAAGATGTTTCGAGTAATGAGGAAGAGGAGGAAGAAATATCTAAAAGAAAAAACTAATAATTCGACACTTCTGGAAATGACCTCTCTTGCCCCCCATCCACCATAAGTAACCAGTAGGTCCCAGTTGGAGTATTTCCTCAGGTCCCAAAACCATTGCTAACCACCCTTGCGCTTATTCAACTCTTCATTACTTAAAAATTTTCCTCGTCGTATAAAAAGAAAACTAGTGAAAATGTGCTTCTCAACATCTTTTCAATTTCATTTTTTCTGATAACCTCATCAGAGGCAATTCAAAACAAAATCATTAACATTTCTTTTGTTCTCATTTTTTTTTGATGGAGAAAAATTTGTTCCCGCCAAAAGGGTTCAGAATGAAATTTTTGATTGAGTGAGTTCGATAACAGTAATTTTTTCACTCTTTTCCCATGTCAGTAAATCTCCTTCACCATCCCAAATGTTGCTCTCGCGAGAAATTTCAATAATAAATACAAACTTACGTTCTTTTCTCGAAAGCTTGGAAGAAAAGAGATGTCGGACGTTACTGAGTTTTCAAGCTTTCTCAAGCATTGATGTGATATTGATGACTTCAAGAAAATTCGGGATAGGGATTTTACGATACTAAGCTCGATTTTTAAACGAAATTGCCTAATTAGAAGAAATTGGTAGTCGAAGGTGAGGCCAGAACAGGTGAATCAAAGACCTTAGATACCCACTGCTAATTATAAAAACGCCTATAGGATTTTCTCAGTATTTCTTCTCTTTCCCTTTCTCTTCCCTCGCACGAGCGACCAACAAATACAAACTTTATAACGAATGTAAATTCGTTTAATTCACAACCAAACCAAAAATAATATTTACAATTAATAAAGTTATCGCGAAATCAAACCGATCGACACCTAATTAGATAATCTAATCGCTTTTACAACACGAAATGATAAACTTAATTCTCGATGAGACTCGTTTCGATCTCTATGAGATAGATAAAGTTTATCATTTCGTATCGTAAAATTGATTATTTAATTCGATATGCTCGCGGTAAAATAAGTAAGTGAAAATCAATTTTAATTGAATCGAAATACAAGTGTATAGGTATATGAAATGCATATATCAAGCAACTATATGAAATTTTATGTAATTTTGAAATTCCAAACACATACGCAACGTTTCTAGCGATTTGAAAAAAAAAATAATTGAATTAATAAAACCGCAACGTCCTTTAAAAAAATATTCACGACAAAACAAATTAATGAAAAATCGCGTCGAATAACTTGACAAAAAATCATGACCTTCTTAAATTACAAATTAATAACTTCCAATATGGGTAACTGTAATTTATTAATCGAACAAAGTTGCCTAATTTGATTTTGGTAGACATATAACATATGTAACCAGGTACCTAACTAGTAACTACCTAAGTATCATTGCTTTGATGCAGCTCGATGATTTTACCTACTTTCCACATTCCGCGACGACGCGGAAATTTTCTACATTTCAACTTGAAAGATGGAACCGGTTTAATTTTTTCATTTATATTTTAGTAAAACAAGGTGTTCGTAATTCGAATCAATTTGTTCATCTTTTGCGATTAAATTATTTAGATCGGAATTTTCAGACCGAAATTGCTCGCTTTTTGACAACTTTGGAGGTCTTTCGCATCAAAACGAATTTAAATTAGGTATTTATTTAGGCGCCACGGTTTGCGAGGTTGGCAAGGTTATTGACCAATAAAATATTACAAAATATAAACTATTTTAGTAAATTCACAAAATGGTCCTTTCATCTTTATCTGAGCAACGAATTTCCAACTAAAATGACCAATATATAGGTAGGTACCTATCTAAAGCTTGCATTAGAGCCGTGACAAATGTATCTAATTGATTTTTCACGAAATTCGCGATTTGATTACCATTACGATGTGGTTAAATTGCCTATTTTATTATACCGAGCAAGACGAGTTTTTTGCAAAAATTAGACAAGTTTCATATATTACTTTTTTTGACGTAAATTACAGTGGCAGCGGCATAATTTTTTTTTTTTTGAAGTATCGACGAAAGTATGTAAATCAAGCTCATCATTAGATACTGGTATGATTAATATTTTCTCGTGATATTGTCACGAGTTATCGTTTCATTCAATATATTACAATTTTTCAGAGAATTCCATCCAAGATTTTTAATTACCTATCCGAATTATGAGAAACTGTTAGTGAAATTATTTCAGTTTATTGAACCATTAGAACCACTAAAACACATTTTCGCACATTAATTTTGCACTTGCCTGCCTACTTTTAGAGAATATTAGATCGAGTCACTGCCAACTTTTTCATTCGTATAAATGTTTTATTATAGGTACCTGCCCAAAGATAATTTTGTTGTAACTGAACATTTTTTCTTTCCAAAATTTGTGGTCAAATCAATTCTTTGAAGTAGATACTGTACATATTATGATTTATAAACCTCATGTATATTTCAATTGTTTTGAAAGCTCATTAATATCTTCACAAGGAACAGGTGCCGAAAAATCGTGACATTTACTGCAGCTTAAAAAGTACTCTAGACGTCGGATCATTAAAAAAAAAAAAATTATTCAATCATTAATATGTTTTGTTGACTTTAATGGACGATTAAGGCATGGTTTTTGATACACCGCAGCGTCATGAAATCTTCTATATAAACAAACGACTCAAAAGACACATCTACGCATATTGAAATTTTTTTGCTTTGTGTTGATGATGTTAGTACAGTTTGGTTCATTTTTTTTTTCAGCCTTTGCGAATTTTTTTCCATTTTAGTGAGTTCATCAAATATTTTTGACCGATTTTATGCACCTACGATGCACGTTGACTAGGTGCATATTTTAAGTACTTGATGAATGATAATTATTTTTACAGATCTGTAACCTTTGGCGATGGCGCTCCTACAGGCATCTAAAAGCAATAATGACTTGACTGAAATTTTTGACAATAGGTATTAGTGAACAATGGTTGGATTTTAGAGAATAATAACCCCAAATGCCTTTTGATTTCAACCAAAGAAGATTCTGATTTTTTTGTTAGTTCCTGAAGAGCTGGAAAATGCAGATAAATATGAAAACGTGGAAGTAAAACCGTCATTAAAAATTTGGATGATGTGCAACAAAAAGCAATGTTAGTTCAAAATTGAGTGGTGGTGATGAAGATATGGCTTGATTTTCATACTGTCAGCTCCTCCATCTTGAGAATTTTTTGGTCAAACAAAGCACAAAATTGGCATATGAGTGAAGATTCCTCGTACAAATGCTTCCAAATTTTCTCAATTTTTTCTTTAACTTTTTTGAACTTTACAGTGGATTTTGACTTTTTGAAAATGACACACACGCTCTCCATTACGCGTTAAAAGTTTTTTTATTTCAAATAATTCAGTACCTTTTCGATGAGTGGAATCTCGCGTACCTAAATGATCGAAAAAACGTGTTTCGGTAGCATTTGTCGTCCTAAGGAGGGTCCTTTTCGTCTGAAATTTTTTTTGAAAGCCATATTTGGATTTGGCAAATCACATTAATTCGAATTTACTCGATTTATATTTTTTTTCGCGATTGTTAGATGAATTCTCAATATTGCTTTTCCGTTCTAAAATCTGAAAGTTTTCGTGAAAAATCTGGTTTAAAAATTTGAAAAATTGAGCGTAAATTCTTGGGTCGTGATATCCCAAAACGGCCCTTGTCCATTTCATTCAGATAGTAGCCAATAGCCATGTAAATTTTGGATTAAAATTTCAGTGAGCTGAACTACCCTAAAATACGCTCTTCTTGAAAACATTTTACTCAATTTTCTGAAATTCGATTTTTTGACAAGATTTTTCAATAAATAATTTTGGATTTTAATGGAAATAAGATAATGAAAAAAAAATGCTATCAGATAATTGCAGAAGAATGAAAATTGAGTAAGTAATTAACTCGCTAAATCTAAATATGACAATGGGAAAAGTTCTTTAAAAAATGAAAAAAATGCACCACGAACAGTATAAAATATCCTCATAGAATATTTATGATCAAAATGTCGTTTGGTCCATAAGGGTATTTTTTGAGCCCAAAATTTCCAAAAAGAAGGCAAAAAATTTCTTTAAAAAATTGCTTTTTTTAGATGCGTTAACTTTGAATAGCACCCAAACTGCAGAAAATCCGATTTGTGTTCAGAAAAAACGAGCTGTCCAATTGTCCTTTTTTTGTCGATTTTCGGCTATTTTTTCAGAAATTTTGGGCCTAGAGAACACGTGGCTAAAGAAGACGATTCCCAAAGTTGTAGCTGTCCAATCGTTTTTTTCTACCATTTTAATGGGACAGTTTTTCAAACATTTTGCCAGGTTCAAAAAATGTTTTTTCGAATGCTCAAATTTGAAATTGCTCTCAAACTCGAGGGAAACTCGATTTGTGACTTGAAGAAGCAACTCTCAAAATTATAGCTGCTCAGTCACATTTTTCAGCCATTTTAAGGTTATTTGTGCAGACTCCTCGCTCACCTTCGAGTGTAGAGGGGTTGAATTTGTATAAATGCACCGTTATTTGTTCAGATAAAACGTAATTAAAATATTTATATTTCAAGATTGGAATTTTTCAAAAATTTTCGGTTCAAGAAATTTTGACCCAAGACCTTCAGTTTTGCGTTTGGGCAACTGTAAATTTTACGTATGATGGAAGTTACTCTAGGTGTCTTCTTACTTCAAGAAAAAAAATCCGCTCTCGTGAGATTCCCTTGGAAGTTATCAAAAGTCAGACTTGATATCTAAAAGTTTCCCTCTATGTAATTCAAAGTGCAGGAAATTGGTCATTTTTTCAAAGGTTTCGAAAGACATTCGAAGTAAATTTTTTTTCAAGTTGTTAAGATCCTGACATGATACTCATATCAGATCCTTGACTCGGATCACTTATTCAATTGTGATTCGTGATCTGATCAAAATTTCGATGATCCGCGACGACACCCTGTCTATTTTTCCTTGAAAAAAAAAACAACAACACGATTACCTATCCTATTGCAGTAAGTACCTAAATATTTGGACTCGATTTCAAAAATTTGTGATCAAATCAATTTTTTGGTGTCTTATGATGATTAATAAATAAATCGCATTTCCGATTTCTTTGACAATGTCACGAACAGATGCCGAAAAACGTGGCACATACTGCAGCTTTCATAGGTACCCTAGACGTCGGATCATTTTAAAAAAAAATAAAAAATTCATATCGTTAATATGTTTTGTTGACTTTAATGAACGATTAAAACATTGCTTTTGATATACCGCTGTGTCATGAAGCTTTCTATATAAACAATAAACAAACAAATAGGCTATCTAGATTCACTTGTGCATGTACTAGTAAGTAGATACCTAGTAACTTACATTGACAATACCTACCTACGATTCTTGCACGTAGTTATGATAATGTCGGTTCAATTGAGTTCATCTGTATTATTCTGCCTTTGCGGATTTTTTGCCATTTTGGTGAGTTTATTGGAAATTCTTGAATGATTCGATACACGTAGACTAAAACTTTATGAACGGTTCATATTCACTTACTTAATATCTAGGTATGTACTCAATTTTTTTTGCTCGCAGGTCTACACTTATGGCACCCCAGTAGGCATCACTCAGCAGCAAGACTTGATTGAAACTTTCGACCATGGTGAAGAAAAGTTGGATTTTGTGGAAAATGACATCAATTACCACTTAATTCTAACCAAAGATGATTCGGAAGTTGTTTTAGTTCCTAGATCATCATCTTTTGATGTATTGGATTTGAAAAAAAATGATAATCATAATGCTCATGATCTTAGATCGGAATTTTTATTTTCTAACCAAAGATTTCATGAAAGTGCGTTGGATACCGGAAAATATACAATTGATGTGCTTAGAAGTTAGATGATTTTTGTTTTCATGTTCTGTATTTTTACTCACCTATCCCATCATTTTTTAAAAATATTTTTCTACTTAATAAAAATATTAAGAAAATTAAATTGCGTTATTTTCTAATTATTACGGTGAACGTGTAAGTAAGTGATTTCAAAGAAAACTCTATTTTCATCCATAACAGGCAATAACTAAAAAACTTCCCGAATTGTTCCCTTTCTGATGAAAATAAGATTAAGTGGTGGCTCAAGTTCCTGCCTTAAAGACGTCAATTCGACCAAGAAATGATACGGGGGGGGGGGTCGGCGACTTTTTTGACATTTTTTCTGAGGAAAGATCTTTCGAAGGGATGACCAATGGCGCAAATCGCAGCCCTGTAGCCCATTTCTAAAGGCAGCCAGGGGGTGTCAAAGTTTTCAGTGAACCTAAAATATCATCCATTTCAGCAGTGGATTACTCGATAACCACGATACCTACCAAAATTGAACTTTTTCCCATAGTTAGGGGGTTGAAAGGCTTCTTGGTGATATCATAAAAATCAGTGTTGCCACTTTTTTTCGTACAAAAAATCAGCTCAAAAAGTTTCAAAACGTAGTTTTTATATCGTTCCGACTCTCAAAAATTCTGAAAAAAATATATTATGGACAACTTTTCATGCTGAACAACATATTAAAAAATTGGGATGGTACCATGTTGAAAAAGTCGATTTTAAAAAATTCAAAGTTTGCGAAAAAATGCGATTTTTTGATTTAAAACATGAAAAAAGGTTTTGATTGGTGAAGTTGACCCATTTGACCCCTATTTTGACGTATCTGTTGAGAAAGTTGAAAAAAGCCTTTCACTCGATGAAACGAACTCGTCACAAAAAAAATCAAAATTCAAAAATATTCAAAAAATGAACAATTTTTATTTTTTTGTTGTGAGTATAATTTTCATCAACTCTTCATGAAAGAGGTCAAAATAAGACAACTGAATAAATTCAAACTTTTTTTGATGTTTGAAAATGAAAATTGGATTTTTTCGAACTTTGATTTTTTTGTGAGGAGTTTATTTCATCGAGTGAAATGGGGTTTTCAACGTATTCACCAGATATCTAAAAATAGGGGTCAAATGGGTCAACGCTTCACCAATCAAAACTTTTTTTTATGTCTTAAATCAACAAAATCGCATTTTTTCGCAAACTTTTAATGTTTTAAAATCGACTTATTTACGAAATAATGCCATTTCAATTCTTTAATATATTGCTCAGCATAAAAAGTTGTCTTTAATATATTTTTTTACAGAATTTTTGAGTGTCGGAGCGATACGAAAACTACGTTTTGCAACTTTTTAGACTAATTTTTCGTATAAAAAAAGTGGGCAATACTAATTTTTATGATATCACCAAAAAGCTTTTCAAACCCCCTAACTATTGGAAAAAATTCCATTTTGGTGGGTATCGCGGTTATCGCGTCGAATAGTCCACTGCTGAAATGGTTGATATTCTAAGTTCATTGAAAACTTTAACAAGCCCTAGCAGCCTTTAAAAAAGGGCTACAGGGCTGCGGTTTGCGCCATTGGTCCTTCAGAAGGTCTTTCCACAAGAAAAATTTCAAAAAAATCGCCGACACCCTCCCCCCTTTACCACTTCTTGGTCGAATGGACGTGGAATGACCCAGTTAGGTACTTGGACTCGATTTCAAAAATTTGTGAGCAAATTTATGTTTTTGTCGTTTTATGATTAATTGATTATTGATTACTAAACCACATTTCCGATTTCTTTGACAATGTCATAAATATTTCAATTGTTTGAAAATCAATTAGAATTTTCGTGAGAGACAGATGCCGAAAATCGTGAAATGTACTGCAGCTTTCATATGTACGTACCTACCCTAGACGTCGGATCATTAAAAAAAAAAAAATTCATATCGTTAATATGTTTTGTTGACTTTAATGAACGATTAAAACATTGTTTTTGATATACCGCTGTGTCATGAAGCTTTCTATATAAACAATAAACAAACAAATAGGCTATCTAGATTCACTTGTGCATGTACTAGTAAGTACCTAGTAACTTACATTGACAATACCTACCTACGATTCTTGCACGTAGTTATGATAATGTCGGTTCAATTGAGTTCATTTGTATTATTCTGCCTTTGCGAATTTTTTGCCATTTTGGTGAGTTTATTGGCAATTTTTGAATGATTTGATGCATGTAGACTAAAACTTTATCATTTTTTTTTTGTTCACAGGTCTGCACTTATGGCACTCCAGTAGGCATCATTCAGCAGCAAGACTCGACTGAAACTTTTGACTATGCTGATGAAAAGCTGAATTTTGCGGAAAATGACGTCGATTACAACTTAATTCCAACCAAAGATGATTCGGAAGTTGTTTTAGTTCCTAGATCATCATCTTCTGATGAATTGGGTTTTAGAAAAGAAAATGAGAATCATAATGCTCATAATCTTAGATCGGGATTTTTATTTTCCAGCAAAAAATTTGTTGAAAGTGAGTTGGAGGGTGTAAAATCTTCAATGACTGATGTGCTTAAAAGTTAGATGATTTGTTTTCAAGTTCGGTACTTTTACTCACCTATAATTTTTTTAAAACTATTTTTCTACTTAATAAAAATCAAGAAAAATAAATTGCGTTATTCTCGAATTATTTCAATGAAAGTACATATAATTATCTAATTTCAAAGGAAACAGATTCTAAGTGCTGATACCATCTGCAGTTTCAAGTTTATAAACTAGATGGGACCTCATCAAAATTCAAAAAAATCCCCCACCCTAAAAAAAATAAAATGTAAATTTTTTAAAATAATTTTCAAGCGATAATTCATGGTATCGTGTTGCATTTGAAATTAGGAAAAATTCTTCGATTATTTAAACATTTCTGGTGCTCAAAGAAGTGAAAAAATTTCCATTTTTTTCCTTTAAAACCCAGGATGTTTTTTTTCTACTTCACTACTTCACCCTCGTGGACATCCCTACTCTGAACTTTTTTTTACCGAATCTAGTGATCCCTTCACTTTTCCTCTTCCACGACGATGTCCGTTCTTTTGGACCTCAAATTCCTTATTTTTTATGTTAATCCAAATTTTGGAATTTCTCCAAAAATATTGAAAAGACGAACTTTAATATGGTCTGTATGTTGAGAAAGGGAAATGAAACATTTGTAGTAAACTTTGGAAGCAAAATCGACGCCACTCACGAGGCATCGTCCTGCATATGTACGAGTACGTGTATATTTTCCTCGCTGCGAATTTCCACGTTTCCATCTGACGCTTTTACGAAGATGAAAAAAAATCAAGCCATCGTCGACGAGAAAAATATGCTATACGTATAAAATATTCTACGTAAAAAGGTTGATTGTTTCTTAGTTATTCCATTCGATTTGGTTCGATTGTATACGTTTATGTACGTATGTGTTCGAAAGGGTGGGTGGATGAGTAGGTAAGTAGGTAGTAGGTACATACATCGAATGTTTGTGAAGTACATCGCAATGATTTATGTTATATTGGCGCAATTACGAATAAGAGTGATGCTTTTTCACGCATCGTTAAATTGTTTTATACTATAAAACGTACTATACAATTTGTGTACACAAACATACAACTCGCATACGTCGGTCTGGGTATACATACGCTATAAAGCTATATCCAATCGAATTGAGAAGTTTAAAAATTAATCTGTCTTGAAGGCGCCATATAGTTACCTAGTGGCAAGGCGAAGGTGGCGGTATCATCGAAAAGGCAGCAATGAATCGATGTGGCTATTTAAGAGCGAAAACATTTGTATACTGTGAAGTTTTCCACTCTCTCCATGTCTATGTATATGAAGAACTACTACTTGTGGAAGTGGGAAGCGCGGTGTTTAGATTAGTTTTAATAGTTCGAATGTTTACCATTTCGGGAAACGGCGAAATTGTTATTTCATTAATTTTCTTCTTGCGGTGTACGTTTTAATTACTATACGGAAATTCCTGCTCGAGCTGTTGTAGTATTGTGCAGATGCAAGCGGCGGCTGCTGCTGCGGGCAGTGGCAAGGGTGAGGATGAGGACGAGCCCCGACGATTGTTATTGGCGGTGCGCGGTGGGTTAATTTAATTTGGATTTTAGGATTCTATGTATTGTACGTATAAGCGGGCTAGGGTATATCGTTGTATACCACCAAGAAAGCTACAGAACGCTATGCCATGTAATGCCGCCGAGATAGAGATGTTTATGTGGTATGTTGCATTTTGCAGAGATGAACGAGTGGAAATTGAGCCGGAGGGTGAGACGAGGAAGAGAGGTTGTAATTTTCGAGTGTGGTGGTCGTCGTCCGTGACGCGTATCTCGTAATCGGTCAGTTATGCTTAATTCAGTGGGGAGTAATTTTGGGGGTTGGTATTTTTCGCATACGAACGAAATTAAGAATTGGAGCGATGAACTTTGAATTTTCAGTTGACGAATTTCATTTTTGTATTTTTTTTTCTGAATTTGAATTGGGTATAAGGTGAAGAGCAAGTTCATCAACTCGACTGTTTTTTACAAGAGTGAGCAGTCGTCTGAGAATTTTTCAGGAAAGTTGTAAGAGTTGTTCGAAATGAATTGTCCGATGACGTTGTTATATACGAAACGAACGTTGGATGTATTCAGCAGGTCAAAATAATCCGGATACCACAGTTTTCACGATCATTTCGATCAAACTGGCTAAATTCACTTTTTGATTGGACTTAACAACAGGGTCATTCTACGTCAATTCGACCAAGAAGTGGTAAGGGGGGGGGGTCGGCGATTTTTTTGAAATTTTTCCTGTGGAAAGACCTTCCGAAGGGATGACCAATGGAGCAAATCTTAGCCCTCTAGACCCTTTTCAAAGGCTGCTAGGGGGGTGTCAAAGTTTTCAGTGAACTTGAAATAGGTATCATCCATTTTAGCAGTGGATTACTCGCTCACCGCGATACTCACCAGAATGGAATTTTTTCCAATAGTTAGAGGTTTTGAAAGGCTTTTTAGTGATATCATAAAAATCAGTGTTGCCACTTTTTTTCGTACGAAAAATTAGCTCGAAAAGTTTCAAAACTTAGTTTTCATATCGTTCCGACTCAAAAGTTTTGAAAAAAATTCATCATGGACAACTTTTCATGCTGAACAACATATTTTATATAGAAAAATTAAGATGGCATTATTTTGTAAAGTCGATTTAAAAAAATTAAAAGTTTTCGAAAAAAATACATTTTTTTGATTTAAAACATGAAAAAAAGTTTTGATTGGTGAAGTTGGCCCATTTGACCTCTATTTTTGCGTATTCGTTGAAAAAGTTAAAAACCCCCTTTCACTCGATGAACTCATCACTAAAAAATCAAATTCTGAGTGAATTGAAAAAATAAACGAATTTTAATTTTTTTGTTATGAGTGTAATTTTTATCAACTTTTTCATGAAATACGTCAGAAAGAGGCCAAAATAAGACAACTGAATAAATTTAAATTTTTTTTGATGTTTGGAATTGAAAATTTTTTCGAGTTTTAAAAGGGCTAGAGAGCTGTGATTTGCTCCATTGGTCATCCCTTCGGAAGGTCTTTCCACAGGAAAAATTTCAAAAAAATCTTCGACCCCCCCCCTTTCCACATTTTGGTCGAATTGACATGGAATGACCCAACGACGAGCAAGAAAAGCCCCACGTCACGATTTTGGCACTGAAAGCAAAGTTCAAGGTGGTGAATTTATTTTTCGATTGTTGGCCATTTCCTTCAAATTTTTCGTGAACATTCCAGAAAGAAATTAAACTAAAAAGATAAAATTCGGTTTATATGTATCTTGTTTTAAATCTCCCAAATCGATTCAGGGCTGTCTTTTTGCCGATGCTAGCTCGAGGCAAATATAATTTGGCCCCATTTCTGGGGACGAAACTAATGGAGGTTTTTAAAGAGGGGTAGGGAGAGGGAGTTCTACTGAAAATTTTCCGACTGATATAGGGGGGAAAATATACCAATTTTACCGATTAATAGATATCATATTCGTACCTATGATTTATAAAAATTTTCATTTTCGATTTTGGAGTTTTTGGGCCCAAATGTGATTTTTTTTATTTTAAAACGAAAAACAAATTAGCCTGAGTGAGGCAAGAGCGAAAATTTTTGAACATTTGATTTCGAGAGGCCTAAAAACAATGTTTTTAGGATGTTTATTTCGCAAAACAACAGGACAGGCAATTTAATTTTGGAAATTTGTACAGAGGGAATTAAAAACGATGTTTCTTCATGCAAGGAGTTTATTTTTTGGCTTTTAAAATACATATTAGAATTTGAACGATTTTTTTAGGATGTTAATTTTGAAATAAAAGGAAAAAGAATAGACCTAAGCGAGGGCAAAAGCTCTTGAAAATTCGTATTTCAATACTTTTTAGCGAGAAGTTTATTTTTTCATTTTAAAACTTTAAAAGTTGAATGATATTTTTTTGGAAATTTCAATTGTGGAAAAGAAAAGAAAACAAGCCCGAGCGAAGCGAGCGCAAAAGCTTTCGAAAATGCGTGTTTTTTGAGAAATAAAAAAACAGGGGTTTTTTGAGAAATAAAAAAACAGGGGGTTCTTTCATCACGGGCCCTTCTTTTTCCGAGACCTTCAGAAAGCGTGGACCGGGGCAACTGCTGCCCCTCTTGCCCCTCTCTCGACGGCCTAGAATCGATTGGTGGTGGTCTCGAATCACTCTGAAGTCTCCAGCACATTTCGCACATAGGTACCTAAATTGAATTCGATCTTTGCTGGAGGCTCCAGATCATAGTTCCATGCTCCAGATCGGCGCAAACATTATCGCAATTGATTAGAGAGGGGAGAGGTCGACTTAGGGAGTAGAAGACATTTTGAGTAATTTGTTGCAAAAATTGACGATTTTGGATTTTTTTTTAATTTGACGTTTTCAACCTAGAGGTATATACCTATAGCTACCTATACATTTTTAATCCAGTCATCTCGAACTTGCAAATCATCAGTTCTAATCAATTAGAAATGTTGAATTTTTGACAGGATAAAATTTTCATCTGTCGAAGCTGATTAAAACGCCTTCTAAAACGATTTAACATTGCTGGAGAAAATTCAACTTGAAAATTGTCAAGTTTACCGAAGTTTGCTGTATTTGCTTCGATGAACTGGTGATTTGTGGATTTACTTAAAATCTGATATTGTCTGTAAGTTTGAAATTCGATAGCTTATTCGTGTATTTAGGAGTATGGATCGCAAAAGTATAAATATTCATGTAAACCATGTCTACGAGTATATCCGCAGTTCGTCGCTAATATGTAGTTCATCGAGAGGAGAGAGAGGGGCAGTTTTTTTATGCCACTGAAATTATTATGAGTTATCAAAGGGAATCTAGCGAAATGTAATAATTACTAGGTAGGCTATGTTATTAGGTAGGTGTTATTACTTACCTACAAATAATAAGCAATTATAAAAAATTCATTAGGAACGGAAATATTGTAATGATGAAGGGCGTAATGAGCGCTTATGTTATTTATACGAGGTTATTTGAGACAATTTTTCATATGATAATATGTACTTATTTTTGTTTTTAACATTTCAAAGCCTATGAGAAAATTATTTCCAATTTTTTTCTCGCATTTTTGCTCGAAAAAAATCATCGTTTATTCGCATGGCGTTTCCTTAGGTTATCAATTAGGAACATTCGAACTGATGTTTGATAATTAGTATTAAAATTTTCACTATGTCCTTTCATTATGCTCTTACATGTAGACGTTTTTTCTCATTCATCGAAACCATGCAAAGTACATACCGACATGCAAAATTTTCGATATTTTTTCCACGTCGACGATTCTATGCACATTATGAACTTATATTCGGCTATGGCCTTTAAATATTCAAAAGCTGCGACATTATGCACCCGGTGGTAGACGACACTTGTAACACGGTCCATATAAACATTTAAACATGTATATGGAAAGCCATCTCCCGTATAAAGTCCAATCAAGTATGTAAATTTTTGCCCGCCGTAAAAAGGCTACCTACAGACTCGATTAAAATTTAAAATTACCCATCTCTTTGTTTAATTCATCAAGATCCTATAGAGAGGAGACAGACCCATCGCGTCGGGTCCCCACGATCGTAATATGCATTCATTTTCATACACACACGCGATATTCTCGTCAATGCACCGGTGAAAAAGACATATTTTGGGTTATTTTTAAACTTTTCGGTGTGATTGCTCGATTTTCACGAGTTGGCCGTATTTCAAAGACGCTTATGCGTGTACTTTCTTTTACGAGCGAATATTATGAAATTCAACGTTTGGCGTATGGCTTTTTCGGCGATTGAAGTGAAGCTGTTCGTATGGTGTACACAACGATGAGGCAGAGAAGAGGGTCACCGGCACCGACAACACCGGCCATGTTACATCATCATACGCACTCTCTTCTACTACTACAGTGAAAGTGTATTTCTTTTTCTCTCTTTTTCTCGAGCTTCGCAATTCGCATACCTCTGCCGCCTTTAACCATGCCACGTGGTCGCACATATTCGCGATTATCAAGGCACCAGGTAGGTGGATGAGAAAAACACTCGAAATATCTTCATCCTTTTTGGCCTTTACTCTCATGTATTCGTAGGTACTCGTATAAGGTGTAGCTCTGCTGGATATTCGAGTAAATAATGTAAAAATTACGGTCACGTTTTTTATAGTTCTATTTTTAAGCCGGCAGAGTGACAAAGTAAATTCGTCATCTTGGTGGCTTGATTGATGTCGAGGCGAACAAACTACCAAGAAATTCTCTCTCTCCTTATGCATATTTCCGTGATACGATATGTACTACAAGTACGTCGTACCACACTCTCACTCTCATCTCGTCGTCTGTGTGCTGCCTCATCTTTCTTCTTGTACGCTCTTGCATGTGCTTTTTCTTTTCTTTTCTTTGCTTTTTTCCCTCTTTGCTTGTATGGTTCTCTTTTTCGCGTATTTATTAAGCATGTGAGAAAAAAACGCAGCATGCAAAGGAAACGTACACGACAACAAAACGACGGAATGTCAGTCACCTTACGTGAGCTTATAATACACGTAGTAGACGTAGGTACTTTACGCATGTATAGTTGTACAGCAACTGGCAAGTGAGTATATGAAGTTCGAGTGTATCTTTTACACATACATTTTGACACTTTATTAATTAAACGAATAACAACCGGAGGTTACACGCATTTCTTAAATGATGTCGTTCGTGTCAGTTGAAGAAACACCACATCATAGATGAAAACTTACGCGCTATAAGGTCATCACGTAAAGGATGAAAGGTCATAAATATAAGAACAATGTCAAAATTTGGAGGAAAGGGGTTCCTAAAAGATGTGTGGGGCATGGAGATTTTTTTTTTGTTGAAAAAATCACTACTTTTTTACTACTTTTTTCACTACCTGTCTTCAACCAAATTTTTAGAAAACTCTCCACTCGACCTCCCCCCCCTCCCCACACACAGAAAAAATTAACAAAATCAAATTTTTCACAGGAGAGTTTTCAAAAAAATTGAAATTTGAAGAAAATTTGCACACAAAGTATTTCTTAATTTCGATCAATCTGTTGCGCATTTGAATTTTTCAATTTTTTCACCACCTTTTTGACTAAATTCAGAGTTACTTTTTTACTACTCTCACTACCATTTTTAAAATTACTACTTTACTTTCACTACTTTCACTGCCAGTTAGATACCTCGTATTCTGAAAAAATAACGACGCTAAAGTTAATTTGGACCGTTTTTAGACCACTTTTTAGGAAATCTGAAATTTTCAAAATATACGCGAAGGCTCCAGAACAGCCTGAAACCACCTCCAATCGACTCAGCATATTAAAAATGGGGGAACTAAGTGAATTTCATTTCAACAACTCAATTGGGTAAAATGTTGTGTGGAAATTTCAAATTTCAAAAATCTGCAGGGGTGCTTCAGAACTAACACTCAAAATGGTTCGAAACCATTTCCAATCGATTTGTAGGGTCGAAAATAGGGCACACACCAAATTTCAGCTCTCTTGGTCTATTTGGTAAAATTTTGATTTTTTCCATTCTTGACCCAAGTTTGATTTTTTTTTAGAAATTCATTAAAAATCAAAATCGTTTGTGAATTCAAAAATTTGATCTACTGCTTTCAGATTCGTATTCGGAAAATCAGATCACCTCAATTCAAACCTGATGGACAATTATTTCAGATAATTTTTAAATTCTAGCTGTGACTTTAGATTTTTTTTCTTTTTAAAATTTGCCATTGAAAATAAAAAGTTACAGGTGTAGGAAGGACTTACGTAACATTTCTCATAAGGATTATAAAGTTACTTACTTATTCTCATACGCGAGTTCATATTCTATCAATTTTGGAATTAAATTGTACTCACCTGAAACAAAGAAAAATTAAGGTGGATTAGTTAGTTATAAGATGGTCGATCAATCAACTGATATGTGAAATAATAGTGGTCGAATGCCAAAGTAAAAATTCTGACGATCTCCTCCATGTTTAATGTAGAGTCAGAAATAAATATTCACAAATAAAGTACTTATCATAAAAATTGTAAAATTGATTGTGAAAATCACTCAAAAATATCAAAAATTAATGGACCATCAGAAAAAATGACAAAAATTTGAGAAAATGACTCACTAAGAATTAATCAGAAATTCTCAAAATTGAATAATGATTTGTCAAAACTGCAGAAAGTGTCATTAAATTTGTCACATTTTCAAGAAAATCTCCCCTCGACCCCCTAACTAACAAAAGTCATATTTTTCACAGGAAAATTTTCAAAAAAATTGAAATTGGAAGAAAATTTGTTTATAAAGTATTTTTTAATTTTAATAGAAATTATTGAAAAAATACAACACAAATGAACGCATTAGTGAATTTTTGCACTACCTTTTTGACTAAATTCACTACTTTTTCAGTATTTTCACTACCTGTTAAGATACCCTGGTGGGGGCCAATACGATGAGGAGATGAAGAAGATTTGAACACGATGAATAAACGACTGCACTTCTAAAATACATATTTTGCTCAAATTTATAAAAAAAAAAATGTTGAGAGTAGGAAAATTGACTTCTCGCATGAAAACGATGCTGTTTCACTTCTGAAGAATTGTGAATTTTCGACAAATCTTTTGCTTTTGCTTCAATCAGATCAAATTTACTAATACTCTTGAAAATAATGACTTATGAGATTCCCTGAAAAGTATTGTTAGAATACATTTGAAAATGCTGAAACCATAAAAGTAAATTTCCCGCATCAAATTCAAGAATGATGTTTTATTTTTGAAATAATTATTTTTTTTGATAGGAGAATCTGTTGAAGGGTTACAACGACACGAGTAAAAGTACATAATGGTTTGTAAGAAAATTGTGATACTAAACTTTTCAAGCTTATTATATTCACACCAATTGTAGAGGTATCAACGGTCAATTTAGGTTCAAACTTACATCTAAAATACATCACCAGCCAAAAATTGCAGGTGCAAAAGTTCATTTCTCAATTTTTGGCTAATTTTCAATAACAAAGAGTCAAAAATATGTAACAGTCAAAATTTTACCAAATTAACTTGAAAAGCTGAAATTTTGTGTGTAGCCTACTTTCGGCCCCTTCTCCATATTAATTTTTTGAAAACGGTTTTGAACCATTTTGCGCAGTTCTGGAGCCTCCCCAGCAGATTTTTGAAAGTTAGAACTTCCACAGAATTTTACACAATGAAATTGAAATGAAAATCTAAAATTTACTGTATACCCTAATTTTAACGTACTGGGGTTGACTGGAGGTCTTCAGCTAATTTCATAAATTCTTGATTTTCTAAAAATTCCATGAAAACTGTCCAAATCCGATTTCAACTCCCATAAATCAGTTGGAGACTCCATAACTGCTTGAAAGTGTTCGAAATCGTTCCAATAAATTTGAGGAGAGAGAGGTCTAAAATGGGGGTGCATCAAGTTCCAGCTTTCTAGACCAATCTGGTAAAATTTCATTTTTTCGTATTTTTTGGCCCAAATTTTACTGTCAAAAATTGACTAAAAACCAAAAAATTCATTTCGGCAGCTGAAATTTTGGCTGGAGATGTATTTTCACTTGTTCTGTTTTTCAGTTCAAAATGTTTTCTGCTAATTAGAATACCTCCCTGGTTAGGAGAAAATGGGAGTTAAACCGGAGGCTCCAGCGCACAGATCGCAAAAAAATAAATAAAAATTGATATTAAGAAGTTGTATCGATGCTTCCATTTTTAAAGATTGGGAGTTTTTTTGATGAGTAAATCAAAAAATTATCGGAACAATCGGCACGAGTTCTTTGATGGTGAAAGAGAGCAGGGGCAATGCCTCCTCTGGCAAAATATCGTTATAAAATGGTATGTACTTCAATAGCTGGTGCATTCATCCCTTCCCCTTCTTTTCTTCATTGCAACAGTTTGGCATCTATCCTAATTAATCGACGTGCCTCTCATAAACCATCAAAATTTTAACAATTTCCTTCCAATATCGCCGAGTGTATAAGTAATAAACATATGTAGGTAATTTTTTGTTGTCGGGGGGGGGGGATTGATGTTTATTTTGCCTATGTTTCGATTTTAGTATCGATTATTCATACAGTTTTCACATGTGTACTAAAATGTTACGGTCAATCGATTAATTGAAATCGATTGGTCTTGAATTATACGTACCTACATATTATGGCTTCTTGCAAAAAATCCATTTACGCAGAGATTCGACCCAATCGTCGAATTTTTTCTGCGATATGAAAATTTTAGGACTTGATATCTATTGCTATAGATAGGTAGTATTTTCGGCTACCCTTATTTTTTCCTTCTCTTTTTTTTAATGGGTTAAATGTAGAACACGCACGTTTTGGTCGTATTTTTCAAAAGGGCAAAAGTAAACGCGTTTTATGACAAAGTGGTTTGAACGTATTGCAGCGGCCACATTGGATGGCAAAAACTGCCATATGTTAATACCGCAGGGCAAGTTGATATTTTTCTCACGCTATAAGTATCCCCCGTGCTTTCGATATTAATTACAACGAGTTTTATTATTCGCAGAGAGCTGAAAATACAAATCGTGGAGTTGGCTTCATCTCGGGTTTGTTTTTTAAATAAACTCCTGCGAAAGTATTGCCTTTTTTCCTTTATTTTTTTCGGAGCGTGAGGCGAAAAAACAGCTTGAAATAATATTTTGTATTAAAGCTATCTCTTCTTTTGCCGGTGGTAG
Source organism: Planococcus citri (assembly GCF_950023065.1). Lineage (NCBI taxonomy): Eukaryota > Metazoa > Arthropoda > Insecta > Hemiptera > Pseudococcidae > Planococcus > Planococcus citri. Next base: position 35,963,969 of record NC_088678.1, on the reverse strand, counting down.
TTTCGATTTGAGGGAAATAAAGTTGGCCACGTATATATAAGATATTCGAATATTATTTCCTTCGACTCTTTTTTTTCCCTCCTCGATTCAAATTCTCGGATACCAGTTCGACTTATTGGGGCATTTTTACACGTGCCACTATATACGATGATGATGAGGATGACGATAAGATGAGGTAGGTAGTAGCAATCTTGTACCTACTACGTGTAGATATCAATGAGAAAAAATATCTAAATTACGGTTTGTTTTCATTCTTGACGTATTTTGAATAGAAGCCAAAAAACCCGAAGATCTGTTCATTAAGCAAAACACTTCGCGCTGTATGAAATAAAATATGAGAATTACTCTCTCTCTCTCTCTCTGCCGCCGGCCGCCTTCAGTCACCCGAAAGAAGAGAGAAAAGAAGAAATATGTAGTTATCTAATGCACATTTTTTTCCTCCTCTTCTTTTCAACGAAAATAAACCTTTAAAGCAGTTTAAATTCTTCGACAACAGGATAGTTGGCTTTCATGTTGTAAAACTTATAATACTACGGTGAAAAGCGAAAAATACACAATGTATAGATCTACGAGTATGTATATGTTATGGAAGCGTAGGTAGACTATATAAGAACAATGATTTGGACGATATGAATATCGCGCCAGGCCATTAATTTTGGCAAAAATATTCATAAATTTGCTCATAGGTACTCTTTTGAAACTATTCGATAACTTTATCCCCGGCGTGTAAACTTTTCCATATTGGTGCGAAAGAAGGAGGGTCATTATGGGCATTTTCGTGCCCCTCGCTACTTCGAGACTTGAATGGCCTTTTCTTATAGGGGATGGTCCCTAGTATCAATATTAGGCGATATTTTCCCAGAAAAGCCCATAGGGGGGCTGTGGGGTGGCCCCAAAGTCGAAAATTTCAAAAAATTTTAGAACCACTGCTCGAAAATGTAAAAAATTAAAAGGAGCGAATATATGTTGCTTTAAGGGTAAGCAATGCAGCACGTAACGCTTTTTTCATTTTTGACCTTTTTGGGGGTTGTGCTGGGGGTATTTCTATTTTTGAAAATTTTGAAACCCCCTTTTTTGACCCTTCCCGTCGAGCCCCGCTAATGCCCTTTTCATGGTTTATTGCTACTAGTAGTAAGTTCAATTGATATCATTTGCAACCCCCTCACCAACTTGGCTCATATCGAAAAATTCAATTTTTGACTTTTTTTTGAGGTCCATATTTTGGGAAACCATGAAAAGCTATCGAGGTCCGGTTTGCGGCAAATATGTTGAATTTTACTTCTTAATCGACTGGCATGCTTGAATTTTTATTTCAAGTCAATTTTTGACCTCATTGTTGCAGATCACTTTTGGGGGTGGCGAACTTTGAGAACCCCTGAAAAAAGTTCTAAAGTGAATTTTTTCAAACTTTGAGCTGAAATGGTCTTAAATACATGTGTTTAACCAAGATAATATGCGAATGCGATATTTTAATACAATTTAGTCATTTTGGGTGATTTTATCAAAAAAAGTAGTGTTTTAACAACAGGCATAGCATTTCCGGCAAAAGTTCTGAAACTTCAATAACACTTTTCTCAGCCCCATTCCAACCGATTTTGAAAATTTTTCAGTATGTTATGTGTATCCTTATTAGGTATCCCCCAAAAAATTTTCAACCCCCTCCCCTTATATTTACCCTTCAAAATGGCGTATTTCAACTAATATTATGCTTTTTAACAATAATAAAAATAAAAATTGAGCGGCCAAGTGTTCTGTAGAGGGCTAGATGAGTATAGCAAAAAATCTGACGTCATATTCGTGCTCAGCGGTATCGAATCATAAGAAAACTATACCCTACTCATTAATTCTTAGTTATTTTCCCTAAAATTCCCATTTTACCCCCAACCCTCCCTATGACACATTTTTACACCATTTTGAATGGTAAATATGAGGGGAGGGGGTTAAACATTTTTGTGGGGATACCTAATAAGGATATACATAACATACTGAAAAATTTTCAAAATCGGTTGGAATGGGGCTGAGAAAAGTGTTATTGAAGTTTCAGAAAAGGGGGCTCTCCAAAAAGGGGAGGGGGTGTGGATCTGAAACTTTCCACGCGGAAGTTTCTCAATGGTACCTACCTCCCATGCTAATATCAACTCGAACGATTTCGGTGACCATTTCACCCATCTTAGGCGCCTATAGCCGTTATGTATTTTTCAGAGAACCCCTTCATTTGAATGGTTGCAGTTTCGCCACTCTTGAACATACAAGGGAAGTTGATACATCATTACATCGGAAATTCGACATAGATTCTTTCATCTAGCCACATATTTTTCGCTAAAATGCAATGCGGGGGAGAAAATGGCGAAAAACTGATTTCGGGGGAGGTTCCACCCCCTTTGAGGGGGTTCCAGATCCCGTAGGGGCCAGGACTTTTAGTAGGTTGTTGAGGGGATCTCTGTGAACAATATCTGCGAAAGATCGGTTTGATATTAATTTTTCCTGCAAAAATGTCTTCAATGAATGGTCTGCACCACGAATACACGTTTTTTTTTTTTGTTTTTTTTTAAAAAAAAGGGTTTATTTTGAATATTATTTACATCTTATAATTACTTATCCCTGCGGTGAGGGGGCGGGGCTTAGGCCCCGCCCCCGAGATAGTACCAGTACAATCTTAAGTTTAAGGGGAGGGTGATGTATATTCTAATACTAAATGACAAACTTAATACTAAAATTTAGCTATAAAAACTATGTACAACTTAAACTAAGCCAAGATTAGGAGTGTTTCAATTTTGCTTAAAACTAGGAGGGGGAGGGGACGGTTCGGCCACCCAGTGGTCCTGGAGCCGCAGTGAGTGGGGGGCCCCAGTTTTGGTTGGGACTGCTGACCCACCCCCCCAGCACCAGGCCAAAGGCCCGGAGCTCCTAGGCAGTATCCCAGAATCGCTCCCACCACTTCGGGGTTGAGGGAGTGGTCACCCTAGGATGTAGCCCATTCCCCCCTTCCGCGGATTTGGAGCGACCCCCGACCCGTCTCCCATTTTGGGGTAGGCCTAGGAGGTCTCCGGGCACCACTGTACCCTTAACTACGTAGCTTAACTTTTGCCAGAAATGCTATGCCTGTTGTTAAAACACTACTTTTTTTGATAAAATCACCCAAAATGACTAAATTGTATTAAAATATCGCATTCGCATATTATCTTGGTTAAACACATGTATTTAAGACCATTTCAGCTCAAAGTTGGAAAAAATTCACTTTAGAACTTTTTTCAGGGGTTCTCAAAGTTCGCCACCCCCAAAAGTGATCTGCAACAATGAGGTCAAAAATTGACTTGAAATAAAAATTCAAGCATGCCAGTCGATTAAGAAGTAAAATTCAACATATTTGCCGCAAACCGGACCTCGATAGCTTTTCATGGTTTCCCAAAATATGGACCTCAAAAAAAAGTCAAAAATTGAATTTTTCGATATGAGCCAAGTTGGTGAGGGGGTTGCAAATGATATCAATTGAACTTACTACTAGTAGCAATAAACCATGAAAAGGGCATTAGCGGGGCTCGACGGGAAGGGTCAAAAAAGGGGGTTTCAAAATTTTCAAAAATAGAAATACCCCCAGCACAACCCCCAAAAAGGTCAAAAATGAAAAAAGCGTTACGTGCTGCATTGCTTACCCTTAAAGCAACATATATTCGCTACTTTTAATTTTTTACATTTTCGAGCAGTGGTTCTAAAATTTTTTGAAATTTTCGACTTTGGGGCCACCCCACAGCCCCCCTATGGGCTTTTCTGGGAAAATATCGCCTAATATTAATACTAGGGACCATCCCCTATAAGAAAAGGCCATTCAAGTCTCGAAGTAGCGAGGGGCACGAAAATGCCCATAATGACCCTCCTTCTTTTCCAAGTCTTTAACAGCGCTAAACCAGCATCGCCATTCGCCAGTTCAGTTCGCAAATATTGCAAGTTTTTGATAACTTTGTTATTAGTTGTTCACATCATTTCGAATCCATTAGAGAATTTCGACGGTGGCTGGTGCTTTTTCAAAGTGATACGAGAGGCGTATTCGAAACGATTTTACCGAATTATTGTACGTAGATTGCTTTGTGTGTCCGCCTAGTCCGCACTTACTCGATTATAACTATACTAAAAGTGTGCCTGGTCTTTCGGGATAGCGTAGCCTAGTCGTACTCGTATTTTTTATCGGTTACAATATAGTGCTCGAGAGCTACGAGATGTTATTTCGTAAAACATTGTCTGGGCTGGAGGCAGAGAGCGGAGTGAAGATTGGATTGTTGGATTTTCCTGCTGTACGATAGGATGTACACAATGTGTGTCCACTTAATGGAAAATTTTTTCCAGTTGTAAAATTATTTCGTACGATGAAATTTTACGACTGAAAAAAGTATTCGGTAGTTGGTATGTTGTCCGAAATGGGAGCCAAATTTTTGTAAATTTGTGTTCTAGAATATTTTTGAGAAGTGGCAATTAGACTCTAGAAATTTTTTTAGAGGAAATGAATTATTTTACTGGGCAACAGTGAGATCCAATTTTTAAAAATATGAGACAAAATTAAAATGAAATAAAGTACATAGTTGCCTATCTCGTGAATTAAAGGAATTTTGTGCTTCACGAAGCTAAAAAATTTACCAATTTTGAAAAATTTATTAAAAATACGGAAATATTTAGATCATTTAAATGATACCTATTCATAACCCATACCACTCAAGTGAACAAGCAAAAAATGTTATGTATGGTGACAGATTTCCTCTCGTCAAAACTGAAGGGGCAAACTTGATTCAAAATTTCCAAAGTGGTTTAAAAATTCTGAATTTTCAAATTATGTTTGCCTCTTTAATTTTGAAGAAAGACACATCGTCATGCAAGCATTTTTTTAATCGTTGACTCGAGCACAATGGGTTGGGGGAGTTGATTAAATCCATACATTTTTTCACTCCGTGTGAATTAAAAAGGCTACGTCATTTTTGTTCCAAAATTCACCCAACGATTCTGAAAAAATCATCAAAAATGAGGAAATGTTTGGATCGTTTGAATGAATTTCTTAAATCAAAATCACAAATCACAACATTCGAGTGGACGTACAATAAATGTCATCGTAGCAAATTTCCTATCTTCAAATTTAAAGGAGCAAACACAACTTGAAAATTTAGAATTTTTAAATCAGGTTTATCCATTCAATTTTGAAGTTGGGGAGTTCGTCATAATGATTTTGTGTTCGTGCGCTCGAATGTGCACCTTCTGTGGGGTAGAGGGCATCATTTTAAACTTTTGTTTGGTATACCTATTGAAATCAAATTTTGTTCAAATTAAAAAATTATTATCTTGTATTAACTCATCTACCTGCAATCTGCATTATTTTTTTCATTATTTTTATAGGTGCTTGATGCACTTTGTTGAATTATAGGCACCTAGTTACCTATACAAAATCTTATCCACAGCGCTAAAATTCAAGGTTACTCACTTTTATGCTACCCAGTTCGGCTACCTCGTTTTTTTAAGAGAGGTATTAAATGAACAGAAGATTCGTTTCATCGATGCCGCCTTGAATTCGCAGGTAGGTATAATAGTAACACAACCATTAAAAGCTGATTGTTTTAATAGATCCCAATCCATCAAGAAAAACACGAGAAACTTATATTCGACAGAATTAAGTATAAATAACGTTTCCCCCGAAATTTGAAATATTTTGTTGAAAAACATGAAGCATCCATTTCCTTTACCCTCCATTTTTCGTGCTGTTTGACTCATTACTCGACGATTTCATAAATTAACGCACAGCACTAGTCCAATTCAATGTACGTATAATGGATTGAAACAATTTTCCCTATTCTGCAGGACTCGAAGGTGTAGGTACCATTACAAAAAAGTGAGTAAATTGGGGAAGATAAAAATCCTCACTAAGGGACTGGACCTTTTTTTCAAATTTTGAAAAACAAAATCTAGCAAAATACTATGACCAAAATAACCTCAATAAGGCATGAGAAAAATTCCAAATTTCAAATTCTTAGGTCCATACATTCCCCCTGTAACCGTACCTCAAAGTTTCAAAAATTGCAAAATTGTGATCTGTCACGAGAAAACCAGGTTAGTGTCCAAAAAATCTATTTTTTTAATGGATATTGGTAGTACTCAGGGTGCAGAATCTGCCTGCGGCGGTAAAAACGTTCGCGAACGATTCTTTTGACCCTAAATTCAAGGCTAAAAAAATAGACCAACTACAAAAAAAGTTTGAAATATTTTTTTTTGTGATTTTCTTGAAAAGTATGTTCTGGGGAGTCAATATGCGAATTTTTGGGGCAATCGGCCCACATTTGGAGGATTAGTGCCATTTTATTGAAATTTAAATGAGGCTTAATTTAAGCTGGAAAAATCAACTTTTTTCACCTTGAACAAGTTTTTTGAAAAAATTGAAAAACTCAATAAATAACATTATTTTGTATCTATTGATAATTCATTCTTAGTAGTTTTCGCGAAATTTTTGGTGCGAAATTCAAAAAAAAAAACCAAAAAATCGATTTAGGGAAATTTCTATTATCGGCCTTTGGTAACCTTGATTTTGAAAAAAAAATGTCAGGTTATGTTGGCATCCCTGGTGGCCAAAAGTGGTCCAAGTAACTTCAAATGCCCGTCCTGTAAAATTTACATTTTGGACGCTAACCTGGTTTTCTCGTGACAGATCACAATTTTGTGATTTTTTCCATTTTTTTTTGTTCTGGGTGGTCTTTGAAAAGCTGAAAGTTCATTTTTGTCAGGCGTTCTCAAAAACTTACTTACATAAGTTTTTTGAGCTAAAAAATATTGAGAAAACTTTTTCCAACGTATGTGAAATTTTTCAAATTTTTCAAATTTTGAGATCTCGCCGGGGAAGGAGAGTAAAATACTCACCTAAAAATTTGAAATGTTTGCTGCATTTTTTTAAGGTCATTCGATCATATTATAAAATTTAAAAAAAAAAACGACCATAATGGTTTGGATTACTTTCCTGGATGGAAGACCGACTCACTTCATCTCCCCATCTCCCCCTCATCTTCATCTAAATCAATCCCCTCCTCCACTTTCAGTTTGGTCCTGTAACCTCTCCTCAACTTCAAACTCCAGCACCTTGAACTTTTAAGGTAAACTGATTGTGAGTTGTGAATCAAAATTCAAACATCCTCCCTATGTAAATTGTATATACCCTCATTCATTTTCAAATAGAATATTTCTAACTCGATTGTAGAAAAAAAAAACTTCCGGCGTCATTCAGGCGTCTTCAGAATAAAGAACAGCATTACCTTTGCAGAGACCGAATAAGCAAAGAATCGCATGACTCATTTCCGTTCCATGTTTCTCTCCGCTCTCCTTCTCTTCCATCTCCAGCAAAAAAATTGAACATTGCTAAATCATCATGTTGAAGTTGAAAAAAAAATGTTTCAAAAAAATGACCAGGTCAAAAAAATCTCAGTCTTGTTTCAAATTTTTCGTGGATTATTCGATGCCCCTTTTAAAGATCGAATTATTTTTTTCCTCTATTTTGGTCTATTCTGAAGGCGCCGTATCAACTCGACGAACCAAAAATCAACTCGGATCTTTTAATTTCTTTAATTTTTTCTTTCGATTTATTTTCTTTTTTGTGATCTGTGATAGAGTTGGCGTTTTTCTCTAGTCCCTTGCTTCTTTCAAAATGGAGGCTGAGGTCAAATCAAACAATATTTATTAGATGTTAATGCTCAGCAATTGTGAGAAAATTATTTATAATTTTCTATTTTCTCAAAATTCGAAGGCAAACAAGAGTTATTGAATGATTGTACAAAAAATAAGGGAGTATTTGATTTTAGCAGTTTCGAAAACGTAACAGAATCAATTTCTTGGTATTTTTACGACTACGTTCAAGAGCTCTGATAAGAGGGAGGGAGGGAGGGAGGGAGGGAGGCTCAGAGTAGTCAGATAAAAAAAGTAATCCAATGTTCAACACAGTAACGTACTTCATTTATTTTTAATTTATGTTTATAATTTTGATCAAAATGGAGGACTCTTGTGCCTCCGAAAGGGTGCTGTGATTCCATTTATTCTATTTTGAATAATTTTGTTTGTTGCAAAGAATATAAAAAATGTGATTTCTCTTCTCTGCAATTTTTTCAAAACTTTTAAATTGTAATTTTCAGCTTCTACGTACCTACGATACTAGTCATAAAAAGTTGAAATTCGAACTTTTTGAATTTTAATTACGTAATATGTATTTTTGGCCAGTTTTGGGTCTTCCATTCACAAGCTTTAGCTCCTACCTCGCCCCTCCCCCTGAAAACCCATAAATATCCAAGTATTTTTTCCAAATTCAACAAATCTTGAGGTATAAAGCCTTCAAATTTTGACATTTTCACAAGAAATCACAAATGCCTGAAAATTACTGTGCTCACACCCCCACATGGGGTTGGCGCGAAAATGAAACAGATTTTTTTATGAGACCATCGGAGGGAACTGGTGAAAAAAAAACGAGTGAAATTGAAAGACTCGGCTTTATTTTTTATTTTAATGCGTACGCATAATGAGTTTTTTATTAGGTATATTGGGTACTAACTACCAACAATAAGTCAACCCTCTACTATCATCTTCCCTTCCTTCCTCCAATTAATGCGCATATTTTTGCATACTCTCATTTTTGAGGAATATATTTTTCATAATTTAGGCATCAGAGCGCATAATTTATGTAGCTAGGCACATAAAAATATTTTTCGACATTTATACTTAATTCGCGCCTCTATTCATGAGCCCATTATTATAATGTAGGCAGTAGGTAGATGTAGATGAGTAGTTGGGTACACTAATTTGTTTACTCCAATCACTAATCAGAATACGGTGCGAAGTTTGCAAAATATTATTCGATCCTGGTTACACGAGAGGGCTGATGACTCTTGGCCCCTCCAATAATTAACAATGAATTATGCTAAACTGGAATATTTTTTAAAATAAAACCAAATATTGAAAGAAAAAATTGCCTCGATGGCTTGGAAAGTTTTGTGACAAAATTTAATTCGCCCAAAAATTATAATTTGAAAAAAAAATAAATGCTTTCAATTCAACATCTTTGAAAAAAAAATAATAAGAAGAATACCTACCTACATATGTAATTTCGATTGTGCAAAATGAATATAAGATATGTTTATTATAACTGATTTTCTCATGATTTTTAATTCCTCGTCTATTTTTGTGTTTACTTCATAATTAAGTAATGAGGTCATGTGACTAATTAAAACGTACAGGTGCGACGACTTGACAGTTCGCGTTAATTTTCGCAATAATTATGCACTAGTTCTACTATAACTAAATTCCCCGCTGATATTTTCAAGCCATTTTAATTTTACTTTCAAATTTATCAAAAACTAGGTACCTATACCTACTATCACCTGCATGGTATCTGTAGATATGGATACAAAATATTGGAAAAATTTACCAACCTCTTTTCTGTGCTTCTTCTGCTGCGGCGCTTGCGCACCATATAATCCAAATTCCATACAAAATAAGTAGCTGGCATTTAAAGGACATTATTATGAAACGGAATTTGCATAGATTTGCTTTTATTTTGGTCGGACGTCATCGTCGTAACACTTGTTGTCGCGGATGTTTGAAACATGACCGATTAAATCTGCCGAAAACACATTTCACCACACTTTTGCCGCCGAAATTCACCGGAAATTATTTCACTACCTACTGCGGTAAACAACGTAATCGAAAATGAAAAAAATAAAATAACCAAGAAAAAAAAGCTAACGTAGGACGACGACGACGACGACGGAAAAAAAAAAACCACTAAGAAAAATAAAAAGTTAAGCAACAAAAAAACATACAGTACAAACCACCGAAATTAAAATAAAAATGACAAAAACTCCGCGGGTAACTAGAAAACTTTTTTTCACTTTTGTATAAATAATAAAACGTATTCGAAAAACAACGAAACAAAAAAAAAGAAGTTATTTCGAGACCGGAAAATACGAAGAAAAATACGAATACACGACGAACAGCCGCTAAAAGCCAATAAAAATTAACTGAGCTGTTCTTAATAATATAAACGGTCTGTATTAAGCATAGGTAAACATGTGGGTGTGCAGTTCGTTGGTTCTTCCTTCTGTACTGTCGCGTGAAGTGGGGAGAAAAAGTATATTTATAAAATAAAGTGTATTAGATCATTAAAACGAAGATATTAATTCAGCGTTGAGTAAATGGTTGAACGCAAAGTTTTGCCTATAATACAAGATGTCCGTAAAAAAAAAAAAAAAAGGCCTACCGGGTTATTATTGTCGAGTCGTAAAAACGGCGAAGGCTAAATTTAATTTTCCAAGTGAAGTTCATTTCGCACGAGGTAGGCATTTTTAATGAGATGAAAATTTGAGAAGAAATTAATTACTCGTAGGTACGCACTTTAGTTACGTAAGGGTAGGTGGTATACCGGGTTCTGTATTTTGATCAGGTTTTCTTTCTTTATTAGTCTTTGAAAAGAAGAAAAGAAAAATTGTAAAATTTTTACAAAATTGGAAGCGAGATTAAAAATTTTTTTATTTGGTTTGGTTTTTTCCGCGTCGTTTTTAAGTTATATTCGTCGAGTTTTACCCTCTCTTTTTTTACTATAGCCCTAAACGTAGATTTATTTTCAATTTCCTTACTAATTTTGTCGTTTTTTTCTTTCTGCGTTGACAAAAATAAAATAAAATAATAAAAAAATGAATACGCTACTTAGTTCCAAAAAAATTAGTCCAAAATGGAAGTTTGTACGACCGAACTACCGTACATAAGAACTTTTTCTCAAGATATTTTCTTAATGAAATGAATAGGTAGGGTAACTTTTGAAAGTCTTATACTAATGTGATAAAGAGCAAAAGAGACACATGCATTCACTGATTCACATGCTGGAATTTGAAAAAAAATTGCGACATTTTTCGCTTTTTCTTGAATTCTGATTTTTTTGTTGATTAGTAGGTACATACCTACTTAGCCGAAAAAATACAGGTAAGTAATTTTTTCAAAAAATATTCCAACAATAAAAAATGTAGTTCGTGTGTACCTAAAAGTTAATAATTTTTGAATGTCAATTTGCTAAATTGAAAGTTGTCATATTTTCTCGAAATTTTTCGATTATGGAGACTTCTTTGAGGAAATAAATACGAATTTTTTCTGGAAAATTTCATGCTCTACGACTTTGTTTCTCCTCTAAAATTCTTGTTTTCTCTCAAAAATTGATATTTCTGTGATGAAAATTACTTGAAAAAAAAATTAATTTCTCAGAATTGATTTTTTATGCAAAAATAAGGGTTCTGTGAAAAAAAACTGAAAAGAAACAAAATGTTGGAGGGGGAAATTCCCACTTAATTATTTTTTAAATACAAAAGTTCAATTTTATTGAATCATTAATGTCATAGAATTTGGTGTGGACAGGAGAAGAACTTATTTACAAAGCCAACCTAAAAGTAAGGTGAGGGGGTTTGGAGGTTGAGTTAAGTGACGCCCGTGGGAAGATGGACGAGTCTTCAGCGTACAATGCCAAATAAGCAACCTATTTCATCCTGAGATAGATTTCGCTGGCCCTATAACAACTTCAGAAGGGGAGGGGAACCTCTTTTGAAGGGCTAGAACATCGTTGGAGTGAGTTAGAGCACCCAGTTCGAACGTTAGAGCAACCTGCCTTCTAGCCTTGGAAAAAAAAAGAAAAAAACATTTGGCTGCAAAATCAGCGAGCAGTCAAACAGACGACTTTGGGAAGCTAGACAGGTAGGTCAGTAGCTTTAAAAGTCCAGGCACACGGGTCAATGACCTTAAAAGGTCATAGACAGGCATGACAGACGACCTTGGGGAAGCCAGACAGGCACGGAAATAATCTTGAGAAGCTAGACAGGTAGGTCAGTGACCTCCAGAGGACCAACATATGAACAGACAACCTTTAGAGGCCAGACAACCGGGTCAATGACCTTAAGAGGTCATATACAGGCATGACAGACGACCTTAGGGAAGCCAGACAGGCACGTAGATAATCTTGAGAAGGTCAGTGACCTCTAGAGGCCCAAAAATTGGACAGATGACTTTTAGAGGGCAGACTATAGACACTGGACCTGCGTATAAGACAACCAACTGGCAGCCATCTTGGCAAAATATCCTGTGTAACGCCAATTTATCCCGCTGGGTGCTCTTTGCAGCGTTGTAGTCGATTTTGCAGGTAACAGGGAAAAGGGAGGGTTGTGTAGTTCCTCGCAAACTACACAACCCTCCCTTTTCCCTGTTACCTGCAAAATCGACTACAACGCTGCAAAGAGCACCCAGCGGGATAAATTTGCGTTACACAAGTTTTCTTTACCGTTTCCGTTCCCCTCGGCCTGCAGTTGGTTGTCTTATACGCAGGTCCAGTGTCTATAGGGCAGACAGATGGGTGAATGACCTTGAAAGACCACATACAGGCATGACAGACGACCTTGGGGAAGCCAGAGAGGCACGCAGATAATCTTGAGAAGCTGGGCAGGTAGGTCAATGACCTCTAGAGGACCAACATATGGACAGACGACCTTTGGAGGCCAGTCAGACAGGTCAATGACCTTAAAATGCCATATACAGGCATGACAGACGACCTTAGGGAAGCCAGACAGGCACGTAGATAATCTTGAGAAGATAGACAGGTAGGTCAGTGACCTCTAGAGGACCAACAAATGGACATACGACCTTTGGAGGCTAGACAAATGGGTCAATGACCTTAAGAGGTTATAGACAGGCATGACAGATGACCTTGGGAAAGCCAGACAAGCACCTAGATAATCTTGAGAAGGTCAGTGACCTCTAGATGACCAACATATGAACAGATGACCTTTTGACAACCGGGTCAATGACCTTAAGAGGCCGCGTACTGGCATGGCAGACAATCTTAGGGAAGCCAGAGAGGCACGCAGATAATCTTGAGAAGCTAGACAGGTAAGTCAGTGACTTTGAGGGGACCACCAGATGGATATACGACCTTTAGAGGCCAGGCAGGCGGATCAATGACCTTTAAAAACCATACAGGCAGCCAGACGACCTTGGGAAGCCAGACAGACATGTGAGCAAACGACCATGAGGAGCAAGACAGGTATACCAATGACATTGAGAAACCAAATAGAACGGCCAATGACCTTAAGAGGCTAGACCGGTAAATAGACGACCTTGGTAAGCCATACTGACGGGTCAATGATCCTAAGAAGCCAGACAGACAAATAGACGATCTTGGGAAGCCAGACAAATAATAATTAAAAAAAGATTCAGACAGTTTGAAAATTTCCAACTTGTCACAAATCAAAATAATATTTTAAATTGATTAAATTGAAAGCTGTATTCATGATTTTTCTTAACTCTAGTCGTTGATTTCCTAAAATTTCCCAACTTCGTATCAAAAGTGTAACTATAAAGGTGCTAAATCAATTTTCAAAAATCGACAAATAAAATATTATTATATTTTTTAATTTTTTTGTACCTGATTTCTTGTCATTAAAAATTCATTTCTACTTAATGGGTCCATTTTTTTCTGAAATATTTTAGTGGGTAAATAGGCCTATTATTTTTAAGTGTAATAAGAGTGAAAAAAAATTAACTCATGAATTTTTATAAGCTTTATGCCTTCACTTCGTTCGGTCCAATTTGAAAAAACACGACTTGAAAAAACTGAAAAACTCATCAGGGAAATTTTTAAAATGTCTCATTCAAATTTCAAATCAACAAGTTTCCTAAAATAAGTAATTACCTAAGTAAAGGTAAAGCATAGACGTCAATTGAAAATTGTACTTTGAAATTTCGAAATTGTATTGTAAAATGTTTTGGCTCATGGGAATTCTTATGCGAGTCAGTGGAGAATTTTGAGATTTCTGTCCCCCTCCCTAGAAATAGCTCTTTGCTACGTCCCTGAAACCACCTCAAATCGACTCAACATATGGAAATTAGAATGAGAGTAAATTTTAATTTTCCAACATCATTGAATACATTTTTGTAACTTCAATTTTAAAAAAAATTTTCGGGGCTCCAGAATTGCTTCAAAACGATTCAAGACCATTTCCAACCGATTCAAGGGATCGAAAACAGGATTCATGTCAACTTTCAGCTTTTGAATCAATTTGGAAAATCTTGATTTTTTTTAGAATTTTGAGTCGACCTTGATTTTCAAAGATTTATCAAAAACCAAAAAATGCACTTTAGCATCTGAAATTTTGGTAGTTGATGTCCTTTTTTGATGATCTTTCAATCAAGCTTTGTCCAGTTCAAAATTGTTTCTGCCGATGCTACCTTCCTTGTGTGATAGTGAGGGGGGAGGCAGATCTAATGATAAACAAACAAAAATTGATGCACTGCAAAATGAGTTGCTATAATGTTGATAATGATAACCCAGACCTTGAAAAGAAAGATGAGAATTCTTATGGGAAATTTACCTTGTACACAAATTCATTTTTTCAAAAAAAAAAATTATAGCAATTTTTTTTTTAATACGAAATTGTTTTCTCGGACACCCTGTATACGTACAAAAAAAATACCTGGAAATTCAAAGTACGAGTAATTTACGACAAACCATCAGTTTTTTTTTCGACACAACGCGACACGACGTTAAAACTTACATTGTTGCACTGGTGAGTCAAGTAATATACCTAGCGAACCCTTATCTATATAAGAGGGCAGTTTTACTCGGAGCAATGAGTCATATTTACACCGTTAGCTGAAGCGTAATGACTAATACCTACAAATACGACTGGCGCAGGCACTGACACCGGCAATGGGGTTGCTTTGGCAATGACACACGCAATTAGGGGCGCACGTCGACAGACACATGTAACACGAAACGTCGCGTCCCGGGTACTCGTATCGTGTGAAATTCACAATTTTCGAATGCAGGCTTGCAGCATACGAATACGATATGAATCTTGGTTGATGGGCTTAATGGCGTTGAAAGGGAATCTCGAATAACGGACGTGTTCATTTTTCAAAGTGAAACAAAAAAAGTAGGTACCTATGTAACAGTCAAAAGGACCCGGTCTCTAGAGAGTTGAAAGAAATTTCCTATTTAGAAAAATTTTCACTTAGAAATTTTTTCTTGTTTGGAAGAATTTTCAATGTAGTTGAAGTGCTGTTGAATAAATAAATACACATTTAGCAATTTCTTGTGAGACGAATTTTTTATTTTAAAACATGAATGAGGGAGTACATTTGTCTAGAATGACGAGGAAATTGCGTAGTTGGTACAGTAACTGATTAAAGCTAATCGTGTTTTTTAAACGTTATTTTATGCCCTTGGAGATTGCGGTTGGAAATTTTGAGCAAAACTACCGGGTTCGAAATCATTGGTGTATCCATGTATTTCTCTGCTTACAAGATCTGTTTCTGGAACACTGAGATTGCCGCTCGACTTGACGATGTAACTTTGCATTACGCTCATTCCTCTTTTAATTTCATGGGGTGATAATGTGGTCAAGGCGTACTCGATACCTTCCATCATAGCTGTAGCAGCTCCTAGGACATTGCTGGTGGATAGAACTCGATGGAAGCTTTGGATCATAGCTCTCAAAAAAGCTCTGCCTTCTTCGCTCGTTACCAGTTTGTCAGCTTTGTCGCACCAGATAGCGATGATCTTTGAAGCTTTGGGATCTTTCAGAAGGAATCCGATTAGGTCGAGGATGGCCAAGATGTTATCTTGTCCACTCTGAGAAGTGAGTACTTTTTCGGTATTGGTAGCTACGGTTACTAAAGCATCGGCAGCATATTTGTTGCGAAGCATGTATTGTACATGATCCAACATGGTTGCCACTAAACTCCTGGCATTTTTTGATAAAGGTTCGTATAGCGGATCTTTGAATACTTCATCTATTGTCTGTACTTTGGCTGAACTTTGATTAACCTAAGATTTAAAAAAAAAATACGAGGAATGATTCAGTTTGTGAATAGGTACCTTATACTTAAGTACTATACTTCCTTTTTGAAATATTGTAGCCTATCTAATTTCAAATGAACCCAAAATTTACCTGTACGAAGAACGCTACGCATACGACGACGATAGTAATCGATTTCTTCATTATGACGGGTATGTGTATCTCGAACAAACAAAAATTTACAATATGATAAATTTTCACCACCCGACCACGTATTTAATACTTATGTACAACAAAGCAACTCATTAATTTACCGACCGAATCGATTATCACCAAATTTATTGCTCGACGTAATACGCCGCGGCGTACGAATTTGCGAAAAATTGGTGTTTTTCGCGGCTCGACCTAACGACGATCGTAAATCATCGAGGTGTTTTTTTGGAAATTATACGCGAAAGCTTGATGATGATACATAGGCTCGTTAAGGCGCGTGTACCGCCAAAATGCGACGAATATTTCAAATTTTTTTCAAAATACGCGTTGCAGAGTATTTCATCATCGCCGAATGTCAACCGTAACGACTATACCGACGAAAACATCGCTTTAAAAATTGAAAATCGAATTTTTCACCCCCCCCCCTAAAATTTTCACGTCTCCAGGGGCTTCGAAGCGATTGGAAAATATGTACTTTCGAAAGAATGAAAATAATTGCTTGTCTGTCTGCTGAGAAATTCACGATGGTGAACAAAGTAAGATTTGTCTCGTTCATCGTAGCAGCTTCCATAATAAAAGAGATGTTTGGTAAAATGAAACGAAAAAGATTAAAAACTTGAAGAGAGAAATAAGATTGAAAAGATATGGATGAGGGGCGGGGGGGTGCTATAGAAATGTAGGTAATAATCAAAGTATTGAAATTATCAGATTTTGTGTGAAATGCTTTACAGAATTTTCAAATCAAGCTTTCATCAATTCCTGGTTCAAAAAATGACGTACCTAGTTGTACTTCTGTGTTTTTCAAAATTATGGAGTTGGTTTAAAAATTTCAAAAGTTTGGTTTTATGGGTAGATCTCCTTCTCCATTAGACGAATTCGATTCAAATTTTGGGTTCGAGTTCATAATTCCTATGATTGGGGGGGGGCAGTTTTTCCAAGAATTCTCATATGTTGATTTTAACTGTCACCCTCCCTTAAATTTTGGGCTCTTAACATCAAAATTGACCCTTTGTTATATTTTTTGGAGCAAGTAGGTACTCGTTGAGCGAGAGCTTTCCGATTTTAAAAATAGCTTCCTTATTACTTACGGGATAAGGGAAATTGAAATGAGAGAATTTTTCAAGTTCGCGCCTCTTTTGATGTTTATCAGTACCTTCTTCTTTCCCCCATGGAAGGAAAATGGTCCAAGCTTTCACCAGATCTGAAGCTGTGATTGGCTTTTCACCCTCCCTTGAGCAGTTGGAATGAGTTTTTTTGTTTTGCAGCAATTGAAATATCTTGTCATAACGACAAAAACTTTAAAGTTTATGAAAAAATCGTACCACTGTAATTATGGTTTATTATACGTACTTTGTTTTGTGTGCTGAAAATCCTAATAATATGTATTACTTCATTTTTTTGATTTTGTTTATCCAGCGCCCTGAATGGGCCCTAAAATTTCGTGAAAATTGGATAAATCGTGTTACATGTCAGTTAAGTATTAGGATTTCTGTTTGGGGAGGGAGGGGATTAACGACGCTAATTATAATGGACAAAATAATCTGATGATCTGAAAGTTTTTGAAAGAAATTCAATGAAAATTGCATGAAATATAAATTTGCATCAAAATACGTCGCTCTACATATTTTGTTGCCAACTCATCTAGTCAAACATACGAGAAAACAATTCACAAATTTTGAAATCAATAAATTTCAACTGTTAAAATTCATTTTTCAATTTTTGATAAATTTTTGAAAATTCTAAGAGGTTTAATTTTCCACAAAAATCATTAGAATTTATCTGCAGCAAAATATAATGATCTGACAACCTTATGCTCGAACGGAAGTATTCCTCAACGTTACCATGCTGAATATTTTGCCATTCTATTTTCAGATTTGGTGAGAGACTTATTGAATGAACCTGACGAAGAAGAAAATTCCAGCTCAACTGAAGATAATAATGTTGAAGAAAAACCAGAAAAAATCGTTTCAAAAAAACGAGGTGCTAAACAGAAGATTGGTGAAAAAAAGAAGACTACTCAGAAAAAGAAGGCTGCTGAGAAAGATAACGTTGAGAAAAAAAAGACTGGGGGAAAAAAGAAGACTGTTGAGAAAAAGAAAACTGCTGAGAAAATTGAGACTGTGGAAAAAAAGAAGACTGTTGAGAAAAAGAAAGCAGTTGAGAGAAAATGAAAAAATGTTGGATTAAAGGGGAGGTATCGATTTATAACGTGATTTTTCAATTTCAAAATATTTTTTATCAATAATGATGAAGAAATGATGTTACGTTTGTATTAATTCTAATGAAAGATGTTTTATTAAATGATTATGTTTGAAAATTTCTTATTTACGAGTAGTTTGGCCCTTTCAAATTTTCCTACTTGCAGTTTGGCCTTAAGCTACATACTTGATCCTGAACAGTTTAGCCCTTTAAATTTACTCATTATGCAGTTTGGACCTAAACAGTTTGGCCCTTTCTACCTTTCTAATTTCAATAGTCAAAAACAGATTGGTCCTTTGCTCGAATTTCAGTTTGGCCCTTTTTACGAAACACCGTCGATTTGGTGTATCCATAGGTGTTATTTTCGTAATCACGTGGGTCCTTCCATGTCAACTCAACTAACGTTTTTGAGTCATGTCTTTCGATTTCGCTCAAATTTTTCTTACAATATATACCTATCTATACCCATCCAGTATGTAAGAACCCCGCAATTAGTTGGGTTCCACTCCCCTCAGTGGGCGGGTGGGGGGGGGGCTTCCATTATTTTCACATTGTCTCGAGGTACTCAAATTTAGCAGCCCATTCCTCCAAAACTATGATACTTTGATCAAAACTGATTTCACAGTTCAAAAGGGCATTGCATTTAGAACTTTTTAAGCATTTTGAAATTACCAAAAGTTTAAAGTTGAACTTTCAAATTGAAAGTTCAAATTTCAAAATGGCGCTGTAAGTGGGAGCTACCACCCAAATTTTCGGTGAAACTTTCGAAAGAAAATCTGAGGCGTGTGATGTATCGAATTGTATGTTTTTAGTGACGCTGAACACGAATATGACGTCAGATTTTTGATTGAACCCCATCCACGGCCCCACCAATTTTTTTGGACCTCTACTTATGGGGGGGTTTTGGGGGCCATGGGTGAGGTTGATTTAAAAAACTATGGCTATATTCGTGTTCAGCGATATCGAAAACATACTATTTCATGTGTCACACGAATGTAATCTTTTTTGGGGGGTCACCCCCTTTGGGGAGGTGCTGGGGGCTGTGGATGAGGTCCAATCAAAAATCTGACGTCATATTCGTGTTCAGCGTCACCAAAAACATACAATTCGATATATCACATGCCCCAGATTTTCAAGCGTTTAAAAAACTTTGCTACAAAAAATGGCGAGAATATAGGTACATTTAATCAAATTTTTAATTTTCAATAAATTCATCAATCACAAGCCTGTCTTTCACGTACAAAAAATATCATCAACTAATAAATTTTCCTGTGCCAGACCGAAATACTCGTATTATGCTAGCTGGGTATGATGTTGGTCATATTTATTGCCTTTTTTTTGTTTTCATTTTAAGGGATAAAAATTTGAGAAAGAAATTGTTGCTTTCCATATTATTGATATTTTATTTTAATTTTTTAAAATCAAAAACAGGCGTACCTAACCATATTTACCCCTTACTGACTGCTGTGCGGCTATGCCATACTTGCTTGTTCACAACAATTTGCCTATTATTTTAGTTCAAGGGGCAAATAATTTCAAACTTCTTGCCTGTATGAAATTTTTTTCAATTTTGCTCCTCTTGTGATGTTCCAGTGAGTGATAAAATTTATTCAAATTTGCATGCTTTCTTCGTCGTGAGAAATTGACTTGAAAAAAAAAAACATTTAAGCAGCTAAATTAATTGATCAGGTATAGTGGCCTTCTCTTGACTTTTCTTTCCATTATTTATTTTTTTTTTTAAATTCCATTTACTGATGCAGTTGTAATAATATTCAATTACTGGAACTGTGTTATTTTTTAATTCATTTCTCGTGATTATATTCGCAGTTAGAAATATGTAAGTACAGATGTAAACATTTTTCATCAATTTTGAAAATAAATTTCCAACCGAACTCATTACTATTTCGCATAATGCAATTAAATCGGTATGCTTATATCCTAGGACCAGTTTATTTTGACTCTAATGTTACGAACTCATCATCCTGGAGTTCTAATCTCCAGTTTTATGTGCATTCTGCTGTTAATAAAAAGATTGTATATAAAGTCATATAGTGAGGCATTGAAAGATACATTATCGAAACTGGGAAGATAGTTACACATACTACGTTTAACTACCGAACGAGATCGTAAAGGTAGGTATTGTATTTATAGTTCATCGTATATAGTCTATTGCCATATAGTATTTGTAGTATAGAATAGGTACCCAAGTATAGTACGTAAACGTTCCATACGTTTATGTGTATGGTATCGTGAATGAAAAACATTTCATCAATCTGACAATAATTTATATTAATAGAGGAACGTTATATTACGCTATTAATTCGTCGTTTTAATTACACACGTCGGATCTTTTACGACATCCTTATTATGATTTGGAGGTATATGAAATTGGTAGATTAGATTATACTCGCTCGTATAAAATCAATATGCGTATCTGGCGGTCTTCGATGTGTATACCTGCACCATATACATGTGTGTATTTCCTATTGACGAAAATAATATACATATTGTGTACAATTAGATTTATATAATGGCTTTTTACTCCTACAGAGGAGGGATAGGTAGTTAGGTACCTACCTGTTGCGTATGAAGAAATTAAAATTACGATTTATGTCAAGGGTAAAAATATCGACGAATTTTATACTCCAGTTGTTTTGCACATTGTACTTTTATGGTTGAGTTTTGATCTCTCAGGCCCTTTTTTCTTTTTTTCGAAGAAAATGTTCGCTTTAATTGTGTTTATTTTAGCATTTTCGAGTACTTTTCAAGTAAGTTTATCTGTTCAGCTGTATTGGTTTAAATCTGCGAAGATTATTTTCAATCTACAATTCAGGCTACAGTTTATATACTTCTTGCAAGATTTAGTGTGCCGATCTATTTGAATGTTTCAGTCTTTCAAATGTCAAAATACGCAATATCAAAACGGGTACATGCCCCAAAATGGAGCCAGGCAAGTGAACCCAAACACAGGCCAACAAGTGGACGTTAATGGAAATCCAATCCCACAAGGTCAACCAATCAATGGCCAACAACAACCCATGCCTACGAATGGCAACCTGCCAGGCATGGGAAATCAGATGCCAGGCCAGAATCCAATGCCAGGTCAGAACCCGATGCCAGGTCAAAACCCGATACCAAATCCAGGATTTCCACAACAGAATCCATCTCTAGGAGGACAAAACCAGCAACCTCAGTTTCCACAAAACCCACAAATGCCCGGAGTTAATATAAATCAGAACCCAAATCAATACGGTCCTAATGGCCGTGTAAACCATTACCCAGAGGCTCCTCATGACTTGCATTTGTTTCCGGAGGGTGAATTCGCGTACGGATACATCATGCATACGATCGCTTCGATGCTGAATAACCCAACATCCAGGAATAATTTATTCAGTCTGTTTAACAACCTGCAAATGGTGATGAGTAATCCGAAATCGGGGCCGATTATTCAAGAGTTTTTTAACCGCTGGGCTCACGCGATCGATGGGACTACTGGTACGTATCCGACCAATGTCGTCATGCAAAACGTGCCGACATCGACATCTTTTCTAGATACGTTAAAAAAGAAGGGAAACGTTTTGCTTAACTTGGCCAAAGATGTAACTGTGGCTAAAACGAAAGCGTTAAATTCGCTTTTCGACAATTCTATATTTTCTTCTGCAGCTCAAATCGGTTCGAATTGGGCCAACACCGGAATGCAAGCTGTTCAAGGTACGATATCGCCATTGTTAGGTTCCATACCAAATATAAACGGACAACCGATGACTGTTACCACACCGATGACCGTAACTACTCCGACAATAACAGTTCAATAATCTAAAAAAAAAAGAAGCTAAAAAAAATCGAATAATTTTTTTTAAAAAAATGTAATTTATTGTCGATTGTTATATCAACGTTTGAAAATGGCAGTTCGTAGGAAAGTTGTAGTACAACTGAATCTACAGCTAAAAATAAAATCTATTTTTAATAAAAGTACAAATAAAGACATTAAAAATTTCCCGGCTTTACGATTATTTTACAAGCAATTCAATCACTTATTAAAATTAAAAAAAGGTGCTAAGCACAACTTTTCTAACAAGAGAATCTTTGTAACTCGTCTCAACTCTGATCGAGCTGAAATTTGGTTTACTGAAAGAGCTTATCATCCTGACTGCAGAAACAAATTTTCAGCAGCCTAAATTGATTACTTTCAACGCCTTCTGGAGCGATTCGAAATTGCAGGAGAAGAGCCAACTTTTTCTGGAGGTTCCAGATCAGCTGGAAAGTGGTGGCAATCGATTAGAGGGGAGGTGACTACAGAGGATACCAAAAGTTTCGAGTTATTTGTTGCAAAAATTGACGATTTTGGATTTTTTTAAATTTGAGATTTTCAATTTGTAAAAAATACTCTTTTCAACTTGTCAACTCCGATCGAGCTGAAATTTGGTTCACTTAGAGAGCATATCACCAAGACTTCAGAACCAAATTTTCATCTGCCGAAGTTGATTACAAAGCCTTCAGAAGCGATTTGAAATTGCTGAAGAGAAGTCAACTTTTGCTGGAGGCTTCAGATCAGCTGAAAATGGTGCCAATCGATTTGGAAGATCAATTTTAGCGGATACCTAGCAAAAGTTTTGAGTAATCTGTTGCTAAAATTGGCAATTTTGGATTTTTTTACAATTTGAGATTTTCAATTGGAAAAAAAGTACCTACACTTCTCAATTCGTCACCTCGGATTTGCGTTCAATTTTCAGCTGCCAAAGTTGATTACAACGTCTTCTGGAGCGATTTTAAATTGCTGGAGAAAAGCCAGCTTTTGCTGGAGGCTTCAGATCGACTTGGAAATGGTTCCGATTGATTGAGGGAGAGAGAAGGGATCGACTTGAGTATAAAAACCGAGTTTCAGATTTTCATTTCTACGTTTGCTTCTTTTGTAGAAAATTAATATAGGTACCAATAAGCTATTTCCACCATTTTAGCTGGATCGAAATCGACGAGTGGTAAAGGTTCCCTTGAAAGTGGTAATTAATCGAATACTCTAGATTAATATTTATCAATATTCATTATAACGCTTTTAGTCGCCGTAAAACTATTTCGACCTGAGTAAGTAGATCTTTCTTTATAAGAGGCAGTGATCAATTTCTTTGGCAGGAAACATCGAGGTGATTTCATCATCTCTTTTGAACTGGAATACGAAGCAAAATCATCGTGAGCGAAATCACAATAATCCGCAGATCTATTCGTGACCGGAGTAGGATCTTTGGAAGATAAATCATAAGCGATTTGATCTAAAACAGGATCGGCTAATTGAGGTTCCATATTAGCAAGCTGTTGGAATTGCGATAAGTCAGGTTCAAAATTGGCGATCTCTTGGCATTGCGATAACTGATGAGGTTCCTCATTGGCAATCTGTTGACATTCGGGTACTAGTTGTAGAGGAGGTTCGGGTACTTGTTGTTGTTGAGGAGGTTCTTCAATTGTTGGAGTAGGGGGTTCGATGACGTCTTGGTTCTCTCGCGATGATTTACCGATAGTTTTAATAACGGATATTCGTTCAAATTGAGGTTGTAGATCTTGGTATTGGTAATCGATAATTTCTCGCGTTTTAGTCAATGATTTTATCACGGATTGGGGTTCGGCAAGTTTTGGTTCCTCGTTAAGAGGTGCCGGTGGTGGTTGCGGTTCGGCAGGTATTGGTTCCTCATCGTTAGCTACGACTTTGGTGATATATGATTTAGCGATTTTTTCCACTTTGACGGCGGTAGGATTCGCGTATTCGAGATGAGTGTTGACGATATGCCGTTGTAAGTTATCTTTTCGGCTGAATTCTTTATCGCATAAATTGCATAAGTATTTGACTGAATCTGCAATTTGAAAAATAAGGTAAGTATATACGAATGAATCGAGATGTTTTGTTGGAGAAAAAAAATTGTATACTTTTGTGTGTTTCCATATGACGTTTTAGGTAGCGATTTTGAGAAAACGATTGTTGACATTTTTCGCAATAATACGGACGTGTTTTGGAATGCGTTCGCTTGTGTAATTCTAAATTCCATTTTATCGAATATGATTTACCGCATACTTCGCAAATCCAATCTTTTATACCTGGTAAGAAGAAAACGGATTCGAATAGAATAGTCCAGTTATTTTAAGATTTTTAAATCGTGTTAATTCCTACAAACGGTTTTTTTTTGTGGGATTCTGTAGTGGAAAGGGTCTCTATTCAACACTGAAAGGGTGTTATAATGAAATGAAACTCTAGATTAAAGGTATATAATACTTACACAATAATGAAATTTAAAAAAATTGATGTCACAAAAATCTCAATGTTTAATATATTTCAAGAATTAACTTTTTGAGAAAAATGAAGGGGGACGGCGAATTAGACTAAATTTGAATCTGAAGGAACTGAATTTTCATTAATATCTTACTACAGTATTTTTTCCTCACAACACTTATTTATTCAAAATATCAGTGTACAGCAGAGATGGGATGATTCACAAAAACAAAAAATGAATCGGATCCAAATGGCGCGATTCGACTAAAAAATTGAATCCGATTCAAAATCAGCGATTCAGTTTTCAAATAAAACGATTCTGAATCGGATTCGATTCGCGATTCAATGTTGCTATTTTTGATTTATGTACTTATTTACTGCTGATCCGAAATGGAAATTTGACTTGTAAAATCATAAAATATTTCGGATAGACTTTGTGGCATTTATTGAAAAACAGCAAAATTTGACAAATAAAATCATAAAATTTTTCGGACACATTTTAGTGGCATTTTTTGAAAAACAGAAGTTTCTAAACAGCCTCCTTGAGGTTCCAAATAATAAAACGGATTAAAACTGCCTACATTCCATCTCGGAATTGATTTCAAAAATTGTGTGTAAACTTAATTCCATTTTTCTACCTAAAATGGAGACGGAAGGGTAATTTTTCAAATTTTCAAAGAAGTATGAAATCGATGGCAAAAAATGTGTTTCAGACTGGAATACACCATTTTGAAAAAAATTTCGACTTTCTAACTCCACTAGATGAAATATGGAAAATTTCAATTTTTTAAAATCTGCTGGAAGCTCGATCTAGGAATTATTTTCAAAAAGTCGCTAGAGACTTCAAAATGACTTGAATGTGTAATTTTTGCCAATTCCAAAATTCCCAAAAGGTCCTGCCTTGCATTTTGCCAAAAATTGTAAAAAACCCTCATTTTTTTCACAGATTACTAAATTGCACCTGTTTTTTTAGCAACACGGCTAAAAAATGTTTTTTTTTGTTTTTTTGAAAAAAAAGAAATCCAAAAAATCTTTTTCTCTCGAAAATTACTTACGAGTAATCAAAGTCACACCTTTTTACAAAATTGCCAAAAAGCCTTTCCTCTCGCTAAAATTTTTAAAGTACTAGCGCATTTTACTAAAAATTGAGTGTTTTTTTTTTTTACCAGAAATTGAAAAATTCTCGCTGTTTTGAAATGGTTACAAATTGTCGTTTTTTTAAATAAAAAATTTCCAAGTCTCACATTATCTGAAAAATTGACTAAAAATCACGCTTTTCAGCAAAAATTGCAAAAGAAGTATCTTTTTTGGTAATTGCTAAAAAAATCATCATGCTCTTTGACAAAAAAAAAAATCAAAAACTCTCAATTTTTTTCATTTTTTTCAGAAATTGAGCAAAATTTTCGCTTTTTTGACAAACGTAAAAAATCTCATTTTTTCATGAATTACAACGAAGTCTCGTTTTTGTGCCAGAAAGTATAAATTTTTGCGAATAATTGCCGAAAAGTCTTGCTTTTCAACTGCTTTTCGCCAAAAATTAACAAAAAAAAACTTTCTTCTACCGAAAGTTCTAAAAAAATGTAACCCTCCCCACCTCCAAAAGATTGTTCAAATATTTCGTGTTTTTTTTTTTTTTTTGTTGCGAAAAATGGTTAAAATCCTTTATTAAAATCTCACTCTATTGTCATTACCATGCCAGGAAACTTTTTCAAGCTGTTTTATTTTTGGACAAAATTGGGAGCGAGCTCTGCTCGAACCAGCAACCTGCAGTAGACTTGAAATTGCATTAAAATTGGAGTGCACAGTAAATTTTGGATTTACGACTCTGTTTGATAAAATTTTATGAAAATTTCGAGCACTGAAAAATCTGCTGGATGCTCCTGTAATTTCGAAAAGGTAGCGGAGGGCTCCAAAACAACTTAAAATCTACCTGCATGCAGTCGACTTTTTGCAGTAGTATAGCTAAAAATTTGTGTTTTCAATTTTCAAAATGAACTGGTGCTGAAATTTATTTCTCAATTTTTAGCGAATTTTTAAAATTTTAAATGTGACATTCCCGATCTTCTGAGTGGCTAGTCATGGTTTTCAGCAATTCAGGAGCATCTATAGTAGATCTTCCAGGTTTTCCAGTTTTCAAAATAAAAATTCCATTAATAAGATCAGAATGAAATCCAGCCTTTATAAACTCGAAATTACCACGTTGTGACTCTTCTGACTGACTTGTGCACATATTTTCAAAATTAGTTTGCGCCGGATCAAATTCAAAATTTTCTCCTCTGGTTACTTTTGAAAAAAATGAAAAATTTGCTATTCGCAAACGTTAAATCGAAAAATGCTCAAAGGATATTTTTAATCTCCCGAGTAGTAAATCCGAGTTCATACTTCATAGGTACTAAATTTCAGTATGAACATATTTATCGTTTTTTTTTTTTTTTTTTTTTTTCAAGAACTGGAGAATTTAAAAATTTGTTACAGTCTTCAGAACTACTCAAATTCATAACAAATCGATTGGGGAGGTCAAAAATATTATGCAAACTAAATTCCAGTTTTTTTCGTTCATTCGTTCGCGAACAATAAATATTACATTATTTTTTTCAAAAGTAATCGCTGGAGAAAATTTTGGATTTGAACCAGCTCAAATGAATTTTGAAGAAGATTATAAGTATGCCGAAATCTATAAAACTGAAACGACGAAATATCAACCCAAATACGACGTTGAGAGTAGCTACAGTGGAATAAATAAATGAATGCGCGTCGCGCCGCGTCAAAAACAGACTGTACATAATATAAAAATTATGATTTCACGAGGTTAAAATGATTTCTTTTTTTTTTCAAAAAAATAATGACACACCGCGGTTAGGCACTTAAAAAGCTTTTTGTAGAAATTAGTCCGAATAAATCTTCTCATTTCATCCGAAATCCCAGTGCTAGAAATTGCATTACGAGAGAAAATCAATGACAAGAGACAAACACGTACCGGTATGCGAACTAATGTGATTAATTAATTTTTTCTTTTCGCTGAATGCCTTGGAACAATGAGGACAACTATATGGTTTCTCTCCGGTGTGACTTTTGCGATGAACCTTAATTGAAGTTTTTCTCAAGAACGATCTGTCACACAGGTCGCACTTGTAGAGTTTCCTTTTATCTGTACAAATTGATAAATAATGAGGTAAATTAAAATTTGCACACGAATTCGTCATGCGATCGATGCGATATTAATTACCCGAATGCACTTCTTTATGACGAAGCAGCTTGTTTCTAGTTTTGAATGATTTATCACATTGGTCACACTTAAATGGATTTACTCCTGCAAAAACAAAAAAAAAAAACATTGGCAAAACTTGACGTTAGAGGGTAAAATGTAGATATCTAAAAGTTCTAAAATAATTTTTTACCAGTGTGCATGAGACTATGATAATCGAAATGTGTTTTCGATGAGAATTTTCTATTACACGTAGAACAGGTATATGGTTTTTCGCTATCATCTGCGCAATGTTTATGGTAACAACAGTTCGACTTGGTTTTAAATGTCTTGTCACAAACTGTGCATTTGTAAAGTAATGATTCACCTGTGAGAAAAAAATAACATCATAATTTGTATAAGAGCTTAGAAACATCCTGTAATGAAATTATTAATACATCGCAGAGAAGTTCAACTTACCTTGAATAGTGATTATATGCTTCGGGAATGCATCCTTTTCTCCATTGTGTAGTTCTGATTTCTTCCCAGATGTTGATTCCTTCATCTCAGACGACGAATTCATTCAGAATCGATGCGTATTCGTCATCTTTGAAAAAACACGGAAGACATTCTTGTTTCGTTTGTAAGCATTGATATACGGATAGATCAAGCTACAAACTAATACGTTGTGACGATAACTTGAAGTAAATCATTTCTTCACATCACGAATGAGATCGACATTCAATTTTAATAACGATTATTTCGCATAATTCCGCGAGAAAAAATTTTGAAATCAGCAAAAAATCAAAATTTGTTGATAAAGCTTTTTTCTTGTTATCACAAAATATTTCGATTTTGTGCACCGCTCGTACTCGACCAATCAAAAAGCAGTATTTCCGAGTATTTCGAACAAAATCATCAATCAAACTAAGGAACAGTTCCTTAATCAAACAAGAGTAGCTAAATTCTTCTTAGCGCTTCTACAGGATAAAGTTGAAACTAACGAATTATCTATTTTTCTTACCAGGCTCCGAACAAAATAATGAGGTGGTTATGATGATTAAACTTAATTAAACTGTTTACAGTGTTTATAGAAAATAAAATTGTCAGTTGAATTTTATGTAATTTTGATATTTTAGACGGTAATTTATTTAATTCGAATTATATTAAACAGGGATTTCTATTAGACAATTCTCCGATCATGCTTGCGATAGGAAATTCTCCTACAGTTTCGGTAGATTTGAGTTCATACCGTGATCAGCACTTCAAAGTAAGTCATCTCATTGTTGGGATTGTTTTCTATCTATCATTATTTCGACAGCTTGAGAGTAATTTTCAATTTTTATGCCTTCGTAGGGATCTCGTGCTGATCAAGAGAAGCTGCTACGCCTCAGTACTACTTTATACGTAGGTAATCTTTCATTTTACACGACTGAAGAACAGATTTACGAGTTATTCTCCAAGTGCGGCGATATCAAGAGAATCATCATGGGATTGGATAAGTACAAGAAAACACCGTGCGGATTTTGCTTCCTAGAGTATGAAATACTTGTAATGTAGTTTATGAAATACTTGAGATTGAACTTGTAATCTACAGATATATGTTTTGTAGATATTACGCGAGAGGAGATGCTGAAAACGCTATGCGGTACGTGAACGGTACTCGACTAGATGATCGAATTATAAGAACGGATTGGGATGCCGGATTTGTCGAAGGCAGACAATATGGAAGAGGAAAAACTGGAGGACAGGTAACATATTTATCATTTGATCGGTATTTATCAACTGCAGATTCTAATCATTGATTATCATTAGGTTCGTGACGAATACAGAGCTGATTTTGACTCCGGCCGAGGTGGCTATGGTAAAATTATGCAACAGAAATTAGGACCCGGTGAAACAGCTGGAGGTTATCCGAGATAAATGCAGCACGTATGGATATATTGTACATTTAAACATTTAAAATTAAGGATGCTTTTGTTTATAATTATTAGGATATCGATTCATTAAGGTTTTACATAAGTGTGAAATATTTCATTTTGAGCATTAGGTTATCGTGAGCTATATTTTTAATTGTATTTTGTTCTATCATGCGGTAGATGCCGATGAGTTTTTGTGTTCAATGTATCGCAGATGAGAATTCATGTACGGGATGTTGCCTTTTTGTATCATAAAATGAAATCAAATAATAGTAAAAATATTATTTGATGTGATATTATGAATAAATATTTTTTACGTTTTTGTTCCTCAAGATTCGTTTGAATATTTTTTAATTTTTGTAATTTTAGTATAGTAGGTAAGGGGTTGGGCCCAAACAAAATTGCTAACAAATATTTTTTTGCTTAAAAATGTCCAGGAGGGTGTCCTAAACAACATATCTGGACCCGTCCCCGATCTACCTGGAGCTTTCCCCTCACGGTGGATTTTAGCCCCCCCAAAACACGTTTTTCGACATTTTCTCCCCCGCATTGCATTTTAGCGAAAAATATGTGGTTAGAGTTAGACGTTAGACGAAAAAATCTACGTCAAATTTCCGCTTTGTACGTCAGGGTGCCTACTGGCAAGGAAAACAAGGAAATAGCAGGGATTTTGACAATTTCTGTGTAATATAGCAAGGATTTTTCAAAAAAGTTCATTCTGAATTTTCAATATGTTTTGAACTTGTAAAAATGTATTTTCCATTTTTTTTATAATAATTTTTCCCATTAAAAATGGTTGCTTTCTATGTACTTTTTGAATTAGAAATTTTCAAAAGCTTTCGCCCTCGCTTCGCTCGGGCTGAATTATTTTGTTTGCCAAATCTTTAATTGAATAGTCAAAAGTGAAGAGTGAAAAAAAGGATTAAAATAGGGAATAATGGTCTTATGTTTATTCTTGAATTATTATCAATTTTCAGAAGCTTTTGCCCTCTCTTCGCTTTGAAATTGGAAGTTATAAAATTTCAGGGATGGTACCGGTGCAAAAAACGCAAAATTGTACGTATGTATTATGCAGCACAAAACAGCGAAAAGAGGTGGGAATTTAAATTTCTTTCAAACACGTCAAAAAGCACAATATTTTAACGTTAAGACTTCTTATTAGAATCAAAAAATTTTCAAAAATTTTGCGACCTCGCTTCTCCCGGTCAAAAAATATTCTTTCCTGGCGTCTTAGATTCAATTTTAATAGATCAAAAGCTGAATAAATCACCAAAAAAAAAAAAAACGAAAAAGGTACCAATTTTTGATTTTAATTTTTAGTACCTACTTATACCATTTCTGTTCGTTTTTCCTTTCGATACGTGTTTTCTACTAATGTGACAATTTAAAAAAAATCTTGTCATTTTCAAAAAATGAATAAATAAATAAATAAATGAAACTGATTGAAAAAAGTTAAGAAATTAATTTCCTAAAAAACGAGTAGGTATACACAAGGGGGGGGCTGTTTTTTTAATCTCAAATTTTAAGCTAGGAAAATGGCATGGGAAAACAAGGAAATAGCAAGGAATTTGATTTTTCAAATCCAGTAGACACCCTGTACGTTCAAGGGGGGTGGAACTGTAGCCATTTATAAAAGGGGGGTTTCCTGAAAAATAGGTACATAAAGGCTATAGGCGCCTAAAAGGGTTGAAATGGTCCCCGAAAGCGTTCGAGTTGATATTAGCATGGAAGGTGAGTACCATTGAGAAACATCCGCATGAAAAATTTCAGATCCACACCCCTCCCTTTTTGGAGAGCCTCCCTTTTCTGAAATTTCAATATCACTTTTCTCAGCCCCATGTTAACCGATTTTGAAAATTTTTCAGTATGTTATGTATATCCTTAGTAGGTATCCCCACAAAAATTTTCAACCCCCTCCCCTCATATTTACTCATCAAAATGGTGTAAAAATGTGTGTTTGGGAAGGTTGGGGTAAAATGGAAATTTTGGGGAAAATAACCAAATATTAATTAGTAGGGTGTCTTTTTCTTATGATTCGATACCACTGAGCACGAATATGTCGTCAGATTTTTTGCTACCCTCATCTAGCTCTCTCTAGAGCACTTAGTCCCTTTAATTTTCACTATTGTTAAAAAGCATAAAAAAAATGAAAAAACGCTATTTTGAAGGGTAAATATGAGGGGGGGGGTTGAAAATTTTTGTGGGGATACGTACTAAGGATATACATAACATACTGAGAAATTTTCAAAATCAGTTAACATGGGGCTTAGAAAAGTGATATTGAAATTTCAGAAAAGGGAGGCTCTCCAAAAAAGGGAGGGGATGTGGATCTGAAATTTTTCATGCGGAAGTTTCTCAATGGTACTCATCTTCCATGCTAATATCAACTCGAACGCTTTCGGAGAAAATTTCACCCCTCTTGGGCACCTATAGCCTTTATGTAGGTATATTTTTCAGGAAACCCCCTTTTTTTAAATGGCTATAGTTCCACCCCCCTTGAACGTACAAAGAAAGTTCAAAGTTGATACATCATTAGATCGGAAATTTGAATTAGATTCTTTTGTCTAACCACATATTTTTCGCTAAAATGCAATGCGAGGGAGAAAATGTCGAAAAACGTGTTTTGGGGGACCAAAATCCACTGTGGGGGGAAAGCTCCAGATCGGTTTTCAAGTCTTTGATCAAAATAATTGTTGTGAAAAATTTTTTATGTCAACATTACAATGGAAAATTATGTAAATTGCTGTCAACTTGAACAATAAGTTGAGCTTTGATACGTACCCGTTTTCGACATTATAATAATTTATCCTAGCTTAATGTATTTTTCGGTTCTCTTGTGGATCAGTATTTTTCAAAGTTGCAAATGCACATAAATACGCTGGTAGGTAACTTAATCGTACATTTCTTTGAAGTAAATTGCAACATTCACAATGGCATTCCAAGGGAAAATTTTATTCATCATAGCTGTCGCGTTTTTCGTCCTAAAGGTAAACAAATTTCTTTGTAAATAATTTGATTTAAGTACGTGCAGACCTCAAAGGCTGTATTTTTCATTTCAATCTCTTTGACAGGTTCGCTGCGATGACTCTGAACACACTTCTTCTGGTCACATGTTTCTCACAAGAGGAGTCAACGACGTGGATGAAGCTCCTGATCAAATGGACGACTCAGACGACGAAGGAGATATCAGCCCTCCATCAAGTGATACTCTAATGCCTACTCCTCCCATTCAAGAAACCATTTACGAAGACCTCCATTCCCCCGAAGCGATGCAACTTTTGACAGAAGAATATGTCGGACTCGTTGAGACTGAAATCGCTGCAGAAACTGTTAAAGAAATAATGGCCCGGGTAAAAAAAATTCTAACAGATGAGAGAGCGATACCAAACTTTAAACAAATCAGAGGAGAGATTTACAAATTCATGACCAATAAGAAAACACCTCCGATGATTGAAGGATATCTCAAAAATCGTTACAATTATTACGTGAACAAGAAGACGCCTGCTTTAATTAAGCAGAAATTCAATAACGTTAAAACAATCATTGATAATGAAAATATTCCCAAGCATATTGAATTCTTCAAAAAGGAGATGCACACTTTTCTCAACCAACCTGGAGATGTGCGGAAGAGAATCGCAAATGGGTTCGCTCTTCTCTCCACAGTATTGAATTTACCTCATGTTTCATTCCTGTTGAGTTAAGTAGAAGTGTTACAGAATGTAGAATTAGTTTTAAAATCAATTAACCATTCAAGATTTAGAGTTATTGTACGATTGTTCTAACTAAATGAATAAATATACCTAAATAAATTTTACCGATTGAAGCTATCAGATTTTCATTTATTTTATTGCTGAGTTACATAATATGGTTTTTATTTTTCACTAAAATGCTCTCCAGAAAAATTACCTACGAGTATCTTGTATGGATAAGTGAGGAACAAATTGTTAAATCATTTACCTACTTAAAATCACTGACCATGCAACTGTGATTCAATAATTTTCTTTTTCGAAGATGTAAGTTACGTAAGTATGATATCAACAACTACCTATTCAGAAATAAATATCTCATCTTATTTTTTTTTAAAAAGTTCATGAATACGCCATTGCGTAGGATAAAAATCTATCTATGAGCTTAAAGGTGATCCTGATCTTCAATGAACAATTTGAAAAGAAATTGTAGGTATCCATCAGTATACTTACCTACTACTCAATGTTGTAGAAAAAAAATTGAATAGGCACTGATATTAGTTTTTGCTTTGAGTTTGTAAAGGTACCGTTACCTGTAACGTATTCTACACTTCTTTGACATTTGTCAAAGGCTACGTATAGCTAGATGAAAAAATTGATCCGCATTTTACTTGATTTTCGGATTAACATCGTTTGTAAAATGTGTAACTTTTACGTGCACCTTGAATTTTTAACCTTATCAGCAATTTTTTAAAATTAGCCACGTGTTTCATCAATAAGGACAATTGATGAGAATGTTATATGATATGTTTGAAAATTTTGAACTTTTTTCAGGTTTGTTGTGCTCATTTTCTCTTCTCAAGACAGTGAAATCTATAGCTTTCCTCTACCTACTAAAATACCTTCCTTGTGTACATTGATGGGTATTCATTTTAAATTCCGACCATTTTCACTGGGATAGGTATTTTAATGTAGGTAGAGGTACGTTCAAACTTCGAGTTATTTGGTATTATTTAGAAGGGAAATCACAGATTTTTCATGGCGGTAAAATTTTTATAAAAGAAACATGTTTCTTGACAATTAATTTCTAAGTAAGTACCTAGGTACTTGTACATGAACCTAGTGATATGGATAACGAAAAGTGCCTTTGATGCATAGTTGTTATTTGTCAAAAAAATTATTTATTAAAATTTTGATTCGAAAAAAATATTGTATTATTATTTGTAGCTGGAACCTGCACTGCTTGGTCGGTATTTCCATTTGTTCTACCATTTGAATCGTCTTTTTGTGACGTTATTACTTCTATAGTACAGGTAGTTGAACATTAAAAACTGTTATTACATGCGGCAATACAGGTACTTGAACCTTTTGTCATTTAATGGCAACATTCTACCGCCAAACTTGCATACATTCTTGCTAATGGTCGTCGAACAATTTTTATGAACACTGTTGCAACTCATAAAATTTTTTAAAGACTTGAATAATCAGTGATGAAAACCCTTTTAATAATTTCCGCCATTTTGTGCTTCTCTCAGGTGAGCAAAATTTTGCAATACTTACTTAAGATCTTATTCTTTTAGCCTTTATATCTGTAGACTTTTATGTGTGAGTACTGAGTACCTAACCTACCTTCACTTAGGTATATAACCATAAACATAAGTTTAGAAAAAAAACTATGTGCTCGCATCTAGCATGTTTTTTCATTAGGTAGGTATTATTATTAGACTGCATAGGTAACTATTTTTTAAAAAATATACCTAATTCACTTATTCAAGCATCATAAATTATAGGGAACGTATGCTTGGTCGTGGCTTTTTAAGAAACCATACACATGGGGAAAAAGTCAATTCATTTATTTGAATCCTGAAGATGACGAATCCCCTGATTTAACTGCTAGAGAAATTTCTAGCGATGAATTTCAAGAACCTAACAGTGACATCATTATCCAGCCCACGAGAAGTGAAATTCGAAGTTCAAGGATAAACGACAGAGAATTAAAAATGGAAATTAATGAAAAAGGTGTCGAGTGAAAATTTCATTGAGTAGGAATATCAAATCAATTGAATGAGATTTTTTTACAATAAACAATCCGTACTTATGAATTGAAATTTTTTTAAAATATAAGGCACCCAATATACATAATTTAGGTATAACATTTTTTTTCTTTTGGTTTTTTGTTTTTTTATGGGTGCTTAGTTATTGTGGATTTACTAGATCCGATTACATTTTTTAAAAATTTCCTGGGATCGAAAAACTGAATAATCAATCTGAAGTTTTTATCAATCAATTTGTCCATGTTTTTTGAAAAATGACCGTTTCTCCCCACCACATGAACTTGAGCAGCTGAAATTTTGGCTGAAAGGTCTGTGCTTGATACTTGGTTGACTGATATACGTGTTAGCCGGATCTAAAATTATCATCAGAAATCATATTTTTTCTTTCACACCTAACATGAGAAAAAGCAATAAAAATTTCTATTTTTTAAATGGAGGTATGGATCCGACCAATGATAGTATGTGTCCATTTGGTATCTAGCACAGACTTTTTAACCAAAATTTGAGCTCCTGAAGTTCATTACAAGAGCAGATTTTACATGATTTTTCAAATTTTCTAAAAGCGTTTATATACATCCAGATAGTCAGAATCAGGGCTGTAAGGTAATTTATGTTGGTAAATTACGGCGGTATTTTACAGTATTTTACGGTATTTTACCAAACGTTTATTACCGTATTTTACCATAATTTACCAAAGAGCCAAAATCAACACTTTTTTTCCATCTTTCCTTCATAAATTTCCAAATTTCCATGGAAATTTATGATTTGAAAGTTATCAAAAATTTTCCCCATAAATTTCCAAAAAATGTCCATGGAAAATTTTCTATAATCTTTAATAACACCTAAAACAGATGAAAATTTACTTCAGAGGCAGGTCAGAAGTTCACAACTTTGAAGTCAAACTACAAAAAATAACTCTTCATATCCAAATTAGTAAAATACCATAAATACCGTAAAATACCGTATTTTACCAGCGAATAAATTACGGTAATTTAACAGCCCTGGTCAGAATATTCGATTTCTGATGATAATTCCAGATCCGGTCGACGGTAGTATTAGTCGATCAGGTATCAAGCATAGACCCTTCAGCCAAAATTTCAGCTGCGCACTCAAGTTGATGTGGTGGGGAGAAACGACCATTTTTCAAATTCACCGAAAATATGAGAAAAAAAGTAAAAAATTCTGTTTTCTGAACGGAAAGCCGGATCCGACCAATGGTAGTATGGGTCGATTTGGTATCTAGCACAGACTGTTTGACCAAAATTTGAGTACTGGAAGTGTATTAGATGAGCTGGTTTAACAGGTTTTTCAATTATTTCAATGACATGCATAAAAAACCAAATGCACAAAAAATATGATTTCTAATGATAATTCCAGATCCGGCCGACGGTCGTATTAATCGATCAGGTATCGAGCATAGACCCTTCAGCAAAAATTTCAGCTGATCAACTTTATTTGGTGGGGAGAAATGGTCATTTTTCAAATTCACCGAAAATACTAAGAGAAAAAGCAGTTAAAAAAACTGTTTTCTGACCGGAAGGCCGGATCCGGGCAATGGTGGTATGAGTCGACCAGGTATCTAGAAGACTACCTTTGGCCCAAATTTGAGCTCCGGAAGTTGATACGCGGGAGAGATGGATATTTGTAGTTTTTTCCTGTTTTCTGATTTGAACAACTTTATACTTGTGTACACAAAACTTCAAACGCTCGCCAAAAATCGAAAAATCAACTTGAGCAGCTGAAAATTGGAGGATGGGTGTTTTTTGAGGTCCTCTTTCCAACAGTCTAAGTTTCATTCAAATCGGAGATTATCACGTGGGGGGCTTCCCTTGTAAGTGTACAAAAAGTCTCACAAAAAGTCAGATAGAGTTATTTTTGAGAGTTTGGCATAATTTTGGCAGTTTGTTGTCTTTTTTTTTTCAAAATTTTGTTTAAGCTCTCAAAAATCAGACTTTGAGAGGTAATATCTGAGTTGAATTTGTAACTCGAAACGTCGGAAGATGGTCATTTTTTAATCAAAGTTTTCAAGAGTCGTATACAGTATGATGTCAAGAATTCAACACAATTTTTTTCAAGTTCCTAATAGTCAGAGTGAATATTCCAAAGCCATGAACTCGTGTTCGAATTTGTGATTTGAAATTTTGTAAATACATGCGTATTGTACAGAAACACCTGATAAGTGATATTTTAGTAACTGGAGTTGACGTCAGTGATAAAATGAATGACGCCTGATAATAAAATTATTTTTATTTTTCACAGAGAGTAATGGGTATGTAGATCTTGATATTTACACCAATTTTGATACCGCTGATGATTTTTGGCGGTTGAAAATATCTGTAGGTACCTACCTATTTTCTACACCATTGGAATGGATATTTTTTCAAAAATTATCTTTTCATTTTTTTTACAGTATACGAGTATCCAATTACATACTTACATATGTACAGGTAAGATGAAAAAACTCACCCTCGGTGATTTTAGTCAAAAGTAAGTATCCATAGCACATATTTGTAGAAACAAAAAAAAAATGGCCACCCTTTCTAAAATAATTCTTCAAGTACCTATGGTATATGTAGAAGGGGTTAAATTAATGTTGGGAAATCATGTTTCTTATTAGGTAGGTAGGTATATTGTTTTGCAGTTTAGACAAGACTTTTCTCATTCTTCTACCTTTGAATAAATTACATAGTTTTTAAAAGGTCAAAATTATAATCTTTTGCCCTCTTACCTACATCAGTAAACACACGAGTATAAAAAATTTGCTTAAACCTACTAAGTATGAGTATTGCGTCAATGCGATCTTGGAAGTTCACTTGCGCAGATACCTGCGAAGTTTTTTGGAAAACATCCCATAAATTACAATTAACTTTACCGTACTGAAGGTCTCTAATTGATGATAGATTACCACCTTGTGTAAATTTTGGAAAATTTTCGCACCTGCGAGAACGTCAGTACTTCGATTTATTGTCCAAGTTACCCCGTATAAATAAGAATTTCCTTAGCTTCGGCGAAATAGTTGAATGTATTGAAATTTTTCGTCAAAATGATGCAGCATAAGTTTTTATTGTTTTCGGCTGTTTGTTGCTGCCTCCTGCAGGTAAGATGGTCCAACTTTTCATTTAATATGGACCACTCGTCAAAAATTCGTACCATTGGTCCATTTGAACGAGGCCACTAATTTTTCTAATTTGGAAAATTAAATTACCGTGACGATAACTTTTTTAGGCGATGCTATGTGACCTACCGCCGAGCGCAATGTTTAGACCAAAATTTGGAAGACAATCGTCTATTTCATCAACACCTGCAACCAGCGCAGTATCTAGTTCAGATGCGCAAGGAATTCAAAATCAACTGAGTCAACTCGCTCAAAACGAAGGAGCCGGATCGAAATCAGATATTGAAGTAACAACAGTAAAAAAAGAAGACTCGGTAGAGTCTACCTCGCAGGAAACACCCACCTCAGATGCAGTTTCTCCAAAAGACCCTGCTACAGAAGTTAACACCGAAGAAGGCGACTCTTCCTCTCCGTCAAAGAAAAAGAAATCCAAGACCCCTTCCAGAAAAAATTCCAATTCAAAAGACCCCCTCGATATCTCCGACCTAGACGAACTCAGAGAACGTTCCAAAGATGTAATTCGTGATCTGCTCCGAAACCAGAACGCTAATAGAGCCTTAACACTTTTGGCCACCAATGCCAGATACCTTCTGGAAAACAAGGTCTCCTCCAATATGATCCTAACACATACCGGCCTCATAAAAGATACCTTAATGAACGAAGAAGCCAAGGAAATCATCAAAGATGTTCGTATGGATATTTTGAGCACGTTCCTGAACCCAGAAACTCCAGAAAAGGTGAAGACCGCTTTGACAGCCAGTAAAAATTATTTGGCCGATGAAACCATGCCTGCTCTGGTGCGTAAAAGATTCAAAATGTTGAAAAAAATGATCAAAAATAAGAAAACTTATTCGGCTTTTGTGTCCGTGAAAAACGCTATAATGAAATTCATGGAAACCGGCGATGTTAGAAGGAAAATAGCCAAAGGATTCCAACTGCTAGATTTTGGTATTCACTTCGATCCGAATAATTTACTGGGGTCGCTTGGACTTTCGATTTTTAAGCGATGAGCGTGAGAGATGGTGTGAAGAGCGCGGTTTAGAAAATAAAATAATTGTAAATTTAAGCTATTCAATCGGTACTCTGATGTGAGTTTTGTAATATGAATTACCTACCAATAAAACTTCAGGGATTTACCCGTACACCTGCTTGGGTTTTTACTTTCTGAATAGTGCGAAACGACGTATAAAAAAGTATTATAATCGGTCCATTTTTCAAATTTACAAAGAGGACATTTCAAAGCTTCTGTGACCAAGTTTTAACTGAC
Organism: Planococcus citri; assembly: GCF_950023065.1. Lineage (NCBI taxonomy): Eukaryota > Metazoa > Arthropoda > Insecta > Hemiptera > Pseudococcidae > Planococcus > Planococcus citri. The sequence continues at coordinate 35,924,243 of NC_088678.1, read as the reverse complement.
TTACTTACCTAATTGATTTTTTCATTTTTACGAATTTTCAAAAATTAATCGAAAAATTATTATTTTTATTTAAAATCACTTTTTCTACAAAAGGAACATTTTTTCAGACAAAAAAAAATTGATTATCTAGTATTAGGTACTTTTCCTAAGGGTCATTCCACGTCAATTGGACCAAGAAGTAGTAGGGGGTTTCGGCGATTTTTTTGAAATTTTTCCTGTGGAAAGACCTTTTGAAGGGATGACCAATGGCACAAATCGCAGCCCTCTAACCCATTTTTAAAGGCAGCCAGGGAGTTTCATAGTTTTCAGTGATCCTAAAATATCATCCATTTCAGAAGTGGATTACTCAATAACCGCGAGACCTACCAAAATGGAACTTTTTCTCATAGTTAGGGGTTTTAAAAGGCTGTTTGTGATATCATAAAAATCAGTGTTCCCACTTTTTTTCGTACAAAAATTAGCTTGAAAAGTTTCAAAACGTAGTTTTCACATCGTTCCGACTCTCAAAAATTCTGAAAAAAATATATTACGCACAACTTTTCATGCTGAACAACATATTAAAAAATTGGGACGGTACCATGTTGCAAAGTCGATTTTAAAAAATTCAAAGTTTGCGAAAAAATGCGATTTTTTGATTTAAAACATGAAAAAAAGTTCTGATAGGTGAAGTTGACCCATTTGACCCCTATTTTCACGTATCTGTCGAAAAAGTTGAAAAAACCCTTTCACTCAATGAAATGAACTCCTCACAAAAAAATCAAAATTCGAAAAGATTCAAAAAATGAACGAATTTTTATTTTTTTGTTGTGAGTGTAATTTTTATCATCTTTTTCATGAAATACGTCAGAAAGAGGTCAAAATAAGACAACTGAATAAATTTAAAATTTTTTTGATAATTGAAATTGAAAATTGATCAAATTTTGATTTTTTTGTGAGGAGTTCATTTCATTGAGTGAAAGGGTTTTTTCAACTTTTTCGACAGTACGTAAAAATAGGGGTCAAATGGGTCAACTTCACCTATAAAAACTTTTTTTCGTGTTTTAAATCAAAAAATCGCATTTTTTCGCAAAATTGGAATTTTTTAAATCGACTTTGCAACATGGTACCATCCCAATTTTTTAATATGTTGTTCAGCATAAAAATTGGTTGCATAATATATTTTTTTCAGAATTTTTGGGAGTCGGAACGATATGAAAACTACGTTTTGAAACTTTTTGAGTTAATTTTTTGTACGAAAAAAAGGTGGGAACACTGATGTTTAGGATATCTTCAAACAGCTTCTCAAAACCCCTAACTATGAGAAAAAGTTCCATTTTAGTAGGTATCGCGGTTATTGAGTAGGTAATCCACTGCTGAAATGGATGATATTTTAGGTTCACTGAAAACTTTGACAGTTGACACCCCCTGGCTGCCTTTGAAAATGGGCTAGAGGGCTGCGATTTGCGCCATTGGTCATCCCTTTAGAAGGTCTTTCCACAGGGTACTATGGTAGTGAAGCAGAATCTATTTCTCGAACGAATTTTCGCGAAAACATATTTTATGGGTTCAAAATTTTTTGTAGTTTGGTAGATTTTTCGGCGTTTTAATGAAATAAACAGCCACTTTAAACGGCCGGCGTTTTTTTACCAGCAAATTTACTGTCATTTTTGGGCCGGCTTTTTCACCGGCTTTTCAACCGGCGAATCTATTGTCAAGTGGGTACTTTGGAAAAAAAAAGCATTTATTCAGTAAAAATGATAAAAATTAGTCCTGAAACTAGCTCTCCCGAACTGAATTTCACGGATATTCTGGAGCCTCTGGTGCAATTTTCAGGTGTTTTTTTCTTTCACCAGAACATGGAATTTTTGTGTTTTTTTTTAACACACCTCGAGGTGTCCACCTGGAAATTGGCTCAAATATGGATAAACTTGTTGAACAAGTGAGAACTCGGTTTTCAGCAGTAAGTACTAATTAACTTTCACACGTTCAGGAGAAATTAAGAAATTCTGGAAAAGTATAAAATCGTGCTGTTAGCTCCAGAATAGCTGCAAAAGCAATGAAATTTGGTTTTGAGAGAGTTGATATAGGTAATATGTTAGTTTCACGACCAATTTTCATCATTTTTACTCAATAAATATGTAGGCTAACCATACATGAATCGGTGGGTACGAAAAGGGGCTAAGTCACATTTTCGCATTTTTCAGGAATAACAAAAAACTGATTTATTTGAAAATCAAAAATTTTTGGTAAACATGTTTAAGGTCATTGAAAGAGGACCCCAAGACACAATTTTTAGCACTGTTTAGAAAAAAAAATATTCACGTGCGCCGGCGCTGTTGCTGCCTAAACAAATGGGACTTAGACCCTTTCTGCACCCAATCGACAAAATTTCTTTTGAAATTGCTCGGGCACGAACGGGGCTTGATTCTACATCTAAGTACATCATTTAGACTGCTATCTCGTTTAAATTGACCCAAAACCCCTTTAGTTCTAAGACTTTTTGCCGAAGTTGTTAATTTTTTCATCATTTTTCAGTTCAGAGATTAACTTAAATTTCAAAAAATGGTCTTCTCAAAAATGTTAGTTATTTTTCAAGGAATTTAAAAAATTTTACAAAAAAGTCATAAATGCGGATCCGCCCTTTTTCTGCGCCCAAATACCACTTTCCCGGCAGTTTTGTGGAAATCTGACATCACCAGTCGATCCGCCGTACTTTGAAACCCCTATATCCGTGAAAAAAAAAATTTCCAAAAATGTGACTGGGTCCCTTTCTGCACCCACCGATTCACATATAAATCGCTGAAAAATTCAATTAGGAGATTTCAAAAAGTTCGTCAAAAACCAAAAAATTAATTTAGGGGTCCGAAATTTTGATTTGGTTTGGTATGGGGTTTTCAGACCACACTCTTCCTAAAAATCTCGGTCTTGTTCAAATAGTTAACGAGAGGTACCATTGTACGATTTTTTGACCATATCTCAAAATTATCTACTCACAATATGCTATAGGGGTCTTTACCTGGCATAGAGTCTGCGAAGAAAACTATTTCTGGCCAATTCAAGTCGAATTTCATCTTTTTTGAATGTTACATATTATGTAGGTAGGTATTTGGCTTTTTTCGACCTATAAAAGTGATTCAAAAATCACACTTGAAATGCTCAGCTGATATTTGATCAAATTGAGTTTTCTATGTACCTAAAAAGTAGATGGAAACCAAATTTTCAAATGATGAAACAAATTTCCAGAAAAAATTTGGGATTAATGTGGGAAAATCCAAACTTTGCAGAAGACTTCACATTGACTGGAAACGGCGGAATTTAGTTTTGGATAATTCACAGCAAAAAACTTTAAGATCTATTATTTTTTTTAAAATGTAGTTCAGGAGTTGAAGAGGCCAAATTTTGCTCAAGGGAGAAAAATGTTGGATGTTGCTCAGAGAGTTGCATTTTGCGGCTCTGATTAGCAAATTTCATCTAAAATTTTTCCATGTCTAGCTGATCATTGTGTTAGTTGATCAGGAAAAACTATGCAAGACAAAATACGAGTATTTCAAAAAATGGTTGAAAAGTTTATCATTTTTACATAGGTATTAGGAAATCTTTCCTCTCCAATTGCGTCATCCCTGCCTAGGTCGCGCGTCGTCCCCACTTTTCTGCCTTGATCGAAGCAATGAGTGTTTTGATTTTGAAAAATAATCTTCAAAAAGAGTTATTTGTTTTAAAATTTAGCAAAATATGAGCAGAAAGTTTACTGACGACAATTTTTCTGCATGTTTAGTAGGTAGAAAATTTTGAGGAGAAAAAACTTTTTTTTTTGAATTTCTTATGGAGTAAAAAAATAACTTGAAGACTACAATTATTCCAATCATTCTATCTTGAGATATTATAACATGCTTTATTTGGGATCAATGAAGTTATCGTACTTATTGATAATTTTTTTTTAGCTTAGATATTAGGTAGGTAGGTAGGTAGGTAGGTAGGTACCCAATTAATTGAAACATGCAACGATAAAATAAACATAACTTAATAAATTCTCCTTAAAATGAATCATTACTCTTCATCTCTTTCCTCATCATTCCGGTTAAAAATGCTTTCGGGAGGAGCTTTTCTGGAATCTTCTGCGCTTGGATCGAAACTAGGTAGTATTTTCGTTGGGAGTGGATGTTTTTTATTATATTCCTCATTCAATTCTTTTACAATTGTCTGCATCTGTTCGACTTGCTCTTTAGGTAAATTCAAGCCTACCTCGTGTAAAATAGTCAATAACGAATCCGAATTCAACGAAGATATCAACTGAACAGCATCGATGACCGATTGTTCTTCTAAGACGACACCTTTTTTAGCTATAAACTCAACTACTATTTTAGGTGACAGGTCTTTCTCCGCTGCCAACTCTTTTAAAAAATCATTGGCTTTGCTGCCTAGTTCATTATTTTGCGACGCTTGTAAAATACTTTCGGCGGTTTGCTCGTCTAGCTTAATATTCAGCATACCTAAAGTACCAACGAAATCTTTTGCGGATATTTTTGCAACATCGTTTTTGACATCTTCTAGAATCTGATCGTCACTCAGTTCACCCGACGAGGATGCATCAGGACTGGTTTTCGGAGTATTGGATTTTTTCTCGATGACTTTCGATACGACTTTTTGAGTTTTTTCGTGCAAATAACCTACAGTTTCGGCATTCAAATATTTAGCCAGTTCTTTGGGGAAGTTGGGATTTTCAATTATATTCACCAATGCTTCCAATGTCTTGATTAAGCTCATTCCGGTTTTATCGTCGCGTAAATCAGCTAACGAGTTTGTACCTTCTTGGAACATTTTTGGATGAGTGATTTCACCAATGGTGATGAGCTGTTGTAGAGATTCGATTCCGTGAACCACCTGGTTGCTAGCTAGGTATTGCAAAACAGAGCCGGAAATAAAGTTGACGACTTGCGGATCTTTCAACACGTCTCCGATCAGCATAGGATTTTCTAGTATAACATTTTTTATGGTGGTCCTCAAATCGTAATCGGAAGTCGATGTAGATCCACCCATCGATATGTTATCAGGGTCGACTAAATTCAAACGCGAGGCGATTTCGTTCACGGCGTATTCATCGTTTCCTATATCATGGATAATGTCGATTGCCTCCCCCAGGGTACGTCCGGTTTTGGGGTCTCGTACGTTACGCAGATTGTCCTTGATTTTCAAAACGCGGAAAGCTATGATCACTTTGGGAAGCTTTTCAACCACTTTGTTCACCAGAGGTACGTATTTACCCGGATAACGACTTTTGAAATATTTATCCAAGTCTTTCACCTGGTTACCCAAACCTTCCGAATCGACTGCTAAATAATGCACGATTCGAGCCCATATTCCGAAAACTGGAAGGTAATTCCATAATCCAGTCGAGGGTAGGATTTCTCTCGTCTGGTAAGTGGATGTGTTTTGTACCTAGAAAAAAAACACGACGGTGAGAAATTAAAATTACGAAAAAACCAAGCGTTCGAACTAATGGGAAGTAATCGTCTTACATTTATTAAAAGTAAAGATGACAGAGCGACTAATACCGCCAAATGAAACTTCATGATGATAAGGTTTCTCAAAATTCTAAGAAACTACAAACATTACACTCTCACCAATGGATTTATACCTACTTGCTTAAAAAGTTATTCGAAATTCAGAAAACAACCATACGATCGTGAAACCGTTAATTGCTCGTGTTTTTGTGCGGAACAAATGTTTTCGCGCCGAATGTAATTTATTTTCGAAATATGAAAAGCTTACAAACAGTTGTCACCGACGATAATGAGTACATCGATGCTTGGTGTATACCTGTATACAAACTGAAAGGACAAACGGGGTTTGAATTTTTTATTTATTTGTTTAAAATTTATTCGTCAGCATGGCTAGTTGAATTCCTTCGAGTGGTTTTGGGGGGGGGGGGGGTGGCAATTTTGCAACATATACCGCAAACCTGTCGAAAGAATTGCATAACAAATCGCCGTGAATTTTTTGATTCAAAATACACCAACGTTAAATGATTAATTTGCGTCTATTTTAATAATTCATGGAGACACTGACTTTATTTACTTATTCGTAATTAAAATCAAAAAATTCAAGTCCTTGGTGGTAACGTGTTTTGGCGTTTTGAAAAAAAGATACTTTTACAAGAAGAGGGGATGGCCTCAAAAAAGACAATCCTAAAAAAATAAATATGAATTAGTTGACCATCTCTTTTAGGCTGAAGTTTAATCCAACTTCATACATTTTTAGCAATAATTACCTAATGAGAGAAAAAATTGGAGTATTTAAAGAGGCATTTTGAAAAAGATGACTCACAGAAGTTATGAAAAAATGTATGAATTGTTTAATGAATACTGATTACTCCTACTTACTTACGTATTACTATAACTGAAGTTGAATTGAAAGAACATGAAAAAATCCATCATCATCCCAAAATTTCAGACGCTGAAGTGCATTTTTCAATTTTTGTAAAATTTTTGAAAATCAAAGTAAACTTGATTTGAACAGCTTTTATGGCACATTTTAAACATCCGGAAGTTCTCAAATACATTCGGAAGCTCCGAAATGACCTGAAACTATTTCAATAGATTCAGCATGTTGAAATTAGAATATCAAGAAAATTTTAGCTATCTAACTTCATTTGGTAAAATTTTATGGACACCTTTCAGAGAGGTCAAAAATAGGGTACATATTAAATTTAAGGTTTTAAGGTCAATTTGGTAAAAATTTTGATTTTTTCGCATTTTTGGCCCAAATTTTATTTTTGAAAATTCTCCAAAAATCGAAACAGCTTAGTCGGGTTTGAAATTTTTCTTTCAATCGAGATACTTACGAGTATCTTCTTTGTTGGAGAGTGAAGACTGAAGACGCTTAAGAAAAGAAAAAAAGCCAATGACATTTTTTAATCTGACAAAGAAATCTCTTTGGCAGTCTGTCAACGATTTCGCTAATTTGTTTCTAAACCATGAAGGAAGGCCCAAAGGACATCTCCCAAGAAAATTACCCCCTAACAACAAATTGAACGTTCAACAGGGGTTTAAATTTCATAAAATAGGTGGGGATACCCACTTGGACAAAAAATTGCATAATTTGACGAAAAATATCAAATGACCACCTATTATTCTATAAAAACACATTTCTGGCCACATTGACATTACCTATGTCAAATTTTAGAAACCTACGTAATTTTTATATGCCTACTTTACGGAGAATTGAGTGCATATCTATAAGTAAGTTGTTTGAACGTTTTTTCTTCTCCAAAAAAAAAAAAAAAACAAAACAAAAAATACAAATCCTGATAGGTATGTGTGATTGTGCAACTAAAATTTTTAGTAGTGCTCAGCGGTATCGAATCATATGAAAACGACATCAATGTCATCAAAATAACATTATTTCAAAAATCGTGAAAATTGAGGGGTGCTGAGGGGCTCTGGAGAGGGCTTGGTGACTGTAGCAGAAGATCTGAAGTCGTATTCGTGCTCAGCGGTATCGAATCATATGAAAACTAACTTTATTTCAAAAATAGTGAAAGTTGAGGGGGGGCTGAGGGGCTCTGGAGAGGACTAGGTGAGTGTAGCAGAAAATCTGAAGTCGTATTCTTGCTCAACGGTATCGAATCATATGAAAACGATATCAATGTCATCAAAATAACTTAATTTCAAAAATCGTAAAAATTGAGGGGGTGGAGGGGCTCTGGAGAGGGCTACGTGAGTGTAGCAGAAAATCTGAGGTTATATTCGTGTTCAGCGGTATCGAATCATATGAAAACGATACCCTACTCATTAATAGTTATTTTTTTCACAATTTTCATTTCACCCCCCCCCCCCACCAACCACCCTAAGATACATTATTCCAAGTTTTCACCACGGCGCACCGAAACAAAAATTTCTAATATAGTATATGATGTTTGGGGGACACAAATACATCCAAAAAACGTTGTTGATAGGCATAAAAATATGAAAAAAACGCCATTTTAAGGGGTGAATATGAGGGGGGTAGAAAATTGTTGTGGGGATACCCACAAAGGATATACAAAACTTCCAGAAAAATTTTCAAAATCGATTGAAATGGGGCTGAGAACTGTGTTATTGAAATTTCAAAAAAGGGGGGTTCCCCAAAAAGGGCTGGTGGCGTGGATCTGAAATTTTTCACGCGGTAGTTTCTTGATGGTACCCAGCTTCCATGCTAGTATCAACCCGAACGCTCTCGGGGGCCATTTCACCCCTCCTACGCGGCGATAGTTTTTTTGTGTGTTTTATAGAAAACCCCTCTCATTTGAGTGGTTCTAGCCCCACCCCCCTTGGGGGTGGAAGGACAGTTGATATATCACTAGATCGGAAATTTATCGTAGAACAAAAAAGTACTGAACTGTTTTCGACGTAAAATCAATCCCTGAGGAGAAATCTGCGAAAAACCCATTTTGGGGGGAGGGGTCAGCCATCCATAAAAAAAATTAGCAAGAGGAGTACGGGGTGGTACCTCTCAGGAATTATTCAGGGGATCACCCCCGACAATTTCCCGCAAAAAAATCTTGGCTAGGTAAAAATGTTTTTTTAAAATTCCAATTCGCCTATTACATATTAATAGGTAGGTATGTTTTTTTCAGGCTAATTTTTAGGAAACGTTTTGACATGATTTAGGAAAAGCGTGTTTTATGCAAGGTTTTGGAACAATTTTTTTCCTTCATAAATAATAAAAATGTCCTAAGATGACGAAATTTGAGATTGGACAGCTGCCACTCTGGGAATACTTAACCATTATGATTTGAAGGCCAGTTTTGATATGAGCAAGAAAGAGTTTATTTTTTAAAGTTGTACAACTTTTTAAAATCAATTTATAGGACCACTAAACGTACAATTTTCCTCACCTTTGCCGAAATTGGGCCTCCCAAAGTGATTGTATGTAATTCAAATAGGGACTAGAAATGAGGTTTTCCGAGATAATTACGTGGAAATTGTATCTTGTAATATTCTAATTTTTAGTTTTGACATTTCACATTTTTTTGAGAACAACAGGAAATTTGGTAACTGACCGATCGACAGGATTTTTTATTTTTTGATCAATACAAATCACGTAAAATTTGCTCCAAGCTAAGAAAAATTTCACAAATTTACGGAACAGTCAAACTTTTTTTTGTCACTTGAAAAATTACCAATCAAAGTTTTAAATCTCCTTAAAATCGCTCTGATACCTATGAGTAATTGAGTAGTACTTAACCTTGAAACTTTTCCTGAAAAAATCAGATACTTTGGTATCGTATACCCAAATGAAACTAGCATATTTTTTTATGCACAAAATATAATTGCCTTTTCGTCGTTTGCAGTAGAAGGGGGAGGATGTTTCAACTGTGTTTGCCTCTTCTACATCACTTTTTTTCTCATCCATTCACATTATGGAACTTTGTTCATTGTAAATATTATTTAATTTCAAGTGGGTTTTCATCGTTTTTTTTGTTTTTTTTTTCCTAGAAGGCAGATGATTTTTTGTTTATTAGCCTTGTACCTACATAATTATTATGTACATATTATGTATTTGTTTTTGGTAATTAGGTTTACCTGCCATATTCAATAGGCAGGATTGCCTATGAAATACAACACAAAAACATTTGGACATTTTCGAGTAAACAAGGCGATGAATTTTTTGCCAGCAAGCGCAGCTCAATATTTCACGCCTCATTACACTTTCGTTTCAAACTATGGCACAGGTAATATCGGCAAAATTTCAAAAAAAATTTATCGCTCGATGAACGCTCGCTAAATTGTTTTTCACGAATAATTGTTCTTTCGATTTTCAAGGTGAACATACACGTCCTCGAAAATTACTGAGTATAATGGAATTTCATTTGCTGATGAATTTTCACGTACTTGAAAATTATTTACGAGCACATTCAAGGAGAATTGTTAGTTGACGATGATTAATCACATGGTGAAATTTTTTCAATGCGGAATTTTATTGCGAAAACGTGCCGTTTGAGAATTCCCCATGATTGTTTATCCGATCAATAAATTATTGCTTCTAGTTGAGGTTAATAACTTCGATACCCACATATTATCAAATGGCCACTTATTAAAATCTGATAATTTCTCGATAAATTTTCAGCTTCGTTTTCATTTTTTTTTTGACTTTGAAAAAATTGTGAACTTGACGAAAGCTGGTTCCAATTAAGAAAACCATAATTTTGAAAAAAATGATCGCTGATGGAAATATGGCTTTGCTTTCAAGTTCTAGGTGAAATACGTCAAGTGCAATTTGCATTTGACCTTCTGCTTCATCGTATAAATTCGAGATGAAGGTACTTCAAAATCATTGGAATGCAGAAAACTGCATCAGTAGGTATAGGTGAGTCTGAGTATATAAGATAGAAGCATGAAAAGTCCATGTTTACTCATCGTCGTGTTGGCAACAGTTTACTGGCAGGTAAAAAATATTAAAAATTTAATATACCTATCCGAATCTCTACCTATACCTACCTATATGTTGTTTTGAATTTACAGCCAGCTGCAGGACGTGATCAATTGCCGACAATACCATCACTTCAAGATTTTTCACCGATTAACATTTTAACTCCTACTACTGTTAATTTCCTCAAAGGAATCCCGAATTTGTTCGGTTTGTGCTCTGCGATCAAATCGATACCTCATGGGATCGTCTTAAAGATGAAAGATTTTCTCGAGGAGATCGTCGAAGACATACCAGACGATAACTTACTCAAATTCCACTTCAATAATGTCATATTCCTTATTGATTCTTACAAAAATATAATCGACGCTAAGAAAGAACTTGCTCGCAAGTTCAAAAAGAGGATCAATAATTTAAAACCAAATACCGATGAGCCCACCATGTTTCGAGATATTACCAAAGCGATTATTAATCCCTTCGAACCATTTCTTAAGCCGTTCATGCCGGACGAGGATGAGAGCCCTTTAAGATCTCTACTACCAACAGCTCCGCCAAAAAAGAAAATTAAACTGATAGATCTTGGTCGCAAGTAAAATGAATCACATGAGGTGGGAAGTGGTCATTTTACAAGCTCGCTGCCTAGTTCTAAAAGCTAAAGAAATGATGATTTTTCATTCATAAAAATGTGATTGGAGTTTGAAATAAAAACGATTTTGAAAATTTGTACATTTTATTGTTACCTTCTTTTACTTACATTTACACCGTTAAAATACCTTACGTAAAAAAAAGAAGTTCTAAAACTATGGTGTCAGTTGATATCATGTGACTCTCCCTTCTCATCTCAAATTTCCTCGAAATTTTTCCAAGTTACCCCCCTCCCCTTTACCCTCAAATGCATATTTTAGAAGAAAAAAACGACGTCATTTTGTACTCAGAGGTTGATGGAAGGCTTATTAGTTACGAGATGAGCCGACGTTTAGGTAGGTAGGTACCTATGTGGAGACATCTGTGCGTAAATTTTATTTCTCACTGGAACAGTTGATGAAATCCCACATGCCTTCGATGCTATTGGATCCATCTGTATAAGTGAACACACATCTCATCGTGCCTTCAAATATTCTATCATAATCGGCGAACAAGTACTCATTATTTTTCGTATTTTTCACTTCAAAATAACGGCCCTCCGAATCCGGCGTGATTTTCCAGACATTTTGAGTGACTGGTTTATCATCAGTCCACGTGAAAGCGAAACGATTCCTGTCGTCCCATTTGGCAGAATCAACGAACAAATATTCGTTATATTTATGATTGATTATTGAGAATTCATTGTTACCAGCGATACTCTCTACCCTCCAGAAGAATTCGCCAGATTCTCCGGTACCATTTCTGGCCCCACCGAGTCTCGTGAACACGTGACGTCTATTATTATCAAACCACAATTCTCGTGACCCTACTGCGTATAAATATTCGTTATATTTGGTATTTTTTATACATATTTTGGTTGAGAATACCAAATTTTTTATCGATCTGGGTATCTTGCTATCTCTGATACGCTTCAGTTCAGCAGTTACGTTAGCAGAGACTTTCATGCTCATAATTTCTTTCACACGCACAGCCAGATCGGTCCAAGCGGTGTAATCTTTCTTCGATATTTTATCGGATACAAATTTGTAAATGGATGTGGATTCTTCGACGGATGAATTGAGTTTTCGTTCAGTTTTGATTAGACTTGTTACTTTGGTTTTTTGCAAAATTCTCTCAACGGCTTGTTTGATCACTTTGTTGAAACAGTTTTCCACTTCGCATTGATTTAAAATCTCGCTTATCAGAGTATCGTTATTCTTCGTGCCTTTGAGGTATTTCTGAGTCAAGAGCTGAGTGGCGGATTCTTGCCTCATTTCGTCTGATTGTTTGTCAATTGCTGGTTCTGTAGGCTTATTTTGACCTCCATTAGTTCCAACTGGTTCTGATGAGTTTTTACTTCCTCCTGGTTGTTTCGCAGCTGCCTCTTCTCGTTGTTTGATTACATCTGCTTGTTGCATTTGCTGCTCACGCTCTCGTAGCTTTTTTTCTGCCTCGCGTAGTTTTTTTTCTCGTTCTCGTTCCTCCGCCTCTTTTCTCTTGTCTTCTTGTCGTTGTTTTTCCACCTCTTCTAGTTGTTGAGCCAGTACATCGATGGGGTCTTGAGTAGTTGTCGACGTTTTTGAAGTGGTTTTCAAAGTTGTAATACTGGAAGAAGAAAGAGGAGCCCGTTTATGACGGTGGAGAGTGGGATAGTTTTGAGAATCGATGGTGTTGAATTGAGTGATACTTTCGGTGAATATGAAGAGTGTATTAATAAATAAAAAAATCGCCAACATCACCATTTTAATGAATGTTGAATTCCGAGGCCTAGATATAATTATAAACTCGACGAAGATCTAATCAAGTCGTTGGTATGTGTCGCCTCTCCTCATAGTTAGTTAATTCTTCAGTGATTTATGTGACAGCATGTGATTTCTGATTCGTCGACTGGGATACTAATTGTTGTCGGCTTCAGCTATTCGAAAAAATATTTTTGTAAAATTAAGAAATTTTTACATAGTCAGATCCCAATTTGACAAAAAAAACACGCCCGCTCGCGTATTCTGTCGAAAGCAATTTTATGATTGATTATTGTTCTACGCGACATAATGTACAAAGAAATTCAGCTCAGATGCCCATTTTCCCCTCTCCCCCTTTTGCGAGGATCCCCCCTAACTTGAAAATTTGTCCATCTCTTCACCTATACTTATTGGTCGTACGAAGAAAAGGTTCAAATGAAAATTGTTCCTTGAAATCTCCTCTACAACGTGGTGATCATCAAATTTTGTTTAGAACAGCCGTTGAGCTTAAAAGCTCAGAAAAAGCATTCTCAAAATCAGTTTTTTTTTCATTTTCTGTAGAAATTTACAAAGATACATTAAAAAGTATAAAATTCAAAAGTGTTTATAATTAAATTTCCTTTCGAAAGACCCGTATCACAACTAATTTCCTCAGCTTTCCCTCGATTACAACTCAAATTTTTTCCCCTTTGCAAAATTACATTCAAAAATGTACACCGAACAACCTTTTCAAAACCAGCCTGAGTAACAAAAGCCATTGGTAAGTATAATCCTTCAATTGCATGCAAGACTTTTTTGAAACATTTAAAAATTCATTCGAAAGAATTTGTTTTTAAAGTTTTATTTAATTTACCTAAGGTACTAAAAATGCAAAAAATGTCAAAAAAATGGTTCAAAAATAAATTTTAAACTACTCATTTTATCACCATGCAATGTGATTTTTAATATTGCCGTTCTATCTAAAAGTGCTCAAAAAATAACGTTTCAATAATTTTTTTTCTAAAATTATAAAAAAATCTTAGTTTATGGAATACTTTCAAAATAAACAATGCTATATACTCTTTTTTTTTCCTAAAATTTGATTTTAGTTCTTGAAATTGAAAAAAATTAGATCTTCAAATTGAATGAAAACAAACAATTTTTGTCGAGATTATTTTCAATTAACCCTGAAATCAAATGGTGGAAACTTGAGAAGGGGACGAGTCCTATGGAATCGAGGGGGAAGGTGAGGAAATTGATTGTGATACGGATTTTTCGAAAGGAAATTGAATTCTGATTACTTTTTGTTATCAGTTATCATACTTTTTAGTGAATCTCTGTAAATTTTGACAGAAAACCAAAAATTGATTAATTTTGATGATTTTGAGAATGCTATTTCAAGGAATAAGTAATATTTTTTTGTACGACGAATAGGTGAAGAGATGTACAGATTTCCGAGTTAGCGGGTGGATCCTCGGAAATGGGGAGGGGGAAAACAGGCATCTGGGCTTTTCTTTGTGTTGACGTATAGAACAATAATCAATCATAAAACTGCTTTCGACAAATTTAGCAAGCGGATGAGTTATTAAGATCTGACTAATACCTACGTAAAGTTAATTGGAAAATTCCAATTTCATAAGTAGGTGTACACATAGTTAATTACCCTAAAAAAACTTGAGAAAAAAGTCTACAAGAAAAGTGTCTCCGTATCCGAGCAGGTATCAAATGAGTAGGTACCTATCTAATGCTCATAAAAGTGCTTAGTACTCACTTCGTGTTTGAATCAGTCCTTGTTGAATTCATCTATTAATTAAATTCACATCAATTTTTAATTCGATTTGCAACGAACAAACATTAACAATGATAATTTCTGATTGAGCTCCGTTACTATTCAACTGTTCTCGCTTAGGTACCGTATCACAAACGTCTTCACACTACAGCATCACATTCGATAAGATAAGATGTGCAAACTGGTTTTGTGAATAATACGAAAAATTTAATGCCGACATCGTGGGTTTTTTTGTTTAATATACGAGGTATTAATTTGCATGCAATGTACTATGTAGATATAGATAGGTAGGTAGTACAAGTAGGTTTTGGCTACATATGTACATATTATACCAGGTTCATAATTTGCAGCTTATTTTGTTTCGTGCTACCTGCTTTATGGTTGAAAGTTAGTTTTTTCGTTTTTAATACTTGACGAATATTTCGTAGTTCGTTCCTATTGAAATGACAGATTTTCCTGAATGAGCCACCTACATAATATTGTTCACAAAATATCGACACTCTATTCTAACTCCTGGTAAACCACAAAAACCAAATTTTTCTAGAAACGAAAAAAAACTTATTAAAATAAATTTATAATTTTTTCTGCTTGTAACGATTTTACTATACCTAAATGGGACGGAAATAGAATTATTTTGACATGAAAATTTTATGGATTCTTCCATTCGTTTATGAGAAAAGTAGCTCCCGAGGAGTAGAATTTTTTGTGTGTTAGAAAAGATATGTAGGTATTGCTGAAGTTAAATGTGAGAAAGTCACTGGAAAAATCTTATAGATATAGATTTTCTAAATTGGAATTCAAACAATTCGGTCAGAATAGTCTTATCTATAATAATAATAATAATAATAATAATAATAATCCTTTATTAGCGAAGTAATGATATAAAATTCTTAGAACTAGGTTTACAAAAGATCGAGTAACTATAATTAAATAGAACCCAACTCCGCTAGGCCCAGAACTGGGCATAGGATTCTTGCAGTCTCTCACACTCAATTCTATCTTGTGCAACTCTATGGAACAGTTTATGAGTTAAAAACTCATCAAGCTCATCTGTCCACCTAGCCTTCTGTTTTCCTCTTTTTCGTATGTACTTTGTGCCCCAAAAACCAAAAAGTTGTTTTATATGTCCACCTATTGTCAGTCATCCTACTCACATGCCCTGCCCATTTCCATTTATTTCTTCTGACCCAATGTTTGAAATTTAAATTATTTTTTAGTTTTTTCTTAATTGTTCTTATTCTTATTTTGTCATATTTCTTAAAATTTAGCATGGACCTTTCTATAGAGTTTTGGGTTGTCTCAATTTTTTTGATAATTTTTCTTGTTAAAGTCCATGTTTGAGATCCATAAGCCAATGTAGGAAGTATGCATGCATTAAAAATCTGACTTTTTAGGTGGTTTTGAAAAGGTCCTTTAAAAATATTTCGAAGTGACCAGTATTTTTTCCAAGTTAGAGTTATTCGTCTGTTTACCTCCCTTTTTGTACTGTTTTCAAAAGATATAATCTGACCAAGATATATTGTTTCCCTTACTATTTCTATATTTTGATCTTCAATTTTTATTTCTTTTTCAGCACCTTTTGATAGAATTTTGGTTTTGTTATAGTTAATTTTCAACCCTGCAGTTTCTGCCGACTTGCTCAATTCTATAATCATTTGTTCAAGTTCTTCCATGCTATTGGCAAACAGTACTACATCATCCGCAAATCTTAGGTGACTTAGACGTTCCCCATTGATTATAATTCCCTTATCCTTCCAGTCATTTAGACCAAAAACTCTTTCTAGCCCAGAATTGAAAAGGATTGCAGAGAGGGGGTCTCCCTGCTTTACACCTCTCTCTATATCGAAATACTCCCCTACTACATCAGTAATTATTCTTGCCTTTAGATTTTTATACATTTCCTTGATTATTTTAACCATAGACTCTGGGACACCCTGTTCAAGGAGAGCTTTTTGCAGGAAGTTGTGTCTCAAGGAGTCAAAGGCCTTGGCAAAATCTATGAAGGCCAGGTGGATGTTGAGTTGGTATTCGTTGCTTTTTTGGATTATCATATTAACTGCATGTAGATGATCGATTGTCGAGAAATTTCTTCTAAAACCTGCCTGTTCGCGTTTTTGCTGTTGATTTAGTACATTTCTTATTCTGTTTTCTATGGCTTTTGAGAAAATTTTTGACATTGTAGTACTCAAAGATATTGGTCTATAGTTATTTACATCGTGTTTATCGCCTTTTTTATACAGAAGAATAATGTCAGAAAGTTTGAAGTCTACTGGTATGGTCTGGGTTTCTAGAATATTGTTGAAGTATTCTGTTAGCTTATTAGCCAAAATTTTCCCCCCAAATTTGAAATGTTCGTTAGATATTTGATCATGACCAGTTGCTTTTTTGTTTTTTAAATCTTTGATAATTTTTTCAATTTCTTCCACCATAAACTCTGGTTCTTTTTCACTTGGAACCCAAATGATTGTCTCTTCTTTTTCTGTTTTGTCCGAGTATAGCTGCCTATAAAAATCTGTTGCAATTTCGTTTATTTTCCTTCTATTGTACTGTTTTGAACCATTTTTATCAGTTAGAAAAATTGTCCATGTTTTACCCAACATTAGACTTTTTTTGATTGTTTTTGTACTTTTTGTTGATTCCAAAATACTGCTTATTAAATCAATTTTTTTCTTATAGTTGTATTCTCTTATGGATTTTTTAATTAATTTACAGAGTACATTTAGTTCTATTTTATCTTGGAGTGTTTTCTTCCTTATACATTTCATTTTTTCTCTGTTTTTGATCATTTCTTTGATAGTTGTTGGTAATCCCTTATTGCTTTGGTTCTTTGGTTCTTGGATCATATTCTTGCTTACATTTTGGATAATTTCTGTAATATTTTTTGTAGGGTTATTGAGTATTTGAGTGTTTATTTCCGTTTGGTAAGCCGAAGCATTTTCATTTGTTACTTTATAATTTCGTTTAGGATTACAACGTTTAAATTTTTTTGTTTTTTGTAGTTTCAGTGTACAGGTAACTACTCTGTGGTCTGAGTAGCAACTAAAATTTTTTGCCTCGCAATTCGTTATGTAATTAATATCATTTGTGGTTAAAATGTAATCAATCTGAGCTTTGAACTCTTGATTAGGCGACATCCAGGTCCACAAGCGCCCTTCTCTTTTTTTGTAGAAAGTGTTCATTATTTTTAAATTGAATTCTTCACAGAACCTCAACAACCTCCATCCCCTCTTATTTCTTTTACCATACCCATATCTTCCAATTACACATTCGTCTTCGTTTTTGCCCTTACCTACCTGACTGTTGAAGTCACCCATAACAAAAATATCTTTCAAAAATTCCCCTTGTTGCATTAATAGTTCGCTTAATTTTTCATAGAAAAGTTCAGAATCTGATTCTGTTGCAGCTGAAGTAGGTGCGTATACTTGAATAATTCTAATTTCCTTTCCCCAAAAATTTATACTTAGTAGAGCAATTCGATCAGAAATTGGTCTAAATTCATTTACATCGTTTATCAAGTTTCTGTGTACTAGAAAGCCAACTCCTCTCTGTCCATTTTCGCAGCTTGAGTGTGCCAGAAGATGGTTATTTTTGGTTATTTGTAAAGTTTCGGTTGCGCGTCTCACCTCTGATAGCCCTAACACCTGGATGTCCCCCTCTTCAAAAGCCCCTTCCAATTCCATCAAGTTATCTTCTGATTTGAGTGTACGTACGTTAAATGTTGCTAATTTAATGGAGAGACTTGCTGCATCATCCTTACCCTTGGTGACTAGCCGTTCTGGGTAAGCGGAGTCCAGCCTCTAACTTCCTGAGTGCGTTCTAGATCTATTTCCAGATCTATTTCTCCCTCCCCTCCCTCGGTTAGACTTTGCACTGAGTTGCGACAATGTCAGTATCTTGTTGGATCGTAAGCGTTGCTTCACTGGAACTTCATTCACATTAGATGATGATTTAGGTTGCTCGTTTTCCTCCTGGTCAGGCAAACTCAGTTGGGAGAGGTTTGTAATCTTAGTGAAAGTACCGTTTTCCTCTTCTTGCACCAGTACCTTTCCCTCCTTCACATGGACTCTTGTTAAAACCTTCAATTTTTTAAGGTGTAGAGCTTGTCTATGGATTGCCATGTTACTTGAGGTTAAATGTTCGTTCACAAAGATGGGAGCTGCTGGCATCAGATTTATATCTTTACTATTTATTCTCAGCTTACGTGAATTTATTACGAGCTCCGACTTCTTATCTCTGTTGTTCAGGCGAACGATAATGGCAGGTATCCTATCTGGTTTACTAGGTAGGCGATGAGCTGTTGATATGTCGCATTCGTGTAGAGTTACGTTCAATTTTTCAGCTACTAACGTGACTACTTGGCGTATATTTTCGTCATCTTTTTGTGGAATCCCATTTATTATAACGTTTTCTATACGACTATATTGATCAAGATCATTTACCTTGTCTTGCAAATTATCACACGTTTTTTTCAGCTCTTTGTTTTGGCTTTCCACCTCATCCATTCTCTTTGTAAATCCAGCTAACTTCGCATCAGTATTGTTGACCGTGGTTTTAATTTCCTTGACATCTTTCATCATGGATTTGAGCTCTGCAATAAATTCATCGTCCATATTGACCAATTAAACTGGTAACAGCGACAAAACTATTCTGAGAACGAAAGCACTTCAATATGTTCGATCGGATGCGATAATAATTGATAACACTTGCAACACAAAATTATCTAATATGTGAACGCATGAACACGTAAACGCATAAACACACGTCTAGTATCTAACATAGATGTAACCGAACTCCTTATCTATTAAAAGTACCTAGATAAAATCATTTTTTAAAAATTACATCGACAAAGTTTCAAGGCAGGGTTTCTCAAACGGTTTTTTTTTGGTCAAAAACGAAAAAAAAAAAAAAAAAATGAAAAGAAGGTAGTTATTCTAGATATTTCTGCTTCGCGCTTTATAAAGTCCAGTGTCTATCTACCTATTTTACATCCTTATTTTGAAATGGGACAGCTACCACAAAAATTAGTTTGATGTATGTATTTATTTTTTAAATTGGCCAAAAATACGTCT
Organism: Planococcus citri; assembly: GCF_950023065.1. NCBI lineage: Eukaryota > Metazoa > Arthropoda > Insecta > Hemiptera > Pseudococcidae > Planococcus > Planococcus citri. The sequence continues at coordinate 35,904,657 of NC_088678.1, read as the reverse complement.
ATTTTTATTGGTCCAATTTTACAAGTATACCTATTGGAATGGCAGATTTTAAACAACAACAAATTCGAAATTCGACAATGATTAACCACCCTCTCCATGTTGAGGTACTACTTCTATTTCTTTTTCATGTCTTTATGAGAAAATGAATTCCACTTTTGCGAAAGTAATTCTTGAAAAATCTCTGTCCAATGTAATAAGCACTTCGAGCTCCAAGCAAACTGATATTAACCCTATGTAGTTACGTAGTTATTCATCATCTAAGTTTGGCTGATTTTGAGTAGGTACCTATTTCCTTTACTTCTATTCATGTAACAAGAGAGGTGCCACAGGTGACATTCGCCGATTTCAACGATTCTGCCACGATTGAATAGAGCACATCGCATATAGTCTAACCTCAAATTTTTCGTTGCTGAAGTTGATATTTCAGCTATCCTGCGCAATTTTTCGATTTTCACATATCAATAAAAATTTGAAAAACTAAGCAGAAATAGTCAGTGTAGGTCGCATATTTAAACCTATGATATAATTTCGAAATTTTTAATACCTACGGCAAGACTGGTCCGCTGTGAAATTTCCAGCTGCTGAAGTTGATATTTCAGTTATCCGGGGTGATTTTACAAATTTTACATTAGACATTTTGAAAAATTGACCAAAAATGGTCGGCGCAAGTCGCATTCCTATGTCTGTGATATTGTTGATGAAATGGTTCTGAAGAAATTGCACTCAGTTAAATTAATTCAACTACAAAATTCACTTGGACAAAACATGATTTCATCTTCATTCATAAGTAGGTAATTGTGTATGGTAAGTATCGACTGCATTATTTACCTTGGAAAAATATCCTGAAATTATCAGTTGAGATTCGTATTCAAAGATATGCCTAGCGACAACAAATATTTCAAATAAAATATGAAATAAAAGAGATTTACACATATGTACAACATAATAAATTTTATTAGATTGATATAGAGTGTAAATAAGTTGGTACATATACAAAGTATCCAGCGTAAGGAGCTCAGATGTTTTATTGAAAAATTTCAATGAGTAAGTTAATAACTAATAATAAGTGTTTGCAAATTGTTGTGTTTGCCTGTGAAGGTGCAAAAAATGTAATCACTTGGCAGCTTGAACATTTAGGATGGATATGATTAGTGTTTAAGATTAGTACAATGACTGATTGCGTGATTAATTTATTGATAATTTTTTTATATTTTTTTTCAAACGCCTCAAAAATGATGTGTTTTCCCACAGCTTTGGATTTGTATTTTCTACTTGCAAATACAGTGTTTCTGATATCTTAGAAAACAGTCCCTTCCTCAGTTTCTCTATTATTACATTTTGAACTTCAATGGGATCAAAATCAACGTTTACTGTTAGCAATCCAGATTCTGTTGCAGATTCCTGCAGAATTTCCTCAAATTGAGTAATCATGGTGAGTGCAATAGCTTGCAATTCTAATGCTGATAATCCCTCATGTGTCCATTGAATTGGAGCTGCTCCTGTAATTTTCTTCACAAAAAAGTCAAGTAATAGTAACGTACTATTGATGTCTATGTTAGCATCAATTTTTATAACTGATGAATTTGAATTAGTTATATATGGTGGTAGATGCACCCTTGACTTATAAAATTTACAGTTCATCATTTTTGTACTTTCAGAAGGAAGGAATTGATCAAATACTCTTGATATTTTAGAGGTATTGGACCTATTGATAGTTGTGGGAGTTTTTCTCCTATAAAAATCCTGACCAGTTATTTGACTTTCAAAATTTACTCTTCTGAATGAAGTTTTGAGCTTGTGTTGATCGTTATCTGGAAAAACAGCTGAAGTTACTTGAGTAGATCTCTTTTGTCTATTTAATGAGCTTTCTACTTCAGTTATGTTATTTATGCTTCTTACCAACTGATTTACTGGCATAATATCCAAAGGTAGATTGAAATAAGATCTAAGATTTCTGATGTGTTCCCATTTGCCAATATTTCTCTCTGATATGATAGAAGTTGATAGAAAAATTTTGTTATATTGTGTTGCCATGTTTGTATTTTTGATTTTAAGAAGCCATTCAATGTCTGTAATCATATGCTTTAACCCAATGTTTACAAAATCATAACAGTTGAAGGCAGTTGTACTAATGCCTTCTTTGTTTGGAGAAGGGTTAGGTAATTTGTAGGAGGTTGTGTACAACAAATCTTTCATTTCTATGATTTGATTTTCCTGAATGGAAATTTTGTGATTTTTCACCAGAGCCATGAGAATGTGAGGTTCCATATTAAAATTTGCATCCCAATCCATAAAAAAGTGTCTTGTTGTGTCCACCAGTTCACTCATCTTTGCAGTCCAGTTTGTGTTTTCATAAATACTATTAATAATTTGATGTTGGTTGTTAAAAAGTTGACTGAGTTGATTTTTTTGAATGTTTTCTTCTTCTTTTGATAGTAGAAAACTGCTGTTCTGCGAGAGGTGAGTTAGTTCTGCTAGGGATCTATCCTTTTGGTTAATCCATTCTACCATATAATTTTTTATCACATTATCCAAAGTATCAATTTTCTTAACATTGTGAAGAAGTTTGCCAGACATATGTTTCATTAAATCATCAGATATTGTCTTGGAAATTTCAAACTTTCTTAATGCATGTTCAATACTAGAAATGAGTGCTGGTAAGACATCTTCATTAAATGACTTATTGTATTTTGGCTGTGTATCATTTTTTTGTTGATTCTTATTATTGAAATCTGAATTGTTTGAAAATCTGTTTTTACAACCATCTTGGGAATTTTGTGCTGGTAAATATTTGGTATGTATAGGTAATCCCTGTTGAATCCTTTGTACAATTTTTGAATTTATCAAAGCTTTACCAGCTCTGTACATCATTCGCAAACCCTCAACCAATCCTTTTGCATTATCATCAACAAAGTTCACATATTCTCTCCAGAGTCCTACTAAAGTACCAACATACATAATTTTATTATATGTTTCTGGTGAAGACCAATCCCATTGTAATGGGTTCAATGAACGCTGGTTAGCCCATACCCCACCTATATACCCTCCTAATAAATGTCCCGGTATCATGTTGACTACTCCACCAGATTTTGTAACTGCACAAAAAGTATAACTTTTTACCAATGAGTATCCCATAGCTCCCCCAACTACTGCAGCTATATAAGTATTCGGATTTGTCCAGTTCCAAGAAAGTGGATTCCAGCTTTTGTTTTGTGAAGCTGCATTCAAGTATGAAAAAAAAACAGCAGAAAGAATGGAACCTGTGATCATTGGATTTTGAAATTGCACACCAACAAATAAACCTGCTACTAGTCCCTCGGCTATGGCCCAATATGTCTCTCTCTTTGTGTAATCCCAGGCAAATGGATTATAATTATCATTTGCAAGAGATCCTTTTAGGTATGCACCTATTACTGCACATGCTATTGGTATGGCTACTGCAAGGAATGCTATCTGCCCATCTGGATCAATTGTAGATATTGGTGAATTCCCTGCATATTTATAAGGACTTGGATATTGCTCTTTTGGATCCACTTGATAGAATCGTCCTATACTAGGATCATAAAAACGCGCATGGAAATTATATAATCCAGTTTCCTCATCCAATTCCTGACCAGTAAAAAGATACATGACATCAGCTTCAGGACCATTTATATACTTACGCATCAAATTTCCATAAGGTAAATAATCATAAGCTGCTACAACTTCTCCATTTCTTACTACTAATCTAGTGGATCCTTCATGATCAGATATTATGCTATAGAACTGATCATGGCGAATAAATCCGATTAATCTGCTTGGACCATAGATATATGCTGTGAGTAATAAATCAGGTGGCAGATTTTGTGAAATGTAAGTCATTTTTCTTTCTACTAAAGTTCTACCAAATTCATCCCTAGTGTAGTGTAATTTGCTCATTATCTCTCCTTTACTATTGAGAACAATTTTCAAAATCCTTTCTCCTCTACTATTATAATGAAACATCATGCTATTTCTATTCACAAACACTACTTTTATTACTTGATTTGATATCAAATTATATTCAATATGTTGAATTCCTTTATGCAATGCCTGGATAATGTTCCCCCTACTATCATGTTTGACAGTAAACTTTTCATGCAGATTAGTTGTAAAAGGTTTGTATGTGATTGTGTCAATTTGATTGGTATTTTCTAGGTAACTCAATTCATATCTATCAAAGCCTGTGTAATATTGTCTATGATTACCATTAGCATCAATATAATAAGATTCCACATCAAATTCACCTTCTCCCAGTTGTCCTCCAAAATATTCTATTAATATATGCACAATTCCAGGAATAATAGATTGATACCCTTTTAAGATGTTGATAAAATCTCTGGAAAAAGGTCTTTTAACGTATTGATTCCTCTCCAGCATTTGTATAACATTGTGAGTAATTTTTGCAATTTCAGTTTCATTCTGATCTGTGATCCAATTGCTAATATGTTTATGTAAATCTTGTTTAATTGTTGAAAAGTTACATTTTTTAATAAAACAAGAAGCAAGAACTTTTTGCAAAGGTTTCTCAAATTTTTTATATTGTGGATCAATTTTATTCAGGTTATCAACCAATGAAGGTCTAGTGAATGATTTTCCAGCTTTACCATGTTTGAAATATGGGTTACTTTTTTTAGAATCTTGTATGATGTATCCTGAATTACACAGTGTCTCCCAAATTTCATTTGAAGTAACATTGCTTATTTTTGGAATCTCCATACTAAACGTAAGTGGCTGTAGGGGCTGTGGTACTTCTATACCTAAAAAGTATTTTGCTTTTATCAGTTCTTGATGATTACCGTAATCAAAAGTATATCCATAATAATTTGGAAAGCCTTTTTTTCCCAGAATACTCTGAATCTGGCGACTTTTGGCCCCTGTGATACAAACTATGGGGAAATTCTCACTTATTAAAGGATAAAAAATTTTTGTTTGCAAATTGTTATGGTCCAAATAACCATTTTTTTTCAAAGCTTGAAAACAAAGTGCTGATTCTTGAGGGCTTATTTTCTCAGTGATGAAGGAGTGTTCATCTAAACCAAGCTTATTCCCATTGCTGTATTTGTGCCAAGTAGCTTGAAAATTAATTGCTGTGATTGTACCATCAGAGTATCCCTGACCACCATAACTATGCTCTGTATAATAAACTTCTTCAGTTAAGAATTGATCTTGCAAGTGAGTTAAATATCCTGCAGAATTATAGTTGAATACTCTAGTGAAGTTTTTGTTTGTTTGTGGTAGGTGCTGTTCACTAACAACCTGTCCAGCTGCATTATAAGTGAACATTATAGATTTATCAACAACTCCTAAAATTTCAAGTCCAATCATTTGACCAACTTTGTTATATTCATAGGCAACATTTAGTGACTGGTTTTGAATATGCATAGGGTATTCTAATTTAATCAATTTTCTTTTCAAATATTTTTTATCAATGGATTCAATGTAAGGGGAATTACCATCTTGAGTTGGAATAATAATACGGCTACTCAGTATTTCTTGCTCTCCATTGTAAACTGATTCTTCTATCAGGGGATTTTCATAATTGAAGGTGATTGTTCTGTCAATATTCTGCCTTAGAAATGGTTCAGATTCATCATTGCTATAATGATATTGTTGGTGTATAACAGTATTGTTTTTTAATAATTTTGTGATCTTCAAATTGCTATTAGGTAACCAATTGATCAGTTCTCCAGTTTCTTGTATTCTACCTAGATAATCATAATCAAAGTATGCTATCCTTTCAATTTTATTCTTAGCATTGTAATATTTTGAGAATATCATCAAGTCATTATCATCATATATATGCTCAACCCTTTGAGAATCAGATGTCTGTTTACTAATGATATTACTTTTTTTATCATATACTATGTGTGTACCTAATGCTTTTTGTAACAATAGGCTTTCTTTTCTGATTAAACTTAGTTGTGGTGATGAATTATATTTCATCAGTGTTCTTGCTTTTTTATGATACAAAGGTGGTAAGATTTTAATTACATTTTTATTTTCATCATATTCATATGTGGTGAGTAAATCTTCATCAGATGGAATTTCAATGTATTTAGCAACAACATTCTCATCTTTGTTCAGGACTTTTATGAGAGACACACCTCCAGGTTTATATTCCACTTGATGAATATAGTTTTTTTCAATGGGGTAGGCATTGTTGATAAAAGAGTTGTTGCAAAAAGAAGCAAATTTTCTGACATATTGTCCAAAAACTGAAAATTCTTTGCCAGGAAGACCCAGTGCACTTTTTTCATTTAGGGGATCTTTATTATATTTCACCTCTGAGTAGTCATATTCACCAATAAATTCAGTACATTGACCTTTTAAATGCCCTATTTTCCACACAGAGTTTTTATCATGAGGATTTTTGTTCGTCACAAAATTTGGATAATAAGATAATAGATGTTGACTGCTAAATCTTCTGATGTAAGCTGGTTGAGTAACAATAGTTTGTCTACCTAATTCATCATAAAGGTATGCAGTCACAATCACTGTATCTTCACTTTTTAGTACAATGGTCTGAATTTTTTCACCCAAAGAATTCTCATATATTATTTTTATACTTGGATTAATAAAGATGAATACATCATGAAGCCCAATTTGCCCCATAACCATTATTGGATTAATTGAAAAGCCTTTGGAGGATCCATCAAAATAAAGACCACCATCAATCCATATAACTAGGCGAGTGTGTTCTTTAATAATGATCACTTCAGCTTGCAATGCCATAGGTAATTGTTTTCCAAATATAACACAGGTAGCAGTGTCACCTTCTCGCTTTAGGAACATGCTGGTACCAAACTTTATGAATGATTGTTTTGATTCTAAAATTATATAGATTCGTAAGCCAAAGGAATTCAAATTAGGTTTGCAAGTGTTTAAAAGTAAATTATGCTGACTCATGGAACGATGTTGCAACTGACCTGGAAATATTTTCCAGTTACTGTCATCATATATTCTCCATCTTTGTTTAAAAGAATAAGGGGCAAAACTTTCATATAATCCAGTTTCAGGTTGGATTTCAATGTTGCTGTTGAAGTGTATAATTTTTCCAACACTTGATGACTTGGTGTACGTATGAAAAGAGTCTAGTTGGCCATAAATATTGATGGAAGCAATTTCCTTTTGATAATGATCATATATATACTTTTTGATCAATCCATTTGCATAAATTTTACTTATAACTAGCTTAGTTATACTGTTATAGATGTTTGCTTTAAAATAACTATTCATTGGAGAAAATCGAATGTGATCTACATCAATGGTGTTATTTACTCCAGAACTAACTACAATGTGTGTTGTTAATTGAATTTCTTGAGAATTTTTATTCTTGGTACCAAATTGTGAGTTATGCACTTGTTTTGCTAATGGGAAATCAATCAAAGCTTCTATGTAGTACCAATCATTGAATTTATACTTTACTTCCCCTAATCCAGTGTATATAGCTTTTTTATCATTTTCTAACAGAATATCTGCTGTAAGGTAAGGTGTAGAATAATTTGAGATTAAATTTTGAGGTCTTATCCAACATGATGCAACAAAATTCTGATATTGATGTTTGGGTTTAAATGAAGCATGTAAAATATTTTTTGATAATCTTAACAAATTTTGGCCTGTTAATGAGAATTCATTCTTCACTATATCATTTTGATGAAACTGCCATTTCTTCCTCAATCTACCAGATGAATTGTCCAAATTCCCATTATTTACTTCATACTCTTCAAATCCATAAAAGCTAGCCTCATCATCAGATATGTTTGTTATATAAAATTCAGCTACTTTCAGTTTACTACTTTTGTCAAATATAGTTGAGTTTGAATAGTTGATATGCTCATCTTTTAAATGATCAGCATTTTTTGGAGAGTGGCTTTGTTTTGAAATTTTTACCAAGTTTTCATCTGCATCATACATAACTCTATGAGTTTTTGATGAATTGTTATAATCTATGAGCTCATCATACCATCCAAATGAAAACTTATTATTATTTGGGATCACTGATACTTTTTCATAATAAACGGTGGCACCTAGTATTTTGGGAGATGAATACTGATACCCTGTCATTCTTATTTCGTCATTGAAAAGTGTCAAAATTGATGTAACAACTATGTTGGGAAGTAAATACTGAAGACCCAACATTTGTCGAAAAACTAATGTGATTGTGTCTAGGTTCTGAGCATCATGAATTGCAGTTACCAAAGTTTCATAATTACTCCACTGAGTCAATTGTTCATTTGAGGGTAATGAAGAGACTTTTTTGAAATCTCCATTCATAGAAAATTGTATGATGTTGGTTTTATTGTTAGAGTTTCCTTGATAAGCTTGGTAGATTGGATATGCATTCAAAATGTCATTGAAATTATTTATTTCCAAATTTACCAAGGCAATTCCTAGATTTTGCTTTGTATTTCCATGGTATAATTGGATAGATGAGTGGGTATTTTCTTTAATGAGGATCAAATTATTACCCAGTAGCACTGATGTTGTATTATCCTTTTCAGTTTTTTTCTTATTTGACAGAGGGCCCTCTTTCCATTCATTTCCATCAAAAATGAATTTTGTACTGCCACAGGTGGCTGAAGAAAAATCTAAGGCAGTAATGTATTTTGAAGGACTTAATATGAAATAATTTTTTAGAGATTTTGTGATTGCATCACACATTTCTTTCTGTTTTTCTTCTAATAATTTGTAATTAGACTTACATGCATTTCGGAGTTCTTTCAGAGGGACACCTTGGAAATATTTTGCAATTAATTTGAATTTTCCATCAAATTTTTCATAACCTATTGTAATTGAAGTTCCATTTTGATTATCTTGATGAATTTCAACATCTAGAATATCTTCATGATATACTTTGAACTTTGTTTCTGTAGCTAACTGATATTTACTATTCAGAGTGAATATTTTTAATGATGTGTAAAGCTGAGTCTGGAAAATTTCCCATGTACTCAGAATTATAAAATTTCTGTTTAGTAGGAGAGCCTTACTCATAAAATACTCAATTAGCTTTTCATTCATTTCATCCTCTAATTCAAACATGTCTAGAGTTTTTCTAATGGATTCAATTGCTCCAAATGTTCTTTTGATCACATTTGATTTCCATTCTTGATTGGCATCTATATAAGCTATCCAAATAACATCACCATCATAGACCACAAATGCATTGTGAAACACAGAAAAAAGTAATGGAGGTTTAGAATTTAGATTCATATCTGATTTGAAAACTGTTTTCTTACATTTCTTTGATCTCAAATCAAATGTTATTATGTCAATAGGTCTACTTTTCTCAGCAATTATTATAAAATTATTTCCAAACTGAATTGCAGTATCTTTACTAAATACTGATTGAAAGTTTTCTCCACATGCATGTCTTCCATCACGAAGTAAATATAGCTCAATGTTTGTTGTATAACAAATAATAGCCAGAAAATCCTGCATTTGCTTAATTTCATAATTCTTGATCAGACCCTCACCTATTGCCAAAGATACTGATGATGTGGTGTCATTGAAGCTCCTTGTGAAGATGTTCAATTTTAATTTAGATTTTTCATTAATGTAACTAATCAAAATTTGATTTCTAATAAAATGTACTTTGTGATTCTTCTTCACTTTGTACCTCAAGAAACCAGTATCATTTTCAATGTTTAATTCTTTGTGAGGAGATTCATAATTGAACTTGATTTCAGTTCCTTTTGGTAAAATTACTCTTTTAAGTAGCTGGGATGTTATTACTTTTTCATAAACAAATTTCAAGATAGCATTGCCAGATGGATCTCCTTCTTGTACAATTTCAGATAGCAAACGTTCTCCTTTAATCATTTTGTAAATGAAATTAATATGTTGGACATAATCTAGAGACCAAACAGAGTACCCTCTCAAGTGATGAGTTTGTACCATTTGTGATCTAATTAGTCCATCCTCATCTACCACAGAACGTACTATAAATTTATTACTTGTTTTTGCTGAATAATTGAAAATCACCTCATTTTCCTGACTCTTAATTGATTTCAAATTGATTTCTTGAGTGAAGTTTTTACCACCTGGAACAGAGACTTCAAAAATATCATAGGTAAAGTTGATGACACTATTCTCATTACGTATTTCTGCCAAGTACCAAGAAGTTGCAATTCTTATTTGACTTTTTAAGCTACTACCAACTCCTCTCCAATTCTTCCATCCTATTTCCCAAACAATAGGAGCCATTTCAGAATGGGCTATATCTACACATCCATAAATCAGCTCAGTATTGTTACTTTTGATTACCCATTTTTCTTCAACTTTGAAATATTGGATTTGCCAGTTAGATGTTGAATCATATAGCAATTTAAAAGAGTAAATAGTATCAGTAGAATTTTTAGTATCATAAACTAGTGAATTAGGTGTGTCTTCCATCACCCAATAGTATTTTTCTGATTCTGGGTATATACTTGACTGATGATCCAATACAATGAGATTTTTTGGAGTAGACCAACCTACACCCAAAATGTTGGAGTTCTTATCATTGCTGTTGTAAATAATATTGAATGTTGTGCCTTTAATCATTGTACTTCCAAGTAATGGAATTTGGAAACTAACTTTACCAGTATAATGATTGACTGAATTCAGTATTGAAGAGCAGTCCAATTGATCTCTCAATAGAAGAATGTGCTTTCCATTTACTAGTGATGATTTCATAATGTGTGGTATTTGCGGAGGTCTTACTTGTTGATCATAATTTACAGTTTTATTTGATTCTGGTAATATTTGTTTCTCCAACAATGAAATTGTTTCAATGTATGCCCAATGAAGCTCATTCTTATAACTAGTGAACAAGATAGGATACTTTATAGTTGGTTGATTTGCAAACATAACACCTCTTACTTTATGATATCTATTGACAACATCCAATTCTGAGACATCTAGCAATGATCTCCATTGATTGCTATAAATATCAAATGATAAAATATCTATCCCATTTGGACCAGTAAATAACATTTCTTGTATGTTATCCATATTAATATCTTGAAATATAACAGAACTGATGTATTCCTTATTCCATCCTTTGACTTTGGAAAACCATGGATTGTAATGCAAGAAATTATAAGAATTTTGTAGATCATCGTATTGAAAAATGAATAACCCACTTTGATTGAGTAAAACTATATCTTGATAGGTGTGTCCTGTCAAATTGGGGAAAAATACCTTATCCTCAGCATCTGTAGACTTTGCAGCAAAAGGCAAATCCATTAAATGTTGGAGGGCATTGTTTTCATTGAATTTGTATACACGTAATCCTTTTTCATCCCGTAGAATAATGTCATCTTGTTCTTTCTTCTGAAGATCCGCAACTAGAAATTCTGTTTGAGAACAATTACCAAGTATATTTGTATCAGTTGAAAATGATTCAACTGAATAAGTATTTATGGGCTGATTATTTATTTTTAAAACAAAGAAATTGATTGTGGCATTCTGATCTGATATCAGTAATCCAATAGATGTTTGATCATGATAAAAATGACCAGCTTTTATTACAGAAGCTGATTCATTGAATACATTCAGATTTTTGTGGTTAATGTTTTTTAGACTAAAGTTGTGATTATTGTTTTGAAGTTGGAAAAAATCTATACCTTGAGAAGTTTTTAATATTGCTACCTCATCTTCTTCATTCCTAATTTTTGGAAAATATATTACCTGACTTTTAACAAGTGACTTTTTCCATGTCTGTTGCCAAGATTTGGATTCATCACTGTATTCATATTCGCTGAAATTATTTTCATTGAAGATGTAGAATTTAAATAGTCCATTCTTATGGAATTGATGCTGCACAAATGATGAATTTCCATTGATTGAAATGACTTGTGTGGAAAATGTTATTTGATGAAGTTGGTTGGTGGCAAACATTCTCTGTGTTTTATTGCATCTCAGAAGTCAAATAAGTCCGTTTTGCCTGGAAGAATAATTGTGTGTAAGGAAGACAAATGAGTTTGCACAATACGTAAGTGTACCTATTGGGTCTGATAAAATTCTTCACTCATGCTAGGCAACATTTTTTTGTCAAATAATAAGTTTCAATGTAAAATGAGAAATGGTGAATTTTTGTTACAATACCAACTTACTGAATTTCCAAGCTGAGAATTTTCTCAAATTCTTTTCTCATTTAAAAAAATGAAAAATTTTGACCAGATGCAACAGAGAGTCAAAGTGAAGAATAAAAATTGGAACTGTGCATTTTCAGGAGTTCAGTGCTGGTAGGTAAGTACTACATGCTCCAATGTTAAGTATGTACGTATGTATATTAAAAATATTAATTAAAACATTTTTGCGAAGAATAATTCCAAAAAATTAAAAGCATTCGCCAAAGAAATTAAAAACGTACCTTTCGACTTGTCCTTCTGCAAAATTCTTCAAGAAAGCGTTCATCTATAATCATTCTAAATGAAACAAGATCTTATCAATTTAGATTGTTTTCCAGTGAAATAGAATGATTAATTGATATCAAAGAACACTAGGTAAATATGTACTGTTTGCTTCAATGGTAAATTGAAAATGTTTTCTGTGGAGTGATATTTTCATGCTGTTCTATGCCAGCGCATGCTTTATCGTGTTATCAAAAGTAGGTAAATATTTGTTGTTTTTTTTTTCAAATATGGTAGTTGACAGTCACTTGCATTGTTTTATGAGAATGGATGAACGTGATATTAATGAGATTGATAAAAAATGATAAGCCACGGATAATTTGTTTATGAAAAAATTCAATCATTCTGATTCAAATTTTTCTGTAACATTGAATACCTTCAAATTTTTTTTCAAATTATGAACCTAAATGCAATACATCATATAAAACTACTGTACTTATCAGTTTGTATTTCATCTCCCCCCCCCCACTAGAAAAATCGGTGGAACCACCCTATTTCTACTCATTTTCAAAGTTCAAACTTTTAACATGCTTTGATTACATTGATCATTAGGTAGGCACTTAACTATTTGATTAAATTTTTTCAATTTGTTCAGAATTTCTGTGGAAAAAAATTAATTTTTGATAGTTTGATCATTCATCCAACTTTTATAGACCCATAAACCTTAACCCCGATTTTCTCATCTGTACCTTTCCTCTACAACAGTTTGTAAAGCATTCAAATTTGATGCGCGAGAAAATTATTACTGTGGCTTAGGTATTCAATCAATTTTTGGCCAACTATAGTGTAGAAAAATATACATATCTTTGTTAGCTTTTCAATCATGGTAAATCTCTTCCCAATTAATAGGTACCTACGTAGTTAGGTATGTGTCTGGTTACCAGAAACCATCTGCCATCTGTTGGTAGGCCTAAAATGAGAAGTACAATAGGCATGTGCCTAATAACAACAATATGTGAACTGCAAATAATATGAGGCGATGTGCCCAATTCTTTTAATAAACGCAAAAATACGGGCATCTGAACAATAATTTTTTATTAAGTAAATCAACAATCAATCAAAATGCATTCGGTAACTTATTTTTTAGTTGTTCCATTTGATACTTGATATCTGAGTGGATGTCATGATAAGCATCTGATTTTGTGATATATTTTACATCGGAACTCAATTCATTTAGTGATACAGTATTTTTCATTTCGGGGTTATTTTGGATCTCGTTATAAAAAGAAATATACGCTGCTATTTTTTCCTGGATACTGCAAAATCCATCTGAGCTTCGTATCCTACCCAAAACTGTTCTTACAGGCAACGTTTCTACAACATTATGTACGACTTTATCCATAATTTTAATTAAGCATTGAAAGCACGTGTCGCTCAGTTCTTTACCAAAAGAACCAATGTCAGATAAGTGATTATCTAGAAAAGCCTTGGATATTTTCACAATCGCCGCGTCAGTCATGGAATTCCTGATGGAGTTAATAAGTGATTCAGATACTGTTTGAATCACACCTGGGTAGTGGTTGTATTTTATGAGTCTACTTAATTGTAATAATTTCAAAGGGTCAAGATGTGACTGGTAGATCATCTCATGATATGTAGCATTACAAAAAAGTAATTTTTGTTTAATCTTTTCTATTCGTTCAATAAATTCCATTAATAAATCAAAATTACGTTCCTGATCGCCGTAGACTTTTTTAACAATGTGACTGATTTTTGTATCGTCGTTAATTTGATTGAATTTTTCGAAAGCGGAATCAAAATTGCGAATTTTTATTTCGTCGATGCATTCGATTATTAATATTTTCTGTTCGTACTCCAGCTTGGCGTTTTCAAATTCTGTTTTCATTTTCAAGAAATCTTTTTTAAAAGAATCTAGCGTTGTTTTGAATACTTCCATTTGCTGTTCTATCGTCACTATTCGTTGAAGGAGCGATTGATTTACAGTATCTAAAAGTTTTTGTAATGTTTCGAGTTGGTCCTCTAAACGGGCTAAGTTTATTTTATCTTCTTCATTGGCCAATTGATCAGTATCCAGTTTACTCAAAGTGTTAGTTACTTCAGAAACTTCATCCCTCAATTTGACAAGTGTTTTTGAGTGATCATTTCTTAAATCGTGAACTGTTTTGAATAAAGTTTCTGAATTTTTTTCCATTGCTAATCCTGGTTGACTTATTGGTAGTAGGCCTAGCCGTGTGAAACCGTTTCCTAGGCCTCCTGACATATTATTTACAATGATCCGAGGTGGGGTTCTTAGTGTTTCTATTAATTCTTCAGTGGCTTCTTGAAGGGTCTTCATTTTTCCTTGAAACGAATCGGTAAATGAACGCAGTGACTGATTTTTGATAACATGGTGCTGCTCTTCTGAATGTGCTGCATTTTTTATGACGATTATTTGTGCATACATGAAAATTATCAAGTCGAATTTCAAAATTCGATTGGTCAGAACGAGATGTTCTGTGGCTTTCATATTTTCACTATTTTGACGTTTCCAGGTGTTCGAAATTCATAAGTTTGATATTTTTTCGACAATCTGAAAAAAAATTCAAACGGTTCAAACCGGATCTCATTCGACGAAAATTTACAGTTAGGAAGAGAAAGAATTTGAGATAGATAGAAAGAAATTTGTGTAAGTAGGTGAGGTACCTATTCTACGTGCTTCAATATTTATCTAACAAATGAAGTTTACCTGATGCTCCAAAAATATTCAATTTTTATGATAAAATATTCTCTGTTAAGACTACAACAAGTCGTTGAAATGTTTCCTTCACTTTAGACTCACTTGCTAGACTGGGAGAACTGCGCACTTTTTTTCAAAATGATTAAAACTCGTTGCCTTGAATATCACGTTTTGATATGTATTTTCTTAGACATACCTAACTACACATGTGCTACTTATGATCAATGTCAATACACCTTCGCACCACGTCGGCTTTATGCACTTTCAAGGCCAAACAGCATTTTCCTTATGCGGACACATACCTACGCTATTTGGGTAGATATTTTTACTAGGTACATAGAAACGTCATGAAATTTATTAGTGTTCAAATTGATTCCTGAAATATTACTTGGCGAGGAAAAATTTGAACTGGCAATTTCGATTTGAACAAAATCAAGTCAGATTGAAAGAGCATTATCCTAATGCCCTCGTAACCAAAATTTCAAGTGCTAAAGTTTATTTCTGGATTTTTTAGAAATTTTTGAAAATTCAAAAAAGCTCTTTTAACCTAACTTTCAAACTTTTCCATGAAATATAAATTGTTTGGCCGAGGTGAACCAATGCGGAATTTCTTCAATTCAACCCCTAAGCATCAAAAACTATTGGTTTTGGGACATCCTGGAGCCTCCGGTGATTTTTCAACTTTCTCCAGAAACTTAAAATTACTCTGGAAAGACCGAAAATGAGCTTTTAGCACCTATAACTTTGATGGGTCCTTATTTTGCTCTGTCTCCGCCATTTAAGATGCGTACCTTGAAATTCCAGGAATGCCAATCCAAAGATGAATTTTAGACTCTTTTGCAAATACCAAAAAATATGTGAAAACCTTCTGAAGTGATTAGAAAGTACCGAAACAAAGTCAACTTTTGCTAGAGGCTCCAAGTCGTCTCGAAAATGATAGCAATTGACTTTGGGGGGGGGGAAGCAGGAGGATTGACTTTAACATAAATTGATGTTTTGTAGAAAGTTGATGCCTATACCTATACCTACTTATGAGTACCTACTTGCCAACAGGCTTTTTCTGCCATTTTAAAAAATTTGCCAAAAAATTGAAAAATCAACTTTGGAATAGAAACGATTTGAGCTGGTTTATTAAAGGGGTGTGGGTGCGGGGTGGTATCCAGATTTTAGCTCAATCGGAGTTGACGGAGTTGTGGAATATCTGTTAGCTGGTGCTTACCTACTCGCATTTAAAAAACAATAGAAAATGTACCTACTAGTGGTTTTCGAACGTTGAAAAATTCAGCTGTAAGTGAGTTGATTCCCAAATTATTTTTTTGGAACTATTTTGGTGACGTGGATTTTAAAAAACTGTTTTTCAAAAAAATATAGGTAATAAATAAACATTGAAATTGAAGCCCAATTCTCGTTCTATATCCTAGTTTGATCAATAAAACTAAAAAAATTTAACGAAAATAATTTATTTAGAACAATCTATAATTTCCCATGTACTATCTGGCGTTTTCCTCTTCGGAACATAAGTAAACACTTTGCGTTTATTATCGTGTAATTTATCATGATCTGCGAACAAATATTCATTCTCAAAATAATTCTTTATATAAACTTCTTGTCCTTCTGGTTCGAATATCCAACCACTATAATTGACGCAATCTCCACCTGGAGTCCAAGTCAATGCACAACGTCTATCGTCGTCCCATTTAGGGTCACCAGCGAACAAATGCTCATTGTACTGATCGTTGATCATCTCGAATGCATCGTCTTTTCGTCGCTCAAGTTTCCATAAAAATTTACTCGGTTCCATAGGATCAGTTTTGGTACCACCGAGTAAGGTGAATACGTAACGTCTTTCTCGATCGTAAAAATCATCGGTTGGATCAGCAGCGTACAAAAATTCGTTATATTGAGTATTCTTTATGCATACTTGGGACGAGAAGGCTATATTTCTCACCGATTTTGGTAGGTTTTGCTTGACTTCTTCAATGTGTGCTTTGATAGACGACGGTGTGTTGTTGTAGGCTTCGGATTTCATTAATTCGTTCATACGGATAGCTAATTCGACTAAATCGTTTTTCATGCTATCGTTAGATTGTATTTTATTAAAAATTGCTTTCTGGAACGCGATCACGTATTCGATGTATTTAACGCTGTTAGTCTTGTGCACCATTGATAGGATTTTCTTGGTGCCTAGTTTTTCCAAAATATTATCGATTACTCCTCGTATCACTTTATAAGTATACTCGAAACTGGACATTGGTAAACTCAAATCTACTCCTGTAGAAGCTGGTATGGTTTTATTTAAAAACAAGTTTGTAATTTTTTGTATCGATAGCTTCATTATGGCATTTTCAATCGCATCGAATAGCAAACCAGATTCTCGTTTTATTTCTGGTTTACCATCATCTTGAGTCATCACTTTGAACCTCAAATGTTCCGTTAACAAAATTAGCGATAAAGTTTCCAAATGTCCCGACGTATTCAACTCGTTAAATAAAGCTTTGTAAATCAACAAACGACGATGTACATCATCGATCATGTCCCCGAATTTTAAAATTTTGTCGAAATTTTCGTGATGTTGATTGTACGCTTTTTGTACTATGAGGTCGATTTTCGTTGTGTCGTTGATTCGGCTCAATTTCTCTTTGGCTGCTTCCAAGTGATCACTTTGTATTTCTTTGACGCATTCGTCCAATTGTTGGTCCGGTTCTGGAGAAGTAGAGCGTTTGAAACGCGAAGAGGTCAATTTGAAGGCGTTTTCAGATGAGGCCGATGATTTATGTAGTTCTTCGTATGGGGGAGAGATTTGTTTGTTGACATTATTGGCAGAGAAAATTGTGTCTTTGTGAGGAGCGATAATGGAACAATTGATGGTGGTCGATTGGGTGAACACGAGCAAAGTTAACGTCAGTGAAGCTAGATTTGCTAGCGGATTTTTCGACATCTCTCATGAATGTACTGAATTTCTATGTAGATGTGTTCTCGGATTTGCAATGACTGATCTGAAATAAGTTTTAAAGAACCTTCAATTAATAATGGTGGATTAAAGTTTAATTGGAGTTGGAGAAGCTATAAATAATTTGGGTACAGTTTAAATATAGTTTACCATCCAAATAATTCAGTTAGGTACCTATACCTACTGTTGAAAAAATGGTAGCAAAAACTGAAACTTCAATAATAATTTCTGCAAATGAATCTCTCCTTTGATTTTTTCGAGAACTTTTTTCTTGGATTTGGAAAAATAATCCATTTTTTTGTAGATCATCCCTAAAAATTTTCGAGGAATGATCCACAAAAATTTCCAAATTGCTAAAATTAGTAAATTTTTTGCAAAAATGTTCATTTTTTCCCAAAGTTACCTAAAAGTCTTACTTTTTTGCCAAAAAATTGCAAAGGAGTCATTTTTATTCGACTAAAAAAAGGCAATAAAGAAACAATTTTGCTGCCAAAAACTGACAAAATTCTGGAATTTTTACCAATTTGCTTTCTTACAAAAAAAAGAAGCTGAAAAGTATACATTTTTTCTGAAGATTGTTAAAAGGGCTTGTTGTTTTACCAAAAATCTCTATAAATAAGCTCTGCCTTTTGCTAAAATGGTAAAAGTCTCACTTTTTTGTCAACAATTGTCAAAAAGTCTTGCTTTTTTACCAAAAAATTGTAAAATAACTATTTAATTTTTTGACAAAAATTTCCAAAAGTCTTGCTTTTTGCAAAAATTGTCAAAGTTTTGAACTTTTGATCGAGTCTCATCTTTAAATTTCAATAGGGATTTTTTGTTTGTTAATTTTTTTTTTTTTACATGAAGTTTAATTGAAATGTTCTTTTATTTTGTTTGAGATTATTTGTGTTGTTCTCA
Source organism: Planococcus citri (assembly GCF_950023065.1). Lineage (NCBI taxonomy): Eukaryota > Metazoa > Arthropoda > Insecta > Hemiptera > Pseudococcidae > Planococcus > Planococcus citri. The sequence goes on along the minus strand of NC_088678.1, from coordinate 35,885,714 downwards.
ATCAAAATTCGAAAAAATTCAAAAAATGAACGAATTTTAATTTTTTTGCTATGAGTGTAATTTTTATCAACTTTTTCATGGAATACGTCAGAAAGAGGCCAAAATAAAAAACAACTGAATAAATCTAAACTGATTTTCGAGTGAAAGGGGGTTTTCAACTTTTTCAACAGATCAGTAAAAATAGCAGTCAAATGGGTAAACTTCACCAATTAAAACTTTTTTTCATGTTTTAAATCAAAAAATTGCATTTTTTTTCGCAAACCTTCAATTTTTTAAAATCGACTTCACGAGATAATGTCATCTCAATTTTTTAATATGTTGTTCAGCATAAACAGTTGTCCATAATATATTTTTTTCAGAATTTTTGAGAGTTGGAACGATATAAAAACTACGTTTTAAAACTTTTTGAGCTAATTTTTCGTGCGAAAAAAGTGGCAACACTGATTTTTATGATGTCACCAAAAACTTTCCCAAAACCCCTAACTATTAGAAAAAGTTCCATTTTGGTAGGTATCGCGGTTATCGAGTAATCCACTGCTGAAATGGATGATACATATTTTAAGTTCACTGAAAACTTTGACACCCCCTAGCAGCCTTTAAAAAATGGCTAGAGTGCTGGGTGTGCTGCGATTTTAAAAACTTCCTTCAAAAATGGCTAATCAAGAAGGCATTTTATTGTGTGGATGAGTTCCTGGGCAAACTATAACCCTCCATTGAATTATTTTTTATATTTATTTTTATTTATTATTTCATTTTGTTTTGTTTTGTTTTATATCATTCATTTCATTTTATTGTATTGTTAATCATTGTAATGTTGCTCTGTAGGCTCTATCAATGTAAATGACTATGTAAATGCCGCTTGCGGTACCTTACAATAATAAATTTGAATTGAATTGAATTAGTCATCCCTTTGTAAGATCTTTCCACAGGAAAAATTTCAAAGAAATCGTCGACCCCTCGTCCCCTTACCACTTTTTGATCGAATTGACGTGGAATGACCCTTTTGCAATTTTGGCCTGATTTTGAAAATTGAAACCTTCCTGAAGAGGTTTCGATTTTTTGATTGGACAGCTGACATTTTTTTGTAAGCCAGTGCATGCTTTAGTGAATTGAAAAAAGAGCAAGGGTGAACGAGTGAGGAGTGACTAAGGTGTTCCCTTTTGTCAGAAAGCAAATAAATAAGGAATTAAAAATTGAATTCTGGCCCAAATTGTTCAATTTTGAATATTTCAGAAAATGCTTCGTTCCAGTAAGTATACATAGATAATGTACATATCATTGAGATAAAGAAATCTGCTGGAACTGATCAGATACTTACATAATTTTGTAAAAAAGTGTTCAACAAGCTCATTTATCTAAACAAGTACCATATACGTGCATCGTTTTTCTTACGTTGATGATAGGTACCTACTTCTACTTGGGTACCTCTATCTACTTGCATTAACATTAAACTACATACGTACAAAATTAACAAAAAACAACTTACCTAATATATTTCAGTTCAAGACGATTTGGGATTTGTTATGATTAACAATGTCTTTTGTATGAACCAATCTCAAAAAATTAATATTTGCCAACACTTTGTGTATTTCTTTTATGCACAGATAATTAATTTGAAATAATCTTGTTATTATTTAGCTATAGTTGAGTTTAGTTTCAGTATAATTCAACTACATACGTGACGTATTACGTACATATTCGAAACAAATAATAAATATTTTTTAAATTAAACTGATCAATACTTACACGATCTGATACATGGGTAAGTATAGCGGTGCATTTCTATGGGAAATAAAGAAATTATACTCGAATCAGCTTATCAGCAATTTCTTGGAAATAACGTCAACGTAGATACACGTATATTTTTCGATAATATAATTATCTGTTTAATTATTCAATGAGTTGATTTTTGATAACTTATATCTACTTTATGATTCTCGTTAATTATCCAGTTACGTAAAATAAAGTCTGGCAAAAGGGCATAATGGGCTCGTTCTCTTCGTTGTCTAGTACGTACTTAGACTTCCTTGCAGCATGAGTCATTTCATTCATAATTATATAGGTAGAGGTACCCAGGTAGGTGGTCCAATTGCCTATTACTACAGTGCCATACGCATTTGCAAAAGTACCTACTTAAATCATTACCATGAAGCGTTTTCTATCAGATCCGATATTCACAGATCCCAAAAAACATAAAAAAATATTTGAAATTAAGATAATGTAAGTAACTGCGTCGGTTATGTAAGATTCATTTTCGTAGAACGTCTTATCTCTCATCTCTGTGTCGAATGATTTTTTTTCAACTCGATAAGAAGCTGTGTAGTATGCAATCTGACTCATCTGTTCAAGTATATATTAATTGCACTTAAAAGTTCTGATCTGCATAATTTTAAAACGAATACTTACCTATAAAGTCAGTGAGTACGTAGGTGGATAGGTATAGTCGAGATAGATCAGCCATGGATCTCTGTATCAGTTTTTTCACATCAACGAAATACCCATGCATTGTTTTTAGGTACCCAAAAGGAGAGTGTAAGTTGAATAAAACAAAAAAAATCCACGAGTTTCAGGTATAATTATTTATATTGAATGAATGGTACTTATGAGTTATCCTGATACATTAAATTTGAATATGAAATTGATACGAAACATAGATGCATGATTCATACCGCGAATTAAATGTTAATCTTATCGATTACATTTTCTTCACCATTCCAACGAGATTTTTATACGCGTTCTTTATAGCGGTGTTGATACCTTTCTGATCTATGAGCCTCTTCAAACCACTACCAACCATACTGATAGCTTGAGGCGTCTGGGGTAATACGACTAATTCTTTAAAAGCTGCATGCTCGAGTTCGGCCAATTTCAAAGTATTTTCTAAACTTAACACACTCTCGATACCGTTAACTCCGGCTTGAATTGATTTTGAGGTATTGCCATCGACTAAGATATCGGTGACTCCGTTAGAAAGGGCTTTCACAGTCTGGTGGCCAGTTTCGTGGGAAAATATCACCTTGGCGGTGGCTGATATACCGGTCAAAATTTCGTAGGCGGTTTTATTATCCATGATTTCTTTAACATCGTTGAGGAATTTCACGATCGCGTTTCGAGCCACGTCATTTTCCAGCATGTCGATGGAATTTTCGTATACCTTTGTGAAAATCTTAGGATCATCGGCGTTGATTGTTTCAGTTGGAAGGTTTACTCTGCCTTCGATCTGTAAAATTGACATATTTCAAATTAAAATAAAATACGAGAGTGTCTGAAAAATACACTCGTAGGTGTTTTACTCGAACTTACGTTGGCTACAAAGCTAAAGCTTAGGATTAATAAACTAGCGAGTGTACCCCTTAGAAAAGCCATTTTTTTCCAAACATATACACATTAAAATTTCGCCTCAACCGACGACGAAATATATACGAAAAATTCTTCACCTCTTTGGTAGCTTTTCTATCGCGTCATTGGTTCATTAGCGAGAAAAACACGCGTCAAAGCAAAGTCGTAAATTTCATAGATTTATGGAGGAATAATTTCATCCAAAGTATCGAGTTCATTAAGAAGTTGGTCATTGATCATACAAACAACCTTTATGAACATCAGCCAAATGTCAGGAAATATTCTTATTTATATACCTTCGTCGTCCCTTGAAAAACCTCAATTCGTAATTTTTGTCGGGTCACAAACTTGAAAATGTTGTTGCGCGTTGTTTTATGTACTTGCATCGTATATCAGGTAAATATGTACATACGATGGCGAAATTTTGCAAAATTTGTCAACTTTTGTGTACCCTGTTGATTAATTTTTTTCTTCCTTCTATAGGCAGTTAATGCTAATGAAAGCAAGCTCAAAGATTACGAAGGGAACCCGTCAGTAGATTATTTCTGGACTACTGTCCGCCAAACCTTCTTGCGTTTTATTGACTCGTGGAATTTAGACGACCCAGCCAACGTTGTATCCAGAGAAACTCTACAAGAAATATGGTACCCTTTGGAGCGAAGTTTCAAAGACAAGATTGGTTCCAGGAGTTGGATGCGGATTAGTAATCATTTTAAAGATACAATGACTCATCCCCAGGCTGCCGATACGCTGGAAAAGTTGTTCTCCTGTATTCATCGTTTGCTACTTCGTAACGCTTCCAAAGAGGTGAGTCGATTTAGGTACCATAAATTTATCAATGGAATTTTTTTCTAATAAATTTTTTTCGCTAGGTTAAAGATTTATACAGAGGTTTAGATCAGAAGGAAAAAGCATGGAATAATTTATTCAAGTTGAAAGTTTTGTTCATCAATGAAATATTCAAAATTCAAGAAGATCCTCAAATGAGAAAATCATTCGGCGCTATTAAAAACTTTGTTATTGGACGCATACGGAAACATCTAAATGAAGAATCGTCAGAAGACTTGGTCAAGGAATCGGAAGGCGATGATAAACATCCAGAAAAATCATCCAAACATGAAAAACACGAGAAAAAATCTCATTCCAAGAGAAAGCATGATAAATCGTCATAAATGACCAAAAATTTCATTCGTTATCATTAGGTAGGTACCAAAAAATCTAATCGAGTACAAAACTAATTAACTGTTAAAGCTTATAAAATTCGTCGAAATTTAATAAAAATATAAATGTTTTGAACCAGTTACTCATATTATAGTTTCCTATTTAATAAAATGACTACCTACTTACCTCGGCTAGGAAGCCAGCTACAAAAAGTACAGCAACGAAATTTAGTACAGACCTCATGGTTACAAATTGAGTGATCTTTGGCGATCAAAATGATAACGGTTTTATAAAGTTTTTCCAGTGTCGGCAACTCGCTTTGTTCATTCTTTGGCGTACTTTATTTCTATTTTATTTGCTCGTCGAAAGCCATCAATTGAAGAGATAATGTGTGCCGTTGACGTTTATAGACGATTAAAATTCTGTCAAAATGGTATGCCGTCTGATCGATCAATGGTTTCCAAAAATTTTTAGGTAGATGTTATCGTGAGGATACAAATTTCTGACTCAAGTTTTTTTATTTCATACGTAGCATTGTCATTCATTTCATAAAGAAAGAGGGAGAGGGGGAGGGTAGGAAAATTGAATAGCTCTATTCCAAAGTGGGTTAAGTCATTTCAAAAAAAGACACGTTTTACGGAGATTTTTACTTCAGAAGTGGGTTAAGTCATCGATTTTTCAAAGTAAATTTTTCTACAAGTAGGTAATTGTTCTATGTCCAAAGAAAGGAAAGGTGCACTGACCTTTGGAAACAGAACAAATTTCAGCATCAAAAACTTTAAACGCATTTTTTGGAGGAAAAAATGACTTAACCCACTTTGGAATAGAGCTCTTCAATTGCACTTTAGTTTTGATCATATCAGGATTCAGAAGTTGGTACTTACACAATTCCTCCTAAAATATTTTCTGCCCAAAAGCAGAAAGTTACTTTAACGAAAGTTGAATTTTCAACAAAACCGCGTTGTTTGTGGTCACATTTCTCGTTTAGAGATCCAATTTTAATACCACTGGGTAAAACAACCCTTTAGGTGGGGAAAGAGACTTGGAAAATGTCATGGGAAAAGGATGATTGGACAGCTACAATTCTGGGAATACTTTATTCTAGCCATATATAGTAAACGTTGCATTTTAAAGGCATTTTTTGACACAAATCTGAAAAAAAATTATTTTTTTGGGTAAAATATTTCAGATTTATTTATTTATTATTTTTTTTCTGTTGAAAAATTGCAACTAAATCTTGAAATTTGCGATGAGACAGATACAACTCTGGATTTTTTTCTAGGTCGTATTATGTACCTAGGTATTCCAAAAGTCGATGCGTTCTCTGGGGAACTTTCGAAAAGCATGAAAAAAGGGATGAAATAAGGATGGATTTTTTGGGAGGAGAGGGGGAAATTTTTTTGGAAAACTGTCCTCAAAAAATACATTTTTTTCATCCATGTGCGAGAAGTGACCTTAAAAATGCAACATTTATGGTTAGTAGAATTTAGCCACAATAAAGTAAAATGTCCAACATTTTTCCACCTAACTTAATCTTAAAAAGCCAATTTGCTGTTTAGTTGAAAAAATCAAGAAACAAGTATAGGGATTTTGGTGAGTTTGATTTGATGATTTGTTAGGGAAGGCAAATTCAAAATTACTTACTATACTCTTCAAAAATAGTTGAAACCCAAAAAATGTTTGAGAAAGATAATTTTATGATAATGTGACAACAGAAATTGAATTAAATATGTAGGTACATCACCAGCTAAAATGTTTGGGGAAAAAGCGCATTTTTCATAGGTACCTACTTACGTAGTACTTATCTATCAAATCTGGGCTAAAAAATATTTTTAAATTCAAAATGTCATCAAGTTAATACCTAGAAAACTGAAATTCAGTTCGTACGTTCCTTATTTTTGACTCTCCGAATTGAATAAAGGCGGTTTCAAATCGTTTTGGGTAGTTCTGGAGACTCCAGAAAATTTTTAGAATGTTTAAATTTCTGAAAAAAATTTTCTAAGAAAGTTGCAAGCTAAAATTCAAATTGCACAGTTAAGTGAAAATGGTTTTAGGTTCCATTGAAGCCTTCAATCCAACAATTTTTAAAAAATTGCAGCTCCCCCCCCCCCTAAAAATCATAAAATCTATTAAAATGAATTTTAAGACCTATGAACATGTTCAATCCATTTTAGTAACCCACCTGAACGATTACTCATCAATATTCCAAAATCAGTTTTCGACAGTTCAGAACTGTATAGGTAATTATATTGTTCAAATTTTCAATTACCTATATGAAATCGCTGAAGAAATAAATAGGTAAGTAAGTATAGTCTATGTTTCCAAACTGAAAGAAATCGATTTTTGGATAAGTATGTACATAATCGGCCTAGTAAGTCAATAACAATGACAAGCACCAATCGCGTTAGTACAAACTATTGCAATTGCTAAAGTTTATTCGTACCTACAATTTTTGTGCCACTTTATGATAAACTGGAATTCCCAAAATATCGTAGGTGGCTCAAGAACAGCTTGAAATCACCTTCAGTTGACTCAGCATAATGAAATTAAGGTATCAAGTGAAATTTAGCTTTAAAGCTTCCTTTGGTATAAAATTTTGCGTAAATTTGAACATTCAAAAATTTGCTGGAAGCTCCAGAACTACTCAAAACAGTTCAAAATTGTTTCTATAATCGAATCGAATCTATAGGTCAATTTGGTGAAATTTTGTTTTTTATTTTTCAAATGACCACTTTTGTGATTTTTGCATTTTAAAACAGCCAGTTTTAGTCAAATAGGTTGCAATTATTTTCAAAAAAAAAATTTCGCTGACTGATTTATTTTTTGAAAATAAGTAAGGTGTTCAAAAAATGCTAAATTCTCTCCACTAATGTGATAATCTATGGCTTGTCTGGCTGCATTTATCTAAAAAAAAAAAAAAACGCACAGTGGCCACATTTGGGCATTTAATAATCTTGAACGATTCTCAAATGCTGGCCAATAAGTAACTTTCTTTTCTTATCATACCAAAAGGCTGCATCACACTCTATAGTATCAAAATTTGGTCTCGAAACGATGATTTAAGTTGAAATGTGACTACAAATGACGCAACATGTCCAGGTAATTACCAGCTAAGCAGATACATATTATTTGTCTTTTTCATCAGTTATTTATGCGATTTCAATAGTCATTTTGAAAATCTTAAAAACACGTAGCTCCTCCAATGTTTTATTTAGGCATGCTGGAATTTTTTCTGTGGTTTATCTTATGGATCTGCATGCTCTGGTAAAAAATAACCGAGTAGCTATTGGAGGGGGGGGGTACCTCATACCTAAAAGCCAGCTATTCCAGTCTCAATATCAAATGGGTACCTAAACCATGCAGTTGAGCTTGAATTTCCAGAAGTACCGACAATGCATTGAAAAATTCATTGCTCCTTCCTACGCGAATTTTCTATTGCAGCGGTAAAATGTGAAAATCTATTGTACATACAAGCCATTGTGTCATCAAATGACAAAATTATTCATGTGTAATGTGCTCTGTCGACATTTATGATCCATTGAAATTTCATTTTATTGCGCCGCACCGCTGTGGAAAATTCCCTATATAAATGAGTACACGTACCCCAGTTGAGGGAATTTTTATTCTATTGAAACATCATGTCTTTGAAATTGAGTTTAATTTTTGTCTTCGGACTTCTTGCTGTTTCAGTAAGTATCTGCGCGTATTTTATCGGGTTCGTACTTTGTACTGAACGATTCTTATCAATAATTCTTACTCTCCATAGATCAACGCCAATGTCACTCCAGCAGCCACTATTCTTCAACAAGCGTTGGCTGAAGCCTACCCAGATTTTCCTTTGGCTTTGAAAGCCTCCGGAGAAATATACAAAGCGATGGCGATAGATGCGTTGAAAGGAGAAGAGGAAAATGCCATAGTACCGATATGGAAAACAATCATCAAGACATTGACCGATCCTAAAGGAGCTGAGACTTTCAAGTTGGTCGTAAACAAGATTAAAAAAATCATCGAGGATGATAATGCTCAACAAACCTTGATCAATATCTTTGCAACATTGTATACCTGTTTCACATATGACGTTGGTGAAAGTGGAATTCAATTCCCATGGAAAGAATTGAGAAAAATGATTAACGGTAATGGTAAATCAGTTTTCCCACTGATGTATGGTAGATTTTGGCAATTAGCTCAAGATGCGAACACGGGTCCAAAATTAGCCTTAATTCTGAATTCTGGTGAAAACACGTTTGAAAACGTAGAGCAAAAAGTTTTGTATGGGCAGACTGGAAAATTAGCATCGGGATATCGAATGCCTGCCTCTGAAAACGTACCGCTAAAAGACTACTATGGGCAGACTGACAGATTAGGATCGGGATATCAGATGGTTGCCGCTGCTGCCAGAGATGTTGACGGGTTTGCCGATGGTAATTTGATGCGTTTTGAGGATACTCAGAATTATCAAAATCAATAATAATCTAGACTAGGTTTGGTTTTTTAATAAGAAATGTCTTCTGATTATAAATACATAAAACTAAATAAAATAAAAGCTATAAAGGAAATGTCTGTATTTTTCTGATTATACGAGTATTCGTATTGCCTGATTCCTATTAACTTCAGATGTAGATATAGAGATAATTGCATCTCTGTACTTAATTATTCGCGTATTCAAGTGGATCGATATAATCCGGGAGGTGCCCCAGGTGACATGCACCAATTTCAATGATTCTTGCACCATTGGATAAGTAGAGGACATCGAACATAGTCTATCACACAATTTTCAGCTGCTGAAGTTGATATTTCAGCCTTCCAGGGTGGTTTTTCGATTTTCACATAGAAATGTTGAAAAATTGGCCAAAAATGGTGAGCGCAGATCGCACACCGAAACTTCCCATATTATTTGGGCATTTTAATACATATGATAAGACTAGCTCACGGTGAAATTTTCAGCTGCTAAAGTTGATATTTAAGGCTTCCAGTGTGATTTTTTTTTGATTTTCACATAGAAATTTTGAAATTGGGCAAAAATAGTCGGCGGAGGCCGCATACCGAAACCTCTCATATTATGTATTTTGGCATTTCAATACATATGGTGAGACCAGCCCATGGTGAAATTTTCAGCTGCTAATGTTGATATTTCAGCATTCCAGGGCGATTTTTCGATTTTTTCAAAATTGCAAAGTGAAAATCGAAAAATCGCCCTGGAAAGCTGAAATATCAACTTCAGCAGATGAAAATTTGGGGTTAGGCTATGTTCGATGTCCTCTATCCAATGATGCAAGAATCGTTGAGATCGGTGAATGTGAGCTGGGGCACCTCCCTTGTAAGTAGGTGAGGTAAGTACCTGTTAACCAAAATTGTAGAGAATGAAATTTCCAACAACTGGAGAACGATTTATTTTTTTCTTGAATGCGTTAATTGTAGTTTTTGAATTAGATATACCTATGTCGGGTGTTCTCAGAAAAGCAGAAATTTTTTGATTGGTCCAAACTCTATTTTTCTGATAAGTTGTCAATTTTTACGTTTTTTTTCGTTTTGATCATTCATAAACTAATGAAAAATATATGTTTGTAACAGTGGGGTTAGATGGGACTGCTAGAAGAAGGGATTATGATAATTTTCTCCTAAGGTGGTTTTCTGAGAAATATTCCTTTGAGAAGGAACATTTTCCAAATAAATGCCTGGCTAGCTCTAGAATAGGCAATCCTTTCTACCTCAATGAACACAGTGAGAAGTTACTATACTATAAAGAAAGAAAGCCTTGTCGAACCAATTACTTATGGTTTTTATTTACAGATGTTAGTGTAAAACAAGTAATTGAGCATATTATACCAACTAATTATAATTACTTATAATTAATCTGTGTGTGAGATAGGTACACGATACAAACTACCTATCTTCTAACTCTACGAGTAGGTAACTTAAAACATCCACAGGCAAGCCTGGCAACTTATTATAAAGCGAGTTGTAAATATTTAAAAGAATACAATGTAGTTGTATTATTTTAGTCTCGAATGCTGAGGTGATTAACACATCATCACCTAGCACTCGGAAGATTAGATTAATTAAAAAGCAGGGTAGACAACAATAGTGTGAATACAGCATACACATTAAAAATGAAAAGTATTTAGATGACTTTTTTGATGTCATCCTCATGCTTCCCAATTGGCATTATGTAAGGGCAAACGCAACCCCGGTAAAAGAATTAAATAATTTACCTTAGATGATGAAGATACCCACAGTTTTACTGTTCACATTGCCTGACTCTCCCTGGCGACTCCAATAATAGTTGCTTTGGTAGGTATATGATTAGTAGATCCATTTTTGTAGGGTTATCCACTCGATTGTCCGGATTAATCAGTCAGAGATGGGCCAATAAAGTACCATGATCAGGGCTTCAAACCCGAACGTTTTCAGGTACGGGTATTGGGTACGGGTACAGGTTTATTTCTCAGAGAATCGGGTACGGGTATCGCGGGTACGGGTATGAAAATTTTAAATGTTTGGGTACAGGTACGGGTTCGGGTATTTTAGGTGAAATACCCGAACTGTACCCGATCTATCGGGTATTTGAGTTCAAAATAGTCTCTATCGGGTACCTACGGGTACAGGTTCGGGTATTCCTCATTTCATTTTTCGGGTACGGGTACGGGTTCGGGTACAGAAATTGTTGGATTTTCGTTCGGGTATTCGGGTACGAGTACAGGTGCAGGTTTGAAGCCCTGACCACGATCTTACAAGGATTTGACGAAGTATCACGTTATAAGTGCCATGACCTTACAAGGAATTAACAAAGTGTCACGTTGCAAGTACTAATTAAACCATCTAAAGATGGGTAAAACACATGTAGGGAGTATGGAACTAGCCATACCAGCCATTTAAATATTCACTGTAACTGATGTTGGTCCTGAGAGCTTGAGTGTCCTGGACCAAGTGATTTTTCTAGCATCACGATCCTTGCAACATGGCTCGGATTGCGAGTACATTACATAGCTTATTGCTCCTCCCACAAGACGATTACAATAACCTACCCACTTGACAATAGATTCGCCGGTTGAAAAGCCGGTGAAAAAGCCGGCCCAAAAATGACAGTAAATTTGCTGGTAAAAAAACGCCGGCCGTTTAAAGTGGCTGTTTATTTCATTAAAACGCCGAAAAATCTACCAAACTACAAAAAATTTTGAACCCAAGCGGGGATTGAACCCACGACTCCTGCGTGGAAGTCCAGAGCGCTCACCATTCAGCTATCACAGCAACATTGAAATGTTTGTTTTCAAGCGGTATACATGTACCGCACTTCGTACTTTCCTTTAAATTTTGTGAAAATGAGTTGTGAAACATACGTTGCGCATGTGCATTGTAATCAGCGAATCAACACGCGGCTGTTTCTATAAAAGTAGCCGGCGACTTTTTACTAGGGCTAACCGGCGATTCGGCAAATAAAAAAAAACTGCAATTCGCTGGCTGTTTAAGTAGCTGTTTTCTTAAAAGTAGCCGGCGTTTTTTTCACCGGCAAATTCACTGTCGTTTTTGAGCGCATTTTAAGTGGCAGTTATGCAAAAACAACCGGCGTTTCGGCTGAAAGCGGCGAATTTATTGTCAAGTGGGTACACTTACCAAGAAGTTACGCTAATAACTACTATAGGCGATCAGGGCATATCTGCTCATCACATGTTTGTTGACTACTTTCCAAGCCAAACCAGAGAGAGGAGCGTATATTTTTCCCAAACTCTGTTTTTTTTTTCAGGAGCCCACATTTTGGAGATTTGTTTAGAGATGTGATAAAAGTTAGTGTTGCCACCTCTTTGAGCACTAAAGTTTAGCTGGAAAAGTTGAGAAATGATATTTCTCCATGGCATCCACTTTCAAAAATTCGGAAAAATTCCCCCGAACACAACTTTTTATGCTAAATAACATATGTGACGTGCTCTACGAGAATCGACCTTAGGTAAAAAAATGTGTTTTGAGAAACATGCATTTAAAGTTTTGAAGTGTGTTTTCGCCTTATTTTCGGGTAGGTATGCAACAGAAACGTCTCCAGTAGTTTCGTCTAGGTCCCCTTTAGCTCTGTGACTGTTCGTGTAAACCAGTCATAACAGCATGTTCGTATGCTGCCACGCTAGCCGCGTGGCGCAGCTGAAGGACTATCACGCGGGAGGTACTGAGTTCAAATCCCTCCCTAAGCCTACAATTTTTTTCAAATTTTTTTCAGTTGTTTTTTTTATTTTAATATTTTTTCAAGCAGATTTTTCACTGAAAATGAAATTTATTCTACTTTTTCTTCTTTTAAAAAATTAATGAATTAACAAGTTTTTATGAAGTGAAATACACGAATGGGGCTTGATAAGTGTTTGTATGCAAATTAGGTTATTTTTTACTGCCAAAATCATAAAAAATAAAAAAAATGAATTTTGAGTTGATTTTGGGCCTACCCCTCAACTTTGGGGTCGATTTCCGAGGAAAGTAAAAGAGATAGGAAGTTGCGGTTTGCGCCATTGGAAAGAGCGTCTTTTTTTCTATAATAATCGCTCATTAACTTGAAAACCCTTTTTTGACCTAAGGTCGATTCTCGTAGAGCATGTCACATATCAAAAAATTGAAGTTGCGTTTTTGGATATTCTCGATTTGAAAAATTCTTCAGATTAGCAAAAAGTAGAATTTCCTACATTAAAAAGTTAATCCCAGTGAAGAATATGTATAGGTATGGCAACGTATCTCAACGGACACAGAAATTTTTAATCTGGAAAGAGGATATAACTCTAAAATTCACCATCTCTTGACATTTCAGCTGCTGAAATTCATTTCTCGATGTTTGGCGAATTTTGAAATTTTGAAATGTATTGGCGTAGTACTTATTTCTACATTAGCTATACAAATTATGACCCTGACAACTATCCATGAGCGCTTTTATGGTTTATGAGCTCTTGATTCCACCACTCAAATGTATGAATGGATGTAAATGTAAAACTGCATAATCTTTTATTAGAATGTTTACAATTACAAGTATCTACCCCTGAATTTAATTGCAAAATTCTATTCTTATGCTTAACTTGATTTTCGAGATTTTTTTCTGTTTTGAAAAACAGTATAGAGCCAAAAGTACACTTTTTACTCAAATACTTACGTTTTTCAAGATAAATAGTACTTTCAGCAATGACGAAGAGGAGGGAATATTTAAAAAAGAAATCTGATTTATTCGCCAATAAGAAATTCACGCTAATTAGTGTGCCCCTGTTAAAGTATTTTTTTGGATCTCAAAAACATTTCAAAACTTGAAAATAAGTACCCCTACAGTTATTTTCATCAGCCGAGGTAACTGATTCAGTCATTATTCAACATTGTCTATTTTTAAAGGCAATTAGGGATCGGTATTTGTTCTGGTAGGAATGTTCATGAAAATAGATCTGAAAAAATGTAGGTATAAGTATCTACTTTTAGGCACAAGTCTACGTATAATTTCGTTTTTAATGGCATTTTTTACGATTTTAAACGTTTTCTCGTTGCTATAAATTTAAACATTTGGACTAGCAAACAAACATAAAGCTCCATTTGCATAACATGACATAAATTCGACTCATCGCTCGCTTGGGTATATGTATGGAAAAAATTTTGCGACAAAATGGTTTGAAGAGTCATAAATAGGTACATAAACCCTTGTTAGTAGAATGTTCTATAGGTAGTTAGGTACCTTCCTACATTCAACATAAACAAGCGGTCACCTCGTTTATAAATAAGGTAGAAGAAAAAAACGTGTGAAATTCTCATGTTTTTATTTAGCAATAGAACATAAAAATACTTGAATATGAGGTACCTACTCATAATAGTATAGGTACGTACAATAAAACTTGATTAAAAGGTAGTCCTACATAATAAGCATGGGTAAATCGTAATGCAATTTCAGTTGGGAGGTATCTATCCAACAAGGGAACCTCTTGGTCACTCATGTCAACGAATTTACTTATCTACCTACATTTATAGGTATCTTAATTACAATGACTGTTTGTTCAGCTCTGATTTCAATCAAAAGTGGGGGTGGTGTTTTTGAGGCACAGAAATCAGGAATAAACGCTCAAAAATAAGATCAGCAGATTCAATGACTGAGCGACCGAGTCGTTCCCTTGTACATGTAGATGAGAATGATTCAATTAGGATAAAATCTAAAAAATAACATTTTTCAGGACTCACCAACAATTTCATATTTTATATTAGGTGTTTTATTTTCACCGCCTTTGAACAAAAATTGATTTTCGAATTTTTCAAACTCCTTCTGTTTCATTGGCTGACTTGGGTCGATTCTCTTTGGAGATTTGTTTGACAAATCCTGGTTCCATTTACTTAATCGCGGACGTATGTCCTCCAGATCCCTAGAAACTCTTTCATATCCTGATTTTAAAAAATCTTCCTCGAGCATAACTTCTTGTCCCACACTAACGAACTTGTCTTCAACAGAATTCACGGTTATCGAAAATTTTTCATTGTTGTCTAGATTCCAAACAGTTTTTGGTATTTCGGCGTTTTCCTGTTTCTCAACAAACTCATCTTCGGCCACCATTTTGTATGCTACTTTGGGAGTTTCGAACGTTAAGGGAAGATCTGTAGAAATTTCAGCTAGAACTTTTTGAAGCACAGTACCTGTTGGAATGCCATCTACGCAAACCTGGAAAATTTAAGCGCTAATATAAATTTTTCTGTTTATAATAATACTATTTCTATCGATTGGTAAGAACTTACCAAAACACAGACACACCAAAACCCGCAAGCAAAAATTGAGCGCAATTTGCACGACATGACGTTGCGGTGAATTAATTTTTTTCTCGTAATTCAACTCTCCGCTTACCTAGTTATATGGGAAAATTTTTACGGCAAAATGGTTTGAAGAGTCGTAAACACATTAATTCTGATCTCCGATAAATGTCACATTGGTACGTAAAATGTTTTATATTTATACCTTTTTACATTCAACACAAACAGACAGATTACCTCGTAGCCCCCTCTCAAAATTTCGAGTTCTATTTTTACGGTTATCTATTGAGAATATTTAAAATAATCCATGATATCAAAATGGATTATGACTTCCAAGTAAGAGCGCGTGCAAAAACCACTAACATCATGTACAAGTATTTCCGTGTATCTGTTACAACGTCACTCATTGATATTCGCAAAACATTTTATCTATGGATTTTTTTAAGTTAACCACTATGTACGTATGCGATATTTACTTAACTAAGTACTTAGCTTTCACAGGAACGATACTTACCTAGTAAAGATGAGTGTGTCCCCCCTCCCCTCCTCCCCAACCCACGAATCATCGACAGATCCGGCAAATATTCGATATATTTGAAGTCGCCGAATTCACAGTCAGTAAATCGGCTGCGAGACTTGTTTTCCAACTTCTCGAAACTTGAATTACCAATTTTTGAAAGTTTTTGACTTCACTTCGCTTGGGCTAAATAGTTCTTCTATTTCTGAATTAAGGTACTGCAACTTTCTGTCTAGGAAATTGAAAAAAATGAACTCGCATGAAAAAATTTTATTTTTGCATTTTTTGAAATATGAATTATCGACAGCTTTTGCTCACGCTTCACTCGAACCAATAAAATAAGTTCTTACAAATTTTTGGGGGAAATATCTTGATACGTAGAACGAAATAACACTCAAAATTCTGGAGAAAATGCATATAGCAAGGAGGTATACACAGAAACAATACATCAAATCAACATGAACACCGAATCATAATAAGTACATGCACTTCCAAGATGCTGTACAGTTACCACATAGCTGATTGTGAGTAAAATTTTCTAATCGAATGATTCTTTTAAAAAATGACCAATCTATGTACTTCAGAATAATGCAAGTACAGAATCTTAATCATTTTTCATAAATTTATACGTAAGGTACTTGCACTAATGAGGCCATTATTATCTATTCCAAGTATGTACCTAGATATGTGCTCTATTCTCTACGGCTGCACAGCATAAATATATCCAGCAGTAGGACAAATGAAGCATTACAATTTTCGCGAGTGTTGATCTTCAATGCATCACAAATCTAAATAATTTTATTGTACTCATTCGACGCGTCAGTATGTTCGAAAACCAAAACGTATTCGCTGATCTTCTTCCGGCTCTTCCCGCACAAGGTAATAAATTTCTTCATTATGTTAGATATTAATTTCTAAAAACTGCCAGGAGCCTTATTTTTGAACGGTTTTCAACCCGAAAGTTTTGAAAGATCTCAATTATATCTGTCATTTCATTTCTGTCGTGTACGTATGTGAATTTTTCCTTTCTTATTTTCGATTTTCTTTCATTAAAACCCAAGAACTAAACGCCAAGTTGACGTTTTCATTTCCGAATTTCGCCTGCGAATTTGAGAAAATGATTTACAATACTTGTACTTGAAACAAAGTTGCAAAATTTGGGGAACAAGCATAGATAGATAGGTACCTACCTATACTAAATGACATTTCAAGTGCATGCATGAAGCAGATAACTTATTTCTGAAAATAAAATTTTTTTCAAAAATAATTCTCATTGAAGCGTTGAAAATACTCGTATGCAAAAGTTTTGGAATTGAGTGAGATAAAAACAACTTTTTCAAGAATTTTGCCCATGTCAAAACCCCGCAATTTTTTCTGAAAATTGTTGTAAAAAAATTAGTCACGATTTTTAATCAATGAAAAATATAGACAGGTAGGTAATACGCATTTTAAGATTTCAATTTTCAATAGCTAAAATGATACAACATTTTACGTATTCTCTGCTTAAATATAAAAAATCTTGAAGAATGTATCGACATTTCTAGTCAGGAAGTGCCTGCGTGGGCAGCGTCCTCGAGTTGACTAAAATGCTCTCTGACTTTGAGCCAGGAGCTAAGTGCTTTCTGACTCACTCTCGCCTTGAAACGAAAGCCAGCATTACTCAAAACTCGAATAAACTTTCAGCTGAGGAATCGGTATTTAGGATTTCCAACGTGGAATACTGTTTGGCTGAGAATGGAAAAGAACATCATACTTCACGTTACGATATCATGAATCGGCGAGTCTATGGCACAGATCATCTAGTCGTCCGCCGTGGTCAACCCTTCATAATCAACGTGAGGGCTTCTCGCTATTACAATTCCAATCGAGATGATATTTGCATTGTGTTCACTCCCGAAGACACTGAAATGTCACGTAGAACATACCCAGTCATAACAGAAGTTGTGCAGCGAAATGAAGTCTCCAGTGGAGCTTGGCGAGCCGAAATTCAACAAGCCTACTCCAACAATGTCCTTAGGATAGCAGTATGTTACCTAATTTGTTCAACTTTTCCATATGTGACCGTCCACGATAAAACCGACCATCCGTCGCAAAAAATCGAAAATGTTTTTTCGTTTATTTTTGGGCCTTAAATGGTTTAGGGAACAAAAATTCGCGAAAAAAAAATTTTCGATTTTTTGCGACGGATGGTCGGTTTTATCGCGGACGGTCACATATACGAGTATCTAATGACATTTTATATGATCGGTGAGGTAGTTCACATTCTAGTGATGGTGAAAAACTGCGCAGAAAAGTTTTAAACTTCGAAGTAGCGTACCTAAATGAAGGAACAACCCATGCAGTGGGTACCTCATTTGGTCACCCAATCCGGAAAAAGTGCGAATTGATTTTAAATTTTTTATCATAGACGAACTTTTCAACTTTAGTTCAAAATACAAAGTCTCCTGAATTACCCCATAAAATGAAAAATCTTTTTTTTTTTCGTTATACATGTTCAATTTATTTGTCTCAAAATTCGATGGTAACGCATGAATATATTCAAAATTTTGTACAATAAACGAACTGTTTAATTTAAGGTTACTCCTGCGGCAAATGCTCCTATTGGAAAGTGGTACATGATGATAATGACAAGAACCCGCAATTTGGATGGTTGCCAAACATTCCAAGCAGACCGCCCGTTTTACTTGTTATTCAATGCCTGGTGTAAAGGTAAGTTACACATAAGTACATGGATGGTAATTACAACTTCTAAGATTAAGTTTCAGATTATAGATGGTTAGGTAATGTGTTTGAGTACGAGTTGAAGGTTTCTAAAATAGAAGTTGAAAACATTTTTTGCTTGAGATTTCAGATAGATAGACTGTAAAGGTTTTTACAATAGGATTTCGGTTTTTCGGTTTAGGTATTCTGTTTGTTTGTTTTTAGTTTTTTTTTTCAATTCTTGTCCAAAATCAATTGTTTTTAGCCACATTTTGGTTAAAAAAAAAAATTATGGCTATTGCAGTAGGCTCGATAGATATAAATATTTATAAGTTTCAGCTCAACATTTTATGACTTGAAACCTGTTCTAATTGATCAAATAAAGTCAAACTTGGGGAATAGGGGTTTCTCAAAAATCAAATTTGACTCCTGGAGTGAAAAGGGTCAAAGTGGAAAATTACAGAAAGGTCATTTTTTTAGAGGGGCATATTTTGGTTTCCAATGGATGAAAAGGGTCCAAAATCATGTCATTGGTTACTACTGCCTCAGCAATCAACATATCCAAATTTCAGTCTCCTAGGTCATCCACGCCACCATTAGTGCATGTCTCAACCACAGGTACTTATACTTGGGTCTGAACACACCCACTGATTCAAACAGTGTCTGTCTCAACTACGTCATGGTCTTTACTTGGGTCTGGACACACCCACTGATTTAAACAGTGTCTGTCTCAACCACAGCTCTTTTCTTGAGTCTGAAAACACCCACTGATTGGAATGATTGGAAATTCTGATTGTTTGATTTTTTGTTGGTTTTTTGAAATTTTTGGAAATATTGCATTTGAAACTCCCACTGTGTTTGTCTCAACCACAGGTCCTTACATGGGTCTGAAAACACCGCACTGACTTGATTAGTGTACAGGTCCTTAGTTGGGTCTGAACACTCCCACTGATTTAAATAGTGTCTATCTCAACCACAGGTCCTTACGTGGGTCTGAACACACCCACTGATTGAAACCGTGTCTGACTCAACCTCTGGTGTTTTCAATTCTGATTGTTTGATTTTGGCCAGAAGGTAAAGTAGGTCTACTGTTCGTTTTTTGAAATTTTTGGAAACATTAAATTTGAAACTCCCATCTGTGTCTGTCTCAACCACAGGTCCTTACTTGGTTCTGAACACACCCACTGATTTAAATAGGGTCTGTCTCACCCACACGTCCTGAGTCGGGTCTGAACACACCCACTGACTAAAAATTCTGATTGTTGATTTTTTGTTGGTTTTTTGAAATTTTTGGAAATATTGAATTTAAAACTCCCACTGTGTTTGTCCTGACTACAGGTCCTTACTTGGGTCTGAACGCACCCACTGATTTTCTCAACCACAGGTCCTTAGTTGGGTCTGAACACACCCACTGATTTAAATACTTAGTGGCTATGTCAATCACAAGTCCTTACTTGGGTCTGAACAGTGAACACACTCACTAATTTAAATAGTGTCTGTCTCAACTACAGGTCCTTTCATTAGTCTGAAAACACCTACTGATTAAAAATTCTGATTGTTTGATTTTTTATTGGTTTTTTGAAATTTTTGGAAATATTGCATTTGAAACTCCCACTGTGTTTGTCTCAACCACAGGTTCTTACATGTGTCTGAAAACACCCACTGACTTGAATAGTGCCTGTCTCAACCACAAGTCCCTACTTGAGTCTGAACACACCCACTGATTTAAACAGCGTCTGTCTCAACCACAGGTCCTGACTTGGATCTGAACACACCCACTAATTTAAATAGTGTAGATGGAATAATTAAGGTGGATGAAATCTTATTTTACCCCATTATTGACCCCCTACCCTTAAAATTGGCCTAGGGTGGGGCCCAAATTTTCATCATACAAAGAGAAGGTGCCACTTTAGTGCTTTTTGCAAATTTAAACCTTCCATCCGCATTTGACCTCATTCCAGGATCAAAAAAGTGGATTTTTGAACTATTTTAGGTACCGTGTTTTTCAATGGTTAGGAAAGCCTGCAGGCTCTCCAAATTGACCTAGGGGTCCAAATTTTTACAGTACAATGTGAGGATGTTCCTTAAGATCTTTTTGCCAGTTTCAACCTTCTAGTCCCATTTGACCCCTTCTTGGGCTCAAAAACAGAATTTTTGTACGTGTTGTACATGTTATTTGACATTTAGGAAAGCCTGCAGCCCCTCCAAATTCACCTGGAGGGTCCAAATTTTTACAATACTAGGTTTCAACCGTTCGATCCTATTTGACCCCTCTCCAGGATCAAAAAAAATGCATTTTCAGGCTATTTTACCAATTTTATGTGTTACATGACCTTTAGGACAGCCTGTAGCTCCCTCCCAAAGTGACTTGGGCTATCCAAGTTTTCATAGTACAATGGGAAGGTGTCACTGAAGTGCCTTTTGCAGGTTTCAAACTTCCTAATAAATAATTTTATTTTTTCAATTAATAAACACCACCTTCGCAAACCATCTAAAATTGAACATAAATATGTATTTTCTCCCAGACGATCCTGTATATTTGGACGACGAATCCGAGCGCGGGGAGTATGTGCTAAACGATACTGGACTGGTGTGGCTGGGTAATGCTAAAGTAAATTTTCCTGCGGCTTGGAGCTATTCACAATTCTCTAGCTGTATTCTGGAATGCGCTATTTTCCTAATAAGCACAATCGCCGAACTTGGTAGCCTCGAACGCGGTGATCCCGTCCGGGTGACTCGCGCTTTATGCGAAATCGTAATAGTCTACCTTTTAATAAACACCTTTTCTTTTAATTAACGTGCAAATATGAAATAATTTCCAAGTTTTTCATTTTCAATTACTAAAACAGATGAATTTCACTGATGATGGCGATGGCACCGAAGTAATGGAGGGTAGGTGGGCGTTTGATTATTCATATGGTACTGAACCTACCATGTGGATGGGCTCCGAGGCTATTCTTCAACAGTACTACATGTACGGAAGACCCGTTAAGTACGGTCAGTGCAGGTCAATTGCGGGTGTATTGGCTACCCTTTTACGCGCTCTCGGTCTACCCTGTCGAGTGGTGACAAATTTTGAAAGCCCTGAGGATGACAATAGAAGTTTGACCATTGATAAAGTCATTGACGAAAATAACGAGCTGGTTTACGGATATACGGACGAACACATGAAGACATGGAATTACCATGTATGGAACGAGGTGTGGATGAAGAGATCGGATCTTGCGCCGGATTTTCACGGATGGCAAGTGCTCGACGGTACCTACAAGTATGGTCCAGCTTCAGTAGCGGCTATCAAAATCGGCGATTTAAAATTACCATACGATATGCAGCCCATTTATGCAGCCGTAAATGCTGATATGGTTTGGTGGAGACTTAACAGTTGGACCGGATATGGGGAATGTATAGGGTGTGATGCCTCAAGGTACCTATAAGCATCTAAGATGTTTTCATTCTGTTTTAATGAGTACATATTTTTACACATCCGACGCGAGATTTACTCTCAAGTATTTTTCTTTTTCATTGCAGAATTGGTCAAAAGATTAGTACAAAAGCAGTGGGTACACTAGAACGTGAAGATATAACTCATAACTACAAGTACCCGGAAGGTAGATTCAACATTTTTTTTTCATCATGTAACATGAGATGTTTAATGAATAATCAATTCGATTCAACTGGTTTTCAACTTATCATTTGCATGTAGGATCAAAGAAAGAAAGAGAAATCAACGAAAAAGTACTTTCTGTATCTGCTGCATCTGGATCACCCTGGGCTCAAATGTACCTCAATGAACAGCAAAAAATCGATGACTTAATATTCAACTTGGAGTTGACCGAAGACTTGATGATTGGCCAACCATTCAGGTACCTATTTGAAATCAACTCAAAAATTTATTATCATTACCAGGACATTTTAAAATTAATGCCTCTAACTTCATAATTTGGCCACACTGTGGTCTCTTGGAACGTACTCCTAAAGCCTCAAAATACCTTCCTCTTGCCCTTGACAGTAGTTAAATGACAAGCTCCACACAGGACTTTTGCAAAAATTGAACTCTTCTTATTTTGTGAAGCTTTAAAAACATTCATTTCTGATTTCTGAATTATAATCACTTATAGTTGACTATGTTTCCATTGTTTCCATCACAACTTTTCGAAGTTATGCAGTACCAATCATTCGTCAAAATTCTTGAAAATCATCAAATTTTTGAAGAATGCAAATCATTACTTTTGAAATGTCCAGATTCAGCGTCATCATAAAAAAACTGAAACTACTAACTATGCAATTTAATTTCAGCGTCACCCTAACAATAAATAATGTTGGTCAAATGGAAATGTATCGAGTCTCGGTGAATTTATGTATAGATATAGTAATGTACACAGGTCAAGAGTTTGCAAGGGTCAAGCAATCTGACAGGATACCAAAGATCATCTATCCCAATTCCAGTGTCCAGGAGCAGCTCTACATTCACTGGGCTGAATATTACCCTCTACTCTTTGATCAATGTTCTTTTAAACTTTCATGTTATGCTACAGTCTATGATGTTGATTTCACATACATTCACGAGGAAACATTCTCTTTACAAAAACTTCACGTAAAAATTGAGGTTAGACCTGTAGAATCATTTACTCCTACGCTTCTCTTTTTGAGCAAAAATGATGATAAATCGTCTAAAATATTCAAAATGACTTGCAGGTGAACAACGAACCAGTCGTTGCGAATGCTGTTCAGGTGACGGCACGCTTCAAGAATCCATTGCCAATACCCTTGACAGGGGGTATGTTCTGCATCGGAGGTGTGGAGCAGATGGTCATTCCATTATTAGGAGATGTTGAGGTTGGAGGAGAAGTGATTTGTCCATTCCAAGTGACTCCTTTATTTGAAGGAAAACAAATGATCATTATAAAATTTTACTCGCAGGAGTTAAAAGACGTTGATGGCTTCCATGAATTTATTGTAAAAGGCTGCAAGGGCTGAGGCGGGGTGACTTTTTTGAGTAGGGGTAGGGCAAATGAAATGCTGATCAGGGCATGGAAGTAATTCTGGGGAGTGCTCAAGATATGGGGGGGGAGAAGGAGGGTGTTTTTTGTGGGTCCTTTAAAAGACTGTACACACATTTTGTCTCAGCTAAGGCTGGAAGATGCTAGCGTAGCCAGGATTTTTTCAATGGGAGGAAAAGAACAGGATTTTTGGGCATGAGAAAGTCAAAATTTGAAATAATTTTATTATACAATTATTTTATAAAAATAAAGATACCTACAACTACCTACTGTTTTAGCGAAGCGAAAACGAAAATTTTTCGAAAAAATTGGCAAATAGTTTCTGAGACTCATCAAATTGGGTGTCTGCCTGTTCTTTCTAACAGACTTAATATAGGTAATGTTAAAAGTTCACAGAAATGTTTTTTTTTTCAAATAAAAATTCGAGCAAATTTTACAACAAAAAAAAATTATAAAAATACGTAGGAAAAACTTGACTTAGTCATTTTTCAGTGGAAATAGGAATCTTACTATGGATTTTCTAGTCATGGCGCAAAATTTCTTCTCGCTAGAACATTGCGCTGGTTACCTACCCTGCCGTACGCTATGACCCCGAAACATTGAGTTGCCTAATCATAATAATCGTGGCTACCTATGTATTAATTTTAAACATGTTTAATAAAGAGCTAATATGTATCTTGAGAAGTTGAGATGCTCTTCACTTTTTAATTTAATTTTGCAAATTAGTACATAGAAGGCAATAATTCGTAAATGTACGACTTTGGTTTATGTATGTACTACTTTTTATTTAAATTTTGATAAACAGATCTAGGTCGGTACTACCTATACCAGAATTCAAAGATTCATAATAAAAGTCGAGACTCTCAAAAAGTACATGATATACATGCCAAAGTTCGGTCTCCAACGTCGATCTGGAAGGGCGGGTTCGTGTTTTACAAGGCCAATAAAACATGAAATCGAAAACTCTGCATTTTTTTTCTCAAATTGTTCTAGGAGGCTGAGTTTTTTTTGGATATGTTACCTATACGTATACAAGTTTGGGTTTCCTACGCATGCATTCCTCGTTTTAATTTTTCGATTTTTGTTTACCTTCCTACATTGCGAATTTTAAGATTAAGTCATCCCCACTCAAATTCAAAGTTGGTTTGGCCCAAATTTTAAATTCTTGTAGCTTTTCCAATCTACATAACTGTCTCAGGTAAAGAAATTTTTGTGCTAATTGGGATACTGCTTGCATTTGTTTGTAATCAAATTCCAACTTCTCAACTTACAAATAATTACACCACATTTTCGAAAATTTAATTTTTTTCATTAGTATTTGGTTTATTTTTATTTATTTAGAAATTCAATAAAAATCTAGAAACGAACTACTTAAGTAGGGCAGCTAAAGTTTTAGATTTGGAAATCTTTGACGTGTTTTTTGTTTTCAAATAGGCCTATCCAGCTATGCGTAGTGTGGTACTTGTATTTTAATTTTCATTGACGTTGGTAGGTAAGTACTTACTATGATCAAAGAAAAAAATACGAGGTAAATGAAAAAGAATGGCAGAAATTTGAAACAGAGGCATTACAAAATGTTGTTTTGCACAATATCAATTGATGCTTGAAAATATGCAGATGTAACGTAAGTACATAAAAAGTCTTTCATGTTGACTTTGTGGCATAATTTTCTGTATTGATGGCACATTATCCTCTGTAGTACGCATGTATTAAATGAGTTTAATTTCATATTGCGGAATTTTCACAGTTTTGGTACAAAACGAGTGAATTGAATACAGGTAATATCATACCTTACCAATCTAATACATCACCTAAATACTTAATTGCAGGCTGCTTAGTAAAATGAAATGAAAACACTTACCTTGAATTTGAGCAAATGCATTTGAGGAAGTTTACGTAAAATTCAAGTTATGCCTATGCCATGAAAATTCAAACTTTCTACGTCTGAAAATGTGGCGTTCCATTATCACAGGGCCCATTTGGTCTATCACAAATTAAGGAGAAAACCGAATTTTCAGGAAATGAATCAAAAACTACCCAATTTTTTTGCTCTTTTCTACTCACTGCACTGCCTATCATAACATGTATAGATTTAATTCACAAAAATTTTGAAAAGCGGCCCATGTAATCGATAACGCGTTTTTTTTACTGTATATCCCCGAAAACAAGAAAACAAAATTCCCATTATTGAAAAATGAATGAAATTACCTGAAGAATCATATAGGTTCAAAATTTTTCGACAAAAGATTCACATTATAGGCACTCAAAAGATACTGAAATTTAAAATTTTTACCTTCAAAAATTTTTAATTCATTTTTGTCAAAATTTTTGAAAATAAACTTTTTGAATTTTTGAAATTGAAAATGAATTTTCTCAGTAATTTCTGCAATTTTAGAGCTTGGATTACCATCAGGCAATCACTATTGGGCTCTCGAAATTCAGCTCTGATCTAAGAATATTAACATTACGAGGTGTTTAAGTACATACCTGTAAAATATTCAAATCAAATGGGTACCTACCTACTACTTGTACACATAAGTATTATTATACTTTGTGCACATTTCATAAGTATTTGTGTTGAAATATTATTTAATTTTAAATGTCGGCAAATGCACTCAGAAAGTCATTTTAATGATTTACTACAGTTTTCAATGACATTCATAAAAATAATTTGCGTAATTGCAGCTCTCAATTCCATACAAGTACATAAGTATTACATCATCAAAAGGCAAAAAAATAATTCGTATTTTATATACGTTCTGTTGACTTGAATTATTGACGATTTAAACATTGTTTTGATATACCGCGCCATTATAGGTATCAAAAAAAGAACTTATAATATACTTAGCTGATCGAATGTGAATGGAAAATATGTAAATTGAGAGCAGTTACCAGTACAATTTCATATTTATCGTAGAATCATGTTTTTAGAATTGATTTCAATTTATTTTTTCGGGCTCCTTGCCATTTTGGTAAGTTCAGTGTCATAAATAGTAATCTAAGTATACCTACCTATAACTTGAAATGAATTCTATGTGATAAAACAAAGTTCATGTTGAGCATTTTTACATAGATCTGTATTAATGGCACTCCTACTGGAAATATTCGAAATGAAAGTTCAATTATCCATGCCAATGTCACCTCAGGAGATATCATTGTCCATGATGATCACATTGAACAAACTTTGATCAACATTTTAATGCAAATGTACTCGTGTTTAACCTACGAAGTAAATGAAATCGAAACTCGTCTTTCATGCGAGGAATTGAGGAAAATGGTATTTGAGAACAACAAACAAATTTTTTCAATATTGGAGCCTGAAATTTCGAGAACACAGCAGGATCCGAGCATCAGCGAAATTTTCGATAAGTTGATGAATTCTGACGAATACGCTTTCAATCCAGTCAAACATCGATTTTTCTCTGAAAAAGATACTTCAGAATCAGAATATCAACGTGCTTCTAGAGAGGTTGCTGTAACATCCATTTATGATACAAAACTTGACAAAAAAGGGGGATCTATGAAAGATAATATGCATGCTTTTGATAAAGAAAACAATGGGTATGAAATCTGGAAAAATGATTTTTTATTCAAACGCTAAGTGCGTACGCTAAATGCTAAATCAATCAAACGACTCTCATTTTGGTATGCATGATTGAAAGCTTTCGAGAATGAATCTCTTAGAATTCGTCTTACTACAGAAAGGCACGTATGTGAGTACCTTACCTACCTAGCTAATATTTTCAATGATTGCATGATTATTTTTGAAAACAACAGGTTTTTTGCATAGGTACCTCCCCAGCTTATATGAAAGATGGTACCTACTCAATCACGACATAGGTGTACTTATACTTAAGCAATAATAATTGTGCATAGTAAATACAAGAACCTTTCGTAATCACAATCACCAATTATTTAAATACCTACCTAATCGGATATTTTTATTGAGCTGAAGTGAAACTGACACTTGTGTAGCTATACTTACTGTGAAATTCACATGACTAGCTGACTCTTCAATGTTTTATGTATCAGCCTTGCACGATTTTTGTCGATTTCTCATTGTCATTTGATGATGCATTATTAGGTACCTACCTACTTTATTAGAGAGCAACAAATCGTTGATATTTTGGTAAGTATCCGAAAGACAACATACATATCGTTGCTTTATTAGGAAAAGGTCGTAACTACAATTTTTATAAAAAATGAGATAGTGGTATCATTGGAAAGAGAATCTTGTCCTCTACATGATGCAACACTTGAAATTGAATTTCGATGTTTTTTGTTCTCGTAATAGCCGAAACCAAATGGTTTTAAATACACGTTTTCAAAACTGTTACAATGAAAAGGTTCTAAATGATATTGTTTCTCAGATTGAACCTATTTCTTTTGATTTTTGTAATTTGTTGTTAAGAAAAGTCATTATAAACACATAATTTCACGTAATTTCACTGATAAATTGCAGAAAATCAACCTCATCACCTTAAGGATATCGTTCCTGTGTATTTCTTATGGGCTTTTGATGAAAAAAGCTTGACTTAAGGTGAAAGTTCCTTTGTTGAATTTTACTTTTTTCAGTTCAGAGTTCCTCAAATAAAGAAATGAAAAATCAGTGCTACCAGGATGTTTATTTTGAAAATTAGCAGGAAAATGATTGCAATAACCAAGTGTTCTCTTACCTCATCTAAAACTACCAAGTGTACTTGATAGAATGCTCTTTAAAAATTAAAATGCGTTTTCTGAGAAATCAACTTTCATGTAGTTACGACCTTTTCCTAATAAAGCAACGATATATAATTATAGTTTGATAATTGTTTCACATCTTCAAAAATTTATTTTTCTATGAATACTTCCACTCAGGTATTTAAATTCTGCTGTTGTGATTTTGGATTTCGAATCTCTTTTGTTTTCTATGTGAAAGAAAAAAAAGTGAAAAAAATCCAGGTTCACCTTGCAAACGAGATTACGTATGTAGATACACCAAAACAGCATTTCCAACTTGAAATTTGACTATACTAAACATCAAGTGTAGTACGTAAGACTTCGTGAGTGCATGTGCCTATATGAGAATTGGATGGGTACCTAAATAACTAGATAGGTATACCTAACAGTTTAATTTATTTCGATGTTTATTTCACTTTTCATGAACACAAGAACTAAAATTTATTACATTGGCGATCCTTTTTCGCAATATGCTGCATGGCATCATCAAAGAGAAAAATTATTTTAAATAATTGTCAATATTTTTTGACTTGCCTAAATAACAAAATTTCACCTTGTGATGCGCCATATTGATTCGCTCTGAAAAATGTTCTACATAAACGAATATTTTGAGTCAGAATATACATTGACTGTAATTTTCTAGCGCCATCATGTCTTTGAAATTTGGTGTGACTTTTCTATGCGGATATTTGGCAGTTTTTGTGAGTACCTATCTATTTAACCATTCATGCTCAATATTTTTATTTTTTTAAGAAAGATGTTATGTGGTGAAATGAATGTTTTCATCCCTGCAGATGCACCAATTTTGGAAAATAAATTTCCCAGTGCATTTTTAAAATTTTTGCTTGAATATTTTAAAAATAAATCTTCAAAAAAAAACACACATCGCACTCTGCAGAAGAAAAATTTTATACTTAGGTATAATTATCTATTGTACAACGTTGTTTTTCATTTTTTTTTCTGCCCCTCGTGATGACGTTTTATAAATTCAAGTTGTCGAATTCCTTGATTTTCACAAAATGAAACAAAAAAGAAACATTTTGAAAAGATTTTTGTTGAAAACATAGCTTTGAACAAGTTTTTAAGCATTTTTGTTTTTTTAATCCTTGGCCTGTAGGTAAGTATAATACCCCGATCAACCTTGTGTTTATCGACATGGAATACTAACGTAAATATTGTTTGTGCTCATTTTTACGCAGGTTTTCACAAGCGGTGTTTCGAATTGTGATGTTGTCGATCCAGGATCACCCAGATACACGCCCGATAAAAATTTAGAATCACAATATCAACTGGTTTCTAGAGAAATTGGTCTACTGAAAATGCTACAGGGAGCCGTTAAAAAGAATGTGCAAATGCCTGTTAAACCTAAACCTTGGGTCGATAAGATGACTTTAAAATAGAAATTTGTTGATACAGATACTCATGAATAGATTTTCATACGCAGATAATAGTTTTAATACTGAATGATTGTACCTAGATCTACCCAGTACCTACCAAATATAGCAAAAATAATTCATTATTAGATCATCTCTCACACATTGGAAATGTGTGTGTTTACCTATCTGTTATAATTGTTCAATCAAGAATAATTCATGAATCGAAAATTTTGGACGATTAAGTTGTGTCAGTGTGTCTTGCTTTTAAAGTTTTATTTGAATAAGTGAAGAGTTTGGGTATACCTATTCTGCTGAGAGAGAGAGATTTTCAGCTGCATTTGTCAGCTTCAATACTTGAAAAAATATGGAAAAAATTGCATAGTTTTTTGCAAAAGTGTTCTGCCTACAAAAAATAAATCCGAAAATTCGATCATATCATAAATAGGCATTCTTCAGATTACATTAAATGATTCAATTTGATTTACACGCCTCTTTTGAAACAATGATAGGTTAATATTGTGTACAATGTGCTTGGGAAAAAAATGTAAAAAGTACCACAAATGACACCCAAGATGAAGGAACATTCCTTCCAATCTCAAAAAATTGCGTAAAAAATTACAAATTTTTCAAATAAGTATCAATTGAAAGGATAAAAGTTTTACCAAGGAGTTTTCATATCATTCATCAGGATTCAAATTTTCTTCCATGGTGATTTCAAAATCCAAGTTAGAGACCGACTCACCCCTAAACCCTTTGATGCTCTTTCAAGTCGGAATTAATGTCATAGCTTTGAAGTAGTGGGCCTGTATACTTCGTCAAAGCGACATCAATTGAAATGGTTTGCAATTTATTGTGCTCCTATTGTCACTTGTCACTCACCATGCTCTGCTCATGTGTTATAACGATTTATTTCATTTTTCGTGAACAAAAGGACCGAAATTTATTACTTACGCGATCCTTATAATTTATAAAAAACGATAAAGGGAAAACAAATCAAGATGTCAATGTTTGTTGATTAATGCTGATAATTAAAAACATACACGCAGCTCAGAATTTCTTTATATACCTAAACGTACGAGTAGGATTTCGAGTAAGTTTGTGAATTTACTGTACCTAGGTAATTATCTGCAAGTCGTGTAATCATGTCTTTAAACTACAGTGTAATCTTTTTATGTACACTTTTGACCGTTTTGGTGAGTACAACTACAAAATCTGATTAATATTTTATAACTAAAACAGACGTAAGAGGCAGAAAGACTTCAAAAAAAAAAAAAAAAAAAAAAAAATGGAACTGAATTTATGTTTGTTAGAAATTATCAACATCGTTTAAAACATGTTTTAAACATAAAAAAATTTTTTTTTTGTGGTTTGTCAAGATGTTTCGATTATTTTCACTTTTGCTTTCTTTTTCCTAAAGTGAAGAAGAGTACTTATGTAGGTACCTCTTTTCTTACAGATTAGACGAAGAGAACATTTTATTTTATTTTTATTTTCTTATTTGACAAAATCTTTCAACAAAGGTTTATTTTTGGGTTCAAATAAAATGTTCATGGATAAGTACCTACCTACCTACCTAATTCTTAACATTTTGAGATTTGCGTATCATTTTAAAAATTTAATCATGCATGACATACTTTCAAAATTCAAGATAAAATTAAACACTTTTTCAAAACATAAGAGATGACCTGGCAAGTGTGAGTAACTGGTTGAAAATTTGTGTACCTATCCTAAATGCATGTTACTGAAAAAAAAAAAAAAAAAAAAAAAAAAAACAGATGAACATGTCCCTAATCTCGAAAATTGAAGAGGATTCAAAAAATTTTTAATAATTAAAAAGATGATAGGATAATTTTGTCAAAAAATGATTGAACATGTTCATCATCGCAAAATTTTGGGTTTTATTCATGTAATACTCAACACCGTGACCAAGCATTTACTTATTTCGTTTTTTTGTGTAAACGACTCTCACCCCTTCAACTTTCAAAACAGGCAACAAGTTCACCAAAAGTTTTTTATACTTATCCGAATTTTCACGCGTGAATAATTTAGAACTTGAATTATTTTCTAGTATCTAAGGTGATCCACAAGCATAGCCTAATATTTTATTGTTTTTGCTCAGATTTGCACGTGCGCCGGCTCAAATCGCAAACGTGCTGATCCAGGGTTGTTTGGAGATATGCCGAATGATACGCCAAATTACTATCCAGATCCACATGATGTTCAGGAGCTGAATTCTAGAGAGATTATAGGTCCGGACGGATATGGCACCTGGACGCAGGACCCTCCCAAGAAAGGGGGACTTCCTCCTGTTGATACTAACCCTTGGAATTAAAATACCTACGTAACACTTAAGAAGATTGTAATGAAAACTTTTTATGCTGTACGAACGTAAATATCGTAAAAAGCATCAATTATTAGAGTATCTCTCACATACTGGAAATACATATAGATATTATAATATTTCTTTCAATCATTCATGGAATGTGTGTTGGTCGAATATTAAGCCTATTAGTTTTGAGGATTTGAAACTTGTTCAACTGAACGTTTGTTGTTCAGCTTCAATGAAATGATTCATTGAAGCACATTTGTCGTATTAGGTATTTTGATCTCATGAACCCATTCTCAACCTGTGAGGTTAATTTAAAGGCCTTGTGGGCTCGTCAATGGCCTAATGAATATGAAAAATATTTAAAATAAACTTCCATTCCCAATCTGAAAAGATAAAAAATCAAATGAAGTTGAAAGTCGAAACCTTAAGAAGACATTTATGTATCTACGGAGTACAAATCCTACATTTTCTATGTTGCATCAAGTTTCAACTATCAAGTTGATATTGCCAG
Source organism: Planococcus citri (assembly GCF_950023065.1). Lineage (NCBI taxonomy): Eukaryota > Metazoa > Arthropoda > Insecta > Hemiptera > Pseudococcidae > Planococcus > Planococcus citri. The sequence goes on along the minus strand of NC_088678.1, from coordinate 35,853,325 downwards.
ATTTTAGTTAGGTAGGTAGTTATTGTCAAAAAATGACAGAAAGATTCATGCCATTTGGCCTTAGATCTGTGGGGATGAATATAATTCCGTATTTCAAAACCACTCTACAAAAATTTCTGGGAATCTTCGTAATGATTGGTACACAATCTTGTCATCAACAGAGAACCTTGAAAATATGACTAGTATAAATTATAAGTCGATTGATACCTATATAATGGCCTTGTTTTCACGATCACATCAAACCCTTCCGACTAAATATTACTCACTAGGCACCTCATATAAATTTTATTTGCATACATCGGCAGCCTTTTTACTGTACTATCATTAAAGAGAAAAATTAATAATATTTCCGATGTTTTTCGACTCAAACTGATAATTTAAAATGTTACATTGCCATGTTCCATCATACGCCGCTTTGATACTTTTTTCATAAAAAGGTATATAAGTAATTTCGAGTGGATATTTGTGCTCGTATATAACTGTATTCACGTAGTCATAGTTTAATCATGTCTTTGAAACTCAGAGTGACTTTTACCTGCGGACTTTTGGTAGTTTTGGTGAGTATCATACCCAAGTATGTACTTAATTATACAATATACAAGTGTATGAGATCCAATAAGATCTCCAATTAAAACCAATTGGGTAGTTGGGTACCTACCTAGATTTTTAATCAGATTCAATTTGATGCGATTTAAGCTACCCAACATTGAGTCAAATTGAATCCAAAACTTTTTTCTATGCCTGATTTGTTATTTTTTTTTAGCAATTTTAGCAAAAAGCGTGAAACGAACAAAATCAGAAGACGAAACAAACATTTTTTGTTCTTTTTCTTGATTTAAAACTTACTTTATCTGTTTTTCGAATATGATTTTTTTTTTGATAGTTTCTGTACTTTCTGTTGAGGTTAAACCTCACGTATAGGTACCTACTTGCCATAAAGAACATATATAACTTTATTTGTTTTTGTACAGAGTTGCATTGCTGGCGCCGTTCCGTCAAACGCAAATGTTGATGAGCCAGTCTTAAATGGGGGTACACCTGATGACTATCCAGCACCAGATTACGAACAGACTTCAAGAGACATTGCTGATGATATTATTCCGATGGCTAACCCTGAAAAAAATGGTTTTACTGTCCCTAGTCCTTGGAATCAGGATGACAGAAAGTAGAAAATGTGTTTCTATACTGTTGCTACGAAATAAGTGAATTTCCTACTAATAGAATAAGTTTTTACGCTGTATGAAATGTGACATCGTAATATGTATTACCAAATATCAGATCATCTCTATGAATGTCTAATACACTATAAGTTTATTCAACTATTGTAGATCGTAAATTATTATTTTAAATACAGTTGAATCTTTCTTCTAAAGTTTCTTATTAAAGACCATTATAATATTTGATATTCATGAAGGAGCCTTTACAACCTGCCAGATTTCAACTACGCTTCAGCTGAACTGCTGACGAAGTTTAGTTCACTCATGTCATCCAGACCTCAAAACCAAATTTTCAACTGACGGAGTTGATTTTTTGTTTTTTAGCGAATTTTTGAAATGTCGGAAATGACCCATTCGTGTAACTTACTGATTTTCTACAAAAAGAGGGAATACTTAACTTATTCAAGCCAAACTGAAGCCTCTGGCGAAAGTTTAGATAAATTTCATCAGCGATTTCAAATTGCTCCGGAAAGCGCTATAATCAAGTTTGATAGCTGAAAATTTAATTTTGTCATAAGTGTGACATCTTGAATCGTTTAGCTCAGATGAATCAACAATTCGAGATAATGGATTGAACATTTTTTTTTTACGAGTTAAAAATTTAAATCCAAAATTGTCAATTTTTGCTACAAATTACGCAAAATCTTTTCCCTTTCTGTTTTATATTGTGGATACTCCGAATCGATCGCTACTAGGTATTTTCGAGCCGATCCGAAGCCTCCAGCAATTCAAATTGCTCCAGAAAGCATTGCAATCAACTCTGGCAGTTGAAAATTAAATCCTGTCATAAGTTTGATGCTCTGAATAGATTACAGCAGGTGAATCACAAATGTGGGGTAACGAGTTGAAAAATGTATGGTATCTACTCATTTGAATGTTGAAAAGCATTCAAATTTACTGAAAAAAATTCATCTAAAATCAACACAAAAACACTCATCACATCACAAAAAATTCATTTGAAATGAAAAAAATCCATTCAAAATCACAACAAAAAAAATAGGTATGTATTTGAAATCAACACAAAAAACTCATTCAAAATAACAATGAACCGAAAAAAATTTTAATTCACTGTGAAAAAACATCTGAAAACAAAAACACTCACCCACTCTGAAAAAATTTATTTAAAATGAAAAAAATTTCATCCAAAATCTCACAACAAAAAATTGTATGAAATCACCATAAAAACCCAATTCAAAATAATAATTTTTAAAAATCATTTAATTTCAGTGTGAATAAAATCCATTCAAAATTACAAGAAAAAAATTCATTTAAAATCACCATATAAAAAACGTCTTCAAAATCATTGCGATTAAATTTTCAGTCGCCGAAGTTGATTACAATGCCTTGTACATAGAACGATGTGAAACTACTGAAAAAAGTTGACTTTTGCCGGAGGTTCCAGGTTGGCTCAAAAGTGGTGGTAGGGTAATCACTAATCAACTTCAGCGAATAAACCGATTTTCTCATTCTAATCATCATAAGCGTTTACTCTTTTTGTGTGTAGAAAATTAATGTAATTATAATTACCAAGGAATAGAAATAAACCATTCCCAACATTATTAAAAATTCGCCAAAAATCAAACAATAAAATTCGACAACTCCAAATTTTGGTTCTGAGATAAGTATATGTGACAACTGCTGAATCGAAGTGGACCGATTGTAAAGTTTTCTAGTCAGCGTTGTATGATAATGAAAAGATTAACTGGAATGGTCCATCAACTGTGCGGATGTAACTGAAGTATAGCATCTCGTTATCGGATGTAAATGAGTATTTCTTTATCACACCAGGTCGGGTCGGTCAAAGTTGCTTTAAAAAAAAACAACAACAACAAGAGATACCGACTATTTTTTCATTTTTATGTAAATTGAAAGAAAACTCAAAAATTGAATGAAAAATTCCGAATTTTCAGCAGCCGATTACGATCTACAATAAACGAATTGCTAATGAATATTTCTCCGAAGTTTTTTTGTCCACTTGTTAAACAAAACTATAGTGCTATGAATCATGTTGGACGTATTTTCTACCTTTTTATTTTAAGGGGCAAACATTTTAGAACAATTATCTTTCCTTATTCATGTACGTAGGTAGGTCGGTACTAACAAATTACGAATTATGTATGGCAAAGTAGATGGAGCCTTATCGACTTCTCACTGACACCTTCCACGTCAATTTAGGTACCTATATTGATTAATGATATGACACTCGAATAACAATCTACCTATGGTTTCACTATCAGTGTGATGGGCAAAAATTTTGAAATTTTTCGTCTCTTTAAATTTGTATTAACAATGTTCGCTCCTTAAAGTAAAAAAGTAGGCAACATGTTTAGCATGGAAGATGATGAACAGCTACATGCACTAGCATAAGTGGGTCTAGGTAAATTACTACTCGTTCCGATTGTATTTCAAAAATGTGAGTAATTAAGTATTTTGAGATTTTTAGCAGGTGAGCACGAAGAGGATTTTTTGTGAATTAAGTACCTGGACCTACACACATCACTGCTGTGTTGGTATTCAGAAAATGGACTGTTAAAAGGAGCACATGAGTTTAAATTTTATGCTTTCTCAGCTCGATAGGTCAATTGGACAACTGCAAGTAAGTTAGTCAATGGTCCAAACAATGTGAAAAATCATGATGAGCCTCTCTCCCTCTAGAGTAATTTACAAAGACTTTAAGACCAGTCAACGTCAAAAAATTGTGAAAAATTCGCATCATTTGTCCTTAAAATGACATTGAAAAAATGGGCAACTTTATAATGACTTTTTTTGAGTTTTTCGAAAATTTTGAAGAAGTTTAGGAAGGAAATCTTTTTTATTTTTTAATTATTCTATTAAACAATAAAAAATTTTAAAAAGTAGTCGCCTTAAAAATGCATTTCAAAAACCACGATTAGAAATTTTAAAGTCCGCAAATTTGAGCGCTTGATCTTCAAAATTTTCAGATAAATAATACATGTATTCTCAAAGTTTAAGATGTATAGCAATCTCACCTGGAAATTCAAAGCTATACCAACGTTATTCCTAATGATTAACAGTTCATCAAACCACCACGAATATGAAAATTTCATTCCAGTACGCGACAGGAAATTATTTCAAGGTCAATTTTTAGGTTTCACGATTAACCTTCGTGGCAGTCGCAGAAGTTTGACATTTTCGGCATTTTTATTGATTTGTTTTCATGTATCATTGTCAACAGTTGCACTTGGAGTTCATTTTCATAATTTATTTCAATTTTCACTCAAATTTTGCGTCATTAATTGCTGCACTTGTTGGCGGTGTCATTAGAAACAAATTTATTGTAGCGCTGTTGATGTTGTTGTGTTTTGTTGACTTCAATAATTATTAGACACTTAAATTCATGTAATTATTCCATCATTCATAAAGTGAATAATGGTACCTATCTGGATTGACGCATTTTATTTATCGTAAAAACGTGACATTCAAATAATTTGAATTTTGAAAACGAGAATTCTTTTATGCGCAAATACAGTCTACCTACAATGAAATATTTTATGCCATGGCGAGCTGAATAGTGTCAAAGTATATAGAATTACCTATAAGCATTTGCTATTCCTTTTTGCAGAAAGAAATTCTTATCGAAAAATGAAAAATAAATTAAATGTTAGCTCCTTGAACAAAACCTAGATGAACGGAATTTAAGAAAGGGTGTAGTCGAAGTTAAGAGGTGAAATCATTCCTCCCCCCCCCCCAGGATTTCCTTTCTAACCGCGTCAGATCATGTCCAATTGATATAAAAACATTTTCCCGGAATTTTCAATTTCCACCATCAGACTTTTTTTTTCACTTTTTTCATCTCTCTCCATCCTTCTCAGGAATTTCGACTCTCACGAATTTCAAGTCCAGGCTAACTGAAATCCCTTCAATACAACATTAAAGACTGAATAGATACCTACTGGTTTAAAAAAAAGAAGGAAAAATATATGTAAGACATGCGTAAAATTGATAAAAGTGGACTTCTTTGGAGTTCTAGATTCCTAAAATAGATTTTGTGAGCGGCTATATCCTCAATCCCAGAATCATGTTTAGACATTCAGTTGAACTAATACCTGCAGATGAGATCAAGTTGGATGGAGCTATATAGTTGGGATATTTGGATCCGATTGCATCTGCAATTCAATCAGATCTAATCACATCCGTATTCGATCCGAAAAATGGTGCGATCCGAACAGATTTGCATAGATCCTTATTCAGATCAGATTAGATCCAATTAGATCAAAACGGATCTGCTCACATCACACAATTTTTTGGATAAAATTGAATGTGATTGAAATGATCTGGTTTAATCTATGTATAATTAGTTCATCCGATTTGATCCAAATTGTTCTAAATCTTACTAAGTAATCCTTGTAATATCGGATCTCATCGGATATATATACTTAGCTACTTACTTAGGTAAGAACTTATGCATGCTGTTCCAATTTGACAAACATTTTTCTGAATCCTGGATTAATTTGGATTTGAAACATTTTTCCTAGGTGTTTACAATGCAAATAGGTAACAAGTAATAACAACTTTTCTTTTGTAATTAATTACACTAATTCTATCTGAAAAACACAGGTACCTACCTCCGGTTGTTGCAGCAATTGTGCCGGTTGAAGTAACCATTAAAAATGATTCACATTGTTAATAGTTTATTTTTTATTTTTTTTCATTTAGGTACCTAGGATAAATAAATTACCAAATATTGTTTTGATGATTTGATACACCGCTGTATAAAATAGATAAGCCTATGTAGGTACTTTTCAAATGAACGATTAAATTGTGTTGGTCGCAGTGCGACAGAATAAGATGTAGACCACTGCCTGCGTTCTAAGACCTCTTTTTCAACTCTTTTTCTTTACCTCTCTAATTGCATACATACTCGATAGTAAAATCATGACTCTCAAACTGAGTTTAATTTCCTTTTGCAGATCTTTTTTTACTTCGGAAAAATGCAGATAGGTACCTAGGCTACCTACGTAATAGAGTATCGCGTCCGATCGCAAAACAAAGTTCATTTTTGGAACCAGCGTGCTCAAGTTAGTCAGAAAACGACATTGAAATTGCGAAATTTGACAACTTTTTTTCAAGTCAATTTTGCTTTCAAAAAAAGCCTGTTTGCGAGAGAATGGAGGGATCTGGTGAAAATCTGACGCCGGCAATGAATTCGCCGTCCCAAAAAACTCCCTGGACCCGATTTTCAACTCGATTGGCGAGTAAAAGTTTTTTTTCCCAAAAAAATGTATGAACATACCCTTTGGATTTTTTGGATTTTTTTGATTTTCAAAAAAGTCGAGCAAAGGGTCGTTTTCGACTAATTCGAGCAAGCCCAGTTCGAATCTTATGTCCATGTTAGTTGTACACCTTTCCTTCAGCGAGAAATCACGAATATCACGCCTAATACGAGTCCGATCGCAAAACAAAGTTCATTTTTGGAATCAGCGTGCTCAAATTAGTCAGAAAACGACATTAAAATAGCGAAATTTGACAACTTTTTTCCAAGTCAATTTTGATGACAAAAAGAGCCATTTTTGAGAGAATGGAAGGCTCTGGTGAAAATCTGACGCCGGCAATGAATTTGCCGTCCCAAAAAACCCCCTGGACCTGATTTTCAACTCGATTGGCGGGTAAAAGTTTTTTTTCCAAAAAAATGTATGAACATGCCCCTTTGGATTTTTTGGATTTTTTTGATTTTCAAAGAAGTCGAGCAAAGGGTCGTTTTCGACTAATTCGAGCAAGCCCAGTTCGTATCTTGTGTCCATTTTAGTCGTACGCCTTTCCTTCAGCGAGAAATCACGAATATCTGAGCCTAATACGACACATAGGTATCTACAAATCATTTTAAGATCTTTTAAAATCATGCTAAAAATGCCCTTGACAAGGCGTAAGAAAAATTTCAAGTTTTCACGTCAATTACTAACCTTCTTATCCCGGTGAGAGCTCCAAATTTAAAATTGTTTCAGTGTTTAAAAATTTTAAAAAATTTATTCATGTGGTCTCTTTTCTCAGTACTTCATATCATCACAGAAAAGCTCAAATCTCATTTTTGTCATGTTCAGAACTTTTCAAAATACTTACTTAATACCAACCTAGTTCTTACTTTCAAAGTATGGTAATTTTGTAACTATAGGTATCCCTTTAAGATAGTATAATTAGGAATTAGGATTGAACCACTATTTTACATTTACTTATATTGATATGTAGTTCATATGATTGTGTACTTATCAAAAGATCACCCAAACTAAAAAAAAATGAGTTTTTTTCAAAACAAATGAAAATTTTCTAAAATGCTTTACATGTTTGTGATGAGCAGGAATGCCCTCACTACCTGGTAGTTATTCTCGTAATTTCCCCTTAAGAGATGCTTTTGTACACGTTTTTCTAGCAGAGTCTGCGCTTTATACTTGTATACTGGAAGTATGGTAACGTGGTAACCTCCTTAACGATAGTAGGATCGATGATTTCGAAGATTATAGGATCCTTGCTTATAACTATAGGGTCCCTCTTTAAAATATACGACCTACTAAATGGTCATTTTCTCCCACCAAATGGCCTTGGTGCTCGCCAAACGATCTTTAAGCACAAAGTTAGGTGCTTGAGGCGGAGTGAATCGCTTGTAACAAAGAAATGAACCTCTACCTACCTATTCTGTTCATTTTGCGTAATCCATACCTAATATCTTTAAAATTAATGAGGGCGCCAAATATTTTGATTTAAAAATTATTGTTTTTCTTGATTTTTAAACAAGAAAATTAAAAATTTCCAGCCAAAATTTCGAATATTTGGATCTACGCAATTTTTTCTGTGAAGTGAGAAAAGAGGGGGTTCGCAGGGAAGTTTACTACCTATTCGTCATACTTTGAAATATTATATTACGTTTATATTCCCGTATAATCCTCCTCCCACAACTACACTTAATGAGCTGGTTTTAATGCTTTATTGCTTTTTTGCGAATGTCAACATTGCAGCTGGAAATTTACATAGTTTTTTTTTGGTAATTTATTTCAATTTACCGTTCCTTTGAAAATCATCACCTACGTGTATTGCAGCTATGGTGCTGTTTTATGGGATCATTTAAAAAAATTACTCATTGTTAATTGTTTTTCTGACTTGAATTGATAATTGAAACATGGTTTTGATGATTTGACGCGCCGCTTCGAAAATTGAAATGATCTTTTGTATATAAACGAATAAAATGTGCGAGTCAATACAGTGTTTATTTGAACCAAGAGTAAAATCATATCTCTCAACATGAATACAATTTTCTTCTGCGGATTCTTCTTGTCTGCTTTGGTGAGTACCTACTCGTACTTATTGAAATATGTACATTTTCCTACGCATACTTATGATTCAAAACAAACTACAGGGTGTTCCAGAATAACCTTTCACATTTTGGTAACCACTGATCTGTGTTCAAGTGGAGCTAGGGGAATGGTAAAGGCGGTTCTAGGTAGCCAAAGCATGCCGAATTATGTTTCAATAGTTATTTTTTGCCCTGGAGAAGTAGATGGCTGTACAGTGTGCTTTTACTGTGAAGGCCTTTTTTAAAAATAAAGGTTCCTGTAACTCTTTACTCCTTACTCATCAGTAACGAAGCTCATTTTTATCTAAATGGTGAAGTGAATAATTGGAATGTGCGCTTCTAGTGTACAAAGAATCAGTTGATAATACTTGAGAAACATCTAAACCTCCGCCAAGTTGACTGTTTGGTTGGGCGTGGCTAAATTCGGTATAGTGGGACCATGTGTGTTTAACGAAACAGTAACGGTGAGGGGTAAGGCAAAATGTTAAACGAGTTTCTTGTTCCAAACTAAAAGACAGACGCGATGTAATAGAGTTACTTACTTCCTTCCAACATGTTGGAACTACCAGGGATGTACACATATGTTTAGCGCGTGAGCACTTCGGTCATCAAATAATTTTGTTATGGTCGACGTGTTGAACCAGAAATTTAATGGCCACCTTGATCCCCTGACTTTTCAGCCTGCGATTTTTTTTTATGGAGTTATTCCAAGTCAAAAGTGTATCGAGATAAATCTAGGACTCTGAAACAGCTTCTAGGTTCATGAGTCGCAACTGATTGGAAGAGAAGTGTTCAATAATTTGAAAAAATGTTTGGTTGAATGTGTCAAAAATGAAGGAAAATATCTCGATGGAAAAATTTTTAAAACTTCATTTTTAATGAAAACTCAAATATACAGTCTAAAAACGGCATATTTCTACTTCATTTTGGTTGTAAAAGAATTTTTGTAAACATTTTTCTCTCAGAGTAATAAAAAAAACAAATGTGAAAGGTTATTCTGGAACACCCTGTATGACCATAGGGATACTAATAAGTTTATTGTTTATTTTTTTAGGCATGTGCTAATAGCGCACCATCACCCACTATTCGCCAGCACGTATTGGCCGAAAGTAATCCGGATCTTCCAATGGCTTTTCAAGATTCCTCAACTACGCGCCAATCAGTGACGACCGTCGATACTGAAACAAAAAAAGACGAAAGTATCATAACCGCCGCTAATGAATCAGAACAGCTGGATAATCCTGAAGGAGGTAGCTTGTCGAAATCAGAATACCTTGTCCCAAGAGACTTGGAAGTAGGAGTGAATACGCATCAATCTAAACATAGTAAAGTCAGACAAGGTCGCCAACATGCTGATACTGGTTATGATTATGAAAGTGCCCAACTTATTGATGGTGCAGAAGGAGAGTTTCTTTTTAAAAAATAACCAGTCCAGCTGAGGCTTCTGAAGTCTTTTGCGCACTTATAGACGGTTCGATAGGCTAAGATTCCTGGTAGATCATTCAATGGAAGTTGGCTGTTTTCCTTCGTCGTTGGATATTTATTATTTAGGTACTGTCGATATTGTTAATTTTAAGCAATGATTATTTTTATCCATTTTTCAACTTAGGTTGATTATTGCTCTGTGTAATTTTTTCATTAGCAAATTCCTTTATTTTTTTATTAATGATCATTAAAATAAACCAACTTAATAACTATACACGATGATTTCATTTTTATTCAACCATTCTCCTATACAACTTTTGTAGACCATTTTATTAACTACAATCACAACATCTTGAGTTCGAAAACGCTAAATTGCTGAGAAATGAAGTTATAAGTGCATAAACATTTATTGAAGATAGAGTGGGGGGAAACATATTCTTGATTTTTACAAAAGTTGGTGAAGAAGTTTAGCTTTGATAGGAAGACAACCCAGAAACATTTTTGAGTCCGCTGGCCGAACAGGAAGCTGAGCCAGGAGTCCTCAAAGCAGCGTCATTTTTAAAAAACTCGTGGTCTTTGGCCATTTCTCAGGTACCTACCTGCTATTTAAATATACGAGTACAGAACCGTAGTCCAACCCCCCGTAAAATTCGAATTGTGTTTCTGACCTATTGACATTGAAACTCAATAGGTACCTTTTTTATTCTCTACAATCGACTTGTTCATTGGTGGATCGTGAAAATTTCAATTTCTTATCAATGTCATTGAATGTCACAGCTCTTTTAACACGTCGAAATACCCCGATACCATACTTTATAAGGCCATTTCTATGTATTAAATTGTCCACATTTTTTTTTGCTTTGATAATTTTTTCAACCACCCACCAAAATAAATGAAAAAATAATTATGAATTTTGAAATTTTCATCAAAATATGGTCGAAGAAAAGACGTCGTCGAAGTTCAGAAACTCAAATTGAACCTTATTTGTACCCTGTAAAATGGTAAAAAATCACGTGTTTTTCAATAATGGCCCCACTTTGAGAACCCCTACCTCTACCCCTTGCAAGGCTTTGAGACTCGTTGAGATTTTTCTGCGTAGTTTCCCCACTCAAAATAAACTTCTTTGATATTTATTGTCAAAATCCACAGCATTTTTATTTTTCACTCCGTCTGATTTCTTGAAAAAAATATATTTTTTTTTCAATTTTCAAGAGTTTTTAAATTTTTCCAGGCCCACTTTACGAATGCGTTTTACTCCCAAAAGCAGTAAAACTTATAAACATTGCGTTTTTCATATGCTTACTTGAGCTGAATTGCAGAACTTGCGTTTCCAAAAGTTATGGTAATCCTCCTTCTGGCTTCTTTAGGAAATTTTTTTTCTTTTCTCAATTTTCAAGAATTCGTGAATTTGTTGATCCTGCTTTATTCAGGTATGACTCCTGAAAGTAGCAAAAACTGATTAGGTGAGTAATATTGTGTTTTTCCTTCATCAGATATTAACTATTTTAACGTTTATTTTTTTTTTAAATGTACCTAAGTATCTGGAAAATTGACTCTAATTTCACCGCTAAATTACTCGTAATAACAATTAGGATTATTGTATTAGGCTAAACTTCAAAAATTTGCGATCAAATGATTTTTTTTTCATTTCGGTACTAGAGCTTCATTCCCGATTTTTTAACGATGTTGCGAATGTTTAAATTTGCCTAAATTTAAGGTAATTTTCATTGGAGATAGATGCCGAAAATCATTAGGTAGGTACATATATTTGACTTAAATTGACGATTAAAACATTGTTTATGAAACACAGCAGTGCAATGAAGTCTTCTATGTAAACGAATGATTACCTCCTCGTGCGTATGTAGATTGACAATTACTTTTTTTTTTTTTTTTTTGAACATATGATGATGTCGATTCACTGTAGTTCATCTTTTGTCTGCCTTTGCGGATTACTCGCTACTTTGGTAAGTTCATCGAAAAATGTTGAATGATTCTGCAGCGTATCTCATTTTGATTAAAAACTAAAGTTATAAATTTTACAAATACCAATATTAATTGTTTATAGATCTGTACCTATGGCGCGCCAACAGACATCGATCAGCAGAAAATGGTTGAAATTCCACACGATGTTGAACAAGGGTTGAATCCCCAAGAGAATGATATGACCAAACATGTTTCATCCGAAGGAAATAACTTTGAAAATATTTTAGTTCCAAGAGCACTTAGAACTTATGGATTTGATGAGGAGGACCATAAAACGTACTTTGAAAATTATGATGATTGTTGTAGTCCCTCCTGTATTATAAAAATTGGTGCAGAAGCCAATAATGGGTTCAAGATGAATTTCCTATTTAGTGGCAAAAACGCTTGATAAAAAATTGCCGAATACTTCGGGTCGAAATGTTTTATTTTTTTGATTGACATGTTTCTTTTAATTCGCTGGTATAGGGATTTGACAAGACAACTGTCGCGATCTAGGAAATGGTAGTCAAAAACACCGGAACTAACGAAAGGTCCCGTTGTTATCAGCAATTTTCAACAATTTTCCTTCAATTTTCACAACATTACATTCCAATGTTTATACTGGGACCTTTCATCAGCCAATCATAAACAAGGCGACACTAGCGCGGCGCACCTCTGTCAAGTTCCTATTATGGATTCGGTGCGTTTGTTAAACGTGTTAATTAATTCGATGTGAGTTGATATTTATGCTTTTATCTCAAAGTAATACCAAGGCAAAATTTTTGGGTCTTGTCATATCTAATCTGGTCTGATCCGATTTAATAAGATTTGATCAGATCCAATCAGGTCTCTTGTATTGTATGTATCTGATCAGGTACGGGCAGATCTAATTTAATTAAAACTTCATTAGATCTCAACAGCTCCGATCAGATTCAATCAATTTACACTGGGATCTTGCAAATGTAAAATAAGTAGGTACTTTTCTACTTAGTTAAAATTTTACTACTTTAAAATCAATTAGGTAAGGCTTTATATTTTATATATAAAATTGGTGAAATATATTAATTACTATCAATTCGAAGAGAAGAAAAATATCATTCATTCAATGTAATAGAATAAGTAGTCACTGAAAGAGGGTTTTGCGTTTACGTATGAACCTTACCTCAGAACCAAATTTTGAGCTGGCGAATTTGACTTTTTGTGAATTTTTGAAAATGGTGGAAGTAGCTAAACAAAGCCTATTAACTTTTTACAAAAAGAGTACATTTCCTGGTGAAAATTTGGAAATTGATTTCTATTATAAAGTTGACCTTCTTTCCTCCTTCCAAAAAAATCTATAGCGATCATTTTCGAGTCGATCTTGTTTCTTGAGCCTCCGTCAAAAGTTAACTTTTCTTCAGTAAAAATGAATGCGAATAGAAAATATGAGGCGACGAGTGAAATGAGTATATTTTTTTGCAAAACAAAAATCTCAGATTTTAAGAAATTATAAAATCGCTTGGTTTTACAAAAAATACGTAGGCATTATTCTATAGATGATTTCGAAATGTTTTTCTAGTTTGCGATTTTCAATTAGCAAAAAAACTGGTTTTTTACTTCTCTATCTTTGTGGCCAACAATGAAAAATTCTTTTAAAAAAATCACTAAATAAGTAGGTAGATACCTACCTAATACCTATAGTTTTTGTTTTCCTATGCATCTGAATCTTGAGTACCCACCTATTCCAGTTTCAACTTTCCTCTCCAAAATGACCCAATAACCATTTGGGATAGCTATCAAAAATCATTTTAATTTGTAATTTCTTTCAAATAGATATAAGTTTCTAAAAACAATCTAAAAGTCTTATCTGGCTTTTCCCCTAAAAATTTCGACAATAATTAAATTACCTGGATGCTCGATTGAAATAAGCAACTTTAATACTCACAAAATTAATGTAACAAAGAAATTGCGGAAAAAATGCACACACGTAATAAAAAAGATCAGATTTTTGGATACTTACTTTTCAAGGGAGAGAAAGAGAGATGATGATGAAGAATCGTTCACAGATGATGCTCATTTTTTATTGGTAAAAATATTTATTTCACATTTCATTCATACAGGCCGGCACCAGATATCGAAAATCATTACATCTGAAATCCAAGTGTTGTGCATTGACGTCATAAAATAAAGAAATTGTTTATTTTTTTAATACGTTTTGTTGACTTTAATTGCCAATTGAAACACGATTGTTTTGATGAACCGTGTTAAATGCCTACGAGTAATATGAAATTCTTCTTTATAACGAATAAATTATGTTCATTAATGAAGAATTTATTTACCTAATTCATCATTAAATTCAACTGTGTCAATTAAGACTAGTTCGACTTTTTTTCGCGTTTAAGTATATTTTTTCCATTTAAGTGAGCACATTAGGTACATTGAATTCTGAATAGGCACCCTCAGGCTGCGGAATGGCTCAAAACTATGGTTGTTGGTGTGTTGGAGTTGAATTAAATAAATTATTCGCATTGGTTTACTTTTACTCAAAAATATGATATTTCATGAAAAACTACAAAAAATGTCATTAAAACAAACTTCCTTAAATTTTAAATTTTCAAAAATTTTCCAAAAATCCAAAAATGAACTCTGGTACCCGAAATTTTAGTTACGGTGAGGTTGTTTTAGTATGTACATGCTGTTTTGATCTACTTGTAGTACTTGTACGTAGCTTGGTGCTTAAGCTCGTAGTTTCGTTCAAATCGGAAAATGCCATTTCAAAAGATTCCCTTGTACGAAACTTAAGCTATCCTTCTGAAGTAATTCCAGAATGCTGGGAAAAATCCGCATGTGTCTGGGGGCTCTAGATCGGTTTGAAAGTGGTCGTAATTGACACAAGGGATCAACGTTAAACAGTAAAGAGGGTTTTGAGTGCATGATTTTCTGCAGAAATCGGCGACTTTGGATTTTTTTCAGGAACGAGGTTTTTCAAATTGTAAGAAATACATTTTTCAGTGAAAAAACCTTTTCACTAACAGGTGAACGAATTTTTATTTTTTTGTTGTAAGTGTAATTTTTATCATCTTTTTTATGAAATACGTCAGAAAGAGGTCAAAATAAGACAACTGAATAAATTTAAACTTTTTTTGATGTTTGAAATTGAAAAATTTTCGAATTTTGATTTTTTTGTGAGGAGTTTATTTCATCGAGTTAAAGGGGTTTTTTAACTTTTTCAACAGATGCGTAAAAGTAGGGGTCAAATAGGTCAACTTCACCTATCAAAACTTTTTTCATGTTTTAAATCAAAAAATCGCAATTTTTTTGCAAACTTTAAATTTTTTCAAAAATCAATATTGCAACATGGTACCATCCCAATTTTTTATATGTTGTTCTCAGCATGAAAAGTTGTCCATAATATATTTTTTATTTTTTTCAGAATTTTTGAGAGTCGGAACGATATGAAAACTGCGTTTTGAAACTTTTTGAGCTCATTTTTTGTACGAAAAAAAGTGGCAACACTAATTTTTATTATATCACCAAAAAGCCTTTCAAAACCCCTAACTATGGGAAAATGTTCCATTTTAGTAGGTATCGCGGTTATCGAGTAATCCACTGCTGAAATGGATGATATTTTAGGTTGACTGAAAACTTTGACACCCACTGGCTGCCTCTAAAAAAGGGCTAGAGAGCTGCGACTTGCGCCATTGGTCATCCTTTTAAAAGGTCTTTCCACAGGAAAAGTTTCAAAAAAATCGCTGAACCCCCCTACCACTTCTTGGTCCAATTGACGTGGAATGACCCTGTACCTAGGCTGGAACAAATCTCTCAGAAAGTTTTAGGCCCCCATCTTCTTTCCTCCATTTTGCGCGTACAGCTCCCATAAAGTAAATAACCTCATCAACGAGCATAATTTATTCCCTTATAAGAGAGTTTTTATGTCAAGTCGGCTCGTCAAAACAACATTTAAATTGTCAATTGAAGTGAACGTAATGTATTATTTTACAAAATGAATAATTTTTCACCTTTTTGATAATGATATTGTACAACGCACAAGCATGTGTTAAACGTAATGATTTTTTTGCGGTGGTATGAAAAATGAAATAAATTATCAGAGAGTGGGTTGATATGACACCTCACATGTGCCAATAGCAATAACAATGACTAATGAAATTACATACTTCTATAACTTTTTGAATTCAAGTGTTTTACTGCAAAACACAGTTATGTACTCAGACCTACTCGAAGTAAAAACTATCATGATATTACCTACTCATATTTTTTTCAAAGGGCCTCTTTGGTCACTGAGATACCGCGATTTTGTCCATTTTTAAACCAAACCATGAAAACCGATTACATATTTTCCGTAGAATCAAATGTTTCATAAAACTGAACGTGATTCCGGAAAATTTGGTTGAATGATTGAGCAACTTTCATTATGTTTTAGGACCCAGTCATTAGTGGGAAAATGGGCACCAGCCTACAATTACCTACAAATTTTTGAATGTCGAAAAAGTGCTATAGGTAAGTAGGGGTATCTACCTAAACTCTTGAACAGTAAAAGGTCATTTTTGAACCATTTTTTTTTTTTTAATCCCGTAAAATCTGGAAAATTGCAGTTGCCCATGATTCATATTTCTTAAAACTTTGTAAACAGTTACCATTTACCATGTATTTTTTCAAATAAATTATTCCAAAATTTGGAGCTTGATTTGTAAAGGGTTGCACTTTGCAGAAGTACCTATGGGTTGGTACCTATAGTTGATGAAATACTTTGTTAGAAGGAACATTACAATTCAAAAGTTTGTAATTTCATTAGTCACATTGTTATTGCTATAGGTACACATAAACAGGTGTCATTTAACACGTTCTCTAATAATTTATTTCATTTTTCACCCAGCTGCAAAAAATCATCATGTCTGCTGCACTTGTGGTGTAAGCACATTGTGGTATCATCAAAGGAAAAAATTATTCACTTTGTTAATACGTTTTGTCGACATTAATTGACAGTTGAAATGTTTTGACGAGCCGCCTTGATTTGAAAACACACTCTTACGTAATGGAATAAATTACGCTTGCTGACGAAGAGTTTATTTACCTACTTTACTGAGGAATCATATGGTTAAAAATGAGTTTAACCTTCTTTTGAGTGAAGGTAGGTACACACCTTTTCACCGGTTGGGTGAGTACATTTATGTATATTACATTAAATTCAAGCGTAGATTGGGTAAATGGGCAGGTATTTTTTTATTCATTTTCAATTTTTGGACAGATGATTGTAACAAACAGCAATCCAGTAGTCACTATTTTTGGACAATCAAAAGCAATAAGTAAGTGTCTCACATCAGATGCATCCTCAGTAGACCAACACTGAGCTACCATAATAGAACATGAAATACTGTTATCAGATGCATTAATTGAATTTTGAAGAGAAATATGAAAATGGAATCCATTCATAGATCAATCATTTTTTCTCTGTAAACAGCCAGAAGTGGGGGGGGGGCTGAGTCACATTT
Source organism: Planococcus citri (assembly GCF_950023065.1). Classification (NCBI taxonomy): domain Eukaryota; kingdom Metazoa; phylum Arthropoda; class Insecta; order Hemiptera; family Pseudococcidae; genus Planococcus; species Planococcus citri. Next base: position 35,835,929 of record NC_088678.1, on the reverse strand, counting down.
TTTTCTCTGTGAACAGTCAGAAGTGGCGGGCTGAGTCAGAAATTGAAAAAACGAGGAGAGATTCAAGTCTGAGTGATCAACTATATGTATGTACCAAATAAAATAGGGCAGGGGGTATAATTTAAAGGATAAAATTTTGATATCAATAACATGATCACCTCACGAGATGTCACCTTATATAAATAAATTTTCATAGATCTGGGATGAAATAAATATGGAAAAACGTACTCATTCTGAAGTTCAAAATCAAAAACCTCTTATCTTATGGCCGAAAGAAAATTTCCTACCTATAGAGCTACTTATTGACTGAGAGACTGAGACACCGATTAAAGTATGATTCCCAAAGACAAAATTTTTTTAATGATTATTTGTTTTGTATAGGTACAGACTATAGACACTGGAACTACAAGATGCACAACTGCTGGTCACAGCGGCGGTAAGGGGAATCACGTAAGATTTCGTGAAAAGTATTTCCAAACAGTCCCTGTAAAGGCGCTGATCGTTGTTTCCCTACTGGACGACGCGGGTGTTGGCACGGCAAGGGGAAGTATTTATGAGCAATAGTTTCAGTGGTTTGCTCGCTAGAGGCACTGATCATCGTTTCCCTAATAGAAGACGCGGGTGTTGGCGCGGTGTGGGGAATGAAAAAACTTTTTACCGGATCCCCTAACGTCAGTGCCCAGTGCTCACCACTCCACCAGTTGTTAATCTTGTAGTTCCAGTGTCTATAGTTCAGACATAATGGCTAATGTATACCTAAGTGATGATTGGTTTGTAACATGCCCATAAGGGTAAGGGCGCCTAATATGGACAGGTTTTATGTTTTTGATTGCCGTGGCCGCTGTAATTGAGCTAAAAACTTGGTTGATAGCTCAAAATGTACCTACATCTATCTAATTTCATATTCCTAAGCCTCAACATTTTTGAGATATTTCAAGTGTGTCAAAAATATCGTTTTCTGAAAAATGTCAAAAATCAAAAAATATTGTCTAATCCAACAAATGTACCTACACCAGTCCATATTAGGCTACCCCCCACAACTTTGAACTTTGAAAAATTGTAAGTAGGTGTATGTATCTTGAATAATTTCTAGATTGTCTTGATTGATTTAAAAAACTTCACCACTTCTTAATAACAATAATAAAAAACATTATAGGGTGTCCCTGGAAAATTTTTCGAGAAGCTGAATTTTTTCGAAACGCATGAAAAAAATTGCGACGTTCTCAATTTCGTTTTTCCCTCTAGAATCGCGAATTTTGGATTTATGGAGTTGATTTGGTCGCATTGTGTTTTTCTGTGAAAAATACATCATATTAAGCTTATTCCTGCCAGGTAGTGCTAATAACCACCGAGATTGGGTGTCAGTTCATATTAGACGCCCTTACCCTTACTTGTAAAATAAACGTTAAAAATGATCAGGTCTGGAATTTTCATGAAAATTTGGGTGGAAGGATAAAGAATATAGCGTGCCTTATGAAATTCGACAATCGCAAGAGAATAACCAATAAAATAGATGGTTATCATTTTAAATAACTGAGTTTCATCAATGAGAAAATATTGCATTTATTGTCTACAAAAATCGTTTGCATAAAACAACTAAGTGAGCCTAATTTTCATTTCACCGAAAGGACTCTTCCACACCTGGGTTTTTAAAAATGTACATTTTCGGTGTCTACTGTCTATCCGAATGTACCAATTAGTGGTTATCAGTAGAACCATGGGGGGTAAAAACTGTACCTGAATGTCCGTTGCAAAATGACCGCGAATGTCCCAAAAAGTGTATCTGAATGTCCGTTTGGATTTTTGCACTTACATGGGTTTCTAAAGTAGGTATGTACTTCTGTTGAATATAATGTACTTCAAAAATTTTTCTTGGCAAATATTTCGCATTAATTAATAAATGCTAAATTGTAGACAGATATCATTCCTGAAACCGGGGAAATATATTGTTAGGCAGTGGTTCCAATTTTTAAATCATTTTTGCCAATTTCAAAAATTTGAAAAAATAGTTAAAAACTTACCTGTGAAATTGTTTTGATTTTTTAAAATTGGAAAAGAACTTTCAGGTTTACATTTTGAAAATTTGGAGAATATTAAAATGAATCGTACTAGCCTATAGGCAAATGTTTGATAGCAGAGAAAAGGTATAGGTACCTAATAGTCATGAAGTGATCTACTTGTACTTAGTTGTAAGATCAAGAAAGATATTTTAGAATTTTCTTTAGTTCTCAATCAAGATTAATTAGGTATACCTAGGTACATACTATTTTTAAAAAAAGGATTTGAAAAATATGAGTGGAGACTACAGGGTGGACAGAAATATCGGGTACCCCTAAGAAAGTTTTTCATTAAAAATATAGGTTGGCAACGTGAAATAGATGCATATGATTGGTGAAATGTTATCTCTCCAATCTAACAACCAATCATGTGCTACCATTATTATCATTCACTGTGACCAACCGAAGTATTTAGCAGAAAACTTTTTTAGGGGTACCCGATATTTCTGTCCACCCTGTACTTTGGCTAAAAAATTGAGGTGTGTCCAAATTCTTAAGAGGGAGAAACAAAAGGAGGTGAAAAAAAGGAAAAAAATCAAAATCAACTTTTTAGAGCAATTCGGAGAAGAGAAACCTCACAAATCGACTTGAAAGGCTGAAAAATTTGCATGTGCGTTTGGAGGGGGTCCTAGATATGTCTTTTAAAGCTTCCTTTCAGGGATGGAAAGCTAAAAGATGAAACTTTAGCTTTAGCTTTTGGCTCTTCAAATTGATGAAACTTTCTAATGGCTAGCTTTTAGCTTCCAAAAATCATTGGCTTTCGGCTTTTATTTAGCTTTTGGCTTTCAGCTTTTGGCTTTTAATATTTTCACACATTGCTACAATACAGAAAAGTACAACATGGATAGTTGAAATGAAATATGAGTAAGTATAATTCATAATAGGAAACGTGTAAGTATATTATACTTTAATAAGAATAGAAATTAGAATCAAACAAAACGATGAAAAAAATGAAAACAAAAATGGGAAAATGGCTATAATTACAAAAAACTGAAACTAAAACCAAACCAGATAAACATGAAAAGAAAGCTGAAAGAAAGCTGAAAATATGAAGCTATTGGCTTTAGCTTTTAGCTTTCAAAAATTCCAAACTTCCTTCGGCTTTCAGCTTTTAGCTTTTAGCTTTCGGCTAGCTTTCCATCCCTGCTTCCTTTATAGTAGCCATGGAATTTTTCTACAGAAAAGTCAAATGTGTAGATTCAAATGGAAGCATTTATACTGGCTGGAATTTTATCAATTTTCTATGGAAAAGTCAAAATTTTTTAACTTTTCCATAGAAAAGTGATGAATGAGATGAAGATTGAAAAGTTTTTATCAAAGTGAATAATCATCAGAATTTGTAAGAAATGTTATTTATTTTACAAGTTTAGAGGTTCAAAAGTGCATAAAATTGAGTTTGAAAAAATTCCACGATTTTCTGTAGAAATTTTCTATTACCAGCTTATTGCCACTATAAAGGAAGCTTAAGGGTTTCGACTTTTTAGCTGTAAAAAAGTAGATTTTTGCGCCTTCTCAATGGTTTTTAGCCTGATTTTTCTGAAGTAAAAATGCAATAAGGCTTACGCAGTCGATCATAATTCCAACATTGGAAGTGGGGCCTCTCACAAATCTGTTTCGGGTTTCATGAGCCCATCTTCATCGACCTTACGCTTATCTAGGTATTTTTATGGTACATGCATGGTAGTTGTACTTTCCATTGGCTTCCATATTCGTCAAAACCCAAATATGTTTGGGAATCCCTAGTCATACAAGTTTTCTTTTACTTCGGACATTCGGATACACCTTTTGGGACATTGGCGGTCATTTCGCTTCGGACATTCGGAAACAGTTTTTACCTCCTGTGGTTCTATTGTATTCTACTAATCGGTACATTCGGATATGCGGCCAATTTTTTTCACGATACATCCCATTTTAAAAATTTAAAGAGTTGCAAATCCGAATTTTTTGGAATGCATTTTTCAACAACTAAGTATTGTCAATTTAAAAGAATTGAAAAAGCTGTGTTTTGTGGATTTTTCTCAACTGGTAATGATGACCAAAATATGGGCACAAGAAAATAGTTGAGTTATTTACCCAAAAACAAGGAATTTACAAATTTTCAACTAATCAGTAAACTCTACAGATGATTTTGGATTTTCACGAAAATGAATGGGTCGCGAAGAAATAATGTCGGAGGATTAAGTATGTATATAGCAAAATTCAATCAAGTCCTTAATTTTAATTTGGTAGACATATGGTCACCCTTGAACGGAGATATGAGCCTAGAATTGCCAAAAAAATTTGTTTTTCCGCTTTAGCCCTTACCCAACTTGTTTTAGAATAAGTGGCCCGCAGTTCCAAAATTGTTTATTTTAGATTTTGCGACAGCTCAAAATGAAAGTCTCCGGGGAATTGGATCAAAATCCTTCGGGAATATTTGTACCTACCATACTATGTAAGTATACAGGTATTTTTAAAATGGACCATTCTTTAAAAATGAGTTGGGTTAAGTAAAGGTTTGATGTCATAAATAGCATGAGATTCAGTCTGATGAAGTCAAAATTAGTTCCAGAATTTATTTTCACAGCGCGCTACTGAAAAAAAAGGTAAGTACATTTAAAAGAAGAAAAGCATAAATTTCTGGATATCTCCACTTTTGGATTTTCAAAAATTCGATTAAAATCAATCTAGGCATGCCGATATTCCCGTTCAAACCAATGATGGACATTCCAAGATGCTTACCTTAGTATAAAAAGCATTAAATTACTCTGTTGGTTTTCGCGTCATATTTGCAAGGGAAATCAAATGAAATACTTTTCCAATGCTGCAATTAGAAATGATGTAATTTTAAGTGTTAATGTCACATTTTCTGATGAATTATTCATTTTTCCAAACAATTACATAATAACATCATCAAAGAAAAAAAGAATTAATTTTGTTAATGTGAGAACATAATTTTTTTTTGACTTTAATAGACAGCTGACATTTTTTTTTGACAGACCGCTCCAACACAAAAAATTTCCTATATAATAGAATCAACAATCCTGGTTGGTAAAAAGTTTACTTACTTCACTAATCGCGGAATCATAATCGATGAAAATGAGCTCAACCTTTTTTCGCATATTTCTTTTTTCTGCTTGGGTGAGTACACAAGCTGAGCTGCAGAATTGCCTGCCTATAGCTACCTATAACCTATCCCGTTAATTTTTGAAAACTATGTATACTTAAATTGACTATAAATGAGGGGTATTATTATTCCTACTTCATTTATTCTTATTTTATTTTTTTCAACAGATGCTTACAGCAAACAGCAACCCAATAACTACAAAAACTGTCTCAAATTCGCCACCAGCACTTGAGGCTACCAAAGGAGAACGTGAAACGATAAAACCAGATGCTTTTGATGAGCAACAAAAAATCGCCACGGAATCCAATCGGAAATCAATGATTTTCTCACCGAGCACCCCGAATCACATTGAGTTTGGAATTGAGAAAACTGTGCAAGATCCGAGCGTAAATGAAAATTCCAATGTGACTGCGGATTTCAATGACGATGATTATAATGAAATGCAACAGGATGTTTGGCTCAAAGAACAAGGGTCAAATATCAGTTACGAAAAGGCTTCGAGAGACATTAGTGAATTTTTAAAGAATCATCTGCAAATATTGAAGGGTGATCGGTCGACAACGAATACTGTAAAACCAAACTTTGAGAAAATGGCACAGCAACCAGATTTGCAATTTGATTTCCTGAAAAATAATTTCTTATTTAAAGACTCAACGTCCTCTGGAGCAGCTTCGTCATCAACTGCAGATAAAAAATTTTTCTGGTTATGATTGTTTTCAAGGCCTAAGATTGTTTTATTTTTCCGTGGCTACTTAAGTTCCGTTTAAGGTTTGATTTTTTGGAAACGATAATTTTTAATAGTTTGTAAATACATACATTTGTTTTTGTTGAGAATATTCCATTATTGTAACGTTATTTTATCGTTACTTAGTTATACGTATTGTTCATTAATTTAGTGCGCCACTTCCTCCTGCTGGAAGTTTTCAGTCATTACTCGGCCCTAAATTTTTGTTATTTTTTCGTCTATTATCGTTCGGTCATTTATTTACATTCAGCGACTAGGGGGAGGTGGTGGATCACCGCCTCATAAGTTGTCAAATCTTGAAAAAATCGGCAAATTTGCGGACTTCTCAACGATGTTGGTTTTCAAAGCGTAAAATGTTTTTTTTTTTCAATAACTACTTAGTTCCTTGTAAGGTGTGCCATTACCTCAAAATTGACCAAGATAACGACTAGTGCATGGGATAAAAATACCCAATAATTTAAAACAATTTTACCATAGTTAAAGTACGTAGGGCAGTCCGACAGACTATGTACGTTAAAGATTTCAATTTACCACGAATGATCTATAGAAATATCCCTAATATACCCTCGCACCTCTCCCATGCATGCACCATATAATTTGAAATAAAAAGTAAAAAAATGAAGAGAAAAATAAAAAAAATGCGAATAAAAATCGATAATTTTCATTACGTTAAATAAATCGGAACCCCCTTTCCCCAAGATCTCAAGTAACCTAACCCATAATAAAAACAATTAGCAAAATGACATAGTTATATTAAATATAAGACATACCAAATCAATCATTATCTCGTAGATATAATCTTGCAAATAAGTACAAAAATTGAATCTTGAGGTAAATTCACAGGATTTCTTCAAGTATCATCGAATGTTTCTTTAATCGCGATCAAAAATAGTACATTTACGAGAAAAAGTGAATCGTAAGCGAAGTCGTAAGAATAAAACATCGTAGATTTTAAAACTAGGTACCTAAGCTAAAATTCAAAACCACCACTTTTTCGAAGGCGGGAGAAGACCAAAAAATAGAGACTCCTGATTGGTCCATTAAGGGAGGTATTATGTTGCGAGTGCATTGGCGAATTCCACGAAAAATCGAAACTGAACTGGCATTTTGGGGTCAAGTAAAAAATCAGCACAATGAAGTCATCTTAACAGCGCGACAGTAAGACTAGACAATAGGAAATAGGTATAATGGAAGTGATCTTTTAAAAAATGATGCGAACACGGACTTCAAGACGAACGGTAAAATAATTATGTAAAAGGGAAACAGGCAGGTGGACATTTCTAAGAATTAGGGAGAAAGCAGAATCGTAAATTTTATGCCGATGCCGACTACATTTACAACAATTGACAGTAAAAATGCCTTTTAAAGATGACCTCACTCTACAACGCTACACAATACCCCTATTTGGACGAGAATTTGAAACGAAGGGAAAAAATCACGTCAAAACTCAAATCAATTAAGTAGAGCAAGAGGGAGGACATCCGAGAATATCGAGAACTTCAGTTTTTCAAAACCTATTACGAAAAAGCGGTGATTTAACTCAGAATCGAGTATTATAATACTAGAATTAATGCATACATAAGTACTAAAAATAATAAATTTTCGAGACCTGATAAAAATACCTATTCGATTCTTATAATCTAATACATCTTATCCCCTATTCGAGGATACTAAATTCTGTACATTCTCTTGTCGTTTTTGCAAAGTTTGCATATTTTGTAACTCGTAACAATTCGGTGTAACCAATTTTGTAATTACAAATGGACCAGCATTGATCAGTTCCAACTTTTTTGTCCTTTTCTTTTCTTTATCGGATAGATGATGCGTTTTAACATATACAGTATCTCCGACGTTGAAATTCACGAATCGGTCTCCATATCTCCGTTCAAACTTTGATTTTCTGGATTGGGCAGCAAGTTGTAGGTTTTTGGCAGCAGTACATAAGTCATTTTCATAATTACGTTCACCCTTTACTAATTTTTTAACATAATCGTCAATTTCGTGTTGTATATCTTTGCCAAAAGTAAGATAATGCGGAGAGAATTTAGTAGAATCATGATCGAGAGAGTTTAGGATATTTTCAATTTCAGGGATTTTTTTAAACCAGGTGGTATGTTTGTAATAACAAGCAATTCTCAAATGCTTGCCAAGTTCAAGATTAACTCGTTCAATTGGATTACCATGTGGCGAATAAACACTTGTATATTTTGTAGCAATATTTTTTCTCCTACAAAAATCGATCCATACAGTAGAATGAAATTGCGCACCATTATCGCTAAGTATTGATTTAATCGGACCAACGTTATCAATAAAATGGTTAACCTTTTTAACCAAGATGACTGAATGAGCAGCTTTGATTGGATATAATTTAACATATTTCGTGAACACATCCATCATGCCGAAAATCATATTCACACCACCAGTAGACCTAGGTAGTGGACCAAATAGATCGACGCTGACTAATTCACCAGGCTCAGCAGGTATAATAGGTTGTAGAGGGCCTTTGTTATTCTCCTTTTTTTTCGTTTTTATGCATATGGAACAATCAGCTATTGTACTAACTATCATCCTGGACATATTCGGCCAGCCAAAATACCTCGAAATTACAGCTTGCAATTTATTTATGCCAATGTGGTTGAAATATCGATGGAAATACCATGTGATTTTTTCTCTCAGTTTACTAGGAGGGACAATTAAACTGCCATGTTTAGTTTTTAAATGAAGTATATTTGCAACCAGAATATAATCATACCTTCCAGGTAACGATTCATTAGTGTTTTGTAACGTTTTCTTGATTTCTTTAAGCTCAGGATCAGCATCTTGAACAATAGATACGTTTTCCAGGAAATTTTGTAATTCGTCGTCCATACTGACATTCATGTAACCAAATGTATTTCAAATTCAGCAGGAGTCATTGTTTGAAGAGGTACATATCTAGAAAGTGCATCGGCGACTACATTTTCTTTCCCTTTGATATGAGTAATTATTGGGTTGAATGTTTGTAAGTAGAGTATCCAGCGCATTACTCTATTAGTCAAGAACATATTATTTTTAATTTTATTGAGACAATCGTGATCGGTGAATATCTCAAGTTCATAACCAAGAACCAAGTCTTGAGATTTTTTGCATACATAAACAATTGCAAGAAGTTCAATTTCAGTAGTAGTATAAGAACGTTCATGTTTCTTCAAGACGCGACTATAAAATGCAATTGGATTATATTCATCTGTTTCTTCATTTTTCTGAAGGCCTAAAAAGGATTCACAGTCCTTTTTGGATTTGGGAACTGGGAAATTTTTAATAATTTCAATTTTTTCTTCATTAGGTCGAACTCCTTCTTGATTAATTACATGTCCCAAATATTTAATTTCTGGAAGAGCAATTTTACATTTTTCAAAATTTAATGTCATTCCAGCATCACGAATCAATTTTAGAACAATCGAAACATGCTGTAGGTGTTCTTCCATAGTGTCTGACATCACCACAACATCGTCAACATATCGAGCAGTAAATGCAGCACAGTTTAGGATAACTCGTTCTAAACCTTCTAAAAACGCTTGCATAGAGTCGGCAGTACCAAATGGAACTCGGCAAAAATGTCTATTTCCCCCTTTGTACAAAAAGGCAGTAAATTTACGAGAAGCTTTATTGAGCGGCATTTGTAAGAACGAAAATATGAAATCGAACAAACTGAAGACCTTTTTACCAAAAAACGAATGCAGAATTATTTCGATGGCCAGTGTTTTATCAGGACGAACTTTTAAAATCTTATTGAGTTCTTGAAACGCTCCAACAAGACGAATTTTACCATTAGATTTCTTTACAGCATGTAGCGGACTGGAATATTCACTATCAGATGGCTCTATGATACCTTCACGAGTCCATTGTTCAATTAATTCGTCACATTGAGCTTCAATTGACTTAGGCATTGGATAAGTTCTTTTAACAAACACCTTATGGTCTTCTTTTATTTGAAACGTATGTTCGTATTTCGTACATAGGCCAATTTTTTGAGAAAATACAGCACTATTTTCCTCAAAAATTTTAATAAATTCGTATTTTGTTTTTTCATCAAGATGTGACAATGGTTTTGAAAAATCGATAATATCATCTATTTGAGGCGGCTCCTTAACTTGCACATTAATGGCGAAATTTGAAAATTCAATATCTTCAAGTTGATCAAAAATTGGAAAAATCCTCGGACCTTCTCCATAATCCCAAGTTACTTTCATTTCTTTCGTAGAAATTTCGGCTCCATACATTTTTATCCAGTCGTAGCCAACAATAACTTCTAGGTTTAAATGTTCGACTACATTGTACCAGTGATACACCTCGGAATCATTAATTTTCATCGGCAGGTATACTTGTTTAAGCACACGATCTTTTCGCGCACCGAGAGGGTTGCCTAAAGTGCGGCCTGTAGCAGAGATTTCAGAGTATTTTTTGTCAGGGTTCTCGTGGACAATATTTTCATATGTTTCTCGCTTAATAACACTGACGCGAGCACCCAGATCTAAGAGACACTTGAGACGACATCGATCAAATTCTACAAAGAACATCGGCGAGGTATCAGGATATTCAGCAAAAATATTATTCTCGAACATTTTTTCACCAACAATTTCTTCTTCAATATCATCATCAATTGAAATAGTATTCATATTAAAACACTCGTACGAATTCTCTTCAAAAACGGAATCGTAATCTTGCATAAGATCAACGTGGGTGATAGTATGCATATTATCGTTTTGAGTGTTAGTAACAGCACTTTCTTGATCATTACGAGTAAAATCCAAAAAGTTGATCAAATCTTTTGAAGTATCTTTTGGTTTTTGTTTTTTCAAGTTATTTGAATTTTTGTAGGTAAGAAATGAAGAAAGGCTATTTTTAATAAACTGCAAGCCTTTTTCATTGAATTTGACAAGATCTACTTTATCAGTACCAGGTTCAACATCGTTGAAAAGTTTCGATTTTATGTTGTAATTAATTTTATTTGAATCTGGACCAACATAAACCCAGACATCTTTATCCTTTTGAATAGTCATACTCTTGAATAAATCGTAATAATGTACATTTTCAAATAATTTGGCAATTCGTTTAATATGATTATTGGCCTCTTGAATACGTTTCCAATAAGTTGGACATGAGGCGAACCGTGGACATGGCGGAATCGTGAATAGAACAATATCGCGAACATCATTTTGAGTTAAATGTTCAACAATTTTGGTAAGATAAATGCATAAATCTTCAATTTCACTACGAACCTCTTTTTCACCAATGAAGACAACGACTCGTTTTGCTATTTCGTGTTCTCCAAATTCTTCCAATTCGAAAAATAGAGTATCCGCGATAAGTGTTTCATCAATTAATACATTCGGAGAAGGTATAATCATAAGTTTTTCACCTTTTGATTTACTCAAAAAATCAACGAATTGTTTACAGTAGGCACCACCCATGAATTGGTATCCCTGGACTTCGGCATTAAGTTTCGTTAGTGGCGTTGACTTTGGCCCTTTATTTATTTCTGTATTTGTAGTAACATTCTCCTTCGGACCATCAGAAGAATGTTTTACTGAAAATTTTGATTCGAGGCTGAAGAAATGTGCCCAATAAATTCGTTTTGAGCTTTTGCAGATGACGAACCATACTTCCCTAGCGTTTGTATTGCGCTTAATTGAGTGACGAATTGTTGAAAGTTGCCGTAAGTAGCTCCTGCTAAGGCAATGCTGACGTTGAACGGTAATTTTGAAATGTATGTATTGTAGAATAGATTTGGATTCGCACGAATAATTTCTGTATCAACGAGTTTGAAATACCAGTAACGACAGTATTCCACATAAGTATATTTTTTATCAAACGTAGCTTTCATAAATTCTTGGAATAGGATATTTTGCGTATTGATATCCCAAAAATAATCAAGAAATATGGCCTTCACTTTTTCGTAAGTAAGATCAGTATACGATGTTAACCAGTTTTGGTCTTTAATTTTCGACTTGAAATGACGAACCTTGTCTTTTTCGTTCAAATTCATGCCCTCAATGGCCAATTCGAAATTTTTGATGAATGCGACTGGCATTATTGTATCCTTTTTATTAGTGAAATATTCGATGTCGATTCGAAGAAATGGATCAAATCGGATAGGCGGCAAAACTGGCGACTTTTCTTGAATGGTCTTCAATTTTTCGTCAATATAACTTTTAACATTGGTAATTTTATGATCGAAAGTAACTTCAACTTCTCGGAGACTATGTTTATTCAATTCAAAACGTTGGTCACATTTATTTGAATTTTCAGTGGTCTTTTCTTTGAGCGATTCTAGTTGCAAAGTGTTATTCTCTACAATTTTTCTAGTAGTCATGGTTTCTTTCAGAATTCTTTCAAACATACCCCTAATTTCTTCAGTATTTTCAGGATTTGGGGAAGGAGAGGAAATGTGAGATCTCGCATGAGAAAGTGTTTCAAATACAGACGAATTATAAGATTCCTCCTCAAAATTAATTAAACTAGGAGGATTTAAACGAGGCGAAGGTTGAAATTGACGCAAATTTTCATCAAATACATCATTAATATTACTACGATTACGATTGCCGGATTTTGGCGAAGGCGGATTCAATATAGCACCACTACGTAAATACATCATGTACGATAACACAAAATAAAATATCAGCAGAAAAATCAAGTTACAAGAAAATTCAAGCTATTCAGGTCTCGCAAAAAATACAAGCAAAATCACATAAAAAAAAGTGGGTTAGGCATCCTTGAGACTGGGAAAGGGTTAAAAAAATAATAAATAAAAAAATTGAAACAAAAAAATTGAAAAATTATTAAAAAATGATGTGCAAAAAAAATAAAAAAAATACGAAATACCCCTAGGACTTTGATCCTAATTTAAATTTTAAATCAAAAATATAAATATCACGAAAACGAATTAAATTTTACGTTAATAAAATTAGTAATAAAATAAGTAATAGGCTTACCCTTGCACAAAAGACAGTAGTGAAGAGTAAAAATATGAAAATTACGTAGGTACTCAGCTCAATTAAATTAATGGTGGTATGTGAAGAAATCCCAAAGGCGAGAGTAAAAGGTAGGTAATATATTATTCAGAGTAACCAAAGGGAAAGACTTAAACATGAACCGAAAAAAGTATTGTAATCGAGCCAAGCAAAGAAATAATGAAAATAGAAGTATAATTAAGAGAAAAAAAATTAATCACGGAAACCTAAAGGAATCCTGTCTGTCTCTATGTTCGGGCGCCATTTATATGTGCCATTACCTCAAAATTGACCAAGATAACGACTAGTGCATGGGATAAAAATACCCAATAATTTAAAACAATTTTACCATAGTTAAAGTACGTAGGGCAGTCCGACAGACTATGTACGTTAAAGATTTCAATTTACCACGAATGATCTATAGAAATATCCCTAATATACCCTCGCACCTCTCCCATGCATGCACCATATAATTTGAAATAAAAAGTAAAAAAATGAAGAGAAAAATAAAAAAAATGCGAATAAAAATCGATAATTTTCATTACGTTAAATAAATCGGAACCCCCTTTCCCCAAGATCTCAAGTAACCTAACCCATAATAAAAACAATTAGCAAAATGACATAGTTATATTAAATATAAGACATACCAAATCAATCATTATCTCGTAGATATAATCTTGCAAATAAGTACAAAAATTGAATCTTGAGGTAAATTCACAGGATTTCTTCAAGTATCATCGAATGTTTCTTTAATCGCGATCAAAAATAGTACATTTACGAGAAAAAGTGAATCGTAAGCGAAGTCGTAAGAATAAAACATCGTAGATTTTAAAACTAGGTACCTAAGCTAAAATTCAAAACCACCACTTTTTCGAAGGCGGGAGAAGACCAAAAAATAGAGACTCCTGATTGGTCCATTAAGGGAGGTATTATGTTGCGAGTGCATTGGCGAATTCCACGAAAAATCGAAACTGAACTGGCATTTTGGGGTCAAGTAAAAAATCAGCACAATGAAGTCATCTTAACAGCGCGACAGTAAGACTAGACAATAGGAAATAGGTATAATGGAAGTGATCTTTTAAAAAATGATGCGAGCACGGACTTCAAGACGAACGGTAAAATAATTATGTAAAAGGGAAACAGGCAGGTGGACATTTCTAAGAATTAGGGAGAAAGCAGAATCGTAAATTTTATGCCGATGCCGACTACATTTACAACAATTGACAGTAAAAATGCCTTTTAAAGATGACCTCACTCTACAACGCTACAAAGGTTTGATTATTTAGAAACGGTAGTGTAATTTTTAAATTTTAAATGGTCTGTATATTCAAGTATTTTCTAAAAATAAAATAAACTGTATAAAATACCTATAAAAAATGGTGTACCAATCTATTTAATCAAGTTTTTCTGTCTGGCAATTTTTTTGAATCCTGCTTTAAGTGAAGAATTTAGGCAAAAGCTGTGTGTTCTATAGTCCGGTGTAAAGGTGTCCCAGCAGGGTTAAAAACTGTGAAGAAAGCTTTTACTACTTACTTGCTATTAGAGTTTCGTTGTTATGGGAAAGTACTTATCCATCCTTGCAGAAGAATTTCAGACCAATATGTAGATATACTATGTGACCCCGCCTGACAAAATCGATCATTTCGACAAAAAAAAAGTGTCCAAAATAATGACGTTTAAAATGAATCTTGAGGGTTGAAAGATCAGATTTTTGAAAAAAAAACATTTTTTGAAATTTTGTCGAAATGGTCAATTTTGTTAGGCGGGGTCACATATGAGAAAAATCAAAGGGGCATTGAAAAATACTTACAACGCTGTGCACCATTTTGAGCGCTTCACTTTTTATCCATACTTTTTTTTTACAAATTTACCTATTGCTTTTTTGTAAAAGGTATTTTATGTAAAATTCAATCCAAATGAGCTTTTAGTTGATTGACGTTTCACTGTGCATCCTATTTTCTACTCAACAGATCAAATTTGATATTTCTGAGCCGTTCTAGAGCTGAATCTAGGGGTATCTAAGCTACCGTTGGATACCAGCAAAAATTGTATGAATTTTTTTCATAAATTGTTACGTACCTACCCTTCCGAACCACTTCACAAAATTAATTTGGAGTCTCCAAAAATTTCGAAATAGTCGCTACTCGCTAGTCGACTAAATAACCTGTTGAATTTAAAGCGTAGAGCAAACAGCTTTCCTTCATTTGGTGAAAGTTTGTGGTAATTTCAAGTTTCAAAAATCTCGGCTGGAGGCTCCAGAACTGCTCAAAACGTCTCAAAACCGTTTTAAATCGATTTGGCGTGTCAGAAATGTGAAATATCTAAGCAGGTACACCTAGAATTTAGGCTTTCGAGATGAAAGAATAGATAGGTTAGGTATATATTTTAAAAAGGAAAAACTTTTCTGGATATCGTCAGTTTTGGATTTTCAAAAATTTGACAAAAATCAATCTGGATATCCGATATTCTAGTTATGGAGGTTTCAGACCAAGCTATTTTCAAAAATCACATTCCCGTTCAAGCCAATGGTGGGCATTTCGAGTGCTTATACTTTGTTATACATAGAAAGTTCCAAATTATACTTTCTCCGTTGGTTTTCGCGTCATCTTTGAAGGAAATCAAATGCAATATTTTTCCATTGCTGCAAAATTAGAAATGTTGTAATTTTAATTGTTAATGTCACACTTCCTGATGATTTATTCATTTTTTCAAACAATTGCCGTAACATCATCAAAGAAAAAAAAATTAATTTTGTGAACGTGCTAACATAATTTTTTTTGACACTAATAGACAGTTGAAATTTTTTGACAGCACGCTCCAATACAAAATTTTTCCTATATAATAAAAAAAATAACACTAGTTGGTACAAAGTTCATTTACTTCACTTATCGCGGAATCATGTCGGTGAAAATGAGTTCAACCTTTTTCTGCATATTTCTTTTTTTTGCTTGGGTGAGTACCTACATAAGGCTGAGCTGAAGCATTGCCTAGATATCAGATTACCTACTCTCAATTTTTTAAAACTACGTAGGTATATCTAAATTGTATGTATTATAAAGGTTGTTTCTTATTTTATTTTTTCAACAGATGCTTACAGCAAACAGTAGTCCAATACCCTCAAAAACTGTCTCAGATTCGCCGCCAGCACTTGAGGCAACCAAAGTAGAACGTGAAACGATAGAACCAGATGCTTATGATAAGCAAGACAAAATTGCCCCGGAATCCCTTCGGAATTCAATGGTTTTCTTATCAAA
The DNA here is from genome assembly GCF_950023065.1 of Planococcus citri. Lineage (NCBI taxonomy): Eukaryota > Metazoa > Arthropoda > Insecta > Hemiptera > Pseudococcidae > Planococcus > Planococcus citri. The sequence continues at coordinate 35,819,775 of NC_088678.1, read as the reverse complement.
CATCTCGAATAACACTGAAACTGGAATTGAAAAAACTGTGCAAGATTCGAGCCTCAGTGAAAACGTCGACATGATTGCGAATTTAAATGAGTATGATTATCATAAAATGCAGCAACAGGACGTTCGGTTCAACGAACATGGTTCGAATATCAGTTACGATAAGGCTTCGAGAGACATCAGTGAATTTTTAATGGATCATAATGAAATAAAAAAAGGCAAGTCAAGATCAAGTACTATAAATCCAAAAATTGAGCAAATGGAGCAGCAAGGTACTATTTTTGGTTTGGAAAAATTGAGGTTTTTATTTAAAGACTCGACGTCCTCCGTACCAGCTTCGTCGTCAACTACAGATAAAAAACTTTTCTGGTTATGATGGTTTTCAAGGCGTAAGATTTTTTTTTTCAATTAAGTACTACTTAAGTTCTTTTTAATGTTTGATTGTTTGGAAATGATAATATTTATTGGTCTGTACGTATTTTTTCTAACAAAAAATAAAATAAAATAAACCATATAAAATATAAACAATGGCGTACCTATCCATTTAATTAGGTTGTTTCTGTCTGGCTGTTTGTTTGAATCCCACTTCAAGTGAAGAATTTGGGCAAAAGCTGTGTATTCTATAATCGAGTGTAAATTGTACTCGTATCCCGAAATATTTGCGCTGTTTTTTTGTTGTTTTTTTTGTTTTTTTTTGTTTTACTACTTACTCGCTATTAGAGTTTTGTTGTTATGGGAAGGTATCCCTATTTGCAGAAGAATTTCAGACCAATCCAATATATGAAAAAAAAAACAAAAAGGCATCCAAAAATACGACGCTGTGCAATATTTTGAGCGCTGAATTACATTAATCCATTTTTCACATTCAATCAATTATTTATTATTTTTTTTTTACAAATTTATTTCTTTTATTATGAAGAATATTTTGTTAAAATTCAACCCGAATGAGTTATGGATAATAATTATTGACGTTTCACTGGGCATCCTATTTTCAACTCAACAGATCAATTTAAGTTTGAGCAAATGGTGCAGCTGACAAGTTCGAAATATTTTTATTTTATTTTTATTTCATTTAATCAGCCATGTACAGCAACTTATCGGCTAGAGAAGCCTAAAATTAGGCTATACAGGAAATAAAGTCTTAGTATATGTACATACAATTTTTAATTTTTTTATCTAATTTTGTTGAAATTAGAAATTTAATAACTTCGTCTGTGTGAGAAGAGTTGTCAGAAAGGAGGACCTGAAGTTGGTTAGAACTTAGGTGTCTGGAGCATTCATTCTGGTAGGAAGGGCAGTCTATTAGTAAATGAGCGATGTTTAGGGGGATGTTGTTGCATTCTGGGCATAATGGGGGAGGCTGTTTAAGTAATATGAATTGGTGAATGAGAAGGGAGTAGCCAGTCCTCAGTTGGGTGAGAAGGACCTCAGATTTACGTTGAAGTTGCTCAGAAGTTTTCCATAAAGATGTGGTGTTTTTGATGCTTTTGAGTTTATTTGAATTTGGGACCTGAGACCATGAAGATTGAAACACTTTATGCATTAGTGTTTTGGAATGGAGTTTCAAATCAGATAGAGGGATTGGTATGTTGGCAAGGGGGAGGTGGAGGTGTGCCTGTTTAGCTATTTTATCTACTAGCTCATTTTCTTGAATCTGGGAGTGTGAAGGTATCCAACATAGTAACTATGGGTGTGGTATTTTGGAAGAGTTGAAGGAGTTCAATAATCTCAAGTGATATAGGATGTGAATACTTTGACTTATAGTTTTTTTTATTGAAGAAAGCGCAGATAGTGAGTCAGTAAAAATTATGACATTATTTTTAAAAAATCAAGGTAATATGAAATTGCAGATTTAATTTCATATAATTCAGCAGTAAGGATAGTGCAAAGGGAGGGAAGAGCAATGGGGATAAATACATCGCCATGAATAATTGCACATCCAGTGAGTTGAGTTTATGAACCATCAGTTTAAATATGACTGAATTCTTCATACTTGTCAAGGAGAAGAAAATGTCTTTTAATTATGATGGAGTTGGTGTGCATGATCTTTGTTAAATTCTGTCAAAGATAGGTCAATAATAGGGTTAAAAGACTGCCAAGGTGGGATAGGGTTTACTAACAATGTAATGTATTTTGATGTTATTTTCTTCAATTTGTTGGAGAAAAGATTGGAATTTTACAGAAAGTGAATGTATGATTCGCGAAGAATTGAGTTGTTTATTTAAAGACACGCCTTCCAAAACAGCAAATGAAAAAAATTTCTGGCTAAAATGGTTTTCAAGGTGTGAGATTGTAATTTTTTCCCAGAACTAGGTAGGTACTTAGACTCCGTTTATGATGTAATTAAGTTAGAATGATCATTTTTGATGTTCTGTACATACGTTTGTTTTGTAAAAATAAATACTTAAACAGGTGTATTATAAAAAAACAGTTGTGTTTAATTTAAATTATTCTGTCTGACAGTTTGTTTAAATCCTACTACCTCAAAGTGGTTTATACACATTTTTGAATTTTCAAAAAATCACCAAAAACCAAAATACTTCGGGCTGTTGAAATTCTTGACTACAAATTGTTCCTCCATACATCGCATTCCCATTCAAATCGATGCTGGACACCTCAGATGGTTCTGTTGTCATGAAATGAAATATATATTTAATGCTGCAATTAGAAATGTTTTTATTTGAAATTTGTGAATGTCATACAACTGGTAAGTGCCATTTGGCACATTCTCTGACGATTTATTTCATTTTTCAACTAACCGTAAAAAAATCATTACGTTTTTAGTTATTGTATTACATAATAATCATCAAAGAAAAAATGATTAATTTTAATACTTAATGTGCGCAGGTAACCTCTGTTTTGACACTAATAGACAGTTTAAATTTCCTTTTGACGAACCGCATCAATGCAATAATTCTCCTATATAATGGAACAAATAATAGGTAGGTACTCATTGACGAAGCGATTATTTACTTCACTTATCGTGGAATTATGTCGATGAAAATGATTTCAGTGTTCTTCAGCGTGTTACTTTTTTTCACTTGGGTGAGTACCTACATGAGACTGAGCTGAAAGATTGTCTAGATACTTACTTAATTCTTGGGAACACACAAGAGTAAAATAGGTACCAGCTCCATTGATTCTGATTTAATTTTTCTTTTTCTCAACAGATGCTTTCAGTAAACAGCAGCCCAATAGCCAGAAAAACTGTCTCAGATTCGCCGCCAGCACTTGAGGCTACCAAAGTAGAGCATGAAACGATAAAACCAGATGCTTATGCTTTTGATGAGCCAGCCAAAATTTCCGAGGAATACTTTCGGAAATCAATGATTTTATCACCGAGCACCCCGAATCACATCGAGTCTGGAATTGAAAAAACTGTGCAAGATCCCAGCATAAATGAAAATTTCAATGTGACTGCGGATTTTAATGGCGATGATTACGATAAAATGCAGCAGGATGTTTGGCTTAAAGAACAGGGGTCAAATATCAGTTACGAAAAGGCTTCGAGAGACCTAGGTGAACTTTCAACGAATGGAAATGGGAAAGTAATTGCGCGCGGAAAGTCGGGATTAGATGATTTTATAAACCAAAACGTTAAGAAAAATGAGCATCGAGATAATCCTTTTTATTCACAAAATTTGGGTTTCTTATTTAATGACTCAGCGTCCTCCGTAGCAGCTTCGTCATCAACTGTAGATAAAAAACTTTTGTGGGTGTGATGGTTTTCAAGGCGTAAGATGTTTTTTTCTTTTCAATGACTACTTAAGTTCCTTTTAAGGTTTGATTATTTAGAAACGGTAGTGTAATTTTTAATGGTCTGTACATTTATCTGTAAGTATTTTCTAAAAATAAAATAAACTATTATAAAATAGAAAAAATGATGTACCTATCTATTTAATCAAGTTGTTCTGTCTGGATGTTTGTTTGAATTCCACTTCAAGTGAAGAATTTGGACAAAAGCTGCGTATTCTTTAATCGGGTGAAAAAGTGTCCCAGCAGGGTTAAAAACTGTGATGATAACGCACCTAATGGTTTTCCGAAATATTTTCACTTTTGCTTTAGTACCTACTTACTTGCTATTAGAGTTTCGTTGTTATGAGAAGATAGGTACTTATCCCTCCTTGCAGAAGAATTTCAGACCATAATATATGTATATGAAAAAAAATCAAGAGGGCATTGAAAAATACAACGCTGTGCAACATTTTGAGTGATGAATTACATAAATCTTATTAACAAAACATGTTAAAATTCAATCCAAATGAGTTTATAATTATTGACGTTTCACTGTGTATCTTATTTTCAACTCAACAGAGCAACTTTTGTCATTCATGAGCCTTTCTAGATCTGAGCATAGGCCTAGGGGTAAGTATCTAAGCTACAAAAGTTGAATACATGCAAAAATTGGATGAATTTGTTTCATGAATTGTCACGTAGGTAACTTTCCAATTCTACCCATCACTCACTACAAACTATTACATCATTTACCAGTTTCGGCAGTTTCTAAAAGTTAATATGGTTTCTTGAATTTCTTTATCGTTAGGAATCGATGTTCATTTCACCTCCATTCGGGCGGTCATTTTCGCAATTAGTAGTTGTCATTAATTATTGTCAATGGCCATATTTGTTTTATTGTTAATAGGGGAAGTCGGAGTAAATAAGTAAGACTTCCAATAAATAATCAAGTTCTACGACGTGATATCAAAAAAAAAAAAAATTCGTGAGGTTGCTTCAGACATTTTATTTTGAAATCAATTTTTGGGATATTGGTACAATGAACTTTTTCCACGTAGGTAGGTATTCAGAATTTTATCCGGAAAAAGGTAAGCCAGAAATTTCCATTTACGGTTTACTTTGTTATCAGGAAATCTTTAATTAAGAGAGCCTCACACGTCACACTAGACGATGCAAATAGGAACGTTTATAAAGCCTCCAACTCCAAAGATTGTTTTCAAATTTCTCCAGAAATTTCGTATCGCTCTAGAAGAGCCACAAGTGAACTTGAGCACTATAACTTTGGTCAGTGCTTTTTAGGCACTTGGTCGACATTTCAGATGGTTACCCTGACATTTCAGGAATACGTGCTCAATGGTAGATTATTGACTAATTTTATCTAAAAAAGTTGAAAAACAATCGAATGAACAAATGTTCATAAAACGGTATTTCACTGTTGATAGGTATCTCACTGGTGGCTTCAAAAAGATCTTTCCACTGTTCCCGAATTGAGTGATTATGTAAGTAAGAAAGTACATAAATTAGACGATATCCTATACTATTAAAAACTCATTCGTCTCAATCATATTTATATTATCTTCTTTGAAAATTTGATTTTTTTTTCACTTTTTCAGAAATTTACAAACAAATTGGTCAAAAATTCTTTTTTGATGTGGCATTGTTAGAATTTCAAGGTTATCACCTGAAATGGTCTAGAAGTTGCTTAATTAGTAAATTCGTTCACTTTGCTAAAAAAAAATCCTTTTTTATGACAAATTTGAAAAAATTGTCTTTCAAATAAGTATAGTTTTTTTGAATTTTTTTAAAATTTTAAATGTTTCCCAAAAATCCAGAATAGAACTCAAGCAGTTAAAATTTCAGTTTAGGTGTCGTTTTAGGACATTCTCTTTTGATCTACCATGCTTAGTTCAGTTCCAATTGTAGAGTTTATAAAATAGGAGAAAAATAAATTTCGGGACAGGTATCGCCATTTTTGTATTTTCAAAAATTAACCAAAAATAAAAAAAAACAATTTGGACAGTTGTTTCGGTTATAATGGGTTCCAGATCATGCATCGCATTCTCGTTCCAATCATGTACATAGATGCCTCAATGTGCTTCCCTTGTTATAAAGAAGGGGCAAAATTACGCTGTTGGTGTTCACGTAGTTTTTGAATGAAATAAAATGATGTAGGTATTGGAATTAACGTTGTAAGTAATTTTAATTGTCAATGTCATTACCATTGGCAAGTGCCATCTGGCATATACTCTCTGATGAATGATGATTTATTTCATTTTTCCGCCAACCGTCAAAAAATCATTACGTTTTTTTGTTTTGTTATACATATAAAAAAGAATTAATACATTATTGTTAATGTGCTGGTACACATTTTGAACTTTCTTTTGATGAACCGCCTCAATACAAAAACTCTCCTACCTATATAATAGACTGAATAACACTGGTTGGTAAAGAGTTTATTCACTTGACTTATCGTGGAATCATGTCGATGAAAATGAGTTCAACCTTTTTCTGCATATTTCTTTATTTTGCTTGGATGAGTTCATTAAAAACCTACAGTACCCAGTCATTTTTAAAAACTCATGTGTAGAATTTGGTACCTACCTAACTGAAAAAGCAGGGATAAAATATCCTAGTACATTCGACTAATTCTTATATTATTTTGTTTTTCTCAACAGATGCTTTCTGTAAATAGCAGCCCAATAGACAGAAAAACTGTCTCAGATTCGCCGCCAGCACTTGAGGCTACCAAAGTAGAGCATGAAACGATAAAACCAGATGCTATTGATGAGCCAGCCAAAATCGCCGAGGAATACTTTCGGAAATCAATGGTTTTCTCGCCGAGCACCCCGAATCACATTGAGTCTGAAATTGAAAAATCTGTGCAAGATCCAAATGTGAATGAAAATTCCAATGTGACTGCGGATTTTAATGGCGATGATTACGATAAAATGCAGCAGGATGTTTGGCTTAAAGAACAGGGGTCAAATATCAGTTACGAAAAGGCTACGAGAGGCATAGGTGAACTTTCAAGGAATGAGGAAGTAATTCCGCGCGGCATGTTGGGATTAGAGGATTTGATAAACCAAAAAGTTAAGAAAATGGATCATCCAGATAATCCTTTCTATTCACAAAATTTGGGTTTCTTATTTAATGACTCATTGTCATCAAAAAAACTTTTGTGGAAATGATGGTTTTCAAGGCGTAAGATCTTTTTCTTTTCAATAACTACTTAAGTTCCTTTTAAGGTTTGATTATTTAGAAACGGTAGTGTAACTTTTAAATTTTAAATGGTCTGTACAATTTAAGTATTTTCTAAAAATAAAATAAACCATATAAAATACCTATAAAAAATGATGTACCTATCTATTTAATCAAGTTGTTCTGTCTGGCAATTTGTTTGAATCCCGCTTCAAGTGAAGAATTTGGGCAAAAGCTGCGTATTCTTTAATCGGGTGAAAAAGTGTCTCAGTAGGGTTAAAAACTGTGATGATAGCGCACCTAATGGTTTTCCGAAATATTTGCTCTGTTGCTTTTCTTAGTACTTACTTGCTATTAGAGTTTCGTTGTTATGGGAAGGTACTTATCCCTCCCTGCAGAAGAATTTTAGACCAACAGAGCAATTTTTGACATTCATGAGCCTTTCTAGATCTGAGTATAGGCCTAGGGGTCTAAGCTACAAAAGTTGAATACATGCAAAAATTGGATGAATTTGTTTCATAAATTGATAGGTAGGTAACTTTACAATTCTACCCATCACTCACTGCAAAATATTGCATCATTTACCAGTTTCTAAAAGTTAATATGGTTTCTTGGATTTCTTTATCGTTAGGTATCGATGTTCATTTCACCTCCATTCGGGCGGCCATTTTCCCAATTGGTAGTTGATCATTAATTGTCAATTGCCATATTTGTTTTATTGTTAATAGGGGAAGTCGGAGTAAATAAGTAGGACATTTCCAATAAATAATTATTTAATTAAGTTCCACAACATGACATCAAAAAAAAGTTCATCAGGTGGCCATTGGAATTTTATTTTGAAATCAATTTTTGGGATATTGGTACAATGAACTTTTTCCATGTAGGTATTCAGAATTTTATCCGGAAAAGGGTAAGCCAGAAATTTCTATTCACAGTTTACCTACTTTTACGTTATAAGGAAATCATAAACACTAGGCGATGCAAATAGGAACCTTTTAAAGCCTCCAACTCCAAAGATTATTTCAAAATTTCTCCAGAAATTTCTTATCGCTCTAGAAGAGCCACAAGTGATCTTGAGCACTAATAACTTTGGTCAGTGCTTTTTAGGCAGGCACTTGGTCGACATTTCAGATGGTTACCGTGAAATTTCAGGAATGCGAGCTCAATGGTAGATTATTGACTAATTTTTAAACTAAAAAAGTTGAAAAACAAACGAATGAACAAATGTTCATAAAACGGTGTTTCACTGCTGATAGATAACTCACTGGTGGGTTCAAAAAGATCTTTCTACTGTTCCCGAGTTGAGCGATTATGTAAATAAGTACATAGGTATTAGGTACCTACATTAGACGATATCCTATACTACATTAAAAACTCGTTCGTCTCAATCATATTTAGATATTTATTATCTTCTTTGAAAATTTGATTTTTTTTCACTTCTTCAGGAATTTTACAAACAAATTGGTCAAAAATTCTTTTTTGATGTGGCACTGTTAGAATTTCAAGGTTATCGCCTGAAATGGTCAAGAAGTTGCTTAATAAGTAAATTTGTTCAGATTTGCTCAAAAAAAATTCGTGTTTTATGATGATATGAGGAAATATGCCTTCATCGCCTTAGCAATGGATAATAGAATATACGTAACAGTAGAAACTCCCGCCAATTACTGAAAGTAGGGCAACGTGAACTATGTTTTATGTAAAATCTATTTATGTATTCATCCGCTGCACATAGCTCCGTTGCTGGAGGCTCCGTGCATCGGATCTATGGTCACCAACTTTACTTAGTCTCGGATATTCGCGCGATCTGGTTCTCTGTCAATTTACAGACTGAAGGGATGTTGGGACTCTGTCCTATTTCCACTTTTGCTCTACGATGCGACCATTCCATTGAATGGTGAATATGTGCTTTTAACGCGATGTTATTTATTAATTTAAATATTCGTCGTGGTACTTTGACTATAACCCTCTGCATATTTGCCAATCCTGCCGGCCATTGGCAATATGTCTCGTCGAATAGGAACCTCAAGTAATCCACTTCTGCCGCCCGTACCTAGTATGAGTGAGTACACCAGAAAGAGGCAGAAAAAGTGTACAGTGTTTTTAGGACAAGTAATTGTCTCTCTCTTTGCTCCATTAAAGGTATTATATTACGTCATTACATCGTCGCTAATTAATAATTATAAGCTAACACTTAGAATTATTTAGATTATTCTCATAAATAATGCGAGTCGTGAGGTACACACCAGAGTGTGTATCAATTATAAAATGTTACGGGCGTCTGGAGTCTGACATTACACAAAACCTATCCGCCAATCACATTGCAAGTAGCACTTCATTTATTTTTGTGCTTTTCATCGTCCTTTCAATTCGAACTATTTTGAATGTATAAATGATCAATTGATCAATAAAGTAAAAAAATAGACGTAGATGAGCTCGAAATGAAAATAATGAAGTAATCACAAAATCCTTATCATACTACGACTACGTTGAAAAAGTAGTTTGTTACCAAAATAGATAACAGTCAATCTCACTTTGAAACATTCATTTCAGATTTCAGAAAAAGCGAACTGGTAAAGTATAAGTAAAAGAGAAGATGATGATTATAATAATGGTTTAAATAATTAAATTGAAGGACTTTGAGAAGTGTGAGTAAGTGTGAGCAATTGAATTTGAAAACGCCTTCCTTCTTCCCAAGTCCGAGGTTTTGAATGGATGATGTTCCAAGAGTATGAATTTATTTTCTTCAAATGCGTTCGAAGTGTTGTAATATTTCGCAAAATCTTTCTGCACAAGTCATGGGTACTATTGAAGTTAGATAAATAAAAGACTAAAGCGTTTTCATTACGTATTTTTTTTATATTCAGTAACATCACAACACATTCACAATCGGTAATCACAACATACACACGAAAATCAACGATCTTACCGAGTCAATTTGGACATGTTTTTTTCATTTTCAAAGCGACTTTGATGGAAGTATTGAAGTATACTGTATTAATTTTACTTATTCATCTATTGCATCATAGAAATTTTACATTTTTTATGTTTTTTTTTTCAAAATTGAGTTCGTTTGCTTCTGATGATATGATATTCAAATGTGATAACGAGAAACTCCTCCCTAACAGATTCTGATTGGCGGATAGGTTTTGTGTAATGTCAGACTCCAGACGCTCGTTAAAAACGTTCTCGTAGATATTTTATATTACTAACCCCATTAAAGTGTACATTATGATTATTCTTTTTATCAATAAATCACATTGTAACGTCTCCGAGTCAAATGTGTATTATTTATTGGTAAATATGAGTAATTACTGTGAAGAGTGAATTGGTATGAACTGGAACCTCTCCTATGGCTTGAGCTATCCACGGCAAGGTAATTATTCCTTCTCTAAGGAATAATTATGAACTCAAATTCGTAAATAGGAAGTATAATAATTTCCCTCTTACCCAGTTATGCTTGATCTCACTCTATCAATGAAAAATTTGAAAAAATTGTCTTTCAAATATAGTTTTTTTGAATTTTTTTCAAATTTTTAATATTTCCCAAAAATCCAGAATAGAACTCAAGCCGCTAAAATTTCAGTTTAGGTGTCGTTTTAGGACATTCTCTTTTGATCTACCTTGCTTAGTTCAGTTCCAATTGTAGAGTTCATAAAATAGGAGAAAAATACATTTCGAGGCAGGTAGGTATCGCCAATTTTGTATTTTCAAAAATTAACCAAAAATCAAAAAAACAATTTGGACAGATGTTCCAGATCATGCATCGCATTCTCGTTCCAATCACGTACATAGATGCCTCAAAGGTGCTTCCCTTGTTATAAAGAAGGGGAAAAATTACACTGCTGGTGTTCACGTAGTTTTTGAATGAAATAAAATGATGTATTATAGAATTAATGTTGTAAGTAATTTTAATTGTCAATGTCATTACCATTGGCAAGTGCCATCTGGCATACTCTCTGATGAGTGATGATTTATTTCATTTTTCCACCAACCGTCAAAGAATCATTAGGTACCTACGTTTTTTTGTTTTGTTATAGAAAAAGAATTAATACATTATTGTTAATGTGCTGGTACACATTTTGAACTTTCTTTTGATAAACCGCCTCAATACAGAAACTCTCCTACCTATATAATAGACTAAATAACACCGGTTGGTAAAAAGTTTATTTATTTGACTTATCGTGGAATCATGTCGATGAAAATGAGTTCAACCTTTTTCTGCATATTTCTTTATTTTGCTTGGGTAAGTTCATTAAAAACCTGCCCAGTCATTTTTAAAAACTCATGTGTAGAATAGGTACCTACCTAACCAAATAAGCAGGGATATAAAATATCCTAGTACCTACATTCGACTAATTCTTATATTATTTTGTTTTTCTCAACAGATGCTTACAGCAAACAGCAGTCCAATAACAACAAAAACAGTCTCAAATTTTCCATCGACACCTGAAGTTACCGAATTAAAACATGAAACTACAAAACCAGATGTTTTTGAATATGAATACAAAATTATCACTGAATCCTTTCGGAAATCAATGATTTTCTCATCAAATATCCCAAATAACGCTCACTCTAGAATTGAAAAAACTGTGCAAGATTTGATCCCTAGTGAAAATTTCAACGAGATTGCAAATTTAAATGAGAATGATTATAATAAAACGCAACATGACGTTCGGTTCAATGAACAAGGTTTGAAAATCAGTTACGAAAAGGCTTCGAGAGACATCAGTGAATTTTTAATGGATCATCGGGAACTGATAAACGGCAAGTCGAGATCAAATACTATAGACCCAAAGTTTCAGCGAATGGCGCAACTGATAGGTTCGAAATCTGATCCGCAAAGAATGAGTTTCTTATTTAAAGACACAGCGTCTTCCGTAGAAGGTTCTCCAACAACAGATATCAAAAATTTCTGGCCATGATGGTTTTCAAGGAGTGAGATTGTAATTTTTTTCTCAGAACTACTTAAGCTCCCTTTATGATGTATGTAATTAAGTTAGAATGGTCATTTTCAATGTTCTGTAAATACATACCTAGGTACGTTTGTTTTGAAAAAATAAATACCTAAACCGCTATTAAAATAAAACAATTGTGTTTAATTTAATCTACTCTGTGTAACAGTTGGTTTAAATCCTACTTCCTCAAAGAGAAAAATTCTAGTAATTAGGGTGGAAATATCCCCCCCCCCCACCGAATAGTACGAAACGGGACATACTCAATCCACCGATGCCCTGGGACACTTTTTTATTAGAATACAGAGTAAATTTAGGCTTTCAAAGATTTCAGCATTCTGGGTAAATAATTATGGTAAAATTTTCATTTTTCCCCTCATTTTTGATCTAAATTTTGATTTTTAAAAATATGCACACTTACCTACGATTTTTTATTTTGAAACTTTTTCCGTTTTAAAAATTTATACCGGTAGGTATACACATTTTTGGATTTTCAAAAAATCACCCAAAACCAAAATACATTGGGCTGTGTTGAAATTCTTGACTACAAATGGTTCCTCCCATACATCGCATTCCCATTCAAATTGACGGAGGACACTTTAGATGGTTCTGTTGTCATGAAATGAAATATTTTTTTAACGTCGCAATTGGAAATGTTTTTATTACCGACTTTGCCGGAAACGGAAAAGTAAGGTATTGTATTTGTCATGATGGTTGAGGAATTGGGTGGGGGTGGGTTTTCTTGAGGTTTTGGAGTGTGCTGATCACGATAAGACATATGGCGCAAAACGAGATAAGTTTATATATATATTTATTTATTTATATATTTATATATAAGTTTATATATCAATTTATGTATAAATTTGTGTCACGCTGAACTCAAAAGCTCCGAACTTTAAGTGGAAACTGATGCTGGCAAAATATTGCTTTGATACTGAACTAGAGAAATTTTTAATTTGGTCGAAATCGATTCAGCCGTTTACGAGATATGAACGTTTAAGTGTGTTTCAACGTTATGGATAAGCAGAAATTTGTGTAAACCCTTATATCTCGCAAACGGCTCACCCCCAACAAACAGATGGGGTGGTTAGGGTGTGTAGGTTGCAGATTGGTACGCCGAAGGTCGGGTGTTCGAATCCCGCGCGAGTCAAGAGGAGAAAATTTTTTGTTGATTTTTTTGTTAATTTTTTTGTTAATTTTATCCGTCCAAAATTTTTTTGCCATAAAAAATCAAAATTTTTCAAAAATTTCTAGTGTAATTTTTGTTTTAACCAAAAACATTAAGTTTTTGGTAAATAGCCAGTAAATTTTGATAATTTTTTTTTTTTTTTGTTAATTAATAGTAATTTTTAGTAAATAAAATGATTAGTTATTTTTGGTGAATTACTCGTAATTAAAGTTGGTCGAAAATTTTGGTAAATTGCTTGGGTAATTTTTGGTAAATTGGTAAAAACCTTTGACAGTAAATTACTGGGGTAATTAAAATTCGGTAAAAAATTGGTAAATTAGTGAGGAAATGTCTCGTAAATTACTGAGGTGAATGTTGGTAAATTGCTGGGGTAATTTTTGGTAAAATGGAAAATTGGTAAATTAGTGGGTAATGTCTGGTAAATTACTGAGGTAAATGTTAGTAAATTGCTGGGGTAATTTTTGGTAAATTCGTAAATTTTGGTAAAGTCGTAAATTTTGGTAAATTAATAAATTTGGGTAAATTCGTAAATTTTGGTAAATTCGTAAATTTTGGTAAATCGGTAAATTTGGGTAAATCGGTAAATTTGGGTAAATCGGCAAATTTGGGTAAATAGGTAAATTTAGGTAAATTTTGGTAAATAGGTAAATTTTGGTAAATTGGTAAATTTTAGTAAATTGGTAAATTTTGGTAAATTGATAAATTTTGGTAAATTGGTAAATTTTGGTAAAATGGTAAATTTTGGTAAAATGGTAAATTTTGGTAAATTGATCAATTTTGATAAATTCGTAAATTTTAGTGAATTGGTAAATTTTGGTAAATCGGTAAATTTTGGTAAATTGGTAAATGTTGGTAAATTGGTAAATTTCAGTAAATAGCTAAATTTCAATTCTGGATAAAAATTAAGCCATTAAAAACCTCTAAATTTTGGTAAATCGGTAAATTTAGGTAAATTGGTAAATTTAGGTAAATTGGTAAATTTTGGTAAATAGGTAAATTTTGGTAAATAGGTAAATTTTGGTAAATTGGTAAATTTTGGTAAATCGGTAAATTTTGGTAAATTGGTAAATTTTGGTAAATTGGTAAATTGGTAAATTTCGGTAAATAGGTAAATTTTGGTAAATAGGTAAATTTCAGTAAATACGTAAATTTCGGTAAATAGGTAAATTGGTAAATTTTGGTAAATTGGTAAATTTTGGTAAATAGCTAAATTTCGGTAAATTGGTAAATTTCGGTAATAATTTTGTTTTTTGTCAACAATTTTCCTGATATATTATTCCACTTGTAATATGACGGTTACGTCTTCATGAGTACGCTAATTATTATTTGAAAATCAATTTCAAAAAGTGTAATATGATGGCTACTTATGATTGACTATTTTATTTTGTCGCTGTTTTCGACTTTTCGTATTCATTAAATCGGTAAATTTGGGTACTTCCGCGCATTTTGAAAAATTGGTAAATTTTTAAGTAATGTCTGGTAAATTACTGAGATAAATGTTGGTAAATTACTGGTGTATATTTAGAGCAAAGTCGGTTGATCTTGCGAACTGCGCAAGATGTTTTTTCAATTGTTAATGTCATACAACTAGTAAGTGCCATTTGGCATATTATTCTCTGATAATTTATTTCATTTTTCAACCAGCCGTAAAAAAATCATTACCTACGTTTTTAGTTATTATGATATTACTACCTACATAATAATCATCAAAGAAAAAATAATAAATTTTGATACTTAATGTGCGCAGGTAACCTCTTTTTTGACACCAACAGACAGTTGAAATTTCTTTTTGACGAACCGCATCAATACAATAACTCTCCTATATAATGGAACAAATAATAGGTAGGTACTCCCTGACGAATCGATTATTTACTTCTTTTTATCGTGGCATTATGTCGATGAAAATTATTTCAGCGTTCTTTGGCGTATTTCTTTTTTTCACTTGGGTGAGTACGTAAGACTGAGCTGAATGATTGTACAGATACCTATACCTACTTAATTCTTGGAAACACACCAGTGTAAAATAGATACCTACTCTATTGATTCTGATTTAATTTTTCTATTTCTCAACAGATGCTTTCAATAAACAGCAGCCCAATAGCCACAAAAACTGTCTCAGATTCTCCACCGGCCCTTGAGGCTACCAAAGTAGAGCATGAAACGATAAAACCAGCTGCTTTTGATGATCAAGACGAAATTTCCACGGAATCCCTTTGGAAATCAATGATTTTATCACCGAGCACCCCGAATCACATCGAGTCTGCAATTGAAAAAACTGTGCAAGATCCCAGCATAAATGAGAATTCTAATGTGACTGCGAATTTTAATAACGATGATTATAATAAAATGCAGCAGGATGTTTGGCTTAAAGAACAAGGGTCGAATATCAGTTACGAAAAGGCTTCGAGAGACATCAGTGAATTTTCAACGGATCGTTTGCAATTATTGAAGGGTGATCGGTCGACAACGAATACTATGAAACCAAACTTCGAGAAAATGGCACAGCAACCAGATTTGCAATTTGATTTGCTGAAAATGAGTTTCTTATTTAAAGACTCAACGTCCTCTGTGGAGCAGCTTCGTCATCAACTGTAAATAAAAAACTTTTCTGGTTATGATTGTTTTCAAGGCCTGAGATTGTTTTTTTTTTCTATAGCTACTTAAGCTCCTTTTATGATGTAATTTAGTTAAAATGAACAATTTTAATGTTCTGTGCAGTTGTTTTGTATAAATAAATAAACGGGTATTGTAAAATATCAAAAAAACAAAAAACAAAAAACAATTGTGTATTTATTTTGAGTTATTTAGTATGACAGTTTGCTTAAATCTTACGTCCTCAAAGTAAAAAATGCTGGTAATTAGGGTGGAAGCGCGTAGTATGCTTGTTAGACATCCCCTACCCTAATAGTCCGGCATATGACATACTATATGGAGCAATTCCCCCACCCCGGATCCACCGATCCGCTTGTGACAATTTTTATCAGAACGCAGAGTGAATACAGGCTTTCCAACTTCATTTTTCTTGAGATTTTGTAGAAATTTCATATTTCAAAAATCTGCTGGAGTCTCCAGAAATTTCAAAAAGTCACTAGTCGACTGAAATTTAAGTGCAGAGTGAATTTCAGCTTTCTAGCTTCATTTTGGTGAAATGCTGTGGAAATTTCAAGTTTCAAAAATCTCCGCTAGAGGCTCCAAAACTGCTCAAAACGGCTCAAAACCGTTTTAATCGATTTGGTGCGTTGAAAATATGGTATACATCCAATTTCAGATTTCTAATTAAAATTGGTAAAATTTTGATTTTTTCCCTTCTTTTTGGTCTAAATTTGGTTTTCAAAAATTCACTAAAAATTGAAAAATGCACTTTTGCACCTGATTTGTGATAGTGATCTGTTTATTGTCCGGTTGAAAAATTTTCGTGAGAGTCCAATGTTGGAAAGCAAAATCTGTGATTTTTCGGTCGACCTGACAATCAAAATGGCTATCATTTTGTTAGTAAGGTCAACTTTTAGTGGCAAAGTTGCTTTAAAATGTTCTTTAACGACGTTTCTCTTGAGAAAAATGAGTACCAGAAGTTTGGTGTGGGGGGAGGGGTGCAGATATTATTATCGTCATATCGCACCTCGGGAGTAATAAGGTGACATCTCAAAAAAGTGAAATTTTACAGGAGAGTGATTTTCTTTTTTTTAATAACTTGATTCATTATTTTTATCAACTTATAATTAATTGTGAGGAATGAATAGCACCTCATTTTAAAGATCTGGTATCCTACCTTCATTTAGCATAAGAACACTTTGAAAAATAAAATCTTAAAGAGGAAATATTTCAATGTTTGGAAAATATTTTGAGTTAGAACCTTTCATTAAAGTTGATGTGGAGGCGAAAGGAAGCGTCCAAAAAAAATTTCATGTCAACAAAGTTGTAGAAAATTAAATTTCCAATCGACATAATGTCGTTAGTTTTTTTCTAGAGTGCTTAGTTTTTGAGTTTTTCTCAAAAAACTAAAATTTCATTATATGTGCAAATTCATTTTTCTGAAAAGTTATCAATTTAAAAAATTTTTTCCATTTGGTACAAACCAATAAAAAATGCACTCCTTGTGACTATTTCTAACTGAAAAACATTCAAAACAATCAAAACTGTTTGTTAACACTTTGTATGTACTTACAAAATTTGCTCAAAAAAGGTGGAGTTTTTTGAGATGTCACCTTTTAACTCCAAACAACTTGCAATATTGTTGGGATTTTGAGTAAGGCCATTTGGGTTTTTTACATGATCTAGATAATGTACCCAACTCAAAGTGTTATTTTTGGTTGAGGGGAGTCATACAAGCCCCAAAAATGCAAAAACATCAAAATCAATTTTTTTTGAGATGTCACCTTATTACTCCCAAGGTGCGATATGTCGGAAAACGTGTCTAGAAAAAATGTCCCAGAGGTTGTTTTGAAGTAGGTATCGTGTACCTCATTTCCATGACATGATTTAAAAAAATTTATCTATGTGCGGCTACGCTGGTGCCTCATTTTTCCACCAGTCTGATCAATTTCGTGCAAGTAGGCAGTGTTTAAATAATTGATTTTGCGATGAAAACTTGTGATTTTTTATTCTGTTGAAATTCTAGAATACAAGTGAAGAGTACATAGAAAGAACCAGACAAGCCACTTTTTAAAACTAGGTACATATTTTGTTTCGGTGTTTTAAAGTATCAAAATGCTCCAATTTTGTAGTGAATTTGAATTTTCATCAAAGTAATGAAGTGGAAATATATGTATTACACAACATCGCACAAACACAAATCGAGGCATAGTGAGAAAAAAATTAAGAGGTACTTAAGAGATACGTCAGTTACAAGTTGAAAAGTCACTCTTTTCGTGAAAAAATCAAGCAAAAAATCGAAAAATTATTGTAATGTAACAACTTGAAACTTGAATTCGATGAAACTTGATCATTATGATGACATACTTAATGAAAATTTTAGCATTCTAAATATTTGTAGGTAATTAATGCAGTTGAATTTTTTTCCCTTTTGCCTCAGATTTAGTCTCAGCTCATTTCTCTGTCCTCCTCTATCTTTTTAAATACCATTTTTACCACATACTTACAATCGAATTTTTTAAAAATCTATAAATGGACCCTATTTTTTCACTCCTCAGTGTAAATTTAATTCGACCCTAAACTCATTTTTGAAAATTTTCGACTTGTCTGGTTCATTTCCGCGTGGTCTTCAAGTTGTTCCTCCCAAAAATCGCATTCCCGTTCAAATCGATGGTAGACAGTAGACACCTCAAGTGGTTCTGTTGTCAATTGTCATGGAATGAAATATTATTTTAACGCTGCGATTAAAAATCTTTTCATTTTAATTCGTAATGTCATACGACTAGTAAGTACCAGTTGGCACATTCTCTGATGATTTATTTTATTTTTCACACAACTGTAAAAAAAAATAATTACGTTTTCAGTTATTGAATTGCATAGGTAATCATCAAAGAAAAAAAAATAATTTTTACACCTCATGTGCAGGTATTCTCTTTTTTTGACTCTAATTGACAGTTGAAATGTCTTTTTGACGAACCGCATCGATACAATAACTCTCCTATATAATGGAACAAAAAGGTAGGTACTCATTGACGAATCGATTATTTACTTCACTTATCGTGGAACCATGTCGATGAAAATGATTTCAACACTCTTTTGCGTATTTATTTTTTTTGCCAAGGTGAGTACATAAGACTGGAGCTGATGGATTGCCTAGATACATACTTAATTCTTAAAAATATACCATAGTAAAATACCTACTCTATTAATTCTGATCTATCGTTTATTTTTCTCAACAGATGCATACAGCAAACAGCAGTCCAATAGTCACAAAAACTGTCTCAGACTCGTCAGCTGCACTCGGGACTACCGAAGTAGAACATGAAACAATGAAACCAGATGCTTTTAAAAGAGAAGACGAAATCACAATGAAACCTCTTCAAAAATCAAAGATTTTCTCACCAGGTACCCCGAATCACATTGAGCCTGGAATTGAAAAAGCTGAGCAAGATCAGAGCGAAAATGAAAATTTCAACGTAACTGATGCTGATTATAATGAAATGCAACAGGATGTTTGCCTCAAAGGGCAAGGTTCAAATATCAACAGTTACGAAATGGCTTCGAGAGATATTGACGACGAATTTCCATTTGGTCATTTACAACTATTTAAGCGCAAACAGTCAAGCACGAATACCCTAAAACCAGATTTCGTGCTGATGTCAGAGGACGAGCGGCAAGATTGGCAATCTGGTATGCTAAGATTGAATTTCTTATTTAAAGACTCAACGTCCTCTTCGTAGCAGCTTCGTCATCAACTGCAGATAAAACACGTTTGTGATCAAGATGGTTTTCGAGGCGTAAGGCTCTAATTTTTTTTCGATAGCTACTTAATTTTCTTTTAAGGTGTACCAATTTTATAACTACCTACGAGAATTTTAAATGGTCTACACGACTGTTTGTTCTGTATAAATAAATAATATGAAATTAAAAAATAGCGTACCTAATTGAAACAGCTTTGTCTGACAGTTTATGAAATTGCTCGTTGGGCCTGAATCGTTTTTCAAAATAGGTACCTACCTATTTGCAATTTGTATTGCCACTTATTGATATTGATCTCTTGTTATGAGACGGTGAAGGTACCTAACTACCTCTCTTCGTAAAAAAATTTCAAGTCAATTCCAAAATTGTCGATGGAGCATCCAACCAAAATATTTTTGAATTTTGTTCATAGGTATGTACATTCTGCATACATACATATAAATTTTGTTTTGAAAATGTATCTGTAAATATAGCCTTTGTGAAATTCATTTTAACCCTTACAACTCGAAAATAAGCATTTTTGAGCCATTCTGGGTCCTCCTGAAAGTTTAAAATTATCTCCAGGAATTTAAAATCGTGGAAAAGGTGATGAAAGAATAAAGTTATTTCGTTAGAAATCTTACAACCAGTTCTGAAGTAAAAGAAATGAAATATTTTTTCACGTACCTACATATTTCGATGCAATTCAAAATTATTGCAATTAACGTCCGCAGCATACCTTATTGCATTTTTTTCTTGATTCGTTTTCAATCTTGGAAGCGAAAATTTTTAAAATTAGTTTGAAACAGTCTAGACTGCATTTTTCATCCCCCACACCCCCCCCCCCAGCCGCCCTCCCAAAAAGATCGTTCAACCAGTACATAAATTAGGCAAAATACACTTCCAAATTACTTACCTACATTTCAAGAGTTTAATTTCCTTGAATATTCGAACCAACACTCTTTTAATTTTAAAGATGGGCTACTCTTACCGAACTTTTTTGTCTATCTTCAAAATAAGTATACGTCAGAACACAATACATACGTATGTTGAAATACCCATTGCCCCTTCATCTTGTTAGTATAGGCAAATGTTTGATCGCTGGGTTAGATTTTGATTCGGTTTTCACTTTTCAGCAGGAGTTTCCAGCCAATCATCAATTGGCTTTTGGCTATCAGTCTTTAGCTTAATTTCCATTGGTTGAAAAAAAAAACTGGCTATTGGCTGACACCCCCTCAAAATACTCGGTATGATGTGTAGATGATGTTAGATACACTAAACAGCTTAGTAAAGGCTAAAAAGACAAAAGAGACCCAAAATCATCTTCATTTCACTCATTGGCCATTGCCCCTTCAATTTGTTAGTAGGCAAATGTTTGATCACTTGGTAACTTTTTTCTACACCTACTTAAGTACATAGTTAATAGGTACCTACGTCACGTCTGCGTATACATTTTTGGATTTTCAAAAAATCATCCAAAACACTATGAGTTGTTGAAATTCTAGAGCAGGTACAAGTGAAGAGTACACGGAAAGAATCAGACAAATCACTTTTTAAAAATTTTTTGTTACAGTTTTTTAAAGTATTAGCATGCTCCGATTTTGTAGTGAATTTGAATTTCATCAAAGTAAACTGACTAGAAATATATTACACAACATCTCACATCAAACACAAATCGAGACATAATGAGAAAAAAATTAAGAGATATTCAAGAGATACGTCAGTTACAAGTTAAAAAGTATAAAATCAGATTTTTTCAAAATCTAAAAACGGACCCCATTTTCCACTCCTCAGTGTAAATTTAATTCGACCCTAAACTCACTTTTGAAAATTTTCGACTTGTCTGGTTCTTTCCGCGTGGTCTTCAAGTTGTTCCTCCCAAAAATCGCATTCCTGTTCAAATCGCGATGGTAGACACCTCAAGTGGTTCTGTTGTTAATGTCATACGACTGGTAAGTTAAGTACCAGTTGGCATATTCTCTGATGATTTATTTTATTTTTCACACAACTGTAAAAAAAAATAATTACGTTTTCAGTTATTGAATTGCATAGGTAATCATCAAAGAAAAAAAAATAATTTTGATACTTGATGTGCAGGTATCCTCTTTTTTTGACACTAATAGACAGTTGAAATGTCTTTTTGACGAGCCGCTTCAATACAATAACACTCTCCTATATACCTAATGAAATGAATAATAAGTAGGAACTCATTGACGAAGCATTTATTTAGGTAGGTACTTCACTTATTGTGGAACCATGTCGATGAAAATGATTTCAACAATCTTTTGGGTATTTATTTTTTTTGCTCGGGTGAGTACACAAGACAAAAGCTGATTGATTGCCTGGATACCAACTTGATTCTTAAAAATAGTATACTAGAGTAAAATACCGGCTCTATTTATTCTGATTTTATTTTTATTTTTCTCAACAGATGCTTACAGCAAACAGCAGTCCAATAGCCACAAAAACTGTCTCATACTCACCATCTGCACCCGGGACTATGATATAACGACGGGGTATTCCATTTATTCCTAAAAAATGTTGAGGAAAAAAGGTTAAATTGATGGATAAAAATAGATTAAAAAAATTAATTTTTAATCAGTTATTATTTAAAGAAACATTAAATAATAATGGAGATCAAAAAATAAATCTTGAAAAGATTGAAAAGATTACTCCTATAGATAATACATAATGAAAATGAGCTACAAATATGACACAATGAAACCAGATGCTTTTGAAATAGAAGACGAAATTACAAGGGAATCCCTTCGGAAATCAATGATTTTCTCACCGGACACTCCGAATTACATTGAGTCTAGAATTGAAAAAACTGAGCAAGATTCGAGCGCAAATGAAAATTTCAACGTAACTACGGATTTGTATGATGATTATAATTGGCTTAAAGGACAAGGTTCTAGTATCAGTTACGAAAAGGCTTCGAGAGATATTGAAGAATTTTCAACAGATCGTTTTCAAATATTGAAGGGCAAACAGTCAAGCACGAATACCCTAAAACCAAATTTGGTAATAATGTCCGAGCAAGAGCAGCCAAATTGGCAATTATCTAATTTGTTAAAAATGAATTTCTTATTTAAAGATTCAACGTCCTCCATTATGGCAGCTTCGTCATCAACTGCAGATAAAACACGTTTCTGATCAAGATGGTTTTCGAGGCGTAAAGGTTCTAATTTTTTTCTATAGCTACTTACGATTCTTCTAAGGTGTACCTAATTTTATAACTAGTAGGAGAATTTTAAATGGTCTACATATATTTTGTATGCATATACCTACGGCGTTTTTCGCCCCTCCTTCCCTGAAAAAAATCATTCAACCAGTAGACAAATTATGCAAAATACACCTTCAAAATACATTTCAGGATAAGTTCATTTCCTTCTTAATTTTTTGGTGAATTTTTTTTAATTCAAATTTTGGTCCGTTTCTATGACTATAAGAAATCAAACATTGATAAAAGTTGCTATGGAATGCTGATAGTTATTTGGTTTTCAGCTCATTTTTTACCCCTTAAATCGTTTGGTGGTGATGGTTTCGAGCTCTTTTTAGGGGTTTAACCGAGTTTCTGGATTTTTCTGTGCTGACAAGACGTTGAATTTAATTTCTCATTTTTATGGGTGCTTATGGATTTTCCTAATCCAGTAGATACAGAAAGATTAAAAAATTTGTTGAAGAATTAAAACCATCATCAATGGATTCAAAAGATCAATAATGGTGCATAAGATATGGATTTCAGTTTTATTCAATTCTAATTTTTTTATTTAAAATGTCCAACAATCAACAGCGTTTCGTTTATTAGCAAAAAAAAAAAAAATCAGAGGACGAGCGGCAAGATTGGCAATCTGGTATGCTAAGATTGAATTTCTTATTTAAAGACTCAACGTCCTCTTCGTAACGTAGCAGCATTCGTCATCAACTGCAGATAAAACACATTTTTATTGTGGTCAAAATGGTTTTCAAGGCGTAAGGCTCTAATTTTTTTCGATAGCTACTTAAATTTCTTTTAAGGTCTACCTGATTTTATAACTACGAGAATTTTAAATGGTCTACACGACTGTTTGTTCTGTATACATAAATAAATAATATGCATGAAATGTAAAAAATAGTGTACTTATGTAATTGAAACAGCTTATTGTCTGACAGTTCATGAGATTGCTCGTTGGGCCTGATGAATCGTTTTTCAAAATAGGTACCTACCTATTTGCGATTTGTATTGCCACTTGTTGATATTGTAAGGACATAATCTCTTGTTATGAGAAGGTACCTCTCTTTGTAGAAAAAATTCAGGTCAATTCCAAAATAATCGGTGGAGCATCCAACCAAAATATTTTTGAATTTTATATGCGTACCTACATATATAATAATTTTTTTTTTTGAAATGTATCCGTAAATAGCTTTTGTGAAATTCATTTTAATCCTCTCAACTCGAAACCAAGCACTTTTGAGCCATCCTGGAGCCTCCTGAAACTTGAAAGTAACTTCGTTAGAAATCAATGAAATGAAATATTTTTTCAAGGTACCTATTTCGATGCAATTCAAAATTATTGCAGTTAACGTCCGCTGCGTACAGCATTGTTTTCTTGTTTCTTTTTTAATCTTAGAAACAAAAATTTTTCAAAGTCTGAATCGCTCACGGAATTTTTTGCTCTCCCTTCTTCACAAAAAAAATCATTCAACCAGTGGATAAATTGTGCAAAATACACCTTTAAAATAGGTAGGTACATTTCAGAAGTTAATTTCCATTATAATTTTTAGGTGCATTTTTTAAAATTCAAATTATGCCCCGTTTCTGGATTTTACTGTGCTGTGTAATGACGAAAAAATCGTCCATATTTACCTCTTCATAATTTTACCCCATCTGTAAAATATGTATTACTTCGTTTCGGTTTTATCACTTCTTTTCAATACTTTCAAACTATGTATAAGAAAGAGCGGCCTCTTATAAAACCATCCCATACCTCTTCCTCACCTTTCCACCATAAACTGACTTTACTGTGTCGCCACTTTTTTCCAATGTTTTCTTCCTACTTAGAAAAACAAGCGGCTCGCAAAGTTTTATTGAGCTGCTTGTTAAAAATGTACATCCATTGTTTTCTATAAAAACGTCAGTGGCTTCTTAAATCCATCCTATACCTTCCTATACTAAAAAACAATCAAACAATAAAGTTCTCCTTTGAAATCCACTTCATAAAAAGTGCAGTGGCTTCCAAATGTAAAATTCCATATTTTTCAATGCAACCTTTTCCCAATAAATACTCAGCTCTCAGCTCACCAAATCATCAGTTCAACTTCAGCTCTTTCTTTGCTGACTTATGTACTTTACTAGTACCTACCTAGTGTTACTTTTATCAAAGTTTGTGTATCAAGTTATACCTACTTGTTCGCGATTAACGTTTTGTGTGTTTCATCAACAATATACTTTTTTTAAATGAACTTTTCGAACTTTTAATTTTTTTAATTAATCGGAGATCCTGTCATCACAGCTGGTAAGACGCTGAATTTAATTCGTTTTTATGGGTAGGTATATGTACCTACATGAATTTTTCTAATCAGTAGGTAAGATACAGGAAAATCTGATACATGAAGTTATTAATTCCATCATTTCGAAAATCATGTGATTGGGTATATGGGTACCTATACCTAACATACTTACCTAGTAAGTAAGATTATTTTTGGCGTTTTAAGGGGATTTTTGTGCGCATATTTAGGATTTTTTGTAGAAAGAATAACCGAGCCCTGATTATGAGCAACTGTATTTGAGCTGTTAGAATTCTATTTGAATCGCAAGAAATTAGAAAGCATTTATCACTCAATAATTTAAATAAGTACCTACACCTATTTAAGTACATAATAGGTACGTCGTACGTCACGTCTGCGTATACAATTTTGGATTTTCAAAAAATCAACCTGGAGTATGTACAAGTGAAGAGTACACGGAAAGAATCAGACAATAAGTCACTTTTTAAAATTTTTTTGTTACGGTGTTTCAAATTATCAGAATGCTCCAATTTTGTAGTGAATTTGAATTTCATCAAAGTACCTAAATTGACTGGAAATATATTACACAACATCCTACAAACACAAATCAGGCATAGTGAGAAAAAAATTAAGAGATAGGTACTTATAGCCTAAGAAAATTAGCCGAAAAAAGGGGGTCATAGGGAAACGCTAGATGGCAAGCTGAATTTTGGTATACTGGCCTATTTTTATACCCTAAACACGAATCCTTGGTGTCCCCACCTGTCCCTAGTGAGCTTTCCCACCAATCGTGGATTTTAGCCCCCCAAATGAAGTTTTTCACCCCTACTTCCCGAAATTGTGGTCCTAGCCCAAAAATGAGGTCTATAAAAGTTGTTCTAAATCAATTTTCCTATCAGATGAGCTATGAACCAACTTCCTCCCCCTAAGGGAGGTGGACCTTCAGTCGATTTCAAGTAAATTTGCGTTGAATAGAAGAATGCGGGGGTGAAATCTGAATTTTGGTATACTGGTCTATTTTTGTACCCTGAACACGAATCCGTGGAGTCCCCACCTGTCTCGAGTTATCTTGCCCCCAAATGTGGATTTTAGCCCCCCAATGAGGTTTTTCACCCCTACCTCCCGAAATCGTGGTCCTAGCCCAAAAATGGGGTTAATAAAAGTTGTTCTAAATCAAATTTCCCATCAGATGAGCTTTAAACCAACTTCGTACCCCTAAGGAGGGTGGAGCTGGACTCAATCAAACATAGCGGGTTTTCATACCTATCATGGTTCAGATTCAAAAACCCGCTATATTTGATTGCGTCCAGCTCCACCCCCCTTAGGGGGAAAAATTGGTTCATAGCTCATCTGATAGGAAATTTTATTCAGAACAACTTTTATAGAACTCGTTTTTGGGCCAGGACCACAATTTCGGGAGGTAGGGGTGAAAAACCGCTGAAAAATTTCATTGGGGGGCTAAAATCCACATTTTGGGGAAAAATCACTTGGGACAGGTGCGGACTCCACGGATTCGTGTTCAGAGTACAAAAATAGACCAGTATACCAAAATTCAGATTTCACCCCCGCATTCTTCTATTCAACGCAAATTTACTTGAAATCGACTGAAGGTCCACCCCCCTTAGGGGGAGGAAGTTTGTTCATAGCTCATCTGATAGGAAAATTCATTTAGAACAACTTTTATAGACCCCATTTTTGGGCTAGGACCACAATTTCGGGAAGTAGGGGCGAAAAGCCTCATTGGGGGGCTAAACCCCACAATTGGGGGAAAAGCTCACTAGGGACAGGTGGGGACACCAAGGATTCGTGTTTAGGGTATAAAAATAGGCCAGTATACCAAAATTCAGCTTGCCATTTAGCGTTTCCCTATTCAATGCTAACTTTCTTAGGCTATTAAGAGATACGTCAGTTTTACGAGTTAAAAAGTCACTCACCTCAAGTGGTTCTGTTGTTAATGTCATACGACTAGTAATGTACCAGTTGGCACATTCTCTGATGATTAATTTTATTTTTCACCGCAACTGTAAAAAAAATGTTTACGTTTTCAGTTATTGAATTGCATAGGTAATCATCAAAGAAAAAAATAATAATTTTTATACTTGATGTGCAGGTATCCTCTTTTTTTGACTCTAATTGACAGTTGAAATGTCTTTTTGACAAACCGCATCGATACAATAACTCTCCTATATAATGGAATAAAAAGGTACCTAGGTACTCATTGACGAATCGATTATTTACTTCACTTATCGTGGAACCATGTTGATGAAAATGATTTCAACACTCTTTTGCGTGTTTATTTTGTTTGCTAAGGTGAGTACTTCTACTTACATAAAACTGCATGGAGCTGATGAGCTGATGGATTGCCTAGATACATACTTACTATAGTACAATACCTACTCTATTAATTCTGATTTATCGTTTATTTTTCTCAACAGATGCTTACAGCGATCAGCAGTCCAATAGTTACAAAAACTGTCTCAGACTTGCCATCTGCACTCGGGACTACCGAAGCAGAACATGAAACAATGAAACCAGATGCTTTTGAAAGAGAAGACGAAATTACAATGAAACCTCTTCAGAAATCAAAGATTTTCTCACCAGGCACCCCGAATAACATTGAGTCTGAAATTGAAAAAGCTGAGCAAGATCCGAGCGCAAATGAAAATTTCAATGTGACTGCGGATTTTTATGACGATGACTACAATAAAATGCAACAAGATGTTTGGCTAAAAGCACAAGGTTCTGATATCAGTTACGAAAAGGCTTCGAGAGATATTGGAGAATTTCCCACAGATCCTTTTCTATTATTGACGGGCAATCAGTCAAGCACGAATACCTTAAAACCAAATTTCGTGATGATGTCAGAGGACGAGCAGCAAGATTGGAAATCTGGTATGGTGAATTTCATATTTAAAGACTCAACGTCCTCTTCGTAGCAGCTTCGTATCAACTACAGATAAAACACCTTTGTGATCAAGATGGGTTTCAAGGCGTAAGGTTGAAAATTAAAAGTTACGATTACGAATTTGTAAAAAAAATAAGCAAATATGAAAGAAATAAAATTAAATAAAAAAAAATTACAAATTCAAATAATCGTATCTGTCGCCTGTGATGCTTGCCAAGCGCCAGAAGGCAATTAAAGGACAAGGTTCTAATATCAGCTACGAAAAAGCTTCGAGAGTTTTCTACCTATTGAATTTTCAACAGATCGTTTTCAAATATTGAAAGGCAAACAGTCCAGTACGAATACCCTAAAACCAAATTTGGTGATAATGTCCGAGCAAGAGCAGCCAAATTGGCAATTATCTAATTTGTTAAAAATAAATTTCTTATTTAAAGATTCAACGTCCTCCATTATAGCAGCTTCGTCATCAACTGCAGATAAAACACGTTTCTGATCAAGATGGTTTTCGAGGCGTAAAGGTTCTAATTTTTTTCGATAGCTAGATACTTAAGTTTCTTTCAAGGTGTACCTAATTTTATAACTAGTACGAGAATTTTAAATGGTCTACATATATTTTTGAATTTTGTATACATAAACCTACGGCGTTTTTCGCCCCTCCTTCCCTGAGAAAAATCATTCAACCAGGAGACAAATTATGCAAAATACACCTTCAAAATACATTTCAGGATATGTTAATTTCCTTCTTAATTTTTTTAAATACAAATTTTGGTCAGTTTATATGACTATAAGAAATCAAACATTGATAAAATTGATGTGGAAAGCTGATATTCGGTTTTCAGCTCATTTTTTACCCCTTAAATCGATTGGATGGTGGTGGTTTCGAGCTCTTTTTAGAGGTTTAACCGAGTTTCTGGATTTTTCTATGCTGGCAAGACGCTGAATTTAATTTCTCATTTGTATGGGTGCTTATGGTTTTTCCTAATCCAGTAGATACAGAAAGATTAAAAAATTTGTTGAAGAATTAAAACCATCATCAATGGATTCAAAAGATCAATAATGGGGTATAAAATATGGATTTCAGTTTTATTCAATTCTAATTTTTTTATTTAAAATGCCCAACAATCAACAGCGTTTCGTTTATTAGCAAAAAAAAAAATCTTCCGCAGATCAGAAGCACGTCCGATATTTTGCATAAGGTAATTACTCAAAGGAGGGATCTGCATCTTATGCACTCGACTTTTCAGCATTTGCCTAATCAGGAATTGAAGGCGCTATTATTATAAGATAAGTACCTTACTTTGTACTTTTCTTCAAGTAAATTATACAACAATAACACAGGCATAAGTACCTATGTGGAATTAAAATGGTAACGAATAAGTAATTATGTACGTAAGTACCTAATTGAAAATCACACCAGAAAAATGAAACGTTATTGGTAAAGTTGTTGAAATTTGTTGCTCATCTGAAAATCCCAACCAACACTCTTTCAATTTTGAAGATAGGATATTTTTACTCAAACTTTTTTGCTTAAAAGTATTTTCAAAATTTACATCAAGACACATGTTGAAAATTTTTTACCCATTGCCCCTTTAACTTGCTAGTATAGGCAAATATTTGAACACCAGGTTACGTTTATTTTTGACATAAAAAAATTTACTAGGTACCTATTTTCTTTATTTTGTCGAAATTATTAGATAAACAACTCGATTCTATTGAATATTCAATCTTTTTTTTTTCAACTCTACATTATGGACCACCCTGTATATCTTGATAGATGAAGCTTTATTTCTTTCATCATCTCGAAAATCATATGATTGGGTAACTACCTACCTACTAGGTACCTACATTGCAGAAAAATAATTGATTGCGTTCATTTTAAAATTGTTGTTAGGTAGGTACCTACCTATTTTATTTTGTAATACACATATGTATAAGAAATTACCAATTAGGGACGGGTGTACCTCCTCGTAGAACTTGTAAGTTTATCACACGTTCGTCATACATTTTAGAGCATTTTTGACATTTTTAATACATAAATATTCAACAATACTACGGTTTAATTCAGCACTTACCCGCCACCGTGACTGCATCCATGTGATGTGCTGAATGCTGATGTGTTTTCTCATTTCAGCTGAAAACTCAGAAAACGTACAGTTAAGGTTCTATTGGACTCACGCTTAAGTGCGTAGGTAGAATAATATGTATTGATTAATGTTGAAATTCAGAATAATTCATTGCTTTTTGTTCGCGAATGTTTACAAAACTGTCAAAGAATAATCATTCTGATAATTTATTTCAATTTTCATTCAGGAAACACCTCGCATAAACCGAAAATCATTTCGAATACTGCAATTTTTCTTTTGTAGACAGATACTAGGTAATTGATATCACCGACATCATTAAAAAAAAAAAATCATTCATTTTGTTAATAGTCTACGTTTTGTTGACTGTAATCGATGATTAAAACGATGCTTTGATGCATCACGCCGTCATCATTAGATATAAGACTTCTGCTTGGAAGAATTTTTCCTATTCGTTAATCATGTCTCCAGAATCTAGTTCGATTTTCTTTCGTGGACTTCTACTTTACATTTTGGTGAGCACAAGTAAATGTTGACTCAATAGACGTAAACTAACAATATCGTTACAAAATCGTATTAATATTTATTTTCATTCGATTGTTTGTGAAGATGTGTACAGATGGCATTTCAACAGCAGTGATTTTTCAACAAACCGTTGAAAAAGATTTTCCAAATTTTCCATCGGCTTCAACGGTACAAATACAGAATGATTTTGAAAGCAACGAGAAAAATGTTACGGAGCCTGCATGGAAATCAACAATTTCCACCTCGAATAACTCTAAAGAAGCTGAGACGTTGGACAAACAAATTTCAATATCAAGAGGCGATGAAATGATGACGGAATATTATTTAGCTCCTAGAGATAATAGTTGGGCTGCTTACGAAAACCCGGGGTCGTTCCAAGTGAACCCTGAAGACAAATACGAAAATTCAAAACGGGATGAATTATTGCGATCGAACTTTTTGTTCAAAGGTGGTAAACCTGAACCTCTTCCTAAGCCTTAATAGTTGCATATTTTGTTGAATGGGAAGAGATCTATTCTTGAAAACAAAGTGAGGCGCGATCAACATTTTAAAATTAAAGTCAATTTTTTTATGCAAATAAGTGGAGTAATTTATGTGCATTTAAACTAGAAACACTTATAAATTAAATTTTTATCCTTAAGAGAGAAAAACGTGATACAAAATACAAATTTTACGCAATTTTTGATTTGCTGATTTGAATTAGTAAAAAAATTTGTTCTCAAATTCTCGATCTGAATCACTTAGTTAATAAAATCAACACGATTAAAAAATGAAAATTTAATGTATTCTTCAATAAAAAATACTTACGAATACAAACAAAACCCATAAACCACATTCACTAAGAGGCAATAAGGTGGGAGACACGGAGAAGGGAGGAATAAAACGTACACACAATTACAAACTACTTATCAAATTACAACGTGGGGTGTTACAACGAACGGGGAAAAATGTTTATACATAAAACTAATTCAATAAAATTCAACGAGCGACTTAACGAGGTAACAATGATAAAAGAAAAATGAAGGGAAAAAAAGGAAGATAGAAATATAACCCACTGAAAAAAATTTATGTTATCAAGCGTAGTGATTAGGTGGAACACTTATGTCAATAAAAACATCCATTTGATCTGCAGTAAACTGAGTCTTGAGAAAATTCCAATCGGCATAATGAGTTCGTTTAAAGTTACCCAGTGTTTTACGAATAGTACTCTGCAAATATAGCAAAAAAAAAAGAAAAAATTAATCGAACGAAATTAAGTACACTAATGAATAGGCAGCATATAAAATCGTATCAGGTACCGGAATCGGTTCGGGATCGCCGAGATGATCTCCAATTTCGACGAAAAGTTCAGGTACTTCGGGAGGAACAGTGTAAGGATGGGCATTTATGAACGAACATAAGCCAATTACTCCGGCATGTCGAATATTTATGTTACTTTTCTTGTTCAGAGGTTTTTTACGCATTTTTTTGAATTTATCCTGCAAAACAGAACGATTAAACGATAATTTTTTGAACATGCTACGAATTCTCAAAACCGTCTGAATATACTAACAAGTAATTCTTGAGTTTCTTTGATGATATTGTAATGTATGAATCCGCTAATAACTTCGCCAGCTTTTTGACGTACTTCGCATCGGTCGTCTTCTAATAGAGTTCCGAGAATGATTAAAATCTGCGCAAAAATACGAAACATTCGGATGAAAACATCATCAAAACGGAAACGAAAATACATTCGTTAATTTTTTTCTCTGATTTTCAAACATACTCGAGTAATCCATTCTTGACGAGTTGAAATAATAAACACGTTATGGAAAACGAAAACTTGCAGAAAATCTAGCCCTGTACATTTGGTACACCAACTGTTACTTTGTGAAACCTGAGGAGCAAACCATAATAGTAAACTTGTTTTTTGCATTTTAATTTCTGGCATAATTTTGCTGATAAAATACGGATACCTTTTCGATAGCTTCGATAAAAATGGGAACGTCTTGAGGATGAACGATGCTAAAACTCATTAGAGACAAGGTACCTTTGCAGATTTCTTTCAGCTCGTCATCGTTGTCGTAATTTTCCATGTAGCAAACTAACGGACAGATTTTGAAAAACTCTGGTTTCATTTGGTAAACGCATCGTTGGATAGAATAAGTGCACCATTTGCAAACTGTCACAGAAAAAAATCAAATCCATTAGTTTCATAAATTGTTACTCATCATTACGGAACACTACAACTTACCAGTTTTCAAGAGTTGTATAGCTTCTTGGATTTCTTTATCGCTATCGATATCCATTTCATCTCCATTCGGGGTGCCATTTTCGTCTGTAAAATGAAAGAAAATTTGAAAAACCAGAAAGAACGATGTTTTAGTTATTTGATTGAACAGGATGTCCCATTTCATGTCTGACTCATTTCGAATCACTCCACAATGAAGTGAATGAAACAAGAAAAAAAATACCGTATTTGATAGAACTGAGGGACACACCCTACATACATTTTTTTTGAATTGCATCATTAAAAATGAAAAATAACCAAAGGCTGTAGAAACGATTACTTTGGAAGTCGTGAAAAAAATAATGATGAAATTTCGAAAAATTAAAGAAGAATTAATATAAATAAAAATTATACAATATGTGACGGCGCATACAGAAAGGGGACACGCACCCAAAAACAAGTTTTTGACAAAAACGCGTTCAAAGTTTTTGAAGTTATTTTTGAATTTTACAGTTGTTATTTTAGAAATATTAGGATGGTTACTGCTGGGTACGTTCAAGACACACTCTGGCAGTCTCTTTGGGAACTTTTCGGGATAATTTTATATTATACAGGGTGGCTCAATTATAATTGTGCTCATTTTTTTAAATTTTTTTTGATTTTTTAATTTTTTTCGTTATTTTAATTTTGAAATCAATCTGGAGGCCAAACGGAGCGTTCTACGAGAAAAATACATCAACCAAAGTTGTAGAGAATTAAATTTCCAAAAACCTATAAGAGGTTTATTTTTCTCCAAAATGCATAGTTTTTCCGTTTTTCTCAAAAAACAAAAACTTCATGATGATCACCGTAAAATTTCTGTTTTTTGAGAAAAACGGAAAAACTACGCATTTTGGAGAAAAATAAACCTCTTATAGGTTTTTGGAAATTTAATTCTCTACAACTTTGGTTGATGTATTTTTCTCGTAGAACGCTCCGTTTCGTCTCCAGATTGATTTTGAAACTAAAAAAAATTTTAAAAAATTGATTTTTGGTTTTTCAAAAAAATTTTCTTTAGGTACGTCACTTTAGAGCAATTTTTTACCCGTTTAGAGTGAAAATCCAGGCTCAACAATGGTTCCATCGAATTCTACGATGAATTTTATATAAAAATCAATCATTTAAAAAAAATCCATTT
The DNA here is from genome assembly GCF_950023065.1 of Planococcus citri. Classification (NCBI taxonomy): domain Eukaryota; kingdom Metazoa; phylum Arthropoda; class Insecta; order Hemiptera; family Pseudococcidae; genus Planococcus; species Planococcus citri. The sequence continues at coordinate 35,785,987 of NC_088678.1, read as the reverse complement.
TTGGGCTGCGTGTCCCCTTTCTGTATGCGGTGTCACATATAACAATTAAAAAGTCACAAAAAAACAAAACACTCGAGAAAATGACTTTAAAAAAAATTAAAAGCAGACAAAAAAACACAGCTGAGCTACAGCGTGATTATTAAAATTATTTTTTTAAAAAAAGAAGCAATAAAATGATTAAATTAAGCCAAAATTATCAAAAAATTATTGATTTTTGAAAAGTCGTCAAAGATTAATTAATTGAAGGCAAAATTTTATTCGAAAGTCAAAATACAAATTTTTAAAGCCTAAATTTGTTAGTTTAAGCAGAAAAGTTGATTCAGGAAATTTTTCAATGTGACCGGTGAACTGTCATAAAATTTGAAATAATTTTTCGATAGTAAAATTCAAAAATATAGAAAATGAAAAATTCAGAAGCAAATCATCGAATATTGACATTTCACCTTGAAAATTTGCTGAATAATCTAACAAAAATGTAAAAACCACGTGACATTCGAAACTCTTTAATAGAAAAAACACAATTTACGTTAAAATTCAGCCTGCGTACCACGTTTTGGAAATTTAATTCGTCGAGAATAATACACTATAAAATAAAAATCGCATAATTATCAGAAATAATTCGAATATTCGACGAATAAATACCTAAGAACATATTAAATTAAGTACAGTTGCTGAAAAAGTATGCAAACCTGGGTTAGCTTTGCTATTGGGAGCAACGCTGTACAAAATTTCCAATCTGGGCAACAAGTACTCGATGAATTCAGAAGCGCGAGGCGAACACGTTCTGTTCCAATTATCGGTTTCGACGTCAGTCTCAAAAATAGAAACTAGAACTCTGCGTGGAAAAATACAAACGGATATAATTTTTTTTTGTTATGTGTACAGACGATGAGCACCGAGTCTTCGGGACTTCTGGGGTTCAATCGATAGTGCACATAATGACCAATACGAATAATGGTCTGATTAGTAGGAAGTACTCACGATCCCAAACGTTCTCTAAGGTTTTGGTACTGATTAGCAAGATGTGGTTTAATATCTTCTAATAATCTGGTCCATAAATGTCCTAAACGCCACGAATACATGCCACCTCCTTGCAAGGAGAATAATCGTCTGAAAGAAAAAATTTACGGTTAGTTGAAATTTTAAAATTCGTTCAACTTCAAAATGTGATCAATTCACTCACCCGCAGTCTTTAAATGAAGCATCTCCTTTTATCGGCGCATCCATTAAAGCTTCCAATAAATGGTGACTTTTATTCACATCACAGTTATACTATAAGATGAAAACATAAGAATCATTTTTTTTGTTTTTTGTTTTTCGGAATTTACAACTAAACCAAAGACCAAAAAAATCCTTACTAAAGCTGATGCTATCGCAGTACCCCAATTTTTCTGCGTCTCTACAGTTACGTTATCGAGGGATTTTTTCAATAAATCGGCACACCATTTAGTCACACATTGGGATTTTTCATAGGGCCATAATTTCGTCCCTTGAATAATACCTAATTGAAAAAAATAAAGAGGTAGTTAAATTGTTATTCTTATTAGCGGACATCTAATTCGAATCAAAAACGTTACCAGCCAGCATTTCAGCTGCGCATCTTTGACAACCATCTTGCTGATCATCTGCCAATCTTTCGACGTGCGGTTTCAGTATTTCAAAATATCGATCTCCGTGTACTTTAAATATATACTGAAAAAAAGAAAGAGAGATATATAGTAGAGTAGTTCCATCTAAACTGATATTACTATGGCTTTTCTAATCTTACTTTGAATAAAGCGATCTGAAAGTATTTCAGAGGTTGCCCTTTGCTTTCTTCTAACGACAGGTATTTTATCAATTTATCAATATTGTTAGTGTCTCGGAAAAATGCATCTACTTCTTTATTTACCGCAGTAAATTCATCATCTTTCAACGTATTCATCGGCTGGGTCGCTGATGAGGAATGTAAATACAATTCTCTGTGAAAATGTGCCATAATTTGAATTAAAACCAACGAAATTGTGATACTAAAGCTGAGAAGAAAAAATGGAATTCAGAACTAACTTGGGCCAACAATAATATCCGATATAACACGAGTAAGTATACCGAGCTTCGTTCCATTCAGTTTCATTTTTGGGAACATTATTTTCATGATAAAGACACCACGAATTATCAGGTCGAGGACCTGGTTTCGTCGGTACAGAGGAATCGCCTTGGCTATTTTTAATTGCGAATGGGTTTACTTTCTCACGAACAGCTTTACGTTTAGTAATTTTCATAATGCATACGACACATTTAATAGCCATCTGAAACACGGAGAGAAAAACATAAGTTGAACCAGTTTAGATGAAATGATATTTGATTGAAATAGGTTACGCTTACCTTTCGTAAAATTACGGAGTCGTGTAGCAATAATTTAAGGAAAAATCTGACAATCTCTACGGGTATAGGTTCCTCCGGAGATAAAAATAACGCTAAGAATGACACAGCCATCAATTCGTATCTCCAATGTCTTTGGTGAAAAAATAAGAAAAATTAGAAACAGAATCAATATGAACACGGATAGTGAAAAATACAATAATAATTACAAAGTTTTGGATTCAGCTGCCTCTAGCATGGATTTCAATAACTTTAAATAGCTCTCCGTAACTTTTGAGTTTTCTTTCTGCAATCTATCGGAGCCTTTTTGAATCTGTTCATCGGAGGGCAACTCGTGTAACATTTCGATTTCGGAATGAGACCATAATTCTTTAGCTTTTTCAACAACTTCGTTCGGCATCTGAAAAATGTTATTATTTAAATATCGATAAACTGATGATATTTTCCCAACGCCATTAAAATTCTAAAATCGAATTTTTACCTGCATCTTCAAGGAGAATCGACAAACGTTGTTTACTATGGTATCTGTCACATCGCTTAGCAATTTAACCACAGCCGGTTCTTCATTCGGAACACTGTTCACTAAAGCCGGTAAAATATCTTGCAAAGTATCCATAGATTGTAACAACATTGGCCATTCCTTTCTCCTCTGACCTTTGAGTATCGCCAAGGTACTCTAAAATGAAGTTCACATAATACTGTATTAGTCCAAAAAAGTTATCAGAAAAAATTATGGTAGGTACAGTTTAACATTCACAATTCAGAATCAATGTACCTTGTACTTTTCGGAAAATTTATTTTCTCCTTTCAAATTTTCCACAATTTGGTCCTTAATGACGAAAGGTAATTCGTAATAAACTCGTAACATTTTATGAAGCACTTTCTGAGCTTTGGATTGCACCTGGAGAATTTCAAAAACAAAATTTATACTCAGCACAAAAATTGATTTTCATTATCCAATAATGATTATAAATATTCATACCGGTTTATAATCACTGGTCGCCAGCTCTAATATTTTCATTATGGCTATCTTATGCGATTCGGTGAAAACATGTTCGGTATGTTTACATCGAAACATGTGTTTCAAAGCCATTTCTTCGATCAGCATGAAACGTACGTTACGTTTTGAAGGAATTAGACGATTTTCAAAGAACATCTTGGGCATCTTGATACCGTCTTTGTGAACTTTATAATCGGATTCCAGCGATTCATCATAGTACAGAAGGTCTGACCAGATCTGTAAACAATACCAAAAGTTGATAATCTTTGAATTCTCAATTATTTTTTTGTTCGAGGAGTAAAAAGAAGCATTACATTAATTAATAATATGAACGAAATGGTGTCATCGGATTCTTTAAGAAGCTTGTTCTGTAAGAGAGCCATTTTTTCCATCAAGACCTTGTAAACGTTGGAGCCATCGGGCATTCTTATATATCGTTTCACTCCCAGTTTCAAAGTCATGGGGCAAACTGGTAATTGGGATTCGGATCTGTGCAAAAAAAAATTAATTCCTAGGTGAAATCAAAAAACTGTAAAAATTATTTTGAATTAATCCAATCTTACAATTTCAATGGTGGCTCGTCTCTCCAAGGATCCAACAAAGTGCTGCAGGAGAACAGCGAGAAAATGATCGTTAGCGTAGCTCTCAAGTTTTCTCTGCAAAATTATAACGCATAAGGTTAGTTAAGAATTGAAATTTCGTTGGTTCGTAAATTCGAAAATATTTACCTGGATAATTCTATTTCGTTATTTACATATTTATCAATAGTTTCCAATTCCGGCATTAAATATTTCCAGAAAATTTGTTCAACTATGCTGATTTCTTCTTCCGAAGGAGTGTACCATTTAATATTCAAATTATTTATACCGGTGGTTTTACCCCACTCCTGCGTGAAATATCAAGAAAACTTATTATTTACAAAAATATTCCACAGCTCGATTCAGAAACGAAATGGCCTTACCTTCAAAGGTAAATTTTCGGAAATATCATCGTACGATGTGGTGCTGCTGCGATACTCGGTAGGATATGTTGTGCTGAACAAAATCAACAACTGAGCCAATAATCTAGTACTGATTTCATAGCCTTCTTTGCATTTCAAATGCAACGTTAAATCCAACATTTCTTGCAACATCGGAAGATATGGTTTTATGGCGTTCGGCGAAGCTAATACAATCTGTATACAAAAATATAGAATTCAAAAACTGTCACGATTAGACGAATCGGTTTAACGAATGCATTTAAATGTAAACTGAGATGAAGAGGCGAACCTGGATAAATACATAAAAAAATGATAAACATCTTCAATTTACATCGAAAAATCCTCGATTTTTTTTCGCATCAAAATACAAACCTCAGAAACGAGCATCATTTTATAAAGCAATTCGTCATCTAATATCTCTTCATTTTTCAAATCTTGATTTTTTCCTTGTTCAATAACGAATGAACAAAGATTGGGCAAAAATAATTTGAAAGTTTCTTCGCCATTAACCTGATGGAAAAAAATTATTTCAGTTACATCTTTAATTTGTCACCCATTCACTATACATCTGATAATATACTTTGGCAAATGCTCTTATCATAGAAGCAATAGCTTGGCCAGCGACTTCTCTCTCGAAAATTTTCGTGATAGAATAGTTATACAATTTTTTTAAAGCTTCCTACGCAACAAAGACAAAAAAGAGTGGGATTAGAAACAAGTTGGCATCGCTTCATCTATCTCTCAAGGTAAAATATATATATCTACCATGAAAATAGAACTGGATAACTGGCCAACAAGGGAATGACATGAAAGCCACATAATATCATACACGCTTTGCTCGTCTTTATTACGATCATCGCCGATGTTATTTTCTATTCTTACGTTTTCCTGGACTATACTTTCAATAAGTAAAAATATGCGGTCGAAAAATTGTAAGACAAATTCTTCAAACTGAGACGTAGCACTAGCTAGTTCTTCTTCTTCCTGCAAAATAACCATTTTTGTAGAATAAACCAAGAATTCTGAAAATTACTCATGTTATAATTTCAACTTACCGGAGTGAGATCCGAATAATGAGATGAAGCTGACGAGCAGTCAACCAAGGGAATCATATTTGAAAATGTACAAATGAGCTGTAGCGCGATAATCGACTTCCTCATGTCATTAGGATCGATTCCAGGTAGAATAGCGAACAGTAATGGAATCACGTGGTTTTTACCCCCTTCGTAAGTACAGTTTAATCCGCCACTAAGCATCGGTCTAGCCACACCACATATGCTTTGCAAAGCAGATATCAACTTATAAGGTTCGGTTAAAGAATCCACGGTAGCGTAAAATCTGCAATAGGGAGAACATTTAGAGAAACGATACATAAATGATCACGCATTTGAGAAATTCTTATTTACGTGTCGAGTAATGGAGGCACCACGATATCTGGTCTGAGAGTGGCCAGATCGTTGAATATTACAGCGAAATTCATCACAGTCGAAGGAGAAAATACCGCCTGCATGGCAACAGATTGTACACTAACGACAAATCTGCGTATATCTTCATCGGTGAGTTTCTTCTCCGGTGGAATATTATTGTCCCAAGATGGTTTAGCGAATCGTTCTCTGCAATAAAAAAATTCCCTTAAAATTCGATAAGCGTCAAATGAATGAAATAATAATGATTTACGAACCTTTTAACTCGTAAGACGAAATTTCGGACGAGTTTCTTCAAAAATGATTTTATAATAGAAACCCAATACCCTGTATTGGCCGGATGGCAATATGATTCAAGAATTTTCAATAGCTGCTCTAAATAATCTTGGCTTTTACTTTCTCCGCCCTGCAACCGATCATTATTAAGAAAACAATAACACATATTTTACCAATAAGGTGTGCATGATTGAAAGAAACATACTAGCGTCGACACAATCCAAGAAGCAGCTGATTCTTCGGAAACTTTAGACAGCTTCAAAGAACTAGTTTTTTTGTAATGAACCGGCAGCTTGAAAACTTTTAGAAAACGCGAGTACATGATTGGCATATATTTCTCCCAATCGATACGTCCAACGTTGACCCAAGCCAAGGTAGATATCAAGTGTAAAATATGCTATAAAAAATATTCCAATTATTTCACTGACGTGCCCCAACATTGCGATAATATAAATTTTCTTACATCTTCCCAAAAGAAACAATTATTACTGCAAACATCCCATATTTGCATTAGTTCTTCAAACCATAAATTATGAGTTACGTCGGCTAATTCTGGTCGATTGCTCAAAGGTAGAAATAAGCTCAACATGTGAATTCCAAATTTCATTGCCTTTGTGTCAAATGGACAAAGATATGGTCTTAGTTCTTCCAATATTTCTTTCGTCGATTCTGGTGGGAAATAGCTGTAAAATATTTCACAATCAGTAAGGTGAAATCATAAGATGAAAATAATTTGTGCATCAAAGAACTTACTATCGGACTGTATTAACGATCAGTTCCAAATCGTACTTCACATTCCTGTTTAAAACAAACAGTAAGTTACAGGTTTAGCTGTTCTGAAATATTTTTATAAAATACGAAAATGAGACACCCACGGATTAATGGACATAATCGCTTGTTTTATTTGACTACACCAGAATATTCTTTTACAGATATTATACAATGGTCTCCACGGTAGGGTTAGATCTTCTCCTGGAACAAGAAGTCTTCTTTTTCTGTAACATTTGTGAGGATATAATTAGAATAATTTTGAGATAAAAATATTACGGATCAATCGAAATCAGTTTTTCTATCATTCGGAAGTTATCAAATCAAGTAGCGTTAGATTCCGATTCCTAGTAATTTTTTCAGTTCATTGAAAAATTATTTCCATAAAATCGATAAAGTTCTTGACCGTAAAACAGATACAAAAATACTTCAATTTTTTGTACCAACTGGATATGGCTTCGGGATATCTAATACGTAATAAAATCTACTAATTAGAGTGGAATTCATGTAGATAACTTGCCTCAGCAGAGTACATAACATCGTATGCACAGATGAATTGTAATCGGGTATGACATCCAGGGAGACATCAGCCCGAGTTGCCATTTCGTATAGAATTTGTATGAATAAGACATGGTCTTCCTTTGTGAATTTTAATCCGTACAGATGAACGTACCTGTTAAACATACGATAAGTTAGAAGTGTACAGTACACCGGATGATGTGAATTACAGAGGTATTATTAGCTAGAATTATACGCAACGAAATTTAAAAAATCTTTGGGAAGTATTTCATCACCCAAGATGGATTTTTTAATTACTGGTAGCGATGGGAAAAAAAAATAGTCAAGAAGTTTCTGAACAGCTTCTGCGATTTTGGATTTTCTGGGAGATAGTACCAGTGATTTTTATTCAATAAACATCGCTTTGGGTATTCATTTTTTTAAAATCTGGCATTTTTTAAAGGATGGTAGAGAATGTAAAATTACCACAGCAATCTGGCATTCCAGTAGATGAGATACTGTCGAGGTTCTCTGAGTAAAATCGAAGATCCAAAGTATGTCTTGAGCTGTCTGAGCTGCTCGTAAGCTTCTTCATCAAGTTCATCTCCGTATGGTAAAAGTTTAAGCTTTTGATTATCTTTTTGAAACTTTATGTTTTTATACATTATGATTTTCAAAAGAAAAATAACACGAAAAACGCAAATCACCTCCGCACCAAGATACGTGTACTAAGTATAGCAATGTAATGATGATTATGTTACATTTTACAATTTTTTACATCACACAAATAAGTTCTGATTCACCATTACATTGCAAATTTAACGCATTAACATTATGTAGACAAGTATGTAGTAACATCGCGAAAAAAATTGTACTTGTTCCAAATTTTCGAAAACTTTCTTCAAACCGGATTCCGCTGATTACCGAAACAATGACCCTATCGTTGAAATTTTAAAGCAACGAAAAGCTTTTAAAAATGTTTTTTTTGCGCTGTCCTGGTTTTTTACTGAATTATTGCGATATACACGATTAATTTTTTTGAGCTCTATTCAAAAAAGCTCACGATTTTTCATAAAATTGCAGCCATTGCAGGAAAAATTGCCTGAAGAATAAAAATCAATTTTTGAAACTTGCCATTTATGTAATTACCGAGAATTACTGCAATAACGCCTAGATTTTAAAAATGAACATAGGTTATCGCTTTTGTGACGTCACATTTCATCAGACACCATTTTCGGCTATTTTCGGCATCTATTTATTTTCGTATTCTATCTATGTCGTCGACCGTATATAATGGACGAATAATTCAACGGTGAAAAAATGACAAAATGTGAAGCCTAGATTTTGGATGCAGAATCCTGGAAACCTTCTGCTCATGCGCCAAACATGACGCTTACGGTGCTGGTGGAGAGAGAGACGGTGTACTGGTTGAACGTGGGTTGTACCAGAGACCCGTCTCTCTCTCCACCAACGCCGTAAGCATCATGTTTGGCGCATGTGCAGAACGTTTCCAGGATTCTGCATCCAAAATGTGGCCGTCATTTCCTGCGATTTGAATTATTCGTCCATTATATACGGTCGACGATCTATGTGCATTTTCGTGGTCTGTTAGATGAAGAATGGTTCTCTTATTATCATTAAGCTGATGTACTTTTTTTTATGTTTGACTAATACTTAGAATTTGAATTAGTATCGTTGTAATTTTAAATTATTACTACTTTTAGTATGCTACAAATAATCATATTCGGTACCTAAAAGATGGCTGACAGATTTTGGAAGTTGCAAGAAAGCAGTATATTTCGTACTAATGTGAAGTCCATTAAAATCCTTTACCACTCGAATCTGAATATCATCTTGGTATTATCGAAAAATGGAGAAATTCTGGTCATCGATGTTACTTCCGGCGTCGAACTACACAAATCCGTCTTATCTGGTAAATGCATGAAAATTATCTTGGTAATGTATTTCGCTCCGACTCTTGTCTGTTCATGAAACAATGAAAATGTGGCATTCGATAAAGCATTGGTTCTTTCACGAAAGAACCACCCGTTTCGTGAACATTGTTAGCGGCGTTATCGGATTTCGACGAATCGAAAAAAAATATCCGATATTAGAAACCGTTCTCGGTTTTAGTCTGCCGCCACCACATGTGGCGTTTCATATTTCCGAACATTACGCATTGTTAAGGAATTCAGACAAATAAACATACTCGAGCCGGTCATAGATATTATTCCTAAATATCTTTCAACTCATCCGAAAAATGGCGAAGTTTCTTAAATTAAAGGTGAATTAATAATTGGTATTTGTTTTATTTCAGAATCCGGTAAAGATTTGCTTTTGGATGGCATATACCTTAACGCTCACAACAAGCTTGTTTTAACAAATGGAGTTACTTTGGGAATGCGAAGTGATTATAATGGTATTCTTCTATTCGATACGATTCTGCAACCGGTTATTCAAAAACCGTATGACATCGTTGAAGTTGAACTGCCATTATTTGAGGTAATACTATTTGATTCCATTGGAGTAGATTTGCGATCTGAAGGCGATGTGAAACTGTAACAAAATTATGTTGATTGTAGGCTTTACTCATTTACCAAGCGTTGAAACAAGTCGAATTGCCTGCGGCCGAAAGTGTAGTAGATTTGACCAACAAACTCAAAGTGCAAATAGCTGAAAGTGAGAATTTCGCTAGCGATGGTGTAAAAGCTGAAAAAGTAAGTCATCTTGGACAAATTCTTGTTAAATAATGATGGATCTAATGATTATGATTTCTTTTTAGTGGAATACTGTTCGGCTGAAATCTACTCACAATTCCTTGAAGTGGGTTGCCGGTACGATGGCGACGGAGTTGAAACGCCAGAACCGTTATATACCAGCTTTATCCATTGCCAGTGCTATAAACGAAAGATTGAATTGCTTGTTTCCATCTACTTTTAATAATTCTAATACTGATCGAGCCTTGATGTTCAGTGAAGCCAATAGAAGAGAAACGTTTACCAAATGGCCTCATATGGATTACAAGTATGACGTGTTTGATATGACTTTATTTCTCAGAATTTATCGTACTAACTGATAATGATCTACTGTAGATGGGCTCTTCCCGATCAAATGGCTCAAGCGGGGTTTTACCATCAACCGAACACGATTGGTGACGATCGTGCTATGTGTTTCACTTGCGTTGTATGTTTGGTCTGCTGGGAACCGACTGACGAACCATGGTAAAATTTTCATTTGTGAAATATATATTTTTGATTATGAACGTATTAATTCGGATGTATAATGGGTTCATAGGTCTGAACATGAAAGACATGCTCCCACATGTCCTTTCGTTAGAGGTGAATACACCCAAAATGTACCGCTCTCGGTGAATTACGCTACAGCGCCGGCCATTACCTTAAATGATCGAGTTTCCTTTGGTACCAGTTCGCTTTCCGATGTATTTGTTACGTTTTCGAAAAAAGGCGTTGTTACGTTGTACAATTACTCCCGTGTTTTGAAAGTAAGCGATCGCAAATAGAAATTAAAGAATTCATGAAGTTTATAAATTAATTGAATCGATTCGTTTGTCAGGTTGTTATTGAATTTCATGTGCCTACCACGTTATGTGAATTACACCAACTACCGATCCGCAATACCGATATTTTTTCCGATATTTGGCAACAAAATGATAAAAGTACTTTGGAGATTTCTTTAACGAAAACCATTACCGGTAATTTGCATTTTCTAAAGTACATTCTATCGAATGATTCATTGTATCGATATAGGTGTGTCTTAATTGTACTATAATGTCATTTCTTCTTAACCTGTTGCAGAGCATCTTTTACGTCCTACTTTTTCGTACTTCATAAGTGCTTGTTCTGTGCTGAGTGCTTCCCTTTATAATAGATTTATATCCGATTACGATGATTATAAAGAGAAAACCGGATGTTTAATTGTCGACGATGAACATAACACCATTTCCAGCGGACGTGTTCGTCCCTGCGTCGTCGTTGCTGTGAAGAAAATACATCAAGGTGAGCACACAGCCTGTATAGTAAATAATTTATGATGATATGGGGTTTCTTTTTTGTTGAAAACAAATTGTCTCTGTTTCAAAAATACTCTTCGCATATTTTTGAGTAGTGCATTTGAATGTACATATTTTACCTATTCGTTATAAAACTGTATGATGTCATTTCCGTACGAAATTATGCGATCGGATGGAGGATATTTGAAAGTTATTCTAAAATATTAATGTGAATAAAATCAATTTTGATTAGAAATGCATATGAAATTAATTTTTATTAACAATTGATTAAAAAATGGGAGTACAAATCCAGAAATTGTAGTTCTAAAATGATTTTTTTTTCGGCAGATGTCATGTTAGGATGGAACGTAGAAAACCACACCGCATCGGTAGAAACGATGAACAACGTGAATGAAGCGCTGAACAGTGGTAGCAGCAGCGCCGCAGCTGCAGCCGGTACGCGTCCTAAAGAGTGCCGATACCAATTACTTTTGGCTGTGTATGACTTTCATTACAAAGACGCAGACGACAGCGATGGTACTTCCAGTAGCGACACTGCTACCAACGAACGAACTATAAATTCTTGTAAAACTGCCTCGACCAAGAAGAGTGGCACTGGCACTGGAACAACGATCTCACGTAATAAGGATTGCGAATATTACGGTAGCAAGATTTACGAAACTACTGCCACCTTATTGGATGACATTAATTTAATGGAGACCGAAAGTCATTCGCCAAATCAGACTACTTCTGTGAATAATTCCTTACAATCTGCCGGTAAGAAATGAATTCATTCACCTATGCATATGTTCATACCTACCCCAAATTGTATCAAGTTATTAAAAAGTGTATTCTGTTTTTGTTTTTAGCTGCTTCTTATATGTTTCCGTTCGAAGGATCAAATCAGCTAACCGCCAATACAACAACCACGTTGAGCGATCAAGTCGAAAGTATCCTTTCGTCGACATCGACCGGAACCATATCACCTAGTGAAGAAAAATTACGCGACTCGAAAGCTGAAGAAGGAATGGGTGAAGACGGCAACCGTGCCGATGGTTCAAAGAACTTGTTGAAACTCGATTCTATGGACCTAGACAAAGAAGCCGCTCTAATTCAACACTTCTGCCTTCTTGAGAATAGCCATCCCAATATGGAAGTTCAACTGTATCCCGTACCAGACGGTCAGCATTTGTTGGTGATGTGTCGAAATGAAACCGATACGAACACGAATTTGCAAACGTTATCTAGTGAAAAAGACGAAATCGGCGGAATTCTGCTATTGCTCAGGATCAACTTCAAAGGATCGGTTTTATGTTTGGAAGAAACGCCAGTAGAGAAGCGTGTGTTTAAATCGCCTACTAGCAGCGAAACTCCTAAAGAATTCGTGATGTTGCCGATGTTCTTGAAGCAAGACGAGTCCTACTTACCTAATAGTCATATACCGATGGGTGTATTGTTGATGGAAAACGGAGATTTGCATTTGATTAATTTAATGAATTTGGAAACCGTATCGTGTTTGAAAAGTCAGTCGGCAAGCCGTTTTGTTTCGATGGTTTATTGCGATCGTAAGTACTTTTCAATGAAAAGTTTTAGAACTGGGTAAAGAAAAAAAAACAGAGGATTGATCATTTTAATTTTCACAGATTTAGAAAAATTATGCGTCTCGGACGAGGATGGTGCCTTACGATATGTTTCCTTCATCGATGATAATTATTTCTCTTTCGAAGAACCTATCGCTGGAGATTTCGGTATCCAGCAGAGTAGCTCGTCGAAATCCAGTGTCGTCAGTTATCTTACAGAGTACGTGTAATTGTGAAAACCTTGTGTATACTGTTTGATAGACTGTAAATATTTTATTTATCGCGTTTATTGTTGCAGTTTATCCAAAGAAAATCCGTGGATTTATTTGAAAGATTTGAAAACTTTGTACCGTTTGACAAATTTTGAAAACGTTATACCTTGTTATCTAGCCAATGTGCCTTCATGCTGGAACGAAGTGAAACAGGCTCAGAAACAAAGACGTCATCCGCAATTGCTGCAACAGGGTGACAGTGAGCAACACACGAGAAGTTGGAAATTACAGATTGGAACGTACGTAATATTGTCATGATTTTTACTTTCATCTACTTATGAATAATGTTTTAAATAGAAATTATAATGATTCTTTTTTATATGATAGACGAACGTGGGAGGAGCATATAATCGAACTGACCCTTACTCAGAATATGTGCATTGGTCATGTCGACGTAAAATTCTCGTTGCATCCGACATGCCAACGAATTCCGAGTATTCAAGTGACCTTATTAAGATTGAAAAATGCAAACGGAGCAAAGTCTGACCACGATGAACGAGCTGGATTCCCAGGTACTAAATACCGAATCATTGATAACAATTTATTGAAATTAATGAGAAACTAAGTGAATTTATTTTTCTCTTCTAGGTACCTCGTTTCAAACACCAGTCAACTCGGAAGATTTCCATTTGCAAAATAATACAGAAATCCTGTGCGGACCTGTGTTCCTATCATCCTATCTCGATTTATCAAAACGTTCCGGAACGATTACGCTGACCAGTCCGAAATTATTTCGCAGTTGTTGTAGAACTCTGCTACTTCATATCAAGTCTTTGGGTGGATTTTCTCAAGAGGTTGGTACCTTGGTACTGATTTTCTCGAATATTAAAAAAATTCGATTAAGGGAAAAATTGCGAGTCAGCTGATATCAATTTTTAGCTGATAGAATGATTAAAATTTTTTTAATGCATCATTAATTTTCAAGTTGATGATTTGTTGCGTAAAAATCATCATCATAAGATTAAAATAACTAATGTTTATGGCATTGAATTCTAGGTGGCTGGCCCAGAATCTGAAAACGTGAACGATAAATCGAACGTCAACGATTCGAGACGTAAACTCTCAACGGATGGTTTGAACAAACACTCGAAATTTTACAGCTCTATGTTGCTAGGAGAGGATCAAGCTTTGAAGAAAGATCAACCAGCGACTGGAACGAATACTAATAAAAAACCATCGACCGGATGCGATTGGATTTACGAACTCTCGGTTACCATCCGTAAACCTAAACGAGTCGATATACCGAATGAACGGTAAATAGTCGACATATTTCTGAAGACTGTCTTTTTTTTCCTTCAAATTTTTGTAATGAATTTCCGTTTGTTTGATCCTTGGCTTATGTAGAATCGAAAGATGTCGTATGCTGGAAAGTACCGCGTTTGCAGGAGGTCTATTGGAATCGTTCTGTCACAACGACGATCCCGAATTCAGACTCTTAGCTATGGATATTTTGATATGGATCACTTCGATTCGTATGTGCCGATATCGTTCGACTTTCGCCGAAGATTCTTCATGCAAAAAGCACGCCGATGACGTATCATCGCAGCAGCTAGAATTTGCCAAAGTTATTGAAGCTAAATTCAACGATTTAATTCAGTACGGCTATATAGAAGGTAGTCGAGAACTAGCCCATAAAGTCACCAAATTATTGATCAACTGTAGCACGTAAGTTTTTTTTTTTATTATTAGCGAAGACGAATAATTGAAGTATAAGTACTAATTTTCCTGTCTTTTTTTATTCGACAGCGGATGTAAAAATATCCAAGATTCAACCGTAGTGCAATTCGACGTACAGCTTTTGAAAGCTCTAGTCGAGTTTATTCCGAAAACGTTACAATGCTGGTCAGCAGGAGCATTTCGTTGGTTTTTCCAGCTATTGTTGTACGTCGTACCTCACGATACGCAGGCGACTGCATCTCAAAAATGCTTTTCTCTTTTGCTTCAAGTAGCAAAGGAGTTGAATTCTAGACAAAATCCGTATCATTTGTTGCTCCGTACGAGGTGAGTTGTATTTGTCTGGTGTAAAATTATAACTAAAAAATGAACGATTCTAATGATGTTTATATAATACAGATATGGATTATATGGAAATCCATTCGAATCGGAATTATTCGATATTGAGCCCATAATACCTGGTAAAAGTAGTTCGGTTCCGGTTACCTATGCTAATTTGGTGGCTGGTCCAAATATCGTGTTTAATACACCGTCGACCAATACTGAGCCAGCGATGAATGGATTTTTCTCGATTATCAAACAACTGAACTGTAAAGAATTCGCCAATAAAGGTGAGTACAATGGAAGTTCCGATTATGAATTCTTCACATTATCATTACTTCATTATTCATCTGCAATGTTCGATTTGATATTGATAATTTAAAGTCTTTTAATGTAAGTTCCGTCGATTTTCGAAATTTTATACGCTTTTTTCCATTTGCTTGTTGTAGTCATGAACCAGAAATACTTCACTTCGGGAGCTAGTAATAATAATAACAACAATAACAACAAAACCGAGCTTTCTTTCTTGACTGGTATCTCGGCCAGTCATTACATGAAAGGATTACTGGAAGTGGAACCCCTTCATTTCACGTGTCACTCGACTAGTGATGGAACAAGAGTCGAGCGAGTAGATTCCGGTGAGTGATATTCTCATTTATCCCCCTCAAATAATTAGAAATTTGGCTAATTTACTTGTTTACAGATGTGATGGATGATGAAGCTATAGTCAGCTATTACGGTCCAGCGACCGCTACGAATTTCAGCTATTCTGCTACAGCTTTCGCACCTCACCCGGCAGGGATTAAGAAAACCGAAAAAGTAAGTTTCGGATTTATTCGAAGATTCAATGTTCCAAGTTGTAAAATACTTAATAAGACAATCACATTGTGTATTTCCTTAGGTGTACATATTGCAAGATATCGGCGACATATCGCAAACGCCGTTAGAAAGCGTCATGTCCGAGGAAGCGTTTCATCATTTCAAAATGAGCGTAATTCCGAAAATTAAACAAACGGCTAAACAATTCGAAGCAGGCAAACCGTTGATTGTTATCGATCACCAGGCAGCCGGACCATCCTACGTGCCAACGCCGATTTATCACGATAAAGTCACCTACTCGGATGTCAGCTCAGGGGTAATTGGTGTTCCTCACTCGAACACTTGTTTATTATTTGGACACGAATTATATTGATGCATAGGATCTGTTTCAGTATACGGATAATAGTTTCCCGTGGCAGCAGTTGTTGATTCCGCCTCCTCAACAGACCATCATCATCGATAGAATGCACAGCGGAGCTAAACGATTCGTCGTATTAGATTTCGGATTCCCGATCTGCCTTACGGATATGTTGGTGCCTCCGTGTTCGGAGCTGTTGTCGTTGTCTATCGATATCTGGACCCAGTCCGAAGAAGCCGATGGTAGAAGATTGATTGTAGCCTCGGATATTGGTAGTAAAATGTTAATCATGTCCGATATTCAACCACCGCCTATTTGTCGGTATTTAAAAGTGAGTATGAGGTACAGCCGGGAGCAGTTCACCGTCAGGATACATTGTAATGTAAATCTGATATTTCCTAGATTACTGCAATTGGAAGATACGGTATGAGTCCCACCAAATGTAAAATACCAATCGGTACGTTTTACGGGCATTCTTACGTGTTGGCCAGCGATGGATATGCGGAAAATAATTCCTATTTTAGACCGAATTCCGATTTAAATGTCCAGGTAATAAAAGTTGTTGGAGGAATGCAAAGAGCTGATTGAATCTAAATGACTTAACAATTCTTTAATTTTTCGTTATTAATTTCAAGACTAGTTTTGCTAATCGAATTTTTGAATTATTCGTAGATGTTATGTGGAATGATGGAAGACGTGCAATGTCGATACGGTTTGGTGTGCTCTAGACTGAGAGACCAATTAACTCCGTTCTTGACGTCTGAAATTCCGAATGTCGATCATATGAATCACTACTTGAACAAAAACAAATCGAAAAATACTCCTAGCGA
Source organism: Planococcus citri (assembly GCF_950023065.1). NCBI lineage: Eukaryota > Metazoa > Arthropoda > Insecta > Hemiptera > Pseudococcidae > Planococcus > Planococcus citri. Next base: position 35,768,818 of record NC_088678.1, on the reverse strand, counting down.
AGTCGAATCTCAGAAAATTAACAACTTGTACAAAGTACGTTAATCCACCTTCTTTGAAAAATTTTCGATTCTGTTTATACCGCCGAGAGTTGAACCATCAATGTACTAACCCTACTAATTTATTTTATTTTTACAGGACTGTATTACTTTCCAACATCAGATGAACTTAGTACGTAACGTTATCAATCGAATTAGTAACACGAACCCGAAATCGCCGCCTGTTAACGATATCAACGTGTTACTCGCGTCAGCCTGCACAGATAAGCTGAGAAATCTAACAGAAGCGTTGCTAGATTTGCTGCTGTATTTCGTGTATGAACTTGGACCGGCTCCGAGGGTGAATATAAATTCATCGCACAAAATTTACATTTTTGAATGTTGAATCTAATAGAGCGTCATTTTTTCTTCATCGTCTAGATTCCTCCCGTACTATACGACATGTTTAATGAAGAAGTATGCCAGAATGTATTCAATTGGCTGTGCGTTGGCGAAGATAGCAGAACCCAGATTTCAACTTGTACATTACTAGTTCGTTTATTCGGCGTGCAACCGTGGTGGGGCGAGTTTCTCGTCAATACTTTCACCCAGCTGTACTCGTCGAATTACCAAGCTGTATTCCCGCAAGATCGGTATGTATTGGATAGGGTTTATAGAAGTAAGAAATAATTGAATTTATGTCATGTTCTATACAACGTAATGTTTTTACAGGGTGTTTGTTTTGCTTTCGTACCTTGGTCGTAAGAGCATATTGTCGGGAAGTAATCAAAATTGTATAATCGAACATATTCTGAAAGCTTTGCTCAAAGAATTACTGCCTTTGGCCGATACCAATGCTCAAGGTTTCATCAGAGGTAAATTGGATCTGCCTTTGTTATCATGGCTGTTGATGTTTTTCCTGCAGTGCGTTGAAGTGCTACCACTGCCCAGAACTACCACTTCAGATGATGGAGATTCTACTGAGAAGGATATAGGTTAGATTGGAGTACGGTTTTTGAATAAAATAATGAATCGATAGTTTCTAATTAACGTTTTGCATTTTGTAGAGAATATTCGTTGGAATTTCATCCAGAGTGAAATCCCGGTACATCGTAAACGTATGATACTTGACAAAAAAGGCTGGTGTCGTAATTTCCGCCGAACCATACAGAAAAAAGTACTACAGACGAAGCAGTTGAAAGAGCTAGATCCGGCCACTGCTAAGAAAAACTTTCAGATTACATCGCAGGTACAAGTACGCGAACTTTTTTATCATTTATTATCGATCGTATTGGATTTTTTGTCTATCGTTTGGAAAGAGAAAACTCGTAATGCAAATAGCTATACATATACCTTTGCTGATGGCTTTAATCATACTCTAGTTGATCTGTGTGCTTTTACAGTTTTCAGCTTTGAGCAGCTTTAGTTTTTTTTTCCTGCTCTGAAATGGAAAAATTTGCTAATGTAATTATGTATTTGATTGATTTTTTTTTGCCTAGTAAGGAAACAAAGCTTAGATATCTCGTTCAACCATAACACTTGACGAGGAATAAGAAACGAAGTATTTTTGTTCTCAAGGGTTGTTCTCTTTCCATTCTTGATTTGTGTTCAAATGAACGAAATTATCGTAATTTGGAAATGTTCAGATGTCGTGGCTCATATGTTGAAACAAACTTCAAAGTGAAAAACACTTCGACGTACCTCGTGACTTGTAAGGTACCTGGAAGCTTCTTCCCGGAAGTTCACCTCATGTCGAGATTTGTTACAACATATGAACCTATGTGTATTTTTCTTTCACTTATCAAGTAAAATTTGTGTGGCAGGCATTAAGTAAACTTTCGAGTCACGCATTAAAGTTAAAACAAGAATTGCAAAACGTGCTCCAAAATATACCGATGAGTAGCGCTAGCCTGTATCAAAAGTCAGGTGTTAAGGTATGTTTGATATCACGTGTGAATTGGCCTTTTGTTTTTATGCATGTTTTGTTCTGTTTTTCGTGTTCATTTTTTTTCGAATGTCTTTCCTATACCCGTCTATAGTTCTGTTCTTGGTGAATTAAAGAAGTGGAGAAAGTTGAATCAATCGATTTAGTTATTTTTCTGAGTCCTTGTCTTGTCCTATTCTCATGCATTTCGTTTTAATTCGATTCCGAATGGACGAATTAAAATGGAAAGAGGTTATCTGAAGTGAAATGTAAGGTTTCCTGTGAGGTCTACGTTTAATAGACTGCCAGGCGAATCCGAAATATAAATCACTGTATCGCATTTCAGCTCTTCGTTGTATCTATTCTGCCTTTTCAACATCATTTATTTTCCTGTTTTTTTTTTAGTTCGTTCAATTTGTGTGTTTACTCCGTATGTAGTTTTTTTTTTGCGAAAAAACGCTTTTTTATGATTTTTTTACTTTCGCGGTTATGAATTATTTCAGTCACGAATACTCAATTTTTTTAAATTTTAATTTATGTCGGGGGAATTATTTTTCTTTCGAATTTGTCGTACGGTACAAAGAACAATTGGTTCTTCTATTTTCTTGGAAATAAAAATAAATTGTTATATTTCATCTGAAAATTATGTTTAAAACTATAGCAAAAATATTAATATTTTTTTCAAATTTTCTAATGTATTCTTTTCGTTCTGATTAATTTACGAGATTGAAATTCTTGTGGTTTGAAAACATCGATTTCTCAATAAAATGGGTTGATATTTTTTTTGTTTGGAGATCTCCAAACAAAATCTTTTCAAACGGATTTCTCATTAATCGCGTTGTCCTCATTTCTTCCCTGAATTACCCCTGCCTCCCGCTCTAATTTGTTTTATTTACCAATTTTACGCTAGATTCTTATCAAACAGATTGATAATTTCACCATTTTTATTTGTACCTGTACCAGATCAAACCGCCCAAAGATAAACCATCTAGCAGTAACAGCTCTGGAGCTGGTGTAGCTGCGAGCAACGCGAGTTGTAGTAGCGGTGCCGGTGCTGGAGGCAGTGGCGCTGGTGCTAGCTGCAGCAGTAGCGGTGGTAATGGAGCTACCTCGTCAGCATCGGCGAACAAATCTGGAACTGCCGGAGGTAGCGATGGCGCCGGCACCTCGGGCACAGCCTCGTCCGTTGGTAAAATAGGAGTTGATAAATCGCATTGTTTACCTGTGATACGTGCTTTAGTTGCATTTATGCTACATGTCGATATTACCTGTAACGTTGATTTGTTCCTGATTAGTTGTAAGGTAAGCAGGACGCTAAAGATTCAGAGGGAAAGTCAAAATAAGAAGAGGATTATTTAATAAAAAATATTTTTGTTTCCTCTTATTTAGGTGATGTCTTGTTTGCTTCAAATATCTTATTCGCCGATTATCCTGAATGAAATATTGACGGAAGATCAGCTGTTGAAATTATTACAAATGGCTGTGTGGTGCGAAAATGGAAAATCGATGTGCGGCGGTAAATGGACGTCTCACGCTATCACCTGTTTATTGCAGGATATCATGGATAGTGAGTATTATAAATGGATATTGAAATTTTTGGTCAAATTGTGGTATGAAACGTAACTCAATTCGATTCATTTTATAGAATTACGCAAAAATCGAATATTCGTTAGAGCTCGTCGTAAATCTTCGGCACCTCTGGAAGGTTCCAACGCTTCGGATTACTCGGAATCGCCGCTCATGGATGCTGATACGACAGATGCATTCGGTACGTTCGTGCAGAACTCGAATAACATATCCGAAGGTGAGTACGAATTGACGAAATGATACCGAAAGAAGAAAACATTTTTTCCAAAAGTGCTCGAAAGTAACGTGATTCGATGTGTTTGTAGATAACGGTAAAGATCTATTATTGATGTGTTCTTCGACTCCGAAATGCGATAATTCGCAGTTACCAAGTTTAATGGAATCGGATGACAGCGAAACAGACGATAATTTCGAAGAATTCCTCATGGAAGAAAGAACCAATAAAGAGTTGAATGCCAAGAGCAAAAATTATCTATGGCCGAAGTAAGAACTTGTTTCAAATTCACTTTTCATATCAATTTCTTTTCGTCTGAAGAGGTGTTTTAGTATGGCCCAATGATGACAAAAGATAATGCTAGAAAATAAGATTGCTATGACTACACTTGCGAAGTTCCATTCGTCCTTCTTATTTGTTTCATTTTATGCTCATTTGTGCATCTTAACTTCATTATTTTCTCTTGTATCCTTAATTTGATGTTCCTATTGAAGTTCATTTTCCAGCAGGTGTTGATTAGTAATCTAGATTTCGATGCGCAATGATTATGAGAGCTGAGGGCCTGCTTTTTCTTTCGACTTTAGATTTTTTACGCAGTATCACTTTAATTTTTATGATTTATTTTAATTTTTAATTATTTTTTTTAGTATCTCTGTCGCGTTGGACTCGAGGCTGGAATTCGGAGTAGAAGAAAACGTTGAAATATTCCTTCGTAAATTGGCAGATCGCAGCTCGTGTAATTTATTGCAGAGCGTTAATGCTGTGTTACCGGTATGTTTTGTTACCCTTAATATTCTTCTTATTTAAACATCAGAACTTATTTGAACATTTAAAATATTACAGGTTTACCCCATTTCCCAGCAAAATGTTAGTCAATTTAAAATGGATGCTTTGACGTTCCCTTGGATGTCAGCTCATTATCCTAATTCGTCTTCAACATCTCAGATATTTTCAGCAGCTTTCGACAGACTATTCACCGATTTTAATATTATGGTCGGTAATCATTGTATAAATCAACATGTGATGCAACGTGATAGCAATTTAAATGAAAATTTTTCATTGCAGGGACCAAATAATAATTTAGAAGAAACTCTTAGCTTATGGCTTCTTTTGGCCGGAAAAAATAGCACCGAACAGGATCTGTTCTGTAGTATGGTACCTTTGATTCCCGTTTCCATAAATACCATATCAACTATCATGACAGCGGCTGCAAGGTTAGATTGATTCACAACTAGTAGAAAAAATAATGCATGTTGATATCAGAATGGAAATTGAAATTTTATGGTTTTTATGTTACAGACGTGTAGCTCCTTCGATTCGCTTATGGTCTTTGTTGTTTAAATCTTTGACCATTATGTCGAATTTAACGTTTGAAGGATACGAGCCGAACAAAAGTAGTACGAGCTCTGCTTCTAAAGCATCCACCGGTGCTACGATGGTGATTGTGCAACACGAAGAGTTTTCCCATTTGTTATCGTCTTTTCTATCGTCACCGTCTGTCGATGATATGGTAAGTACATATTTGTACCAGTCATCACATTTAAATTGAATTTTTTCATACAGATTACTTCAATTGTGTTATTTGTTTGAATATTTCCCAATCTGAAAAATAATTATTCGCTTTTGTGACACGCAGGCCGGAGAAAACGCAGTAGGCGCATTTTCCAACATGTTGAGCCGTATCGGCGGTCGAGTGAAAGCCCTAAGTGCCAAAGAAGGCTTAGGAGCTTTGCTGAAAGAACGCCTACTAGAGGTGTTATGCAACTTGCTTGGCTCTAATGGCGCCATAGCTGCCCGAAGAGGACCGCTCGATGCTCAAATCACGTTTATATCGTTCTTGCAAGAATGCGAATTCGCCAACGTTGGATTTTCCACAGCTACCGGAATTATAATAATGCTTGGTAAGATTGGAATGAAAATTATCCCCGAACATCGAATTAACGATTTTGTTTACTGAATTAATCCGTGTGTTCGCAGGCGATTTAGTGTTACCATATGTTCAATACATGAATGCGATTAAATGTTGCACGTCTTCGGAAATACCCGCCAATCCGGCGTCGTGTTTCGCACCACCGGCTCTGAAAAGTGCAACGAGCGCTCAGAATGTGGACGGTCGACGTGTCGGACCGTTTAGTCGAGATTTCCTGATGATGCAGTTGTTAAAGTTCGCCAGCAGACTGTTACGTACTCCTTCGGAATTATTGGCGACCAAAGTGGAAGTGACAACCGATCCCGAAAGTCAGACTGATGAAAGTAAAAGCGAACAAATGAGCATTGGTTCAGATAGCGGGTTCGTTAATCCGAAAACGCTGTTGGCAGATGTTGGTAAGTGTCGCAGAGTTCTGAAAACGACGATTAAAATGCGAAAATATTGGTTTGGATGTTCATGAGTTTTTTTTTTACAGTCTTGAGGCACGAGACGACAATTTACCAATTTTTGGACGGATTGAATTCGTGTTATCGATCGTCTTTGTATGAGATCTCAGACTGGCATTCGTTACAATCGCTCAGACCGTTGACTAATCATTCTACTGTGGCTGATGGTATTTACCATTTCTTGAATACGTTATTCTTCAAATCAACCGAACAACGGCAGAAAATATCCATCGTTTGCGGATACTTATCGGGTAAGTCGATCTACTTATAATGTCAAAGCAAGCTTTCGTCTCGAACAAATCCAATAAAATGAAATTTTGATGCGATTTTACAGCTGCTACGAAACAAAGTGGTGCTCCGGGTAACTCTTCGTTACAGTTATCGGATCCGATGCTGTGGCTGTTTACTAAAATGCTCAACGAACCCGAAGCTATTCGCTGCTTCAACGAATTCGGAGGCGTCGAGATCATCTGCTTGAATTTGAAACGTTGTTTCTTCGTTATACTAAATCAGCATCCGTCGACTGTATCATCAGTCATGCAATATATGTACGGACCTCACGGATTCAACGTACCAACCATGACTGCTAAAGGCAAAAAGAAACATCTGGTTGATCGTAACGAAGACGGATTAATTAATTTTGCTCCTCTCGGTACGTATGAATTGGTATATTATATCAATGAGCAGATACGAGTAGCAAAAATGGAACTCGATTGACTTGAATTTTCTGCATTTTAGGTACCATTATTCTGGATAATCCGGCCGCTCAACCTGCTGACGTGCTGTTGATGTCTGCCACACCTCATAGAAGAGCCAGATCGGCAGCCTGGTCGTATCATTTTTACCCGGAAGAGAAATCCGTCGATTTGAAGATTTTACTGCCGTGCGCGTTCTTACTTAAAGAAGTTCATTTGCAGCCGCATCATATGTCCTTAGCTAGTAAGTGCTTGGAAAGACTATAGAAATGGCTTCGTAACCGCTGTATTAATTACTACGATATTAATCGTCGTTTATTTACGCTTTTTTCAGCGAGTCCAAAAGCTGTTTCATTGGAAATATCTCGCGGTGGTGGCGAATACATCCCTATACAAGCTCCGGTCAAAACCAGCGGATTGGCATTCCTCCATATGACGCTGTATCAACCGGAAGTCGTCACCAGCGTGTTGATTCGATGTTACAAACCGAAAGAGTCCAGCGGCATAGGTCTCTCGCAAATTAGACTTCTTGGATACTCAGCTTTCGGTGATAGAACTTTGAGGAATAATTATAACGATATTCCTACCGAGCATCAGTTGATGAATACAGCGTAAGTATTATGATAGCGGTTAATGTCCAGTATAGAGGTAAACGAAAATAATGTATTTTTACATGAAAAACGTGCTTTGATTGTAGGACCGCCTGGCTGCGACTTTACTACCATAACTTATCAGTCACTCACAGCCTGCCAGATGTGGAAAAACAAATGCTGGATACACTGGCAACATCTCCGGATACAGTGAATTGTATCTGCAGTCTGATATTGTTACCGTCGCCTTTATCGCTGTACTTTAATCGTATTCTAGCTCATATATTATTAAAATTAGGATTACATTCGAAGGAGCTATGTTTGAATGTGATTAAAACGGTGCTACGTAACGGAGTGAGCGAAATTTATAAATGTAAGTTCAGCCAAAAACAATTTAGAATTGCCACTCGAGGACTGAAAAATTAATAATTGATTTGTTCTACGTTTTAGGTGGTAAACCTGTTGACCCTTGTGCTACAAATTCTGTTTTCGAGCTTTTGCAACAGTTATGCTGCACCCAAGACGAACACGTAGCTGATCGAGTTACCGTTATGTTGAATTGGCTGGTAGAAGTGGCCAAGATCTCGTTACAAGTAAGCGTCTCTCTTCTGTTTTTTTTTCTGTAGGTACTTGACGATTCACGATATTAATTTTTCCGATGTTTCGTAGTCTAAGAATGTAGAAACACCGATACCAACCTACGTATACTGCATATCGTGCATCTTGTGGGCGTCTCAAGAGACTGAATTAACCTACGATTTATCTTCGCTTCTGACACCGTCTTTGTTCAGCTTATTGCTAGAATGGTCATCGAGTCTTCCTATATCGTCGGCGCTGAAACGAGCTGTAGACCGAGTTCTTTGCTCGATGTACGTAATCAAACCCGAAAACTATTTCAACCTTTTAGAAAATATGTCAATTATTTTTACGACTTCTCCAGACGAAGATGATAGGTAAGTTCGATGAAAGTTTTCTTCTTTACCGACGTGAAATTGAAATCGATGAGAAGACTAATACTGTTTTTTTTTCTCAATAGTAGTAGCAACGTCAGTGATGATTTGAAACGTAAGCAGCATCAATTCATGCACGTTACACCGCAAGTAATGCCGTACTTCGAATCCATCGGTATTACTAATTTGACCAATTCGAAATATCTGTTCATGTCGGAGAAGATGTTCGCCACGCTAGCAACAATCTCTCAGTCTCATATTTCTGCTCAACAACTGATCGGATGCGGTTTCCTGGCGCTTCTGGTCGATGTGATAATTGGTAAATTGGAAGTACTGATAGAAGAGTTAAATTTGTGTTTCGATTTTTGAAATCGCATTTTTTTTTTTTCAGAATTCTGTCAACAAAACGGTAAAATGAAAGAAGAATATCTAGTTGCATATGAAAGCACAATGACCGACGCCGATAAAGTAGACAGAGAAATGAAACGCCCCAAACCCGATGGTAAGTTCAATTTTGAGATAAATATTTCTGAATGCGGTAGGATGGCTTGTAATTTTCATGTCTATTATTTCAGATCGATTACCAATGATGCATATCGATACGATTAGCTCAATATTGTTATTCTTCTCGGAACTGTCGTGGGAAGGATCGATCAGAACGTGGTTGGGTTCGGCTGAAATATGCGTGTTTTGGGAACACCTATTGGAATATTTGTGTAAAACTGTACCATCGATGCATATGATTAGGTAAGTAAATGACCATCAGTGATGCTAACTTAACTATAATATGGTTTAATAAAATACGTTTTCAATATTTTTTGTGATTTTGAATTTTTAGAAACGATTTACCATCCGAATCGCTCCTCAAATTGGAAGACGCTACGATAAAACTTCTATCGAAATGTTGCTGGTGCTACCCAAAAAATCAAAAAACATTGGCTCAAATTATCTGTAGCGTCATATGCCATCAAACCGAAGCGATGCCAAGAAGATGTATGTACTTTATTCGAAAACCAGTTTGAATAATATTGAAATATTAATAATTCGATTTATGTTTCCGCATCTGCCTTAGATTCCAAGTATAACCTCGGAATAACCGATTTCACTCGACGAGTTTTACTTCAGCTGGTCCTGGAAACGGAGAAGATTTTCGTATCGGTCGAAACCGAATTACCAGAAGGGATCGATACAACGTCGACTACAAACAGCGGTATTCTATTCCCTCCGCCGCCAGGATACCCGTCGACCAGTCGTCAGCAACTGCTGTACTTGAACACCAGTTACACCTGCGTCGATATAATCAATCGAGTCGTCGGTAACAACGATACAACCGAATTGGCTGCTGCTGATATGAAAATGATTAATACCGATAACGACGTCGATGTCGACGACGAAGCGATGGATGAATATTGCGACAAGATCACCTTCGCTGCCGGTGTCACAGCTAAAGATAAACGTCTGAAGGACGCTATGAATGAAGGCACGCGCGAAGAGAATGTCAAAAAGATGAAGAAACCTGATAAAGGTTGGTTGAAACGGTGTTATTCATTTTAAAAGTAAAAAGATTAAGTTAAGTTAAATGTATGGTTTTGTATAAAATTGTATGTGGTGTTTCAGATCAACCAAACTCCAGTTCGAATAAAGATAAAGGATATATTACACCAAAGTTGACGTTATGGGTTCCAACGGAAACTAAATACGTGAACGTGTGTCAAGATTTAACCATCTCCCAAATGTTGCAATTACTTTCAGATAAAGGTGATCCACTCGAGACACCTATTATCAAGTTTATGCTCGTCGAGCAACGAGACGAAGCTGTGAGCGATGAAGATAAACCAAAGAGTAAGTAATGGACGATGAAAAATTAGTTTTTTAAAGTATAGATAACGAGCTCGTGGATAATTTTCTTCATGTGTTTTGTTCTGTGATCAGATTTCTTGGAAGAATTTGGATACTCGGAATTACCGCCTGTTTTGAAAGAATTCGTTGATACCGGTGGCCTTGTCTTGGTTGCCCATAGTTTACCGATGGTCTATCCGACTCATTACCTGAGGATGGTATCATCTGTATACGATAGTCCGACTAGTCACCATAATGATCCGGCCTGGGTCAAGTTGGATGAAACGGACGAAGTATACGAGGTACGTAAAACTACCTTATTCTCAGTAAAATTAAAATCTCGTTATTCAATTGTCTAACTAATTGTACTATTAACGCAGAATTCTGTTTTCAATGGGAATTTCCAGGTTATGGATGAAAAAGCAGGCAACACGGTGAACATGGGAAATCATCCGGAAAAGAGGATCATTCATCCGAACGAAAATTCGGCCATTTCTTCTATTATACCGCCTCATTCGTTGATGGCGTTCGGGCAGTTTTTAAAATTACCCAATTACGCCGAATGGCTGATTCGCGATCGTAAACAGGCCCAGTGTCTGTTACGACTTGTCCTAGGCGGAGGTGACGAGGAAGATTTTAGCATTGGTAAGAATTAGCGTTTTTTTTGTTTTCTTGTTTTTTTTAAAAAATTGTACATGATTGATTTTGATTTTTTTTTCGTTTATTTTGCAGCGAGCGATCCAGCCAAATCGTTGATATTGAATTCATTGCCTACGTTACCGTTCGAAATATTACGCTACTTATTCAAATCCACGCCAATTACGACCGACGATGGAGTAATTTTGCGAAGATCGGCCTTAGATCACGGTGCCATCCACGTGGTACTCGCATGCTTGGCCATTTTCACCCATCAACCGGAAACCATCCATTTGACCGATTCGAGAAATCAACATATGGTAAATAGAAACCAGTTCTCCTTCAACAATGCCGAAACATGCAGACATTTTCTTACTTAAATTTATTTTTGCAGAAACTAATGATGGCTTTGAAACAATGCTACTCGAGCGTTAATAATAAAAAATCAGAAGACAAGTCGCATCAATACTGGGCAAAAGGCACCGGTTTCGGTACCGGCAGCACGACTCAAAGTTGGAATGTAGAACAGGCTCTGTGTAGGCAACGTTTCGAAGAGGAACATGTTACCGTTTTTCTACAAGTACGTTATTTTGAAACCATTCACAGAGAGGGAGGGGTACTTTTGTAGCGGAGACGAAATTTAAACCGAATATGTTTGGTCTGTGTAGATTTTAGCTTGCTACATGAACCCTGATTTCAAACTGCAAGATCGACCGTCTGCTATTCTAGAAGAATTGAATAATTTAGACAAAGACTCTTCACCCGCCGATCAACCTCCGTTACCTGCTCTGTTCGTTGAATTGGTCGAGCATTCGTGTTTGTTACCAGCGCTGGCGTCGTATTTGCGCAATGATTCGGGTACGTGTGTTGGAGAAATTTTTTGTGAGATTCGATGCAGGTTGACTGATGTATAATTTGGTGATTTTGTTGCAGTTCTCGATATGGCACGTCACATCCCTCTTTATCGAGCTATTTTAGTGCTGTTGAGAGTGATGGCTTTGAATTCGCAAATGGTGAAGTTCTTGTTGCCACCGGATTACTGTGCTCGAACGAGCTCCTCCGCCGATATCGAACCGTCTGGCGAACCGATGATTTCATTGATCGAATTACTGCATAAGATGAAAGTCTGCGTCGATACGTATTCGTCTAGATTAAGGTGACTTACTTCGAATTGTGTTGAGGTTTTGCCTTCTCTTTTCTGAGATACCGAAATAGTGCGAAACATGAATGCAAAATATTTGATTTTTTATAAGAATTTTGAAAAATTCTCAAAAATGTTTTTCAACTCGTGGAATTAATTAGTAAACTAATGTTCGTGTTATTGTTTTACAGGAAAAATAAAGTTCCCGGAGATCTGGCAACGCGTCACGAGGGCATCTCGTTTAAAACCGAAGAAGAGGAAGAAAGTGGCGAAGGGCTAACTACCCTCATACCAGATATTCAAGCTACTGCTAAAATTGTCGAGGTATAAATAGTCATCTTTTCGATTCTTGATTATTTTTTTTTTGATTTTTAATTCTTATTAATATTCATTTTTGTTTCATTTTTCAGCTGATCACTGAGAAAATAATTTCAAAAACGAATCCATACGCGGGAATGCAATCGCCACAGAAAACTTTAACCGCTGCCTCTATAGATGAAGTTTATTTACGTATCATGAAGGAATTGCAATTTGGTTCGTGTCTAGTTCGATATGTTTTCTTTGAAAGTTTTCATGTTTTTATACGCAGATTGATCATTTTTTTCTTTATTTTTTCTGCAGATACTTTCGACATGATTTCCGAAGAATCGGACAATCTCGGGTATAAATTCAACTTATCGTACCATTTCGAACAGAACGTTCGCTCGGATGGCGAAAAGAACCATCCTTCGCGTATGAAACGACTCGCCCAAGAAGCAGTTACCCTTTCTACTTCTTTACCTCTTTCGTATAGCTCATCCGTGTTCGTACGTTGTGATACTGATAGATTAGATGTGATGAAAGTAAGTTCCTCTTCTTTCTGCCATCTTCCTTTTTTATTTTTCGAACTCATTTTAATTAATAATCCGTTTTTTTCAGGTTTTAATTACCGGGCCAGCCGAAACGCCTTATGCGAACGGTTGCTTCGAATTCGACGTGTACTTCCCGCCAGATTACCCAAATGCGCCAATGTTGATCAATTTAGAGACAACCGGTAGACATTCGGTTCGATTTAATCCGAATTTGTACAATGACGGTAAAGTTTGTCTAAGTGTACTCAATACTTGGCACGGCAGACCCGAAGAGAAGTGGAACGCTCATACGTCTAGTTTCTTGCAAGTAAGGAGAATAGAAAAGTTACTTCGAAATAATACTCATATATGGGTAATTTTTGAATATTTCGTTAACGGTATTTTTCTCTTTTTCCCTTCGCAGGTTTTAGTATCAATTCAATCGCTCATTTTAGTCCCCGAACCGTACTTCAACGAGCCCGGATACGAAAGATCGAGGGGTACAGCGTCCGGTAATCAAAGCTCGAAAGAATATAACTCTAACATCATGCAAGCCACCGTTAGATGGGCTATGTTAGATCAAATACGAAATCCGTCGCCTTGTTTCAAGGAAGTGAGTAAAAATGAAAGATTTCAGTAAAAGATCGACGTGAAAATGAGGTATTAATCCGTTGAAAATTTTATTTTCAGATTATTCAAACGCATTTTTGGCTAAAACGAAATGAAATCACCAAGCAAATAACGAACTGGATTAACGAAATTGACGAAGTTGGCGATAATAGTAAAACCAATCGTACCTTGTCGCATGGCACCATGTCGCTGAAGGTGAGTCATCTGAGCTTTCCCCTCTCATTTCATATGCATTCTCCATATATGAGATTTTTTTCATGAATTCTCTATTTTTACCCCGTGGTTTTGTTTTTCAGTGCCATTTCAAAATGTTATGCGACGAATTCGCAAAACTGCCGCCGCCCGAAGGTCTAGAGGAGACGACCTCCTGCCAAGACTTCGAATACAAACCTCCCAGTTCGCCCGGATCTTTGACACCGACCGTGGTACTGGAGCCGGTAGCAAGTACGAGCGCTTCGGCTGCTTCTTCATTATCATCGTCTCAACAAGCGAGCTTTGGCGAAATAGAGAAACTAATGGCTGAATTGGATTGACCAGGGTCCAGCTTCCATTGTTTCGATGTTAATCTGTAGTGGTATTTTTTTATTATTCTGTTTCGTTTAATACGTTTTTCGTCTCGTCTCGTCTCGTCTCGTTTCGTCGTTTATGTTCATAACTAATTTACTTTTTTTTTTCCTTCTCTTCATCGTGTGCCTGTGCGATCGTGTATAAAAAGCCAAAAATTGTGGGTAAGGGGGGAGGAAGGGCAATGGAAGCAAAATTTAAATTTACGGTTTTGAACTGTGGTTTTTGTTCACTTTTACAATGTGCTTTTTATCGTTGTTATATTATTAGCATTTATATACGAGTATTATTATAGCGTACGTATTTGTTATTAAAATACATATTTACAAGTTTATTTTTTTTGTTGAGCGTTCCTTTTGCGTGTTAATAAATTTTTTTGTATATTTAACTCTCTCTTTTACATTGTAATACCTGCGTACGTGTGTATATATAAATTTGTTAGTCCAGACGCCCTATTAGTTTTTTTTTTCAAGATGCAGTTTTTTTAACGAACACGAATTTTTACGTTTATTTCTCTCGGGTACGCGGTTTTTAAGATCGTTGTAGTTTTAATTTGTTCTTTTTTTTCTTTTTTTTTTATGTAATTAAATAGATGAAAAGTTTAAATTATACGAACCGAAATACTTTTTAAGATACCTATGATTTTTTTCTAGTAATCGTGAACGTTATAAAAATTTGCGAGTTTTATATTTACTCGTATTAATTATTCGATGCGGTTTTTTCTCTAATTGTTTTTGGTTATCGTATTTTAATATATTGATGTAAATGTACACTTTTAAACTTAGTAAATTTGGCGACGTTTTTAAGTGGCATGTTTTTTTCAAATTATAAAATGAAGTAATCGTTTTGAAAGTGTTTTTGTAATAAATGTGATCGACATGGTAATGTATTTTTATTCATTCATTCATTTTTTTGGTGTGTTGAAGAGGGGGAGGGGGGGTTGAAAGATGGTGTTCAGAAGCTGCAAATCTTTTTTTCAAAAAATGTGATTTGATTTTGAAAAGTTTTGAGATTTTGTTACTTAAATTTATTTTTTAATTTTTAAGCATGTAAGTATTGATTTTTTTTCGATTTTTTTCATGCTGAAAATCCTCGAAAAAACACTTTTGAAAGGACCAATTTTTCCCATCGTTTTCTTGCTTAAAAATTTTAATGTTAACAAGAGAAGT
Organism: Planococcus citri; assembly: GCF_950023065.1. NCBI lineage: Eukaryota > Metazoa > Arthropoda > Insecta > Hemiptera > Pseudococcidae > Planococcus > Planococcus citri. The sequence goes on along the minus strand of NC_088678.1, from coordinate 35,753,697 downwards.
AGGGAAAGAATAAATTTAAGGCAAAAAGGAGGACAAAATTTTGAATAAAAAATTTTATTTGGCGTTTGTTCGAATGAGATGTGGAATTTGTGACGAAAAAAGAAGAAATTTCGCATGATTGATCGACATAAAATAGAACGCTTTTGAAAATAAATTGTTTTGAATCGAAGTGTCATAATTTTTAATTGCAAAATATCTGACGTGTTAAACGTGAATTATTGTTAACTGAAGTAGGTACCTACTACCTACCTGAGGATACTATTAGGTACGAAGAAAATTATAGTGAATTTAATGTTGACAAAGGAACACGTTGGGATCTAATTTGAAATACTTATTTTGTCGAAACCTGAAAAATCTAGGAAGATATGTTGCGAATTTTTCTTCTGCAATTTTTTCTAATATCGCTCGTTGTTCAGGTAACCACGTTTTCTCAATTATTAAAAGTACCTACCTTTTTTTTAGTTTGTTTGAATTTATCTACTTGAATTTTGAACTGACGCAAAGAACTAAGTTAAATTTATCGACAACCTCCCCTCCCCTCTTTCCTTGAATCAATTAACACTGATTTTGAGCCAACCGTAAGCCTCCAACATTTTTTTGGAATTTTTAGTGCACCAGTATGAATTAAAAAATATACCTACCTAATTTAGAATTTTTCTGTGGCATACACGTTGACGCAAAAAGCTGAAACTGAGTTCACAACAGCCTACTTATGGTTTTCCTCATTGATTGATAGCGATTTTGAATTGTTCTTGAACCTCCAGCGGATTTTTAATTTTCTTGTTTTAAATTCAGCGCCTAAAAATTCCATTCAGCATGACCTGTAATCTTTGTGATCCATTAGCCACAATTTATGGCATGTTTCAATGACGGGGAAATGAAAAAATATTTTGAAAGCTTCAGAAAGGCTCAATTTCGCTGTTAAAATTTGAGAGTTTAAAATTTAAAACAAATTAAAATTCGGATGATTGGGTCTAATTTTCTCCTTGGATCCTGTCATCATTAATTTATATATTAATTCCGTAGTGGTCGCTATGCGATGACAATAATTCAAACAACCAGCAGCAAGGAAACAACCAGCAACAAGGAGGGCAAAACAATCAACAAAACAATCAAAATAACGGTAAAAAGGATCCAAAATATACTTGCAATGGTTTTACTGATGTTAGTGTACAAAATTTTTGAAGTACCTATGTACCTATCTATACCTATCAAATTCCTCATTTAGTCGATTTGATCCTGTTAATATCTATATATTTTTTTCTTAATTTATTCAGATAAAGTGTCCATGGAAAAAATTCAAATTAGTTTTTCATAAACTGAGAACAGCAGTTACTCCTGGTCAATGGCATTTACCGTAAGTTATACAGTCTAAAGCACTTCAATTGAATTTTAAAAAACAAACAAGCAAAATTTGTTTAAAGATAGGTACCTAATTAATAATCATTACTTGCATCCAAACATAGGAAATTTCAATGGCATAATCCGTTTGGTGGCAGTAAAGATTCAAAAGACAGTAATCAGAATAATAATGGAAATTCGCAGAATCAGCAAAAGTCCTAATTTACCATGTATTACTTCGTTTTTTAAATTGGCAAAAATAAATCAATTTTGAAAGTATGATTTTCAGTTTTATTTTTATTTACCTCCTACCTATTTGACTCATGTGGGCAATAATGTAGGTATGAATACAATGAATAAGTATGCAGTGCCCCTGGATCGTATATCTTTAAGGTTATATTGTGAGTCAACTTATAATTAAATGATTTATTTTGAGCATAAAATAGAATGGTACTTTTTATAGTATATTCATTTATTTAATACATATATATTGTAATTATAACATTTTTTTCTACACAAGAAATTTATTTTTCGCTTTAACAATTCAGAAAATTAGAAAATCAAAAAAGTTCAAAACATGAATGGTTTGGCCATAAGTTGAGAGAACTACACAGTTTTGTGATCAACGAGCAGGTTGTTTGAAGCCTTGTATTAAATGAACCAATTCAAATGGAAAAAATTCATCATTCGTGATAAACAATAATTTGCTCAACTAAATGATGTAATGGAATATTTATCATTATGTACAGAATATTTTGAAAAGCAATTCATCAATCAGAATTTTTATTACACCGCTCGTAGAAAAATTTCATTAAAGTACAACAACATGGTTTCAGGTACCTACACGAGTAAATAACTTCAATTAATTCATTATATACGCAGTCAAGTACTTACCTCTCATCTGATAAAAGAATAGGCATTTTGTATCACACGCACAAAGATCATTTTTTGTGTACGCAGACACACTTACTATAAGTATAGGAACATATTTTTTGAAAATGAAACCAAATATGACGCGAGTAGTTCTGCTACAGTTTTTCCTGATATTCATCGTTGCTGAAGTAAGAAGAGTTGAACATATTTTACTCGTATTCGTAGTTTATAATTGATCCTTATTATATGGACACTGACACTACTTATGTTACAGTTATCTCAATGCGATTATGGTCAAGACAATCAACAATGGAATCAGGGTAATCCACAAGGAGATCAGAATACTCAAGGAAATCAGAATAATCAGCAAGGAACACAGAATGGTGATCACAAAGATCCGAAATATTACTGCGATGGCTTTGAAGTGAGCATGAAAATAAATTTTTCAAATCGAAAAATACTTATCTGATAAATCTATTTAATTAAGTACGTATTGTTTTTCTTCATAATTTTACTTAGCTGACATGTCCAATCAAGAAAATACGATTAGTTTTGCATACGATTAAGACAGCGGTGACACCGAGCGACCATTTCCAATTACCGTGAGTTATATTAGGCCTACCTGATATGTTTTTTATTTTTAGTCAAGTTGACTTAATGCTCAATCAGATATGATCATCCAAACCAGCTCTTCAGTCTGATCCAAACCAAGCAAAAATTTTCCCATGAAAAAAAATTTTTTTCAATTTTTTTTTTTTTAAATAAATATTTTGGTCAAAAAAAATTTACTTGAGGTATCCGTCTGGAAATTTGAACAAACGCAGATAAACTCGTTAAATAGTCAAGAATGAGTTACCTACTGAAGAAATTTTAAAATTCTGGAGGAATCGAAAATCATACCGGAGGCTCCAGATTTCACAATGACCAGAAATGGTCAAGGTCGTTTTGAGAGAGTTCGTATTATGTAGGTACATTAAAAAAATAAATAAATAATTCGTTATTTTTCTGTAAATCGACAGTGAATTCAAGCTGCATAATCCGTTCGAGAATAATTCAGGAGACAACAAAAACAATAACGACAACGGTAACAAAGACAATAACGGCAATAATAATAAACAAAATGGAGATTCACAAAATCAGCAGGGGTCTCCGGATTTTAACCCTCCCAAATTTGATCCTCCAGCATTTAATCCACCGTAAGTATAACTGTACCTAGTACCTACTACCTACCCAAACTAGGTAAATAAAAAGAAATATCTATGGTTCATCTTCAGTTCAAGTTGGAAATTGCAATTTTCTTGTTTTATGATGAGTAAAAAAAAAATAATAATTTGTTTCAACCAATATTCAGGGACTTCCATCTGCAAAACCCATTCGATGGCAATTCGGGAAACGGTAATAATCAACAGAATGGAAATTCATAACGTAATTAGAACGGAGCTTTGGACTGACTAATACCATGTTTATTTTACGAATAAAAATAAGCAAAACCAAAACGAGTTCAAAATTATTTCTTCGAATTTTTCAGCTAAGAATTCGTTTATTTATCACATTTCTAAATCGTAATATCTATACTTCCTTAATCAATAATAATAAAAAAAAAAATCAAAATCAATATAAAATTCAAAATAGTACTCATCATTATTCTAATAAAACACACACATCTACTTAAGTAGGGTACCTAAATTAAGATATCACGCAACATTGGTTATTTTTCTTGGTTTGTCTCAATCCAACTTGCGAACTGTTCACAACTTTATTATATTCGTCATTCAGTTGACCTAACGAGCTTTGTTCCTGCTCGTACGAAGCTTTATGCAACTCTTCGGCACAATTTTTACTGCATGCTTGATGAAGAAACACCGACCAATAATTACCTAGGTATCCGTAACGACTTGTGCTAACAAAGTAACCTGCGAAATACACACGTGTGAATTAGAATCTTTTGAACATAAAATGGTGATCATCTGCAGATCGCCTTGGCAAATATCTATACAGCTGGAATACCTACCAGCGTCTTCGAATTCGGCTGATGTGCAATTCTCACATATTGTGCATTCTGGGTAATACCTTGATACAACGTCTTGAACCATCGTAGGAAAATATTGAATAGAAAAATAATCAATTTTACTGGCTATGATTACTTTGGCAGCAAGATTCTGTAAACTGGTAACAACACGGGGTGTGGCAGCTGATTTTTCTTCTAGTGGTTGAATTTTTTCGATCCTGAAATTTGAGAATGATTTTCATCGTCATGTAATCCACTCAAAGGACGATAAAACCAATTTAGGTACATGTTAATTAAATAAGAATCGTATTCACCTCGTTGCTCTTTGTATTATGAACATCTTTCGGAACGAAGTCTTCGTACTTTGTCTTCGAAGGGTGAACAAGTGTTTCATTTTCAATAAAAAACCAGGCAACGCGACCATCTTATTATTATCTAGGAATAACGTATGCAGCTTGTAACAGAAAGTCAACGTATAAGGCAAAGAATTGGCTCGTAATTTGTTATTGGATAAATATAGTTCTTCTAGGTTTTTTAAACGACCAACGTCTGCAGGAAATGATCTCAGATGATTCCCCTTTAGGGAAAGTATTCTTAGATTCTTACACGAGAATATCTGCAAACAGAAACATAATTGCAGGGAATGTATTTGGTTATAACACCTACTGATAAAGAATAAGAGATCAGCAATGTACATACCTTTTTTGGTAATGGATTCTTTAGCTGAAGATTATCGAGGTAAATTTCGACGAAATTGTATTCGTGTATGTAACTTAATATGGGAGTTCTTTTATCAGGTCTAGTTGTTCGTTTTATGTAACCTTCGACTTTTTCTAACAGCTCTCGATTTTTTCTCAGATGCAAACAATTATTATGCCTAAACGATGGGCATATTCCATACAACTAAATAAGAAACACATTCAAATACAGCTCATTAGTTTCTTTTTGACAAAATAGGTACCTACGGATGAAATACAGTAAAACACATTACCTCAGGAAAGAATACCAGTTCTTCGTCATTATCATATCGTGAAAGATGCTGTTTTTCAGATAGATACTGCAATACATACTCGATCTTTTCCTTCTCATCGTATTCATCTTCGCGGATATTCTGCACGTCTGGACTATCTTCTCGTATAATTCTCACAATTCTCCAATGTTCTGGAGTGTTGACGGACATAATTTTTTTATCGTAAATTAAAATTTTCACTTCAAAACTGAAAAATCACCATTAAATGAATCACCGTGTTCACATTATTACGTTATTTCGTATCAGTATTCTCTCGTGGAATAGATAACGAGAGACGATTTTGAAGTATAAACATAAGCAGGTCGTTTCATGATTTTTGTTATCTGATATAGGTAATTCTCGCTATTACGAACATTACGTAGTATATGGGATTTTATTTATTGCTATAATACGTCATACTAATTCAAACTGACCAATAAACTGAATAAAAAACATTAATTGTCGTAGTGTAAACCTAAATAGGGATTGCTTACATTATGGCACAACATTTTATACAGGGAAATTTCTTTTTCGTTTTTACAGGATTTTCTTTTTCATTTGCATCAACCGATTGTACCAAGTTCAATTTGGAACAGTAACTTCTAATCATTACATTTGAAAAACGATTCATGAAAGCTAATCGATCATTATTCTTCGGCTCGGGTATTTTTTCGGCGCAAGATATACTGCACGTTTTGTTGGTGAAAATTGATAGGTAATCGCCCAAGTAACCGTACAAATAGGTATGAACATAATATCCTGAAAAAAATAATCGCATAAAATGTATTTTCCAGGTGTTTATACAAAGGTTAAAGTAGGAGTGAAACTGCCTTCTACTCAGATTTTGATTTTTGCGCTATTTCAGATTTCTCGTTGCACTCAGGGAGGCCATACTTACTAAAAAAAGATTTTCAGGTACCTATTTTACGCTGCTCGCGACTGTTTTAAGCCGATTGATTTGGAAGTTGGAGTGAGGGTGAGGTGAAGGTACTTAGGATAATGACTCTGAAGTCTTTTGAATTTTTTGGCCCCCAGCAACGACCCTAAAATTCAATTTGAAAACTTCGATTCAATGTGAAGGAAAGTTCAAAAGTTGGGATAAAGCCCACATTTTTTTTTTTACATTTTTCAAGGTATTTTCTATCACTGGTAATTTTTCCAGTCAAAAAACCAAGTGCGAGAAAAATTTTTTTGACCAAAATTGACCACTTTTGAGTGGAAAACGTGGCTAGGAGCAGCTGCTACCGATCTAAAAATGTTGAAAAAATTATAAGTGGTAGAAAATACACCAAGAAATGTGAAAAAAATACTTTTTACAGATTTTTAACCTTTTTTTTTTTTTTTTTGAGATTTTGAACTCTCCTTCACATTGATGTGACGTTTTCAAAGTGGATTTTAGGGTGTTGTAGGGGTCAAAAGAATTTGAAAAAAATCAACATCATTACCCTCAAGTATCTTCACCTTTTGAAAATCTCGTTTTGGGAACCCTCTCGGAGTACGGATGGAAACCCGCTTATGGGCACAAAAAGCACCCTTCGGTAGTACGAGTACCTAGTAAACGATAAATAGCACAAAAACCGAAATCCGAGTCAAAGGCAGTTTCCCTGCTCTTAATTATTAGTACTATAGCTTTAAGAAAATTAAGTACGAGGACGTGATCATCAGGATACCCACCAGAATCTTGGAATTTCGTCGTATTACACATATCACAGGTTGGACAATCCCAATAGTATCGCAAGATGATGTCTCGTCGAGATTTTTTGAGTAAAAATGGATTCACTTTATCTGCGAGTATTACATGAGATGCTAACTTCTGCAAAGTGCTGATTCGACCAGAACGAGATTTTGATTCTAATTCATCCACTGGTTGTATTTTTTCAATTCTGAAAAAATCAAACGTTCAAAATGTTAGTGAAGTCATTTCAGGTACCTAGATATAAATAATTTTTGAAATTCAAAACGATTCATTAAATTACCTGCAACGTTATAACTTTTTATTATATAGCCAAAAAAATTAAAATGTTCACGTTTTTGATTGAACACAAACCCACCTGTTTAAGTTTTTAATAACATTCATTGTTATTCGCGAAGTTACATCGATACCATCTCGTTTCAATATCCACAAATATTTCATTTTTAATAAAAATCCAGGCAATCTTAGAATTCGATTATTATCCAGGTACAGAGTTCGTAATTTTTCGCAGAAACTCAATGTATTCGGAATAGAATCATCCGTTAAATTATTATTCGATAAGTACAAAGTTTCCAAGTTTTTTAAACCACCGACACTAGCAGAAAGCCTTTCCAGGTTATTACCCTTCAGTGAGAGCAATTTTAAATTCTTGCATAAGAAAATCTAAACGAAGGAAATATTTCAGTAAGGCATAATTCACAAAACATAATATAAATAAAAGGGAGATACCTACTTCCTCAGGTACTTTATCTTCTAAATGGAGATTATCCAAGTAGATTTCGACGAAATTATATTCATAGGCAAAATTCAAAATTGGATGCCTCTTATTCGGCCCAGTAACGCGTTTGATGTAGTCTTTGATTTTTTTAACTACATCAGGATTTTCTCCGGATAAACAATTGCATTCGGATGGATGACGATCACACATTCCATGCAACTAATAATAAAATCAAGTAAAAAAATTTAAAAAATAATTACATAAAGCATACGTATATACTCAATACTGATCGGACTGCTGTATAGCAAAAGTTACGTACTTGGGGGTAGAAAATCAATTCCTCTTCGCTATCGTACCCGATCAGATCTTCTTTGGAAGATAGATATTTGAGTACAGATTCCGTATTATACTCTTGGTGTGAATTTTCAGGCCGTTTCAAGTCGAAACAACTAATTTGATACATTTCAACATCACTTAATTCATCGTTCATTTTGTCACTACTGAATTTCAATGGTTCACGAATTTCACGAAGCATGTTCCAATACTCTCAGTCCTCGGCATTATAGTTTGACGAGTGAACTTTTAAATGAATAAAAAAAACGTAGGCTGCCAATTACAGTAGTATCACAACAACTACGTATTTCACACGATTTTCCCCCAGAAAAACCACCCACAAAAGTTCCAGTAATAAACTATGATTAATAACCGTTAACGATATAGGAATTTACTTTTATTCCGGTTGGTACGTAGTATTCATCCGCATTGCGGCGCGGTGTCCGACTTAGTCATACTAGATTCAAACTAGTCATAAACTGTACACTTCGTGCTAATGACACCGTCATTTCAGAATGAGAATGATACGGTGAACCGGGAAAAATCAACGATTGACGACAGTACGTGAAAAATTACCGGAATGACCTAATAATACATGAGAAAAGATGAAAATACAAACGCACACGAGACCCAAATAATTCAATGTATAGAAGATGAACTAGAACATAGAGCAGAAAAATTTATTACACAAAAAAAATCATCTTACATGCACACGTCATTGTAATATTCTATTTTCAACTACTCAGTTCAACGAAATAATTCAAAGAATCAAGGATACTTAATTTTTAGATAAATGCTGAAAATCTATGTTGCAATAAAGTAAGACAAAATTATTGTATAGATACATACAACCAGTCAGTGTAGATGAATTATCTACGCTATTTTCACTGAAATTCTCTGTACAAAAGTCTCAACATCGATCCCATGATGAAAAGTTTTCATTTACAGCTTACATTAAACACGGAAATAAAACAAAAACAAAACGAGTCTTTCCAGCTTAGTACTAACTGCACACCAAACCTGAGAAAAAAAAAACATAATTTAATTAATTTACAAGTACGTGAAAGTGAATAATATGTAGAAATTTGAAGTGCCCTCTTACCCAAAAAATCATCCATCAACGTGCCTATAGCGAACTGTAAAACGAATATAAATATAAATATCAGCATCAAAATTCTGCTCGTAAAATAGTTCATCATTACTTACAATTCCTGAAGCGTCTACTCTAGTACCGACAATTTTCAACCGAATTTCATCTTCTGAATGGATCACTATATCCTGCAAACAAAAATTCAACTATTTAGTAACCTTTGAACAATAAAGAATTCAATCGAAGGGTACACAATACGTACTTCGTTCTTCGACTTATAACACGGAGGATTGGTAGTAGGACAGAATTGCATATCGGCTGGAATGGACTGAAAAAAACATCGTCAACGTGTAACCATTAAATCAGAAATAGATGGAAGAGAATCAGAATACCTATAACTTACATGGTGTGATATGAAACAAGAGAGTGGACCGATATCAGCAAATATTCCAACCTGTAAAATTTGACAATAAATAGTCTATTCATAGGTTTAAATTCAAAAATATCTTCACTTCGAGAGATTTACCTTGTTAACTTGTGTCACAACAGCATCTAAAACTTCTCCTTTGAAAGGTCGAAATACAATAGCTTTATATTTAACGGGGTACACTACGAAGCCCTGACCAGGTAGAACAATACCAGAACCGATACTATCAATCGTGGTGACAGCAATAACGAATCCATACCTAAAATACATGATGTGATTAGATTTTAACAAGAATCAAGTTTGTAGATGGGCATAAAATATCCTTACTTTCCGGTACAGGTGCCTTCTACTTCGGTATATAGTTTTTGTTTTACTGTTTCGTATAGCTGAGGTCCAAAATAACGTGGATGTAACAGAATTTCGTGTTCCAAAGCGATCTGATAAAACAAGCAAATCGGTGAGTTATGAAATTGAAATGGATACCTGACCATTTTTGTAATAGAAACTAACAGGTGATTGAAAATTTCAACTTACGTGGTAAAACATTTTGAACGTGAGAAGCTAATCCAACACTCAATAATCAGCAAATAATTCAATAATCATAATAATTCATATTCGCATACCGGAAAATCAAAATTTTGAAGAGGCCGAGTTTTTTAAAAAATTGAAAAAAATCCAAACCACAACACAAAAGACCATTGCGAAAAAGGTCGTTTCTTTAGAATTTCGCTCATGACGTCATGTCAATCTGTGATATCAAACCAATCAGAATTCAGAACTAACCAAACCACTTGATCGGATTGGATGAATTGATAAATGGACACCCGGCATTGAAATCTGCACCCTCCTCCCTCCGAGCGCACTCCGTCCTCTGTCGCCGTCTTCCTTCAGTTCATCACATGATGAAAAAAATCCAATGGATGGATCATCATGCTGATTGTTGACAAAACACTATCAACTTTCGCCAGAATTATTTCGTTTTTCTATATTTTCTTACAACAATGTAGTATTTTTCATTTGCTTTTTTGTTTAAACCGAAAGTTGAATGCTGAAGGTATGAATCGGATCACTCGGAAACGTGAAGGCGAAGCCGCCTTCCCTGCTCTGACGCTATTAACCTCAGATAATTATGTGGAAGACATGCCGAAAATGAGCATTATCAATTCCAACGAAGTTAGTATTTTTCAATTATCCTAATTAGATTCCTTAGCTTAAACCTTAACCTAGTATATTTGTTTCGCATGGAATTTCATTCTATATGACTCGTGTACCTATTTATCTTGTATTTTGCGATAGTTCGTATCAAAATTATTGATAATTTCTCTAATTTGACTTCGTTGATGTTTTTTCATCAGTTCACCATAGGACGAGCTTTAGATAATCATTTCGTTATAATGAGAAAATGTATTTCGAGGAGGCATTGCTCTATTCATTTTGATGAAGAAACCAATAAATGGAACATCCTCTCACATGTTCGAGTAAGCATTATTCTTTATTCATGGGTACTCTTTTTAATATGTTCTCATCACGTATTTCTTTTCTCATAACAGACGCGTAAAGCAGTCACCGTCCAAGGTACCGATATGCAGCTTGGAGAATCTGTAACATTAGAATGTGGCCACCAAATCCATGTCACGCCATTTTTTTTATTCAATTTTATATGCGGCCAATGTGAGCAGTGTTCTAAGAACAAGAAGATGCGACTGTCTACCGACTTGCAAAAGTATGTTAGAACGTATTCAATAATTCGTGTTATTATATTTTTTCAATTGAATACTAAACTCTGCAATATCATCTTAGGGAAGCAAAAGAAGCAGATTCCACCGACGACCCGTACGCTGATCCTGTGCCATCTTGCAGCAAGAAACTGGTATGTTCTAAAATTATGTTACATGTGCGTTTCAAATAAATGCTAAATGCTTAGTTGAGATAGTGAAAATTTATTGATCAATTTTGATGTGTATTTCAGGATACCATTAATCATGATGAAGAAATTCGAAAAAGTAAAGAAGTAAGTGTTGCTGTGAAATGTGTAATTTTGTGATTAATGATTATCAGTCGAAAAATGATTATTAAAACTTTTGTCATTTTATTATAGACGATAGCGTGGCAAGAGTCACGAATAAAAGAGCTAGAGATGAAATTGAAGGAGAACGAGAAACGAGAGATAGCTTTTCAGACGTTACAAGAAGTTAGTATCTTCGTGTTAATTTTCAATTTGTTTATTCCATTTTTATTCATTCGTTTCTCTCGATTTCCAGGAAACAGCTTTACTCGAAGTAGAGTACAAAACTGTACTTGAAAGAGATAAAAATCGCGAAGAAGACTCCCGCGTAAGTAAATGAATTGAAAAATATTACGATATTACAATTTACGAGTCGAATATTATTTATACGTATTTTCGTATTGACAGATTAAGGATGAGCTGCAGGCAAAAATAACTGCCCTGGAGGAAGAACTTCAAAGCCTCAAAGATGATAACGCTAATCTCATCAACGACATATGTGCGACGGTGGATGATCTTGCCAAGATGACTGATGTAAGATTTAATCATTTTGTTATGATTTAACTTGTAATCAAACTGAATTTTAATTTTAATTTTAATTTACAGAAATGCAATAACTTGGAAGAACAATTGAAGCAAAAAACTGCGATCTCGCTCAGCAGTCCATCTACAAGTAGTACAAGTACGTGATAAATTTTATGCAAATCCATTAAATACCCCACTTATGCGCCAAGTCTTTTTTTTTTTTTGGTGGAAGAGTGAAATGAAACCATGTTTTAATTAAAAATAATCGTACATTGATTAAATTATTTGAATTTTCTTTACTTCACAGCTTTCACTCCAAATGTGGTCACAATTCCTACGAAGTGCAATGAATTGCTACCTACGCAACCTTTTGAAATCCTTAAAAATTTATTCAAGGCTGCGCCGACAAATAGCCATGATGGCATTGTTCTGCGAAGGTTGGCTGTAGATCATGGCGCCATTCCATTAATTTTGGAATGTTTAGCGATGTTTACTCATAATTCCGAAACTAACTCTACAACAACGACTTCTGTAAACCAAAATACGGTAAATCACGGTTCATAATTTTCGTTCAGTGCTGAGTTATAAATAATTATGACGATTCGACTTATTTTTTTTTTTTAGAATTATACTGCTGTAAGTTCTTCAAGCTCCTCGAGAAAATCTAAGAAATCCATATCTAGATCATCGAGACAGTATTGGGCTAAAGGAACTGGCTATGCTAGCGGTACAACAACGACTTCGTGGGATTTTACCCAAACCCTAAATAAACAGCGTCTCGAAGAAGAACGTATCTCATTACTGTTACAGGTTTGCTATTTTAACAATCATCTGCAAATTTGCCTACATTTCAACGTTGCGAAGGGCTAATTTTGTATGTTTTGTCTTTGTAGATTTTAGCCTACTTCGTTAATTCTGATCCCAAAATACTAGAACGGCCATCCGATATTCTAGAAGAAGTAGATAATTTAAACGAAGACTCTACATCGGCTGATCAACCTTTATTACCGATTGTTTTCGTAGAATTAATCGAACAGTCATGTTTGTTACCAGTGCTAGCGTCGTATCTGCGCAATGATTCGGGTACGTGTACGATGATCATTTAACTATGTACTGGAAAAATTATGATTTATGACGCGTGTATGATGCTAAAAGAATCACTTGCTTGTTGGTATATAGTTCTCGATATGGCTCAGCACATTCCGCTTTATCGAGCAATTCTCGTACTGCTGAGAGTGATGTCATTTAGTTCCCAAATGGTGCAGTTCTTGTTGCCTGATGCGGAGAAGTCTATTTCCATTGTGGATTTGTTACGCGGCATTGAAAGTTGCGTTGATACGTATTCAGCTACATTACAGTGAGTAATTCGAATTTATAATTTGAAAAATCTGTCCTGGTGTTTCATTTTATTGCGTTGCAGATTAAACGATATTCTTTTTTTTTTTACAGGAAAAAAGGAATTAATTTATCCTGTTCAGAAGATCAAGATTTGAAGGATTTTGTTTCGGATGTTCGAACGACTACTAGAATAGTAGAGGTAAGAAAAATAAAATGACTAATTGAATTTCATCTAAGCCGAGTTCATTGGGAAATTTTCTATTTAAAAATCATTCTTCTAATATTTATATTGATGTTTGTTTTTTTATCTTTCTGTTACAGATTATGACGGTGAAAGTAATTTCAATTATCAATCCCCAATGTGGGGCTCCGTCGGCGTCGCCGTCCCCTCACAAACCGGTCTCAATAGAAGAAATTTATCTACGAATTATGAAAAAATTGCAATTCGGTTCGTGTTAAGTTGCATATGCTTAGAATTCAGCTTCTTTGAAAGCGTCAGTTTTGATTTTTTCAATTCTTATAACTTGACATATTTTTCTTCATGTTATGTATAGGAACATATGATATGATTTCCGCGAATCCGGAATTCGATGGGTATGATTTCAATGTTTCTTACCACTATGAGAGAAATGCTCGGTTGGATGGGGACAAAAATCGTCCGGCGAGAACTAAGAGACTAGCCCAGGAAACGTCCACCATCTCTACTTCGTTACCGCTTTCTTACAGTTCCACTGTTTTCGTGCGTTGTGATACTGATAGACTGGATGTGATGAAAGTAAGTTTTCCTATTTTCTTGTCTTCTCCTTTTCTTTCAATACTTACTAAAATGTGATTTTTCTTTCTCAGGTTCTGATTATAGGCCCCGCAGAAACGCCTTACGCCAACGGATGCTTCGAATTCGACGTGTATTTCCCACCAAGTTATCCCAATGTGCCTATGTTGATTAATTTACGAACGACGGGCAGAGGTTCGGTGAGATTCAACCCGAATCTTTATAACGATGGTAAAGTTTGTCTCAGTGTCTTGAACACTTGGACAGGCAGACCAGAAGAAAAGTGGAATTCCCAAACATCTAGTTTTTTGCAAGTAAGGCAAATTGCAGGTTTACTGGAAAAGATGAGTGGTTGATGGTAATTTTTAGATGTTTCACTAATGGTGTTTTTCTTTTTTTCTCTCAGGTTTTAGTATCAATACAATCACTCATTCTTGTCCCCGATCCGTATTTCAACGAGCCAGGTTTTGAAAGAACGAGAGGTACATCCCTTGGGGATCAAAGTTCGAAGATGTATAATAACAACATCATGGCATCTACTCTTCAGTGGGCCATGATCGAGCAAATAAGGAATCCGTCTCAATGCTTCAAAGAAGTAAGTGATGATAAGTCTGAATAAATCATTCTCATGGAAAGAATAGGTGATATTGATGCTTTGTTCATTTTTAATTTGCAGATTATCCATGCGCATTTTTGGCTGAAAAGAACCGAGGTTATCAGCCAGGTAACCGATTGGATCAAGCAAGCTCCTGAAATCAGTTCTATGAAGGTAAGTCTTCAATTGTTTTTTTGTTTTTTTCATTTGAACTGTTAATCTGTCCTGCTTTCGAAGTAATTGTAAAAAAAATACTTTTGAATCCTAGATTTTTGTGAAATTGTATAGAGATAGGGGTAATTGTAACGAGCTGCTAATAAAAAGAATAACACTCAACTGCTCAAAAATGCCCTCATTTTTAAAATTCTCTCAGATTTACTTTATTGACTTGAACCCGAAATTTAAAAAATTCCAACTTTAATTCATTGATAAACAAGTAAATTAATTTTTAAAAAAATAAAATTTGTTGAATGAATATTTTTAAAAATCTGAAATTTTCTAGTCAGCTGATTAGAGTAATAGTGTTATATTTTTTTCATTTTTCAATCTTATTCAGCACCTTGTTTCACAATGTTATGTATTTTTTTTTTAAATGAAGATATTCTTACATTTGTTATCAAATTGACGATTTATTCCCTTCATTTTTTCTGTTCCCAGTCCAATCTTGAAATTTTAAGGGGACTGATTGAAGATTTAAAAAAGCCTCCCGGAGTTGGCGATAATGAAAGAGGCGAATTCGAAGCTTCGCCTGAGCCAGAACCGATCCCGAGTACCAGCGCTGCTGCATCTGGCTCTAGGTCCTCGACTACTTCCTGGTATAAAATGATACAATCGACGACTTCGGGCATTTTTTCGAGCTCTAAATAATGTGAGAACAAGGATTTTTTATTGGTTCTTCTATCATTTCCAAATGACAACGTTCTTTTCATTTTGGTTTCTTCAATTTGCAGCTTCCATCGATCGTTGTTTCGGTTCTTTGCTGAAAGAAGACTTATTTATTCTGCTTCCTATTCTTGTGTTCCTTTTTTTATGTGCACCTAAATATGGTCAAAGTCCAAAGTCCTTCGCTCATGTAAATTTACGAACATCGAGTTACAATTTCCAACAATGTGTGGTGTGCTGGAGGCGACTCTAATGACATCAAACAATTTTTTTCATGAAAAAAAAAAGTTTACAAATTATGACTCATATGGAAAGTTAATTCTTTTTGTTTCAAATTAAGGGAATGTTTTTTTCTATCTTGATATTTATTTTCATTTTGTAGCGTTCGTTGTTTCGCTTTCGTTCTATAAAATAATTTTTGTTCTCTTTTCCTTGCGTTGTCAATAATGTTATCTCGGTGCTCGTATTCAGTTTCAAAGTTTCATACCTATTTTCATGTCGTTTCGTTATTTGTATTCGTTACATGTTTCTCTTTTCGTCCTATTCCTGTTCGATTATGGATAATACACGAAGAATGAGGGCCACTGGAGCCTGAACATTAATTGTACCTACACGTAATTTTCAATCGTGACATTTTTTTTTTGTAGTTTTGATGTGTTTTTTATCGTTGTTATATCAGTACAAATGTATTTATATTTTATTTTCTCATGTAATATTGTTTCGTATTTAATCCGTTATAGAATTATTTGCGATCTTTTCTAATTATGTTAAATCATGATTGATTACCTACTTGTTTTAGTTGGTTAAGCGTTCCTATTGCAAGTCGGATAACTCTTGATTAAAGTGTGTTTAATTGTTGTTAACACGTTGTCAGCATTGTATTGCTGCGAGATGAAATCTTCATCTGAAAGAATTGAATTTTCCTAATTTTTCTCGTTTATAGTCATTATAATTACGAAGTTTCTTGAGAGCTTGTTTGCTCTTATTAGATTACTATTCACGTTTGGATCTCAACTTGGTCAATTTTTTCTGGCAATATTCCTACGTAAATCGAGTAATATTTCAAACTTGATGGTAATCACCTATCAAACACATGTTTTCAGAGTTCATTACTTCGGTACAGTTTACTTGTTTAGATCATTATAATTGTACTTATATATTTTTTTCTAATGTGAGTTGGCATTGTTTTTCGTGACATTTATTTGATAAAGATATTTGGCCCGTATTTCGAATTCGAGTATTATATGCGAATCTGTATTGAATGGTCTTATGAAATTGCACTGACATCGATTTCATTTTTTTGAAAATTTTTCTAAAAAGCAAGACAATAAATCAGATGGAATGTAATATATTTTTTATATCGTTTATGAATATCTTTAATACCTATTAATTTTTACATTTTACTCAACTGATTCATCATTTTGACGAATCAATCGATGTCCTTGAAGAAAAATCGTATGCGTTTTGAATGCGATTGTTTTCAAATTTTAAATATGAAAGAAATTTTTTCATCTAAAAATACTAATGGATTGAGTTTTTTTTAGTTCTCAAACCTGGTAAAACCCTTTGAAGTATGCCAGATCTTAAGTAGTTAACTTCACATTTTCATCTCTCTTTCTTTTCTGTGGAAGACGAGGGTAAATTTTTCAAATTTTAGCATCTGGAAAACTTCTGCGTTGGCAGATGAAAAATTTCAATTACTTAGACTTACTCAAATTCTTATCTACCTCCCTATTAAGTTTTCTTAAAAATTGTTGATATTGTTTTAATAATTGTAAACTTACTCGTATTTTATAATGGAAGCAGTTCATTTTACCGACGTGTTTTTTTTTTTTTTTATTTATTCTGATTATTGTTGTACTTATTTAGTTATCCCAACATGTGTATGCACACCTTTAAACCATGGTACATTTGTAGGCGATGTTTTCAAGTGTCATGTGTTCATTTTTTAATTAAATTGCGATTTAAGTGAATTTTTAAAGTGTTTTTATAATAAACACGATCTTTGTAGTATTGTTTGTCTTTTTGTTCGATGTTTATTTCAAGTGTGAATCAAAACATTGTGGAATGATGTCTGTATCTAAAAAGAGGCTTATAATTTTAACTGCAATCGGATGATTTTTATGCTCAATGATTGACGGAAGGAAAATCATTACTTTTGTGCAGTTTTGTTGAAATACAAATACAACGTTGAAGTATATACTTACTTACCCACCTCTTTTAAGCAGTTTCTGGAATCTGGATGGAAAACATTAGGTGGGCATCTATCAACTTTTAGTCGTTGTCACGGAATGTAAAATCTGAATTGAAGGATTGGTGACTGAAATCCACCCTCCACTCCGTATTTTGAGCATTTTGAGGAGTTTACAATTACTCTTCTAGACTACCCCATCAAATGGAAGATTTTGAAGGTAGGTAGTTAACCGGATGATATTCTGACTGGCGAAAGTGGACGTAGTCGTGATCAATTTTTTATTTTAGTTTTTTCGTCATTCATTTCATTGAAACGAAAGATGTGTACTGTGTAGACTGTAGACCTTCGTGAGAGTTGTTTTCTCCTTCCGAAGGATTACGTACTTTTGTTCAATAATTTTCTTTCAAGTTTAGACATGATCGGCTGATTTATTCGACTTATTTAAAATATGTATAGCCGGGTATGAGCTGGAGGTGGTCTAGGTCTACCTAAACCGAAGTGCCGATTATTTCTAAACCTAGAGATAGAGAAACATTATCAATTACCATAATAAAAAAATTCATAAATGTTCTGTCCTAACTTCCTAAGGTGCCTACTACATTCGATTATTCGATCAGTTCCAGTGTCTATAGATCATCCCCTAAAAAAAATTGAACCACATCCATCTCGACCTGACAAAATAACAGCTGGTTCATGACTCACAATGTTGATTGTTGACAAAAACACATTAAGCCTGATTAGCCGAAGAATTAGGCCTAATTTTGTGATATGATTTTCGTGATGTGTTTTATGCTTATGCATTGCAATTATTTATGAAATTGTATTTTATTACGAAAGTAAATCATGTGAATTGTTTTTCCATTCACTAGCTCAATGAGTCGAAAACGTGAAGTAAACGAAGCTGCTTCGCCAGTATTAGTCCTATTGAACGATGATGAAGATGATAACGAAGACGTGAAAGATGTTCCGAAGTTCATTTTCATCGATTCTTCAGAGGTTAGTGTTCTCCCATTACTATCCTTTAGCTTTGGACTCGCATCATAGGTTCAGCGATGTGATCAAGAAGTTGATTCAATTCTCTAATAATGACTACGTTGATATCTTTTCCAACAGTTCACCATCGGCAGAGCTCTAGACTCGAATTTCATACTGATGCAAAAGAGCATATCATGGCGACATTGCAGCTTCCATTTCAATTCAAAACTAAACAAATGGACGATCTCGTCTCACATCGAAGTAAGTATCATTCTCTTCGTTCGTCAATTCTCTTTTTCCTTTGTTTTCATTATGTATTACATTCCCCTAAACAGATTCCACAAGTGATCTCAGTTCAAGGAAAGTATCTTGAAAATGGAGTACCTACCATTTTAGAATGTGGACATGTGATTTTCATGACACCATTTATTGAATTCGGTTTCAAATGTTCGTCCGATGAACACGAATGCTGTGCAGGGTTCAATAAGAAAACAAAACTTTCCAACGATGGCATAAAGTAAGTAGGGGTTTATTATACTTTCATCGTCTTGTTTTATGCCAATGAAAGTGTTTAATATGTAATTTCATTTTAGGGAAGAACCAACTGAAATATTCTTTCCTGAAAACGAAGAGCCCGATTCTACAGATTTTTACGCTAATCCCGAACCGTCGTGCAGTAAAGATGTTACATTAGAAGTATGTTCTGAAATAATGATCAATCATCTCCTACCTATTTATTTTATATTATTATGGAATTATGAATATGTGATCGTGAATTCAGTTCGAAGCTGAAGGGAAAAAAAGGATTATTGGTCTATTGAATAGACATTGCAAAGGACAAGGGCTAAGTCGTGATTTGGCACAACTCTATATAAATTAACATATACACGAGTACAGTGATGTAAAATTCAATACTAGGCCTTTTTTTCCATTATTGGCTTCGAAACGAATAATCATGTATTTCTTTACGTTACATAATAATCAACGAATAATTTCGATGTATGTGTTTTTGATTTAGGAGCCATCCTGTAGTTCTATGAATTCTGTCGATCTCATGTGTGAAAATGAAAAGTACAAAGAAGAAATTCGCAAATACAAAGAAGTACGCGTATTTGATGTTGTCACTTGCCATTTATCAGTAGAAAAATGTTCTTTAATAATTCGATTTTAATTTATAGAATATGAGTTGGCAAGAATCGAAGATCAAATTCCTAGAATTGAAGGTTAAAGAAAAAGAGAAACGGGAAATAGAACTGGAAACAGTGAAAGAAGTGGGTAATTTTTGCTGAATTTTTGATTATTCGATTTATTTTATTTATTCGTTTCTTGATCTGTCTAGGAAACCGAAATGTTGGAAAAACAGAACGCTGACTTGAAAAAAAATTTGGCTACTTTGGAAATTCTTGAGCTGGAATATAAAAACATGATAGCTAGATTTAAATATCGCGAAGAAGATACCAGAGTATGTGTTTCTGTGGGGAAATTGTTTCGATCTGTAATGTTGATAATTATCGATATATTCGTGTGTTTGTATAGGAAAAAGATGGTCTTCAAGCGAAAATTACTGCGATGGAAGATGAATTGGAAGGGCTCAAGAATGATAATGCGCAGTTATTGAGCGATATTTGTAAAACTGTGGACGATCTTACTAAAATGACTGAGGTGAGGTATTTTTAAATTATATCAATTTTTACTTATCATTTATGTGGAATTATTGAGTTTTTTTTTTCTGTAGAAATGCACCGAATTGGACGAAAAAATGAAAGAAAAAATCGTCATTTCAGTCGGAAATTCTACGAATGGAAGTAAGTAATCTAATTATATTCGATTACTATTAGAACCTATTTTCAACCCAATTCATTTGAATATTTGTACAGTACCTAATGTTAATCTAAAGCACTAAAACATAAGCAACGTAGTACAATGTTATTTCTTTACTCTACAGTGAACAATGTGTCAACGACGTCCTGCACGGTGCCATTCCAGATACTACGGAATCTGTTCAAGTCAACACCTATTACCTCTGAAGAAGGTATCGTATTACGAAAGCTAACCGTGAATCATGGCGCAATTCACGCTGTATTTGCGTGCTTGGCGAAGTATACGCATCATGAATCAATCCGTCCTTCTCCTACCAATAATTCTGGTAACCAAACTGCAAACCCTGGAAATCAAATGATGAACTCTGGAAATCAAATGATGAATTCGGGAAATCAAATGATGAACTCGGGAAATCAAGTGATGGCGAACTCTGTAAACCTAATGATGGCGAACTCAATTAATCTAATGATGCCAAGTCAATTTGTGGCCCACGGAGTGGGCAACGGAAATATATTAATGGTAAGCCAAAGTTCGTATTCCTTAAATGATAGAGATTGGCGACTATTTGTTATAATTCCGTTATTTTTTCGTAGCCACCCGGTGTGGGTTTGTTTGGTGTTGGTCCGCGAAAAGCTAAACCAAAATATACGGCGGCCAAGTCGTACCAGTGCTGGGCCAAAGGCACTGGTTATGCGAGTGGAGATACAACTCCTACATGGAATGTTGGACAAACACTAAACCAACGACAAATTGAAGAGGAATACGTAACCATTCTTCTACAGGTTTGTTGTCTAATAATTAATTAGGTACAATTTGCTCGTTACTACGATCTTAATTTTTTATATTCCATTTTCATACGTAGATCCTGTCGAGTTATATCAACCCCGATTATAAACTACAGAATCGCCCATATGCGATTCTAGAAGAAACGGAAAATTTTAATCAAGACCAAGAGTCTTCCGCCAACAAACCCCAATTACCCACTTTATTCATAGAATTAGTGGAGAGTTCGTGCCTTCTACCCGTATTAGCGTCATATCTAAGAAATGACTCCGGTAAGTGTGTAAGATGAAATTAATTCTGAAACGGAATTCGACGTACTCTGACTGATGACAAATTTGACGATTTTATGTTGTTGCAGTTCTTGATATGGCTCGTCATATTCCCCTGTATAGAGCTATTCTCGCTCTGCTTAGGGTAATGGCTTTCAATTCGGAACTTGTAAAATTTTTATTGCCGCCCGATGATCCTTCCAGTTCCGAGACAACGATCTCTATAATTGATTTGTTGCGCAATATCGAAACGTGTGTTGATACGTATTCATCCACGTTGATGTGAGTAATTTTATTTCTTAATAAGAATTGAAATAAGTGCGGGAAAAATGAACTTGAAAATGTGGCGAATCTATTCAAGAAGTCGCGAAAAAGTTATTCAGTAAAGTTGAGCTTTTTCTCAGTGTGGTTCGGAATATCTCGAAATCAAAGATGGTGCTCGAAGAAAAGCTTATTATGTTCTGCTAAATTATCAAAATCTTTCTTCTTGCCAAAAATTGTTGAAAATGTTCGCTTTCAATAACATTGCTATAAATT
The DNA here is from genome assembly GCF_950023065.1 of Planococcus citri. Classification (NCBI taxonomy): domain Eukaryota; kingdom Metazoa; phylum Arthropoda; class Insecta; order Hemiptera; family Pseudococcidae; genus Planococcus; species Planococcus citri. Next base: position 35,731,509 of record NC_088678.1, on the reverse strand, counting down.
GTCGTGTTTTGCAAAAAAAAATTCCAGAATATTCTACTTTTTGCTAAAAATTGTCCAAAATGTCTCGTTTTTTTGCCTTGAATTGTCAGTTTTGCTTAATTGCAAAATTAATCGTTTTTCCAAAAGTTGATAAAAATTTGTCGCTAACTAATAGTAAAAAATTGTGAAAAATCTTAATTTTTCCCCCCAAAAATTACGCAAAAGTCTGTATTTTTTTTGCCAAAAATGCCAAAAGTCTCACTTTCTTACCAAAAATTTTTTTTAAATTTCGCTTTTTAGCAATTTTGCAAAGTTCTGCTCTTTTATAACAGAAGTTTTATAAAAATTAGCAGTCTCGTTTTTTTCGTTTTTTTCGTTTTTTTTTTTTTTTTTTTTGACAAAAAATAATAATTCCTAAAAGTTGCTCATTTTTGCTGAAGTTGTCAAATTCACATTTTTTGACATAAATTCTCGCTTTTTAGCAAAATTGCTAAAGATTTTACCCCCTCCCTCCCTAAACAAGTACCTAAAAGTTTCTCTCTTTAGCTAGAAATTGTCAAAAAGTATCACTTTTTTGCCAGCAAGTACCTATACCTAATTTTTAAAAAGTCCTGTTTTATGCACTCCGCTGGATTGTCTAAATCTTGCTTTTTGTCAAAAAATTTTGAAAATTGTTGCTTTCAAGAACATCGCTATAAATTGTCGTGTTTTGCAAAAAATTCCAGAAAGTCCACTTTTTTCTAAAAATTGTCCAGAAGTCTCGTTTTTTGTCCGAAATTGCCAAAAATTGTTTTTTTGACTCGCAATTTTTTATTTAAATTCGTAATAATTATTGTGTGTTTAAAAAAATTTTTTTTTATGATTCTTTATCCATTATATCTAAATGTCTGTTTTCGTTTTCCTTTTTTCCTAGTCATTTTTGGGTACTTTTTCGAGCTTTTTTGGTCTCTAAAGTTACTTAATTTGGGAAAAAATTCAGTACGAGCCTGGCAAAAGTTGAAAAGTTCTGCTTGAATCGATTATAAGTGATGAAATGTGTATAGTTGGTGTACAAAAACTGCATGAAATTTCTCATCTGTAGCGAGTGATTAATGTTTCACTAAATGCGCTGTTTTTGAGGTATTTCAAGCAAACATTGAAAAGCTCGACTTTTATTATACGATTTTATTTCTTTTATTGATCCAACCACTGTTTAATTCTCTTAAATCATTTTTGATAACTTGTACAAATATTGATAAGTGCATTCTCTGTTGTAACGTTGATTCGAACGATGTTTTTCTTATTTTTTCAGGAAAAATAGAATAGCCTCATCAAATGCAGACAAAGATCTGAATGATTTTATCACTGATGTCCGAACAACGGCCAGAATCGTGGAGGTAAGAAAAAATATTTCGATTAAATCTAACCGAAGTAGAAGATTTGAGAATTTGATCTCTCGAAAATGCATCATCTTGCATTCGACTTCGATGCTAATTAGATTTCTTTTTATTGCCCTGTTTCAGATTATGACGCAGAAATTAATCTCTGAAATGAATCCGCTGGGCGGAACACCGTTGCCTCAGACTGCTTCGACTCCTGCTTCGATCGAGGAAGTATATTTACGTGTCATGAAGAAACTTCAATTTGGTTCGTATCTATGTACTTCAATATATTTAGCATTTAGTTTTTTTTTTTTGAAAGACATCCGCTTTGATTTTAATAATTCCTTGATGATTATCAATCATTAATATTATTTTATTTTATTTTTTGTACAGGCACGTACGACATGATATCCGAAGAATCGAATAATCTCGGGTATAAGTTCATGGTATCGTACCATTATGAACGTAATGCTCGTGCAGACGCTGATAAAAATCGCCCTGCTCGTATGAAACGACTAGCTCAAGAAGCTGCTACACTTTCTACCTCGTTACCTCTTTCATTTAGCTCGTCTGTTTTCGTACGTTGTGATACCGATAGACTGGATGTAATGAAAGTAAGTTTCCTGATTTTCTGCTTTCTGCCTTTCTTTCAATACTTTCTAAAATGCGACGTTTGTTTCTCAGGTATTAATTATTGGCCCCGCCGAAACGCCTTACGCGAACGGCTGCTTCGAATTCGACGTGTATTTCCCGCCAGATTACCCAAATTCCCCAATGTTGATAAATTTACAGACAACTGGTAGACATTCGGTTCGATTTAATCCGAATTTGTACAATGACGGTAAAGTTTGTCTGAGTGTACTCAATACCTGGTCCGGTAGGCCGGAAGAAAAATGGAACCCTCAAGCGTCTAGTTTCTTGCAAGTAAGACGAGAAAATTTAAATGAGAAGATGAACAGTCGATTGGTGATTTTTAGATATTTTATTTATGGTGTTTTTTCTTTATTTTTCCGTTGCAGGTTTTAGTATCAATACAATCGCTCATTTTGGTCCCTGAACCCTACTTCAATGAGCCCGGATATGAAACATCTAGAGGTTCGACAATGGCGAGTCAAAGCTCAAAGACTTATAATTCGAATATCATGTCAGCCACCGTTCAGTGGGCTATGCTTGACCAGATACGAAATCCATCGCCGTGTTTCAAAGACGTAAGTGATGTTCCGAATAAATCATTTTTATGGAAAGTAGATGCTATTGACGCTTTATTCGTTTTTTAATTTGCAGATTATTCACGCTCATTTCTGGCTGAAGCAAAACGAAATTCGTGAACAGGTGGCGAAATGGTCTAAGGAAGTTGCTGATGGCACTTCTATGAGGGTGAGTCATCAATTGCCCAGTTTTGCCAATAGGCAACATGTAAAATTTTTTATAATTTAGAGATATCGTAATCATACTTCAACTTATTCCCTATACTTTTTCTGTTCACAGGCTAATCTTCAACAACTCTCTAGAGAGCTCAGTAATCTAAACAGACCCGCTGGAGTTGGCGAAGATGAAGGACCTCCGGCTATCTTATTGGAACCAGATCCGGTCCCCGAACCAATACCGAGCACCAGCAATAATTATGCCGATGCTGGCCCCGGCCATTTGGACTTGGACTCGTTGTTCGATATGCTACAGCCATCAACTTCCTCGGGCTTTTCATCGACTATTCCTTCAAATTTCTTCGCCGCACCTGTCACGCCTTCTCCTCAACAATTTATGCCGATGTCCTTCACCACCCAACCAACTACCAACCTTCTCCAATCGTCGATTTACAAACCGTCGCTTCCAACTTCAAATAGCTGGCTTGGTGCTGGTACCAAACCATCGGCTTCGCCGAACGTTGCCCAAATACCACCGTTTCCCTCGTTGAATTCGTACAACTGGCTTGGTGGCAATGGCATTCAATCAACTACGAATCTGCTTCAAACTTCGACCTATGCTCCCTCGTCAACTTCGCAAGCGTGGCTTGGCACCAATCAACAAACTGGAAACGTTCAGCAACCTCAGAATTTTACTACTTCGTCGACTTTGGTTGGCTGGCCTTCTAGCACGCAAACGAATACGAACGCGAATCCTGCCCAAAATGCGAATTTTACGCCTTCGTCGAGTACGCAAGGTTGGCCTGGTAATTCTTTCAATTTCGACTTCGATCATCTTTGACTGATCGCTGTCTCTCTCTTTCATTATTTCTATGTCTCATCGGTGCTCATATTTCGTTGCAATATCTCTTTTTATGCCGTTTCGTTTTTTATATTGTTTACCTTTTTTTCTCCTGGTCGAGGAATGGTAAAATTACGATTTTAAACTGTGACTTTTTTTTTTTTTTTTGTAGTTTTCAATACGCGTTTTGATTAACGTCGTTATTATCATTTACATTCTTATAATAAGGGTATTATTAGAGTGTTCGTAAGGTCAATACAGCTGATTTTGAACGAGTTTTGACGTCGTTAGCAATAATTCTTATAAAAATAAAAACCTGGATTCGATTACCGGATGCTGTTCACGATTAAATTCTTACTGCTGTTTTTTTTCTTGAAAAAAAAACCAATCATTTTAAGTACGTAATTGGAGAAATTCACGCCGCATGCTCCATAAGCTAAATACCGAGTTACCCATACCTATCTTGTTCACAAGTGGCTGAATTGACCTTATTCGTTATCGAAGTACAAATATTTATTTATATTTATTTTTTTTAGTAATCGTTTTTTTTCTCGTATAATCTACATATTAGTGGATTCTTTACTGTATTTTTGATAGTATTGAATCATCATTTTTTACGATTACTGAATTGTTAAAATGGGGTAAGCGTTCCTTTTTTTAAGTCTATAATTTTATGAACTAAGTTTAACTACGGTTTACCTGTTGAAGTCAGCATTATTTTACGACAAGATCAGGTCTTTTTCTGGTAAAGAGGCTGAATTGACGTGATTTTTTTTTTTTTTATTAGTAGTAATTTCAATTTGAGAAGTTTTTCGAGAGCTTATTTTGCTCAGCCAGACCATTATTTATATTTGGATCTCAGGTTGGTTAATTTTTTATAGTGATATTCGTACAAGCATCGGGTAAACCTGACCTATCGCAAGCAGGATTTCATACCGTTTATTTTTCAGATTATAGATCGTTTTAATGATTGTTTATTTCTAATCATGTGAGATAGGATTGTTCATACTAATCATACTTGTAATATTGCATTACCTGCTGTAGACTTTCGCTTATTTGACATTTAGGACAACTTTTCTGTTTATTTTTGTGTTGTGTAGTGAAAAAATGTGTTTTTTTTTTAAAAACGAGGGTTTGAAAGTTGAACTGAATTTTCTGTAAATTTTTTTGGATTATTTTACACTAATCACCGTATTACTCAAATTTTCAATCGCCAGTTCACGCAAGTTGTTCATTACATACGTCGTATAAGTGAAAATCTACGGCCTACCTAACTATACATTGTATTTATTTTTTTTTTACTTTATTTTATGCCAACATCAAAGGCCCGCCTGATTCTAAAAATACCTCATTAATATATAAACTGGTTGCTAGTTTCCATCATTTAAAAGAGCAATGGTTCTGAAAATTTCAAAAAAAAAAAAAAAAAAAAATGAAATAAATTATAGGATAAAGGGTTAACAGTGTAAAAGTAAAATAAGGCGAAAAGTATTCAATTTTGTCGGAAAATCAAATATTTATTTGTAAGCTTTTTTGAGCACTTTTCAAGAATTTTAAACCGGAAATAGTCAGTTTTCCGAGTAAATAATACGATACATTATTTTTAAAAGCAATCTTTCCAGTTGCAATTTTTTAAAAATTCAGTAAAAAATTTTTGATAGGAATTTCTGTTTTTTCCCTTGGAAATTGTTACTCAGTTGTATTAGTTGTATAGCACTCCTTGAAGAATTCCGAAAATCGTGACTCAAGTTTGCACTAAAAATTCTTCAAAACTTCAAAAGTGCTCCAAAAAAGTCTTAATTGAAAGTTTTGATTTTGTGCCGAAATTTTAATCTATTTGAATATTCCTTCAAAAATCTTGAAAATTACCTATAACCCAATCTTTTGGCTCAAAATTCTTCCTCATCACTCAAGAATTAATATTTTTGTCTGAATGTTTGAATTTCTCGTAAAAATTTAATCCATTTTAATCGATCACATGACACTTTTTCAAAAATCCTGATAATCATAATTCACATTATTATTGGGCTTAAAGTTCTTTTAAACTGCTCGAAAAACATTTTTGTTGAAATATTAAAATTTTTCGCAAAATTTTTCAACAGATTTTGATGGGTTCGCAAGATGACTTTTTGAATATGTAATTCTACTGGTCAATGGTCATTATCTTCATACCTAGTTCCTTTCAATTTCAAATAAGTGCAATTTTACGAAGATGTTTTTCTCGTTGGATAATTTTTCTGGAATCCTTGCTCCAGGTGACAGTTTCTGTTTCAGTTTTTGATGGATGTTTGTTTACCAGTAAACTAAGTTGAATATATTTGATTAGCTGCGATCTTGAAATCGTTTTTAATTTTCGTAACTGGTTTTAATGTATTCTGCGAAATCAGCGAATAGAAATATGGCAGACCTTTGATGAGTTGATGACCTACGAGTATGCAGTATGCATCCTTTATTTTCATACTTCTTAAAGGAGAATAAAGACAATATTTCAAAATAAATTTAATCCAATCCACGTCTCATCTGAGAAAATGAAAATGTAAATCACTCTACTAATCATTTATGATTTAAATATTTTTCAATATTCGCAAACTTATTCGTATTCATGTTGGCTGCAATCTATGTATTTTACGAGTAACTTACCGACTTTAAATCTTTTTTTTCTACATATTATTTATTTTAATTATCGTGGTATTTATTTAATCATCGTAACATGTGTAAAATGTACGTACACTTCTAAACTTTACGGTACATTAGGCGATGTTTTCAAGTGGCATGTGTTCATTTTTATAAAATTATAATCTAAGCGAAAGTTTTTAAGTGTTAAAAATTAAATACGTACCTACGATCTTTGTAGCATGTGTTTTTTTATTCGGTGTTTTTCAAGTGCGAATTAATCTGTCTGGCCTCTTAAAGGTCACTGACCTACCTGTGTATCCTCTTCATGGCCGTCTGTCTCCCCTATTCAGATCATTGACCCTGTCTTTTTGGCTTTCCTCAACTGTCTGTCAGTAGGGCAATCTGTTTGGTCTATTAAGGTCACTGACCTGTGTGTCTTGCCTCTCAAGGTCACTGACCTACCTGTGTATCCTCTTCATGACCGTCTGTCTTCCCTATTGAGATCATTGACCCCATCTTTTTGGCTACCCATAACTGTCTGTCAGTAAGTTAATCTGGTTGGCGGTTTAAGGTCATTGACCTGGGTATATCGCCTCTCAAGGTCACTGACCTACGTGTTTAGCTTTCTAAGGTCAATCTGTCTGACTTCTTAAGGTCATTGATCTGTTAGTAGAACTTCCCAAGGTCGTCTGTCTAGCCTCCCAAGATTGTCTGTATCTCATCTCCAGAAAAACTGTTTCGAAACTGTATTACCATCTTCAAAAATTGGTTTCAGTTTTAAAACTGAAATGAAACAGTTTTTAGACAGTTTGTAGATTGGTTTGAAACGAGTAAGATGGGAAAAATATGTGACGTGACGGGACAAAATCGACCTTCGGACCTGAAAAATTATTTTTAACTTTTTGACGGATTTTTGGTACTCGGACATTCAAAAATCATTTAAAACCACCCAGAAGTCCCTATGATTTGAATAGCTCCATATACATGGTAATCCAGTCAGAAGTGTGCTAATTTTTTTGATTTTTTCATTATTTCAACTTTTAAATTGACCTGAAGGCGAAACAAAGCGTTCTACGAGAAAAATACGTTCAGCAAAGTTGTAGAGAATTAAATTTCCAAGAACCTATAAGAGGTTTATTTTTCTCCAAAATGCATAGTTTTTCCGTTTTTCTCAAAAAACAAAAACCTCATGATGATTACCATAAAATTTCTGTTTTTTGAGAAAAACGGAAAAACTATGCATTTAGGAGAAAAATAAACCTCTTATAGGTTTTTGGAAATTTAATTCTCTACAACTTTGATCGATGTATTTTTCTCGTAGAACGCTTTGTTTCGCCTCCAGATCGATTTCAAAATTGAAATAATGAAAAAATAAAATAAAAAATTGAAAAAATGAGCACAATCACGACTGAGCCCCCTGTATCAATGTAAATAACCATTTTACCCAGTGATATTCACACAAGACAGGCAAGAAACGTTATCCAAGACTATGTTTAGCTCAGTTTAGCCGGAGAACCTGATTAGAACGCAAGCGCTTCCGATAAACGAGCAGAACTGGACTGAAAACTTTAACCCCCCATAACTCAAAAACTTATTTTCGGCTCGAAGGTCGATTTTGTCGCGTCGCGTCACATATGTTGAAATTATGCGATATTGAATGCTACGTTTTATAAAGTTCTGAAGCAAGTCACACATACCATCGAATTTTTCAAAACCGACCCATGTCATTCCCCCTCCTCAAGTGTCACCTCTTCTTAAAAAAAATCTTGCAATGCACAAAATAGTTGTTTTTAATAAGACAAGTTCAACTTAATTTTCTCAATTCAGTCCCCTCTTTTTTTCAAAAGTACCTGAAGAACCTACCTTCAAAAGAAGAAAACAAAACAAAACAATACTTCAATCAAAATTCATTTTTAATTCATTACAGATAATTAAATTCAGTAATATAAACAATAAAATTACGAAAATTTCCAACACTACACATCGTTATCGACGTAACTTTAAAAATTACATCTAAATTTTATTAATATAGATAAATTCTTATAAAAAGAGAAAAAATGCAATCGAAAAAAAAAAGTGAAAAAAACTTTGAAATCTTCAAACACAAACAAAAAAATATAATTTTTTTTAATCAACATCAACATACGGTCATCATCAGTCCTTGATTCGTTACGATTTTATTAATAAAGATTATAATACCCTGAGGCAGCTCCAGTTTGCGGCGCGGTACCGCTAGGCCATTGCTGATTATAAGCACCGTACGATTGCCAATTCTGGTAACCGTAATTCGGATCGGTCGGTTGGTAAATATTCTGTTGCTGATACGTAGTAGCCATATAGGTTTGCGGATATGCTTGATAGGTCTGAGGAGTGGCAGCTGTAGGATAATAAGTTTGAGCAGTAGTCGCAGTATAAGCTGTAGTCGTTGGCGGTGCCTGAGTTTGATCCGCTGTACCGTTCTTTTTGGCTGCTTCGGTTTTTCTGTAAAAAAAAAAAAGATCAGAATAGTAACGGTTAAAGAGGAACAATTAATTTAAACTGTTCGGTTATAAAATTTAAAAGCGTAAATTTATTATCTATGCACTGGGTTCTGGGCGTTCATCGAAGATGACTTTGAGTAAGTATCCTAGGAAAGTGAGAATTTCAAGATATAGCTCGCATAAATTGATGTAAAAATACCACCAATAATCAAACAGTACTTACACATTTACGTAGTTTTTAAAACAAATACTAAATTGGTGATTAATTCTAGTCTAAATAAGTACTAAACAAAATCGTTGGAATACCCATTACACCGAACTCTGCCTAGATCTATACAAGTTTACCTAAAACAACTTCAACAAAGAACTCATTCACTTCATACACAACATTAAAAAATAAATTAAATCATAATTTCAAACATCTTACAATAATACATCTTATAACAATACTTACATTTTCTGTTGGAAAAAAAAAACACACAGTAAGATGCACATACTTACAAACATACTACATACTTAAAAATATCGCGAAATATTCTACTAATTCGTCCACTGTGTAATTCTCCAGCATCTGAAAAGGAACACTTTTGGGACAACAACGTCGGGCACAAAAGCCACATCCAAGGTCAAAGGGGGAAGGAGATGAAAAAAAATGCATACCTACCTAGTTTCTCCTCGATCCTATTTTCAACGTATATCAAACTCTCGTGAACACTTTAAAAAGCGTTACTCAGGATGAATCAACCTTGCTAAAAAAATTACCAATTACAATAATTTCGAATAATGAATAAAACAGCGACGAAAAGAAAAATCTTAAACTGTAAACAACGCATCGCTTCTCAAGAAAGGATTTTCTGTAAAATAACTAAGTATTACTTACGTACCTTCTAAAACCATTGCGATCCGATTTGTAAGTACTAGGTATAAAAAAAAGTCGCATCATCGCGTGTCCTATTTCACAATACAAGAAATTTGGAACGTAATACGCGTCCGGCGAAGCATCAAATTAGCTACGTGTACATTATTTTATGTAGTTTTAAATCGAAACGTTTTCAAATTATTAGTCTCGAAATGTGAATTTTATCGAAAAAGTACGTTAATCGTTTGAAAATAACACGTATACTATGATCGTTTATGGTATCTGCGGCGCTTTTCCACATTTGATGTGGTCCATACCTATCCAAACACCTGTAAAACAAAACACTTACAAAATTACCCTTAAAAAAACAACCACAATTACGCACGTAGCGTAAAAAGGCGACCATTTTTAAGAATAATAATAATACATTTTTTTTCTCTAAAAGAAAATAATTATTATATCATTATAATCGCGAATATGTGGTAATGTATACACAGGGAATTTAATTTAGGCTTGTAAAGAGTCGAACTGCACTACAGAGGAAAGAAAATGAGGGAAAGTTTTTTTAAATTAAGACATCGTTCAGTGAAGCTGATAATTTTTAGATTTTTGCACACAACATTCTAAAAACAGAGTCTCAGAAAAGAACAAATCACATGGTGGAAAATTTTATGGTCAACATTTTCCACTCTTCTTCATTATTTTCATTTTTTTTTTTAAAAATTGAATTTAAAATATTTTTCTCAAGTGGTTTTGTTTGTTAAATATTTAGAGCCAAAATTGGAAACCTTAACTTCATTGTACTATTTTTTTCGAAACCTTATATGAGTCCTCCTTCTTTAAAAAAGCTATTCAACATCAATTCGACTCTTCAACAGAACATTATCTAAAAAATATAAGTGCAAATTCGAGGCATTAATTTCAAGTACTTAAAAGAAAAACGAGGAAAGAAAATAATACATTACAGTAGTCTTTAGGACTTGATATAAAATTGATTTTTGCATCGAAAAAAATAACAAAAATCAAGAAAGAGAATAGAAGAATAACAGAAATGAATTGTAGAACAATCATAATACTTGGAAAAAATATCTAAAATTTTTCGAATTCGAACACAAGGAATAAAAAAAGTAACGTTCATTTAGGGGAAAAAATGCAGTCACTTATTCAGATTTTTGAGAAAAAAACTAAAGAAAATCATTGAAAATCAATTTCATTTGGGTTCCCTAAATACTTTTTCAAAGGAAGGAGAAATGGATCGGGTGGAACTGGAATGTTTAAAAATTCAAAAAAAAATTATAATGACAGTTTGAAACATTTTAAAATTTTTTTGTACATACTATCGAATGTCTCCCAATGTTTCTTTAGAAGAAATAAAGTCTTTCAGTCGCCATGTATGAACATGAAAAAAAATTCAAATATGATTTCAAAAGCTTATTTCCCCTTTTTTCTGACTCAAAAAGATCAGCAATTGAAAAATAATTTACAAATGGGTACATACATAGTACATATTTTACTCTCGTGAAATTTTCAATTACTCTTGGTCAAAAATCAACCCTTACAAACTCCCTTCAATAAGAATAAATTTTTAAATTTTCATTTAAAACCCTGAGAATTGAAACAAAAAAGAAAAATACAATAAATTAATAAGAGAAGGGGGGAAAAAAGCGCGAATATTCATGGAAAATAAAAATGATGAAATGCAAAATCAATCTATTTAAAATATTCATTTCTGATGTAATGAAAATTTTAAAAACGTTTGATTAAAATAATCAAAAATCTGTTACTACAAATGAATAAATACCCATGAAAATGAACACTATCATCAAAATTACACGTTTTAATTTACCATGCTTTGCCCTCAAACCAACTTCCTCAGTACCTAAATAATTAACTTAGGATTATGCTCGCTTTCGAGGGGAATGTAAGTTTAGAATGAAAAGGTAAAAAATGCTTTGAAGTGATATCACAGCCCAGTGGTCATTATTCACATTATTTACATTCATGTGAAATGTTTCTTCTCACTCAACTTCTACGTTTTGGTTTCATTTTATTTTTTTTCTATTAATAAAATCATTCGGAAACTTTTCAAACACTTTTACGCTTAATTAGTTATATCACAGAATTTTTCTAAATAAACCGTCGCGAACTTTTAGCTTAAACTTATTCATAAATTAATTAAAACAAAATCACTTCTTTAAAAAAAATAACATGAGTAACTATTTTCAAAATACAAAGAAAATATTAAATTAGGTAACTAATACATTGAAATGACTAATACTCGAGAACAAAAATAATTCAAATTACAAATTAAAGAACAACTAAAATTATAAAATAAACTGAACAATATACTTACAATTTTTGAAGAACGTATTACTTGGAAAAATATGTTGGTTTTTTTCGATGGCAGATGTGAAGATGGTGATGATGATGATGATGATGACGACGAAGACGATGACGTTAACGATGAAGACGAGCTTTGATTTCGATAAAATTATTAAAAGCTATTACATTTTACACATACAAAGTTTACAGTACATTCCGAATTGAATTCAACTGAAGACACACAAGTACATATTATTGCATTCAAATTACACGTAAAAATAATAACCAAACATTGAATGGGTTTATGATTATGCTACACTTCAATAAAATCTAGATACTGTACAACTAATACGTAATTATAAAATATATAATATTCCGACACGTTCATTACGCCACAAAAAAAAAAAAGTACTAAATAGTAAAAATCTAAAAACATCACAGGTTTTTAGCGATAGATGTATCTTTGTCGACATTCAAAGCGTACACATTAGATATCCATTTAAATTATGCATTAATAAACGTAGTTTAGATTAATCACAGCGATGACCAAACACCAATCGTCAATGACGACTTCACTGGTACACGGTTTCAGTTTCGTAGACTTCGATGAAATGCTCAAATCCGTTGCAAAAAGTAAAACTTGAAAGTACTACACCCTTTGAACTACCAATTCGATACACCGTTAAAGAAAGGGGAAAGCTTTCACATCTAGTCCTGTTCTCAGCCTCTATCATTCTTTCTCAGTACTCGAAACGATCAAGCGCTTTCTACCTGACTATCTGTTGCTTATTTTGCGGATCTAAATCCACACATAAATACTTTTCCTCCGATAACATCTTTCATTATTACTAACTGTGCTAACCATTACCAAAAATACAGTACTAGTAGTAAATTTGCTTACTTTTCTTCCACTTCTTTTTTCTTTTCGGCGACAACTTTGACCAAGCTATCGTAAGCTTCTTGAGCCTTCTGGACGCTGCACAACAAAAAGAATGTATACATTAGCAGGAGCTAGAAGGTAAAAAATAACCTTTGAAAATATAAATCCACACATACGCGACGCATTCTTCGGCGAATTCTTCTAAAAATTCGAGCTTTCTTTGGGCGAATAGTAATTTCTTTTCACTATCTTCTTCGGCGCTAATAACTGCATCCATTATGCTGACAATTTCATCGGATTCAATCGGAATCTTATTCATGTGGACATCGATCAGTTGTAATTTCAGTCTAGAATTGCTCTGCAAAATATTACCAAATATTATCACTCAGTTTTACATTTGTTAGTTACTGTTTTTGATGGACGTTCCACTTACAGGGTCTTTTTCAATGGCCGATTTCAATATTTCAATTCCTTTATCTGGATCGTTCATTATCTGGAAAATGAGAAATACATAATAAGTTTAGAGGAGAACGGCGACGAAATTCATTCAAGCATAACATACTCACTTTGCAAAGAAAACGCGCGTATTTGATAGAGAGACTAGAAGATATCGCTTTCTTTTCGGCGTTATCGGCAATATACTTCTCGTAAAAACTGCACACTTTTTCGTACTCTCCTCGGCGACGTATTATGTTGATTCGTCGAGACATGACCACCAGAATACCAGGGCAAGTTTTTTCCAGATCTTCCAATATTTGAGCGGCTTGTAAAGAGTTGCCTAAAAGAAGCCAATGATAGAATATAGCCAAAATAGGCAGTTTTTCGAATTAATTCAAACGATTTAAATTACCATATGTTTCTTCGAACGCGGACCACTTCAAGTGAATATTTATTTTCTTCGTGTGATGAATAGTACAAGCGCGTTGGAACACTTCTCTGACCTTTTCGATGGGTACTTCAGATTGAGCCAACAAGTATTCGATGAATTTAATCCAAAAGTCTTCGTATAGAGCGCAAGCTATTAGGCATCTTTCGAAAAGCAATACAATACGTTCTTGTTTGCCTTCTTTAATTTCAAAATCTAAATATTCTTTCCAGTTATTAAGCTGGCACTGTTCCAATGGCTTGACGTGGAAATATGGCCTCTTAATCTGTAAAACGACAAGAAGTTCTCAGAAAAATCCACACAAATAATCTGTATTTAAGATACTACATATTTGATTAGCTTACATTTTCTTCGAAAGACCATCTGGCTACAGCATCTTTTTGGGTAACCTTATGACGTTCTCTCCTCACAGTCACGATCTTATCTTTAAGAGCTTTGGTTTCTTCCTCGTTCATCTAAAAAATATTATCGATTAGATATCTCGATTTAAAATAACATGAAATTATACACACGTACTTTATCTAATTTATCAGGAGTTTCTTCCCCAGGAGGAGCATCGTCGGATAATTTGCTCTCCAATTCGGCGTTGTTGGCTTTTTTTTCGCTAACAACGTCGTTTCTGAGTGCAAAAAATTCTTCCGGATCGAGAATCCTGCTAGGCGAATTTTTCTTAACATGGTCTTTGAATTTCTCCATCACTGTGACGTATCCTTGAGTCGGCACAGCTAACCAACGATCAAATATGGCGGTAGCGTTTTGTAAACGACCACCTTCAATTTCCCATTTGGCATATGAGTCCCACAGTCGATCAGATCTAAACAATTAATTAGATTAGATTCGTTTGAGATGAAAAATTCGATAAAATTTCCAGATATTTACCTGAATTCTAAACCGCACGATTTAAGAGATCTTTCGAATAAAGTTCTGAGTAATTCTTCGTTTGAAGCGTAGGCATCCTTCATGTAATTGAGATAATGGATCCATAAATCTACGCTCAAAGGAATAGCGCCGACGCCTTTTTCAAATATTTCTTCGCATTTAGCCTTTTGGCCATTCTTCTTTAAATAATCAGCGTACTTTCGCCAATAACCGTAGCAGTAAGGATACTTTGACAGGAAATCGTCGTATACTTCTGAAGCTGCGGCGATATCGTTCTGTAAAATCACATAGTTTATTATTTCAAAATATGAATGGGAATGAAGAGAACGAGAAATGATACATACAGCTTGGTCTACATATTGTAATAGGTAAGTCCAACCGGTGAAATCTGTAGGATCGTCTTTCACAGCTTTCCAATACTTCCCTAAAAGAGGCAATGCTTTCTTGGCCTGTAATACGAATTAGAGATGAGCTCATATTCCAGATACGCCAAAATATATAGAAAACTCGACACTTACATCAGGTTCACGACCTTTACTAGTCGAACTATCTGATTTCGACTGGTCCTGAGAGCTGCGTTTTTTAGATGACGATGTATCGTGATCAGTGCTTTTTCTTTTCGATGATCTACTAGACGATTTTTCTACAAGATGAAAAAAAAAACATGAAAAGTGGTGTTGCTTTACAATGGCATACATTCGTAATACAAATCTTACCACTTTCTTTCGATTTAACATCCTTCGCTTTCTCTTTTTCTTTTTCTCTTTCTTTCTCTTTTTCCTTTTCTTCTCTAATTTTCTGCTGTTCTTTTTCTTTCTCGTCCTCCTTTTCCTTTTCATCAACTTTTTCTTTTTCTTCCTCTTCATCAGAAAGCATCTCAACATCCTGTACAGAAATCGTAAAAAAACGTTACAAATCGAATTAAATTTCATCCACTTGGTAAGAGAATATTTCTTACTTCGTCTACCACGGTCATATTTTCAATTTCAGGAGGACTTCTAACTGGACTTTCTTTACCTCTCGGAAGATCATCCAGCTTATCTTCTTCTATAAGTTCTACGTCATCTCCATTAACTTCATCCGGCTTATCTTCTTCCATAAGTTCTACCTCATCTCCATTGACTTGCTCCTAAGTTGATCAAATAATTAGTATCACACATGAAAGCAATTATACTTACATTGAAAATTTTCAACGTACCTTCGCATCGACTGTTTCAGCCGCATCATCATCATCATCATTTAAAACAATTACATCGTTAGCATCCGTTTCGGTGTTAGATGCAGGTTCAGTTACATTATTTACATCTGCTTCGGTGTTAGATGCAGGTTCAGTTACATTATTTGCATCTGCTTCGGTATTAGATGCAGATTCAGGTACATTATTTTCATCCGCGTCGGTATTGGATGCAGATTCGGTTCCATTTTCAACATCTGCTTCGGCGTTGGATTCAGAATCATTTACATTATTTACATCTGCCTCGGCGTTGGATTCAGATTCAACTACGTTATTTTCATTTGCTTCGGCGTCAGATGCAGATTCGGGAATAGAAGTGACATCCTTCTTAATATTGGTTTCGGGTTCGGCTGTAAAATGTACAATTAGTTAGCGATTATCTTACCATAAAACTGATAAAAATGATTTTCAATTTACCATCTGGAGTATCGGGCTCGATAACAACGACATCTGCGCCGTCATCCATTGATCAAACGCTAATCAACAGAAAACAAGATATGATATCAGTAACCGGAAAACAAGTACTCAATTTACGTGTATTAGATTTAGCTCAAGAAATAATCGCGAAGACGGTAATTAGCATTTTTCAAGGGACTTGGAAATTTTCAATTCGTGATGCTAATTTGATAAAATACACAATAATTTCAGCAGCGAGATTAGGATCATCTCGAGCGATTGAAATAATGACTGCAGGAATAATATTGCAAGAAATGAACATAGTAGTGGTGTGGGCGGAGGAAAAACTACCGGAGAATAACCGGTAGTTTTCCCAAAAACTACCGAAAACCTCCTACCGCTTTAATTTGTTCGGTAGTACCGAAACTACCGGAGGAAAAAACTACCTACCGGTTGTACTATTTTCATCAAATTTTACCAAAAATGAACGTAAAAGTGCCTAAATTCTCGAAAAAAAACGAGCCAAGATTAATTTGGCTAACTTTTTTAGACATTTTAGGCTACTTTTGCGTTATTTTACACGATTAAATAACATCGTTAATTATTCTGTTCCAAAAATATATAATTCAACATTCACTTTATGCGTTTTAAAAGCTGTGAAAAACTACCGGTTATAACCGATAGTTCCTCCGGTAGTTTTTCAAAATCTCCGGTAGTTCTCCGGTTGTTTTTTTCAGGAGGTTTTTTTCCTCCGGAGGAAAAAACTACCTGAAACCCACACCACTAGAACATAGACACACACCCACAGCACTTTTATTACCTATGCCGAATCTATTTTACGTACTTACATTGAAAAAGAACGTTTCCTGGAACTTGAACTCAAATCTAGGAGAAAAACTTCGAGAAAAAAAGGAGTGATCTTACATGAAAAATAATTAATTTGTTTGCGTTCATTAAATTTTTTCAATTTTTTTTTACCAAAAAAATTTATTAGGTCATGGTTTTCAATGCATAGGTCGGCTTCACATTGCTTTTCGGCCTTTCGGGATTTTTCTCTTTCTGCAATTCGGTTGAGTATCATTCTCACTTCGGTAGCACATTCATTTTTTTGAATTTTAATTCAATTTCTTCTCATTGTTTTTTTGAATATTGTCATTTTATGACTGAGAAACGTTGTGACATGATGAAAATTTTACAGGATTTTCATTTATTTTCAACATTTTCTATAAAAAATGAAAATTGTTTTTATTGTAAGCAAAATCAAAAATAAAATTGACATGCGTGTTGCGTGATTTGCTGATTTCAAATCATCCCCTCTTTTGTAGTTCGTTTTGTCCAATCACGAACCTTGTTGAGAATTCGTCCTTCATATTGACCAATCAAAATTCTTCAAAAGGGAATAAAAAGAGGAAGGGATGGAAAGTGATGAACGACGAACGAAATGAACGAACGAAATCTTACGCACATCGTGGATGAAGTGAAAATCCATCGATGGAATCTTTGATGACTTTGATGAATGAAATGTGTGAGTGTGTGTGTGTGATGAAAAAATGATGATGAATGGCGGACGGAATGGTGGAGAGGGTGGAGTGGAGAAGTGAATTCATTCTTCGTGTACTTTTTTCATTGTTGGAAACATCACATTTCATTTTTTTCCTTTAGTCAGAGGAAGACATTTTCTTGTTATATTTCATTTTAAAAATATTCTCGATACTTTCTGTGTTCTCTTCAAAGTTTATTATTCATTGGTAAGTTGATTTCCTTTTACTTCACCGTATTATTTTATATGTACATGTTGTAAAAATAATTGTATTTCATCTCGTAGAGTTTGTACTTTGTAGAAATATGTCGCCGGTAGTTATAAGGTTGATGATGATATTATTCGTACCGCCCCAGTCTGATATAATATGACGATTGGTATACTATCTGAATTATTATTTATTAGTACTCTTGTAGATTTTTTCAACTGATTTGTCATTCTTATACGTAATTTCCATGATGAAGTACTTACCGCCCCAGGCTGACATGTGTGACGATTGGTATACTAGTAATTCTGAATCTAACAATAAGGCCTCTCCAGCTATTTGCCACATTTTTACAATAATTTATGTTACCATATATAAACGTTTTATAGTGACCTTTTCTAGTTTTCATGATGAATCACTTACCGCCCCAGTCTGAAATGATGACGATTGGTTTTTTGTATCTGAAACACTTCCAGTACACACACACGTGTCTGTAGAATAATTGTATGAGTTTAATAGATGTTATATGTTTATTCAATTTTCGATTCAATTTACATATAATGATGATTGAGTAGTCTCGTTCGTATGATTGAATGTGATTAATCTTTCCAAACAATTTACTGAATTTGTAATATTATCGTACTACTGCTAACTTAACATTTTCGATTCGTAATAGAAATACGTATCACTGATGATGAGCCAAAATTATACGCTATTATGAGAATAATCTATGAAATGTAACTTGCCCTCTCTGAAGAAGTATTACTATTACGATATTATTAGTTAAAATATTTGATACTGTGATGAAAACCCATATACCGTCCCAGTCAATCAGATTGAACAGTGACGAATGGTTTATTCTGATCATTTTATAAAACTATGTTTAAAATTGGTTACGGTTTCTTTTCACGTTGTAAATTTATTGTAACATAATGATGTGTTTCTTTCTTTCAGAACCTCAAGATGAGTCGCAAAGAAGCTCTATCTCACTTCATTCAACAGATTCATGGAAGACCAGTCGTCGTTAAATTGAACAATGGTACAGATTATCGAGGTACTTGAAATATTCACGAGTTGAAAATTGTATTTATTCTACTTGACTCTGTGAAACTAATTTTCATTCACTTTTTATTCAGGTGTTTTAGCGTGCTTGGATGGTTATATGAATATTGCTTTAGAACAAACCGAAGAATACGTCAATGGTCAATTGAAGAATAAATACGGAGATGCTTTCATCAGAGGGAACAATGTCCTGTATATAAGTACTCAGAAAAGAAGGATATGAATTCCTCAGGTTGGTACGGAGTTGGTATTTACCTCTCCGAATTACCTACTTGGTTATAGTTTAATTGAGCTGTGATGATTTATTTTGACAAGCATATGACTGATATTTTTGATGTTATATTTTCACTGAGGCTTGTATATTTTAATTTGAATTAGTACTCGTAGTTATGTCGTTTTAAAAGAATGTTTTTTTTCACTCTGAAATTTGGACTCGATTACTCGTTGGATTCGTTTCCATGGTAGTTTTCTGGGACCTATTTTAATGAAGCTATGATGTTTTATTTTTGACAAGCATATGACTGATATTCTTGATGTTATATTTTCACTGAGGCTTGTGTATTTATATTAGTTGAATTTGTACTCGCAGTCATGTCATTTCTAAGGGGGTTTATTTTTTCACTCTGAAATTTGGACTCGATTACTCGTTGGATTCTGTTCCTTGGTAGTTTTCTGGGGCCTGTTTAATTAAGCTATGATGATTTAATTTTGACAAGCATATGACTGATATTTTTGATGTTATATTTTCACTGAAGCTTATTGACTTACGTTCGATTTACAAATAGAATTGTCTTATTTTCTCCGTTTCGAAATATGTTGAAATGTTTACAGAAGTATTTACGATTTTTCGTGTTTTTAGGCGCTGTGAACTCTGAAGAAACTGAAAGAACACTCATGTCAAATGGTGTTTTCGAAACGTCCGGTGTCGTCGAGTGAGATTGCTGGGCTGAAAAAGAAGATGCCCTAACTACCAAGTATTGTCGGAGTATGGTTGGGTGGTGTGAATATTTTCGATGTTGTTATTTATTGTTGTATTCGTTGTGTTGAAGAACTCATTATTGTGGTATTTACGAATAATAAAATGGTTTTTTGTCAAAATCATGTTTTCATTCAGACTAGTGTGCTACTATTTAATTGTGCTTCATTAATTTTGTTAAAATGAGGTCTTGAATATCTTCTAGGCCTGGAAAAGGTTTTGGAAATGTGCTCATGAATAAAGCATGTTTTTTGATTCGGAAATACTGAAATTTCGAAGTTATAATGAAACTAAAATGGAACGAAAATTTTGGCCGTGATCACCTTCGAAGGGAAGGGGGGATTGAATCGAAATTACTTTGCAAATTTATGGCGAATAAGAATAGATTTTGGGCTCGTATCAGATATCAGAAACCATGTTCTTGTGTGCAAATAAGGCCATACAAAATGGACATCCCTCACTTTTTGAATTCACCAAACTTTCCTATCTTTTAGTCACTTTTCCAAGAACGAAGTTGTGGTAAAATATAATAGAAGCGTAAATGTTGAATGAGTTGACCTTCGAAGGGAAACGGGGAGGGCTTGAATCAAAAATTGCTCAGTAATAATCTTATGGTAACAATAGATGCTGTGCTCGTATCCGATTTCAGAAGAAACCATGCTCTACGAGATGAAGAACGTAAGCAAATAAGGTAGTCTTAAAAACAGAGAGCTTTTTCCAGAAACAGAATCACTCACTTTCTGGATTTACAATTCAGTCAAAATTTTCTCAAGTGCTGATGATATTCGTTCTAAACATATTTCAACTTTAGATAGCTTCGAAAACGAAGTCAAATTTACGAAGAATAAACGATTTTTTCAGACGAAAAAATAACGCAAGGATCAATCAGCGGCCAAAATCAAATTTATTTCGCAATCGTAAATTACGTAATACAGCGATCAATCTGATATTGCAAGAATTACATTATCTTTGATTTCACTAGGCGTTTCCAAGTTGACATAAAAATACAAAGAACTACACTATTTCGGCCATTATGGACAATGTCCATTCGATTTCAATGATTTAATATTTTTTAAGCAATACTGTTTGTACAAAATTATAATAATTACACACATTTTTGGAATAACATAACACATTTAATTTAAATTTAGAATCTTTTGTGGAAACGATTTCCGCCATTTCCGCCACCGTAACTTCGGTTCTGATTACCGTACCAGCGGTTACCTCCGCCATATTTGTTACCACCGCCTAAAAAAAAAGGAATCCATGTTAGACATGCGTATTCGATTCGTGGTTACAAGATACGTAATGAAAGACTAGATATTTACCGTAGGAGGCCATTTCGGCTAATTGAGGACTGATTTGCTGATTAGCTTCTTTCAATACGTTTACGAGATCTCTAGCTAATCGACTGTTCTTTCTGGTGAAAAATGCGTAAGATGTACCAGCTCGCGATGATCTGCCGGTTCTTCCTATTCTGTGAATGTAATCTTCGGACGAGTTCGGGAAATCGTAATTAATAACGAACTTCACATCATCGACATCTATATCGAAAAAAAAACAGCATTACAAATCAACACGTAGTGAAATTAGTATCAGCGTTTTTACTCACCGATTTTTTTAAATAAAATATCAAAAAAGAAAAAGCGAAAGATTCAATTTCCAAGTCATTCGTACGTAATTTAAATAATGAAGAACTACACTCAAATTTCAATATCGTTACGCTAGTACTTTAAAGAATAAAAAAAATAATATTCAAACCTCCGGCAACAACGACAGATGATCCAGTGTCCTGTTCTAAGCTATCACAAAGCGAGCCATTCAGAATCCACTTGTCATAGGTACACGTTTACACGTAAGTATTCACAACTTTGGAAACATCGTAGTATTAGTGCCTTGAGTTTCATTCGAATGGCTCCTTTATTTATTCATGATGACGAAAAAACGCACACATTAAAGATACGCGTTCGCTCGTTCGCATCACTCTTGGACCGAGGATAAAATAGAAAAAAAAGGGAGATGGGAAAACCAAAACAGAACATAGAATTTGGTAATAGGATATAAGATTGCGGTCCTAATAGAACAGGCGTCCGACATCGTTGTCAAGCACTGGATTCATCGGCCAAGAACTCATGGAAGCTCTTCATTATGTACCAGAGGCACCTCCTTTATTATATATGCCTTTTTGTATACATATATTTTTTAAAGTGCCTCTGAAATATAAAACCAAAATGACCATCGTTATTAATCCTCTCTCGCACACGTTTGAAACGATACGACTAATTAATTGGAAGAATGTAAGAATAATTCGAAGCGTGGCGATTCATCACGTGGAACGATAATACATCGTAGGAATTCCGTCTTTACAACGTTCCGTAGCCAGCGTGTGATTCTCCAGAACTATATACACAATTCAGACAAATCAAGGGTAACCTTACCTAATCCACGAGCAGCTACATCAGTAGCTACCAAAACAGCTCCTCTGCCATTACGAAAAGCTAAAAGAAAAATCAATAATTAATTCAGACTCGATAACGCTGGTATTTTATCAACGTTCTTAGCATACCGTTCAAACTGTAATCACGATCAGCTTGCGATTTATCTCCATGAATGCCAACAACGGGAACTCTGCAAGAAAAAAATATTCATGAACACGGCGATCTTTAACAATATGGGTTTAGAATGTGGGATTGACTCAACTTACCCAGCTTGTCTGATTATTCTAGTTAAAGCATCGACTTTTTTTTTGGTTTCTGCGAATACGATGGTTTTGTTTTCTTCTTGATTACCGATTTCTTCCAATAAGTGCATTAATCTGAAAAATTAATTAATTAGAAAATCACGTTTGCACTAAAGATCAGTTTTTTTTCAAATAGAGTTTCACGCACTTGTTTTCTTTTTCGTCTTCGGTGCAAACATCGACGTGTTGTTTGATGTTGTGATTAGCGGCTAATGTCAAGGAACCAACGTTCAATTGGATGTATTTTTTGTGTAGGAAATCTTCGGCCAAAGTACGTACTTCTTTAGGCCAGGTGGCTGACCACATCAATACTTGACGGTCAGGCTGAAATGAACACGAAAGTTAGAATAATCCATATTGAAATAATTAACAATATAAAGGTCATATTTCTTACTCTGATTTGCTGGATAATTTTTCTGATTTGTGGTTCGAAACCCATATCTAACATACGATCAGCTTCATCCAATACTAAATACGTAGTTCGTTTCAAGTTTGTGGCATTGGTCTGAAGAAAATCTAACAAACGTCCAGGAGTAGCGATTACGATTTCTTTACCATTCATCAAATCACGTGCCTATGAAAATACAGACGTTTAAATTTCGAAATAATTCAACAGATTAACTTAGCCCAAGACAGATTAAATATCTAAATCAGTTCTTCTTAGAGGACAGAGCCCCTCACAGCAAACGCTCGGGTAACGTAAAAATTCATCATGTTAAAAGTTCAAAAACAACTATACAAAGTGATGTAAAATTCAATCAAGTCAGTTCTTCTTAGAGGACATTCAACACCTCACAGCTAAACGCTCAGGCAACTTCATGTTCATCATTTTCAAATATTTGAATATCACACAATTTTACAAAATAATGTACATAATAATTTCATCGTAATCAGTTCTTCTTAGAGGACAGAGCACCTCACAGCAAAAAGCTCAGGCTAAAATATGCTTCATCATGATACTTAGAACTTGAAAAAACAAGATGCATTTCAAACATACCTGAGGACCTTTGGCAGCTCCACCGAAAATACACGTAGAACGTACGTGAGTGGTCGTACCATATTGAGAGGCAACAACTTGGATTTGTTGAGCCAACTCTCTAGTCGGAGCTAGAACCAAGACAATAGGTCCATCACCACGTTGAAGACGAGGTTGGTTATTAATGTGGACAATAGCTGGCAACATATACTGAAAAAAGGAAATCAAAAATTAGTGCCTATCTATCGTGAAAATACATCGAAAATGAAATGAAAATCGACTTACAGCTAATGTCTTTCCAGATCCCGTTTGAGCTACTCCCACCATGTTATGACCACTCATGGCGATAGGCCAACCTTGAGCTTGGATAATAGTTGGTGTTTGAAAACCTTCTCGTCTGCAAGCGACAAACATACGAATACATGGATGAATAAAAATTGAAGCAATGAATACAAAACAGTTTCAAAATAATCAACTCACAATAAGATATCGTTAACGTAATCTGGCGAGTTGGCTTCGGCAAAATATTGAATGGGTTTGGGAATTTCAAATCCAGCTGGACACGATACGGTGATGTTATTTCTCTTTCTATATTCGCGGATCTCATCTTCAGATCTGGAAATCATAATTAGATAAAAATAACTACAATAGGTAATACAATATGGCAATCGCCAAGTACGTAGTACGTAATGTACTCTGTGCAGAACCCAGAGGATGGTTTTTGAATCAATTGTGCGATTCAACACCGAAGGCTACGATTCTACGAGTTACTATACCTCCGTTCATTTATACGAAATTATTCAAAGAACTACGTATACCAAGTTGGAGGTGAAATTGTAGTTGAACTAAGCATACAATTACCTTCCTTCCACGTCATCATGAGCCACATAGAAATCTTTCTTGAATGGTTTCAAAGTGACGGAATTCCAGTCTGGAATGGCAAGATCTTCAGCAGGAGTACCGTACTTGGATTTTGTGCCAAAACTGCCTCCGCCATCACGACCACCGCCGAAACGACTGCCGCCGCCGAACGAGCGTTTTTGAATTCCTCCAGATTTCTGCATGCCGAATTTTTTGTCTGATGATCTATCGTTATTGAAGTACTTCATTTTTACCACTGAAACGAGGAATAAACTAAGATAACATCTAAATCACTCAAGAAGTGGAAAGCAAAAGCGTGTGCACGAAATTAATCACAATTAGAAAGTATGTCACGCCAAGATGGACGGGTGTGCTCGCTAAGTATGTGAAATTAAAATATGTACTTACAAGTTTGATACGAACTGGGCAAAGAAAGTAATATTACGGGTTGCTTAACAAGACTTGATTTAACAAAAATAACAAAAATTTGAATGTAAAAATTTAAATTTTACACTGAAAAAACTGAAAAAACTCGCTCAACGGTAGCGGAAGTGCTGGCGAAGACCAAAGTGGAATCAAAATGGCCGACGGAAAATTACAGATTTCAGAAAGAGGTCGAGGTGTCACATTCACTTTTCTCCCTTCTCTCTTCTCTGACGTACTTTGCTTTCCCCTAACTTCCCCTACGCAAAAAATCAATAAAATGAATCGAATTGAATCCAAAATTTTAGTAAATGAACGAGAATATCCTTTCACAACGATTCGATGAAATTGTGATTTGATCCTTTGGATAATTTCAAACTTCGGTTCAGTGTCGTTTTTCGATAATTTTTTTTTGATTTTTTTCCTGCAAACTTGCAAAATGCAAGTTGCAAAACAAAAATTGATAAAAAATTATCAAAAATTCGAGTTGGAAGTAAAGTTGAAGGAAAACTATGAAATTATTGTAATTTTAGAGTAAAAATAATTTATTCTAGTTAATCATTAACGTTTTAGTGTTCCAATTCATCACTAATCAAGATGTTGTACCTGGAAGATTACCTGGAACGTAAGTTTCATGTTAGATTAATTTGGATATTCATCACTTGACCTAACCCCGTATAACTTTTCAGTGGTTGAACATCTTCCCCAAGAAACTTGCGATCGACTCACCGAAATGAGAGAACTCGATTTACAAGTTCAAAGTAAGCTTTACCTACTTTTCATAAACCAACACCCGAGTTTCGTTCTTTAATATTGAAGAGTTTCAGATGCCTTGGATAGTATTGACAAACGTACCGCTAGATTTTTCCAAAGTGCTTACCACATGCAACCGAACGAGATGGAAGGAGAACATGTAAATATATTGAAAGAATATAAAAGAATTATCGAAGATTCAGGTATTGAGTAGAATTTGTCGCCTCACGAGAGATTATAAAGTTGGTGTGTTTTATGTGTACAAATTTTTGTAGAAGAGAAGGTTCAATTAGCAAATTCAATGGCTGATTCGATGGCTAAATACATGCGAAGATTGGATCAAGACTTGCTAAAGTTTAAAATGGAACTCGAGGCTGACAACTGTGGTATTACCGAGATAATTGAGAAAAGTAAGCTCGTTGGATGACGTCTACTATCATATCGATCTTGATTTACCGTAATTTTTATCATTGATTCATGTAGGATTGGAAGAACCCGAAGAAGCTTTGCAACCTGTTGTCATATCTACAACAGCTGGTCAACGAGGAACTAGACGACAATCGTATCAGCCTTACAATGACACGAACAATAAACATTTGATCACGTCTCAACGTAATACATTTTTCGTATTGATTTATACCTCAGTGTAGCATATTCAACCTCATGATTTGTTCTTACAGTGGAAAATAGAAGACAAGACGTAATAAATTCGGTTGAGAACAGATTATCTCGGTTATCATTACCAACGAATAATCCGTCCCATTCTCAAGTCATGTTTAACGTTGAACAAATGGGTGCTGGAGGTTCAGCCATAGCTGCCGCAGCATCGCAGGCTATCGCTGCCACTCAACAAGTATACAACTTCGTATGCTTTGGCATCCTACTTTATCAAAATTGAACTCAACCATTGTGATATATTTCGCAGATGCAACAAGGCAGAAGAACGGCGAGTTTGAAAGCTTCGTACGAAGCGATTAATTCGGGTTCGGCTGGTTTCTCGAGGACGACCGATATTAGTTCCATAAATAGAGAACTCTCCGGTGCTGCTCAAACAGCCATTGCTGCAGCTCAACAATCTCATAAGCAACGAAATCGCCGGTTCGTGTTCGATCTCTACTCTATCCTTTCGATTTTAAAACCAATTATCATTGTGAAAAATAATTCTATAGAAGAGGTAGACAACCATCTCAAATTGCCGCCGAGGCGGCTATCATTGAACCGGTGGCTGGTACGTCTTCGGATATGACTGATGATTCTAGCGCCATGGATGCAGATCCTGATGAACAACGTTATTGCATTTGTAACGAGGTTGCTTTCGGCGATATGGTCGCCTGTGATAATAAAAACTGCCCTTACGAATGGTACCATTATCCTTGTGTCGGTATCACCGATACACCAAAAGGCAAGTGGTATTGTCCGCAGTGTAGTGCGACGATGAAGAGAAGAAATCGCAAATCTCTCTGAAGTAAGTCCGCATTTTCAATTACGTATAAATTAAGACAAAAAACAACATCTTCAAATGAATCGTTTATTATCATATAATAAGTGTATAGCTTTTCGTAAACATATCTCTTATTCAAGACCTCATCGACGATAATGATTTTTCTATCCAAGGCAAGAAATAAGAAACTCTGGTGTAAACTCCTGGTTTATTCTTTCTAGCGCATCCATCGCCCCAAGATACTACTCCGAGTAGAACGAAACGACCTGAAATTTTAATAAATATTTAACTGAAAAATCACTAGTCAAAATTAGTGTTATTAATTAATTAATTTTCTGTTTCTTC
Organism: Planococcus citri; assembly: GCF_950023065.1. NCBI lineage: Eukaryota > Metazoa > Arthropoda > Insecta > Hemiptera > Pseudococcidae > Planococcus > Planococcus citri. The sequence goes on along the minus strand of NC_088678.1, from coordinate 35,704,090 downwards.
TTCATTTTTCAGAATACGGACTGATTTAACTTATGAGATTCTTACACTTCATCAAGCTCAATTCTACGTTATATCAACTGCCGAAATAAAGTATTTTTATACCTAAATGCGTGTGTTCGTGGTTCAAGAGTGTCTCGCATTCTGGAGTAGAATTTAACGCTGCTATGTTTAGGGTTCAACTGCGATTAAATATGATTTTTTATTCACTCGTATCATTTTGCAGATCTCATTACGTTGTTTGTAATTAATGTTACGTATTTCGGAGATGCAATAAATTTTTTTAAATCGCTCGAACAAAATTTTTGAACTCGTAGTTATGTAAAAAGAAAGATTTTTGAATTTTTTTATGATTTTTTGAATTTTTTGGCATTTTAATATTTTCTAATGAAAAATTTTTTTAAAAAAATCCATGATTTAATAAAAGTATTCTTTTAAAATGGATTTTCAAAATGATTTTTCAGACATATTTTCCTTGATAATAATAACTCATTTTTCGCAGTGATAGGATCAAGCCTTAATTTTAAACCAAAATTTGATTTTGAAACAGAGATAAAAATAACTCACCGTTGATCTTACACGCCAACGGACCTCCGGAATCACCTCCACAAGCATCAACGCCACCCTCCAGCGTTCCAGCGCAAATCATACTATCTAGTATGAACTGTATGGTAGCTGATCCATATACTTCGGATTGGCGACAAGTAGTCAGATCAAGTAAAGGGACCGAGGCTGCTTGCAGAACCTGAGATATACTAGAAGACCCATCTGTAAATCAAACATTCAATTTAAAATCATCATTTGACATTACAGTGACAGCAGAAACTTGCAAGTGATAAAACTTACGCATTCCAGTGCCCCAACCGGACACGGTACACCAGTCACCAACATCTTTGGAACGAATATTCATCTCCGGAAGACATATACTTTGTACGTGGGAGTTACACGTGAAACCTCCGCTGTGAGATGAATTGCTATGATGGATTTTCAACAAAGCTATATCATTACTATGAGGCCCCTCTGTAGCAGGAGAAAATTCACCGATAAGTAAAAAGGAACCAAGAACGAAAATCACGAATTAATTTCAAATTACCTTTTCGGAACTCCGGATGCACGATGGTCTGAGCAACTTCGTAAACATTCTGATATTTATCTTGTTCACTCAACGTATGCTTACCAACGATCACACGTAAATCTCCGCTGGAATGTTGTTGCAAGCAATGAGCAGCTGTCAAGATTACATCTTCGCCTATAATAGCACCGCCACAATGATGCTCCCAAGAGGATCCTTGTTGAGCTTGGATTTCAACCTGCGAAAAAAATCACTCGTAAATATTCCACTGACGAGGATTCATCACCTGTACTCAAATTTTTATTTACCTGCCAAGGATACGCTCCGTAAGGAGCCGAACTACCGCCTACGATCTTCGAAGTAGCACGATCCGGGCCAACTTTCAACGGCTGATGTTGTATCGTCCTGCTGCCACATTGCGTGCACGATGAAGATTCGTCGGACAAAGTTCGGAACGTGAATTTTGGAAATCCACTGCCACGTTTTTGAATCCCTGTAAAGTAAGGAAATTACAAATGGCGGTGAATTGAAAAGCGATTTGATTAATGATGGTGATACGTACCCAGGAGTATAACTACGATACATAAAATTAATTACGTAGAATACATACTTTAAAATAATTCCCCGTAGGTCGACTTACAATTGGTACATAGAATAAAGGGAGGTATCGTGGAGGTATCGAGTTACTCATACTGGCCACAAATCGACGCTTGCACGCTGCTTTTATACATACCACTTACCAATATCTGATATGGCTAATTTAAACCTAATTGTAGGTCTGACTGGGAAATATTATTAAGATTGGTGTGGCACAGAGTGATCAGAAAAGTACCTCGTTCGTTTCAACGATGATTTTCCCTAAGCTGTGATTTTCATTTTCATAATTTTTTTTATGCACTTTTGAGAGCATTTTTTTATATTATAATTTTAGTAGGTAATCTCTGACATCAAATTAATGAATTTTTCCAGCTTTACGGTTATTTAAATAATTCCCGTTGCTATAGTTTCGCTCTGACTGTTACCCTCAGAATTTCGGTAAACCGTACATATACTCGTATACAGTATTACATTTAACCAGGTACCGGACCTAGATGAAGCCAAACAAAACTATTCTCCATATTACCAAAATAGGTAGCAAAAAAAACCCTAAACCGATTTATTGATTACCCTACTGTATCAACACCTACACGTTTGAAAGAACAACGCTACAAGGTGAAGATTATTTCGTACCGAAAATTTGTATGCGTATTTCGTAATTATCTATCTACTGCCGCCAAATAGACATAGGTAGGCAGGTTTATGAATGGAAAATGATACGATATAATAACCGTATCACCGAGACGCCGACATTGATTGTTATGGTGTTATAAGTAGGGCCTTAGACTACATTTTCCTACAATGATCGATACCTACCGACCAAACTTACAGCCGTTTTTCTATGTAGTTCAATGTTATTTGCAATAGTTTTGTGAACTGGTTTACTAGGATTTACACTTGAACTAGAAAAAGCGATAGCGTTTGTCTTTTGAATAGATGCTATAAAGCATAGTAAGATTTAGTAAATTCAGGAATAAATATAGGCATCTGCTCGCTCAACGAGATTTTTCACCAGATAGGTACTTACCTAAAGAAAATCATGATTACCTACTGAGTTGCACATAAAACAAGTAATTGGCAGATTTAAATCGCGTTGAAATTTCAAGTTTTTTTTTCAAAGAAACCATTGAATCAAAATTGTAATTTTTTAATTTGAAACAAAGTTCAATAACGACTGTCACTTTTTTTTAGCAATAAATTTTCCCGGTCTTTTTCAGGATTTCTGAATTGATTTTCAACAAGTTTATCCGACTTTTGTATGAAATACATACGTGTTTATAAAGAAGGAGAACAGAGCAGATGAAATTTTTTAAAAGTATGTATATGCGAACGATCCGAACTAACAAGGAAACCTATCAACATGTCCGTCTCCGATTAAAACGAGGTCACGATTTTTGGAAAGAGCGTGGTCTAAATTCCCCATAGCCAAAATTTCAGCTGCCTAAATAAATTTTTTGGTTTTTGGCGCATTTAAAAAAAATCAAAATTAATTATTTTTGGCGATTTAAACTTTAAAAAAAAAAAAAAAAAAAAAAAATACTTCCCTAGATTTATTCAGTAAAAGTGAGGGAAATTAGTCGTACATATTAGGGTGTTCCTTATTTTGAAAAGTTGGAATTTTGTAGCTCCCCCCCCCCCGAAAACGTTAGCCCCCTGAGTGGGAAAAAAATCAAAAAAATCAAAAAAAATTCTATTCAGCCAGAATGTTTCTAAATAATCCCCTTTTTAAGAAAAAAATTTCCCCTGCCCTTCAAACCATATTGGCCCTCTAGTAAGGAGCCCCTTAAAGTCGAAAAAATCACAAAAAATGATAATAAATCAAAGTTATAGAAAATTTGATGAAAATATCTAATTTCCACATTAGAATTGTTCTACATAACCCCCTTTTCAAGAAAAAACCATTGTTGGACCCCCAAATGATTTTGGCTCTCTTGCATGGAGCCCCTCAAATTTGGGAAAAATAAAAAAAAATATAATAAATTGATGTCTGTAGAAATTTTTTGAAATTTTTTTATTTATGTGCAGAATCTTTCTGAATAAGCACTTTTTCAAGAAAAACCTCCCCCCCGGTCTCCCAAATCATGTTGGTTACCTTTAAAGCCCCTCAAAGATGAAAAAAATCAACAAAAAAATGAAAAATTCATATCTATACACATTTTTTGATAATGTTTCATTTCTGAGCAGAGTACTTTTAGATAACCACTTTTTCAAGAAAAGCACCCTTTTGTCCTCCAAATGATGGTGGTCCATTTTTATGAGACCCTCAAAATTGAAGAATATTGAGAAAGATGAAAATTGATGTCTGTAGGTACTCGTAATTAGGTGAAAATTTTTCATCTCTGTGCAGAATGCTTCTAGATAGGCCTAATTCTTTTTTCCAGAAAAACTTTTTTTCAGTCCCCTCTATAATGCTCACCACCTACATAGATGATAGAGATCCATAAAGTTGAATTTTTTTTGGAATGGAGGTGAAGTCTCCTCTGCAAAGATAGTTTCAAGTCATGGATATGTTTTTTTTTGCTTTAAACTTGAAAATTAAATCTCATTGATAGGGATTCTTGACGATTTTTTCCAAGTTTTTAAGTCTTACATTACAAAATATCAGAACATCAATTCTTCTGTGAAAATTTGACATAAGTTAATTTTATTACAAAACGTCCACTTCAATGTTTCTCAAAGTCAAAATTCAGAAATTTGTCCTTTTTCTACAAGTTTTTAAAAGTATGACATGGGTAGGTAGTGCTTTTCTGATGAAGATCGACCAAATCCAAGGAATAGAATATGGAAGAAAAAAATGTAATAATATTCATATTTTTTCATTTTCTGGGGAAGGAGACATAGACAAGTTCCACCTAACAGTATTTCTAATGAAAATGGACCAAATCCAAGGATTATGATGCGAGAAAAAAGTAAAAATGTCAATTTTTCTGATTTCTTTTATATTTCCAGATGAGGGGAGGGGGAGAGGCGTGCTCTCTAGCACGACTCATTTTTACTAACGTGATTGAAGACGTTTTTCTCGTGAAACCCGACAACAATTTAGGGCTTCATTAAATATTTTTTCACTAGTATGTAGGCATAAATGAGCTCTCCCCTCTAATCCACTGGTTAGTGTAAGGTGGAGATAGGGGGCTAAAATTGGTATATAGGTTGATTTTACGTAAGTAGGGACTTGACTGAGGTGTTAGAACTAGAAAGTTCATAATTTTAAAAATTTTGCCTGATACTTCGATTTTTCCCTATTATGGGAAAATTGGGGGGCCCACCGGCAAGTCTTTTTTTTCACCTAGGGGGCTGAAATTTTCAGGGTATTATTTTCTCACCCGAGGTCATGTTTTTGAGAGGGGGGGGGGGGGTGAGAGCGAAAAAAATCGAATTTTTTTTTTCACCACACAAATAAGGAACACGCTAGTACATTACATACTTACTCCTTCGAACTGAATTTCGCAATTTTTAACGATTCTGAAACCTCCAGCGCAACTTTTTCGACTTCTCCAAAATGAGTTTTTTTTTATGGAAAAAATGTCAAAAAATCACAAAAATTTTGTTCGTTGTGAAATTTTTGAAATTTGTACAAGTGGATGAATCTTGTCTAGAATAACAACCCTCCACCTGAATTTCACGATTTCGAACCATTTTGGAGCCTCCAGCTCAATTTTCGATTTCTCCAGAATTTTAAATTTTCGTATACTTATTCAGAAGATGTGGAAATCTCAAGTCAGCTAAAAATCGAGTTGTGACTCAACTATTCTCGACCTGTTCAAAACGTTTATCAATAATTCAACTGATTTCATTCCAGGAGGACACCTCGAGTAAGTAGGTACCTACGTTATTTTTTTGTTTTTTTTTTACCAGAAAAGGAAAAAATTCCAAAAAATCAACATTTTTACAAATGGTTGTAATTTGTCCAAAACCGTCCCCTAACCCCCATGACACCATTTCGAGCCCTTGTGGAGCTTCCAGCAAGATTTTTGATGTAGACCCCCTCCCTCCCCTCAGAAAAAGGTACCTACTTGAGATGTCTGAAGAAATTTTAAAATTATGAAAAAATCAAAATTCACGTCGAAGGCTCCAGAATTGCTAGGAATGATGAAGTTTGGATTCGACTTGATTATCGATAAGATACAAAACAAAAATTTCCCGGAGAGAATGCCAAAAATTGTGAAATAAAGTTTTGGGGGTTGATATTAATTTCAATACGAATTTCCATCATTTTTACTGTCCCTAGGTATGCATATGCTTATATTTTTTTCAAGGTAGGATCAAGTTAGGCAGCTGATGAGGCTACAGAACATGTTTTTTTTTTTTCAAAAATCGTGATCTTGTTTGAATCGAAAGCAGACATCTCGAAAGGTTCCCTTGTAAGAATTATAATCAGTGAATTTATTAGTCGACTGTTCGGCTAAGCATGTAATAATATTTTTATTTGAAGTCACCTAAAATTCAGCGCAGACTTTATTTAAGGGGCGTACACATGATCCAATATATTTGACAAACTCGATTTGTCAAATCAAATTGAATTTAATCAAACATATTCGGTTGTGTGGACGCTCTGATGATGTCTTTCTCAAATTTTTAACGTTTTGTTGATCGGAGACACCATAGACATAACTCTGAAAATAATTCTGAAAATATAAATAATTTCTATTTTCAGAATTGGTGTCATCGATCAACAAAACGTTGAAAATTTGGAAAAAAAACTTAGATTATCAGAGCGTTTACATGATCTAATATATTTGACTTTCCATGCAACCAAATATATGTTGATTATATGTTGATAAATTTTATCAACGATGTCAATTTGACAAACCTGGTTTGTCAAATATATTGGATCGTGTATACGCCCCTTTACGATTTTAATTTACAAGCCTAACTTTATTACTAGGTATAAGTACACTCAATTTCGTTAAATGAAATCGAATAATTCTAACTTTCCACAAAGTAATTATTAAGTAGGTAAGTGTGTAGGTTCGAGTAATCAAACGATCTCGATTATTGGCTAACAAAAAATGAAATATCAAGAATGAAGGAAGAGAGTAGATAAGATGTTTTGATCGTTTTTTGTTCGTTAACTTAAGTATAAATTGACTGAGAATACTCGTTCGTAGCTTCGTAAATAAAATAATTTCAGGTTTCTACGAAAGTCCGCCATGTTTCTACTCAGAATTTTATATTTTCCAAATGCAAATGAGGCTTAAAAGTTAAATATCTGCATCCCTACCGGCCACATATCTCTAATAGACAGAATATTTATGACTGTAACAGCTTTTCAGCTATTCAGCCATTCCGCTAATTATTAGATATCTTTCAGATATTTGTAAAAGTTGTTAAAATATTCCATTTCAAGTAACATCTAATAGTTAGCTATCAGCCCAAATTTAAAATATCTATTAGAAACAAATTTAAGATAGCTAAAATATATCGTCACCAGGTATTAAATAACTAAACAAAAATTTACAGCAACTAGATGTCAAATAGATATACAGTAAATTAATATGAATTTTTGTCTGGTGACAGATATACTTTAGCTATCTATTTGATGTCCGAGTTCATTCAGATTTAAACCAATGAGCAAAAAATTAAACAAGAACTTCAGTACTCAAATTTTCGTGATAGAAGGAAGAACGTGTCGTATTGGAAATGAGTATTTTCGTTATTTTGTGCTTGAAAGTGGTCGATTTTTGAGTAAAACGCGTCGAAATCGCAATAAATTACAATAAACGAGTTCTTAAATCACATTATAATTTGTTTTTTCTTCAATTTTGCTTTTTAATAAGAAAATACATATTCTAAAACGCGTTTTTTTTGTGTAAATGTGAAGAAAATTTAAAGTGTTTAAAAAATAATAAGTGACAAAGCTTCTTATAGGTAATTTAGTTTTAATCTAAGAAGAATTCACAAAAAATAATGGCAAAATGAAGTCAGCAGCATGTTCATTTTATCTATAGTAAGTTGATACGTATTGGTATTATAAATTTATAATAATTGACACGAAAGAAACTTATGATTGTGTAGTATACAAATAAATTATGGAGTGTATATGATTAGAGGTACCTAATCGTGAATTTCTTATTCTATGTTAATTAGGTAACTTACTGATAAGGTGAATACCCACCTACGAGTATACTGCTGACATAATTTTGCTATTATTTTTCTCTAATTACACCTGAATCACTTGAAACTTTGTCACTCATTATAATATTACCTATTATTTTTTGATCACTTCTAGTTTTCTTTAAATTTATTCAAATAAACAAGTTGCAGATTGTTAAAAGTACCTTCATTTTGCAGGGCGAATTTCAGTCATTTTAATAGCTGAGAAACATCCTATAGATATCTGTAAAGCATTATGGCTACAAGGCATTGGAGAATAGATATCTATTCTTTGGCGCATTGCAGCCATAATGCTTTACAGATATCTATTAGCCTTGTATTTACCATGTAATACTACATAAAAGGTACTTTCCTGTTATTAAAACAAGGTAATTTCAGCTATTCCAGTTATCTATTAGCTGTATCTTTGGCTGAAAAAAATATCTAATAGATGTCTATTAGACGTTTGTGGCTGGTAGGGATGGGTACATTACGAATTACGATTGCCATTAAATTGCGAATACGAAGGCCATCTAATAGGATGAATATTAAAATCAGATAAGTGATTATTGGATACTTATTTGATTTTTTCTTTCAAAATTAAATTTTCACGTATTAGATAGCAAATTAGATTATTTATATTTCTGTTTTGGTCGATTAAATTAACTCATCGCGTATGTTATTAAACTTGATTAGGTACGATATTCTCACAACGCAATAATCATCGAGTTGGAAAAAAATCGTGTTTGATCTGAAGTAATTTAATAAAAATATTAAACGTGCCAAAAATATGGAAAATGGTTTTTTTTTTTTGTAAACATCGTTATTATAGAGAACATACCTACCTACGATATCAAAATAAAATCATTGTCACCTTTATTGAAGTACCTACGTACAAAATAGGTATACGGAAGTACTACGTATACTTTTACCTACTTCATTTCTCAATCTTTATAGAATCTACTGACGAAATAAACAATGGCATTCAAGGTTTTAATTATCATTGCTCATCTCCATTTTTTTTTTTTTTTTTTTACCAAGTAGGTACCTAGATACTTACTTAACACATTTTTAAAAAGAATAGTTAATTTTCAACTTGAAATATTATTTTCAAAATTTCGAAATAATTTATTTTAAAAAACGACTGACATGAAAAAAATCTGTACAAAATACTCGATCATTTAACGATCAAGGTAATTAAAATAGGTAGCCTTAAAATTAGGTAGGTACTTAAAAATTAAAAAAGGAACCTAGTTCTTGAAACCATTACGCTGATCTATTAATTCATATGGATCTTCAGAGGTTGATTGCTCAGTACGCGAATTTTGTTGTCCTTGTCCAGGAATCGGGGCTGATGGATAAGGATATGATTCTGAGGGTGAGAATGGTGTTGGCTGGTTCTGGTTCGGATCCTTGGGCGAAGACGGGGACATCGATTCTGGTTGTTTCTTTCCGATGATATCCTTAGCTTTAGCTTTGAAATCGTTGTATCCCTTCGAAATAGCTTCACCCGCTGCTTTGACTACTTGTTTTCCTCTGTCTACAACTTTCTTCACTTTCTCTTTAACGCAGTTGATGAATCCTCCTTTCCCATCGGGGGTTGTTCCGTTTACTAGACCAGGACTGACTGAAACATCACTAGTACGATCGCCGAGTCCAGTTTCTATTTCTTCATTGAATTCATCTTGGCAACGGACAGACTGTGAAATTGAAAATTCAGGGTATTAAAATCAGGAGATGTGAAATAAAAACAGAAATAATTTTTAAAAGATAAGAGTGACTTGAAAAAAAAATTAGAAAGTAGGTAGGTAATTGCTGAATTCGTACTAATCCAATTAAGTTGTTGTCATTTTTGAAATTTTTTTTTTTTTGAAAAATAATAATGGTAGGTCTACCTATTGAATTATTGAGGTGAGCATTTCTTTAATATTGAATTATTTCACAAAAATTTCTTTTTATATGACACATGTAAATATTCATTTTCAATTTTCAAATATAAACCATAATTTTATGCTTTGAAAAACAATACAACTGAATTAAAAATTCAAGATCTATTGGACGAATGATCAAAATAATTATAAAATTTGTTACCCTTTATGCCTACGAAACCGTAAAGAATCCTCTAAAACATCCTATCTATAAGTATTAATATCAAGTAAATACCTATCGTTTCTAATGTTTACGATTTTAAAATAATAAATTCGAATTCCACTTACCATCACAAAAGCCATAGAAATCGCCAAAAAAATAATCAATTTAAACGCAGCCATTTCGAAAAAATAATCAAACGCTTTTTAAAATAAAAAAATACAAATTTCTCAAACGATCGCGCAAATCACAGACTGAATGGTGAACTACGAAATCACAATTTGATCTTCACTCTTGCTAAATACAAGCTCTTATATTACAGATAAATTTAAATGAATTTCCAACCGATGTAGATGAGGCGGAAAACACAATACCCTCGGGGGTCAGAGTACAGCCATCTACGCCATACGAGGCAAGAAATACACACACAGATGCAATTCTCAGTATCAGCTAAACAATCTGCAAATTCTTCCTTACATGCGAGATTATCGGTATTTTCCTATACCTGCCCAATGAATTTTTTTCAAACCCATCCTAACAAACAAGTTTGATAGTTGAAAACCTTGATAGCGGGTGTTCCCATCACGTGTGTTCGGAAATGAACAGACACCGGTGTTAGTACTTCGTTTCCAACTTTTATTTCTTTTAATCGGTTCCGAATGAATGGTATTGAATGGGAATACCTGTGACGCACCTATTTAGAGTAAAATTACGTTAGGTATACGGGAAAACAAATAAATAGGTACCTAATATAAATATTCAGTTGATAACGTATTGCTAATTAGTCTAGATCCAAAGTCGAGAAAAATTTGTGTATTTGACTCGAATTAAATGACAGCTTATTTAAAAAATGGCAAAATTTCTAACAATACCGATTACATCAAAATGTATTCTATACAATTAAACAACGATTTCAAAACATTTCATATGTATTTTAATCTCATTTTTTTAAATGTGAAATTTCTCGATTATGGTAAGGTTGAGGTGCAACATGCTCCTGTTGAATAGAGATAAGCATAAGTAAGTAGATTTTTTTGGGAATTCCATTCTTAAAACGCAAAATGTTTTTCTTTTGACTTTGTTAATTACCCTATCTAAATAAGATGGTAAAAAATCAGCAAAACGAGAAAGTCATGACATGACTGACATTTTTTTTCATTTTATCTCAAAATTTTATGATTTTTATAAAAATTTTCTCTTATCATCAATAAACGACAAGTTTGATAATACCTATTTAATTATTTTTAAAACACTCACACAATTTTTCCTTCATTTTGAACGAATTGAAATTTATTAAAAAATTCTTTTTGTTTGTCTTTCAACAAAAATTTTTAAATCGTATACGAGATGCAATTTCAACTCAATAGAGAAAATAAGTTAAGCAAAAAATCAAAACTTTAAGGCGACTTTTTTGCTTCAACGAGTAAGAGCGACGTAGCTCATGAATTTTAACGACGAAAAATGGTAGTAAGTAATCCTAAAATCATTTAAACCAGCCCGAAGTTAGGCTATTTTCAATGCAACAGATTTGCGTCATCGTTGCTAAATTTTTTCTAACGCGAACAACGTTATTCCTTCTTCCTCGCCCTCTCACCCACTCTCGATATTATTCAATCGAAATTTTTCGAGCGTCTGCGACCTTTTGTAAGAGAGAATTTCGAATTTTAATACCAGCAGTAGAAATATTGAATTGAAGTTCATGCTAACTTTATTTTCAAATTGCAGAGATATAGACTACCCTACTGATTTTTCTCCCAAATTCATATTTCGTAAAGATAGGTAAGTACCTATTTCCTAACAAATCTTTCCAGTTGAAGATACATTTTGTATATTGAGAATTATCGAATTTATTCCTAATCGATATTTGCACCACAAAAAGGGTTTTATTGCTGCGAGAAGTGGAGGGAGAAAATCACGTTCACATTATTTCAAACAGTTGACAAAGTTTAGAGAAATGTTCCTTGAAAATCCGCAATTTTTCGACGAATGCTTTAGCAAAAAGACAGTTTAAGACACTCATAAGAATTTTTTAAGATGACTTCTTTCTTTTTTCAGAAGTTCCTTGAAGAAAGCTTTTATGCTGTTCAAATTCAAAAATATAGGTCTACTATTTTGTGTAGCTTTCGAATCACTTTGGAAATAAGATTAAAAATGGAAAGAGTGATCAAAAATCAATTGAAATTTGTCTTCAAATGTAAAAATTAAATATGTACTCATAATAGACACTTGCTTTTGTCATAATTGTTTTTTTTTTGAGAAAAGAGTTCAACAAATTTTGAGAAAAATTAGATATTCATCAAGTTCTGAAGCGTTGGAACATCTGTTTTGACATTATTCAACAATTTTTTGTCACTTCTTTACTTTAGTCGCAATTCGCAAAATACTTCGGGAAAAAAATGATGATTCACTCCATTCTAGAGAGAGGAAGACGTTGAAAGCAGTTAAAATGTTGAAGGGTGGATGGCGGGGAGGATGGAGAATGTGTGATAAAGATTAATCAACTCAACCAACTGACTTCTTCTCTTTTTTCATTGACACACGATGCGATATTTCAAATTCGATTTGAGGCCTTCCACCTAAAAAATATGCAACACTACTTACTTACGGAATCCATGCTAGGTGTGTTTACCTAATCTCCAAATCACAGGGGCAAGATTTTTTTTTAAAATATTACGTCTTTTGATTATAATTTTTACATTTACACCGCTCAATACTATTATAATGAGGAGATAGAAAAACATTGTATTCACAGGCCAAGGACTCTGACCACAAATTTTTATAAAATTTCGGGTAAAGCATTATCATCGAGGTGCTGGATGAATATTGAACAAGGGACCTACAAATGGCTAACCATTTTGAAAAAGCTTGTTTAAAAGTTGAACAATTTTTTAAATTTTACTTACCTATTGAAAAATTTTAAAGTTTGTTCAGGTTTGTTAATCCTTCTATCGGGGTTGAAAAAGTTCAATTTCGACATGTCAATTTGCTAGAGTTTGAGATGAAAAATTAATTCCAAAATATTCCAAATTCTAGCACCAAAAAATAGGCTAAATGTTGACTAAAAATCCATTTGCTTGAGTTTTGAAATTATTTTCATATTTTTGCAGAAAATCATTAAATATGGAAAAAAAAGGACGTTACGCTATATTTTCATGATTCTGTTCAAAAAAAAATTTCAGAATTGGGGAGCTGAAAGGGAATTGAAGGAGGGATCGTGTCCAAAAAATGAAAAAAATTTCAATTTAGAATCTCTCGAGAACTTTACAAACAACCCATCACTCGTAATTTTCAATTTTTTGATATTTTAAATTTAAACTTTAGACGAGTTTTCGTTCTAATTTTTCCAACTAACTTTTGTTTTCGTCATTCGAAAGTTCAGATTCAAGATTTTCAAATCCTGATTACTAACTTTGAATTTCTTATTTATTCTCTTCTGAACCCTTTAAACAGATTTACTCCATATTCAACCAGCCGTTCTGAGGTAAGATCATTCAATCGTTTGTATTTTTTGAAGAAATCGCAAACTTCATTTTGAGTTGAAAGTTACTCATAGAAAAATTTACTTAGCTCAGGAGGTACCCTGGGAAAAGAGATATGGGCCCTTAAATAGGGCGGATTTTCGAAAAAAAATCGTGGTTTTTTGCCCTAGCCTGCACACAACCTGTTCTGAGAAAAATATTCCCGTCTCAAATGAAAGTATTTGAGATTCTGCGTCGATCTATTATTACTGAAGCTGAGATTTTTATGCTTTGCATATTTTTCTATGGACTAGAAAAGGTGCATATTTGATCAGATCTGGACGAATCATGAAATTTCCTGACGAATGAGCCCAATATCATTTTGCATATTTCGCATATTTCAGGCCAAATTGCATACTTTAGCATATTTTAGGGGGAAAACCTGCATATTTTTGTATAGGTATTTTGGAGGCTCCAGCGCGATTTTTCAATTTCTCCAGAATTTTTAATTTGCTCCAGAAGGGGTGGATATGAACTTGAGCAGCTAAAAATTGAGTTGTGTGTTATGCTCGACCTGTTTAACGAGTTTATTCACATTTGAGCCAATTCTGGAGGGGACACCTCAAGAGTGGTTTTTTGACCAGCTTTTTTTCAAAATAAAAATATTCAAAAATCAAAACTTTCTCCTTTGTGAGAAAATTTTCGAAATTTGCGCGAATCGCTGTATTTCGTCATTAATCAACCCCACGAGAGCGAATTTTGCCATTTCCAGCCTTTTCTGGGGCTTCCCTTTAATTTTTGGATATTTTTTATGAAAAAAGCTGGTCAAAAACCCACTCTTGAGGTGTCCCCTCCAAAATGGGCTCAAATGTGGATAAATTCGTTAAACAGGTCCAGTATAATACACAACTCGATTTTTAGCTGGTAAACTTCATATTCACGCCTTCTGGAGCAAATTAAAAATTCTGCAGAAATTGAAAAAATCGCGCTGGAGTCTCCAGAATGGCTGGAAATGGCGAAATTTGGATTTGGGGAATTACGTATTATCAGTTTTAGGATTTATTTTGATCATTTTTACTGGTTATTTATGTACTTTTTTGAAAAAAGTATATCTAAATCACCAAAACAGTCAATTTTGAATTTTCAAACGTTCGCCAAGTACGAAGTTGGGCAGCTGAAAATTTGGTTTTGGGGGTTTTAGACCATGCTCTTTCAAAAAATCGCGGTCCCGTTCAAATCGGAGGCGGACACCTCAAGAGGTTTCCTTGTAAGACCTGCACCTTTAGGGTTCTACTCAGCAGTTGAAAATTTATAAATCGTTTATTTTCAAAAGAATAAAATTTTTAATTTTTTGTTGACGCTGGAGTATTGAAAAATACCATTCCTGAATGGGTATTTATTTTGGAAAGCAGTGGTGTCAATTTTTTAGTCATTATTGCAACTTTAAAAAAACCGAAAATCGATTTCTTGAAATCAACAAATTTTTTGAAGGTAACCTTCAACTCAAAATGAAGGTCTCTGTCGAATTTGGTCAAAATCCACCGACTTTTTTCCGGGTGATCCTTCCTAGTCCATGAACTTATTTGAAACTAACTTGCTTAGTTCTGCTTGGTCTGACTGTAACAAAAGAAAAAGCTAGTTTCGAAATTAAAAAAAAAAAAAAAAATGAGGAAAATAAAATGTACTCAATGGAAATAGTAAGTAGGTAATTGAGGATTTCAATTTTGTATGAATTTGGTTTCAATATAGTACCTACGATGAAGTATTTTTCCCTTCTCATAACCTTCTGTTGTTTCACTACCTATTTAAAGTTGGTCATGGATGTACAAATACGGCATAACTTGCTTCCAGAATATCCCTCGATTTTGGGCTCAAGCCCAACCTTCTCTGCCTTTCGTACCTGATAGAACCACTCTAATATTCATTGCGGAAAATTCTCAGACCCGCCTCCCCCTCATCACTGCATTCAAAAAATTACAACAAAATAGAACAAAACAGGTACGCAGGTAGTACCTAACGATTTTATAATACTTTTTTAACGATGAAATTCTGAAGCATATTTAAGGGGTAAAATGGAACCAAGCGTATTTATGAGCGAGTTCAAGACTCGAGAGCTCATTCACACATTGATTACGAGCTTGATAGAGGTTGAACACGCAATTAATTTACTGCAGGTTTTGTTATAGGTATGGTATGTACCTCTATTACTATTACCCAGATATACCACAAGCAGCAGGGTAACGAGGATATTATATTTATTAAAAAAAGAAAAAAAAAAGAGTATATATGGGCCAAATAAACCAACGGTTACAATATATCCACTATGGGGTTTACCTATACGTTGTTGATAAATCGTTTTTCCTTAATAATTTTTCCATGTAAGTATAATTTGTTTGCTTTGTAACAAGTCGACGAGAGTTTGCCGAAGAAAGTGGCACGATAAGGTTTTATCGATTGTTGCCTTTTTCGAAGAAGACAATTGTACGTATTAAAAATGATGAAAATAGGACTAATAAATCAAACGCTCGAAAACTGATCCGGCGTAGAATATCTTAATAAATCAGAAAGCTGGGCTTTTCATGCACAAAAAAAGAAAGACAGACAATTGAGTAAAGAGCTACATTATATACATTAGAATAGCCAGTATGAGGATGAAGCGAAACGGAGCCGAGAGTGTGCACCTTATAAAGAGTTCGATGACATTATAAACTATACCTACTTATTTCTTGGGGACAACTCTACTGATCCAGTAGCCTTTCCAGTGATGTCGCCAAATTTGGCGGCAATCCGGCGAGATTTAGGATATTGCAATCGATACTCGCCAGTGTTAGCACCGTGCATTAAGCACGTTATGCGTATATATACGTTGCTATGGTCTGAAAGTTATGTTGTTAGCAACGGAGAAAGCACTCAGAATCGGCATATTCATCAGCGGTTCAATTTCAGTCTTTCGCCGACACTCTAGCATTACATTTTGGCTTTGTTTGTAAATATTGTGCCAGCATTGTCCCATATTGTGGAAATAACCAATTGGTGTATTTTTAGAACCGTATATCAGGTAAAAATTATTTTTACTTTTGCACACGATCGTATTTCACTGTATACAGGCGAGATAATTACGGCAGAGGTGTACCGATAGGTGCAGAGGGTAGTTTGTCTGTAGACCTTCGACGCTTACCGGTGAATTGCTGCGGCTTTTTTTAATTCATTTTTCATTGAATTTTTTGAAATGAGGAGTTTTTCTGAGTTTTTTTGCAGCTAGCTTAATTTATGCTTTGATTGCCAAGTTGGAATTGGTCGAAAAATAGATATCCGGAGCTAAAAATTGGAAGGTTTTTTGACGCCGATTTCTTTACATTGAGGTTAATTCTGCCTTCGTAGATATTTTCTATTTTAATAGTACCTACTTTGTTTTCTGAAATTAATGTGTGATATTTTTAACAAAAGAAAGGTCAGAATTTATATTACTTTTTTTTTTATGATCAACCAATTTAAATAGGTATTTTCAACTTTTGCTAATCAAGGATTATTTGGCGATGTCTGAATAAATTTTGTGTTTTGCAAGACTGATGAAACGAAAACAAAAATTCGAATAAAATCACAAACAAAATTCTTCTTATTTACAATTAGGTTAGTTTTGGTAGTTAAATGGTAAATAAATGAGTTTCAAAGGTTACTCATTAAAATACAGGGAAAAAACAAGTTTCGTAACGTTGCTCGGCGGAATGACTCATAGTTTACGATTTATTTTGCTCCTTAAGCGGATGACAATACCACACATATTACATCATGTTATAGAAAGTAGATGACTCATCAAATTAAAGGAAACCAGAAATCTATCTAATGTTCCAAAAATTATCAATTTTGGTCAAATATCCAATGTGATCTCGAAATCTTTTCATAATGGGTGTTTCAAAACTGAAATCACATTTTCCGCCCTTAAAATGAAGCTACGATCAAAATTCTTCCAGAACAACACGTTTTGATCAGCATTGAAAATTAAAAAGAGAATATGTGGGAAAAAATAAAATACGAAACTAAATTTGAAATCACAAGTAGGTAGGTAATTAAG
The DNA here is from genome assembly GCF_950023065.1 of Planococcus citri. NCBI lineage: Eukaryota > Metazoa > Arthropoda > Insecta > Hemiptera > Pseudococcidae > Planococcus > Planococcus citri. The sequence continues at coordinate 35,686,713 of NC_088678.1, read as the reverse complement.
TATTTGTATAATGATTTTTACTTTAAAATTTGAAATTCTTGATTTTCCACTGAGTTCAGCGGCGTAGCCAGGATTTTCTCAACGAGGGGACAAAACCAGATTTTTAGGCATAAAAAATCGAAATGAGGGGTAATTTTCTGGAAATCTATTGTGATGTGTGGTGATTTCATGAAAATGAAGGCAAAATTACTGCTCGAGCGAAGCGAGAGCGAAAATTTTTAGAAAAAATGGGTCCAAACAACGAAAAAACGTCCATTTTTGCATGTTTTCTTTCAAATTTTTGCTCGCAAGGGGGGGGCCATGGCCCCCTTCGCCCTACCTTGGCTACGCCACTGACTGTGTAAAATGGTTGTTTCTGATGAGAAAATAATTCCCATTCCTCCCTCCCGATTTCTTAAGGAGCATAATGTGAAAGAAAATTTATAGACAAAATAATAAAAATGCGATTTGTTTTTACTCAAGAACTTGAAACATACTTATGATTCATTCCAACAAGTTGTGATGAATTTTAGGCAAAAGGAGGTCAATTTGATGGTAGAGGTGAGGGGGACAGCGAACTCCAAATTAGCGTTTAAATTGACGGAAATCAATAGCCTAATAGGCAGTTGTCCACCTTTATAATTGACATTTCTAGATCTAAACTTTATAATGAAAATAATTCCCTGAAATACATACTTATAACAGTATTTGTTTGTTTCTTTGTTTTCTCTCATTTTTTTGGTCATAAAGAACATTTTTGAAAAATTAAAACGAAAATAAAAATTCTTGTTTCAGTTCTGCCAAATATGAGTATGTAAAAAATTGTTTTTTTTCTTAGGTAATTCAGAATTTTTGAAAAATTTAATTTTTTTGTTGGAAGAGTGTTTGAAAGAAACCTCGAGAGAAGGATCTTTATTATACGCACTTCCTTATTCCTTATGGACATTTTTCTTTTTTTGATGTTACATAAAATCAAAACTATTTTTCTGATTAGGAAATTGAACGGTTTCCAACTTTTTTCTTCAACTTTTCTCGCCATCCGAAGAATTTTCCGACCTTCAAAGTTCAACACCTCCACAAATAAATCACTTTCTTCCAAATTTTGAAACACCAAGAAATTATCTTTTTGTAAACATCTTTGTCATTTAGTGCATCTTACTCTTATACCAATAAAAGTTCAATTTATTATTAGGTATCATTTCATGAGAATTTGGATAATTTTGGAAAATTTTTAAGAAAAAGCTATGAAGTGATCTGAAAAATAATATGAATTCAAAAAAGAGTAGTTATTGATCGCTGATTAGGTAGTAATTTTAAATGATGCCAGAAACTGATTTTTACAAGTTACCTATTACATTTTTTTAAACATTTTGGAAAAACATGCACTAGAGTGGGTCGTTTTCACTTTTTTTTTTTTTTTTTTTGAAACTTGTTGAAGTCCAACAGCAAATTATGGGCGAATGGTCTCAACAAAACGTTGAAGAATTTCAAATTTTCTGGCCAATGTCTAACCCTCGACCCCCCCCCCTCTTTCTCCATGGTGAGAATTCAGGAGTTGGAAAATTTGAAAATGGCCGAAATGTACTTATCGAAAAGGTTTTTCTCAATTATTCTTTTTGGTTTAAGTGATCTTTTGATGTCCACTGTCAATATATTATGTAGATATAAGTTACGCAACTAGGTAGTTGTTCACCTTCAATTATTCCATATTATGGGGTGATATAATCATAAAATTATGGAAAGTACTAAATTGAAACATAAAACAAATTTAAAAAAAAATTGAAACATTTGAAGAATTTTCAAATTTTTTAAACATTGGTTTTAGAAGGTTGAAAATTCACCTAATAATGCGAAACTCTTTTCACGTTTTGTTGAGGTCATTGGTCATAATTTTTTGCTAGACTACCTGAAATTTCAAAAAAAAAACCAAAAAAAATGAAATAGACTCATCTTTACATGCACCATTCAAAAAAAAATTATTGGAAAAGTACAACGTTAATTTTAAATTTTGTAAATTTTTTGTACAACAGAGAAATTCCAAGTTTTTTTGTTATGTTTTATAAAATAAAACAAATGTTCCTGACATCTGAGGATCACAGCAGTCCTGCACAAAATATTATGAAAATTGAAAACTTTGTTTTATGACAAATCAAACGAAATTACAGAGTGGAAAATAATTTTGGTTACAGCTTTATTGCATTCGAATTCCTCTAGGAGGCTCATCTTTGGATACATATTATACATACACGTACCTATTGAAAGACTTTTGATTTTTAGCGAGAGCAAAAGCTTTCAAAAATTTGTATTTTGATAGATATTTTTTTCATTTCTTCAATTTTTAAATGCTAAAATATTTGCCTACGTGTTGTGACGTGAGATATCTTTCAACATTGAAAATGAACCAAAACATGTGGGTACAGAACCCAATTTGGATTTCTACTCCATTGAATGAAATTTTATTGTACAATACGAGATGAACCTTACTTATTTATGGTTCAAAGAAAAACTGATTGCCATGCTCTAAAATTAGTGTACAAGTACCTACATACCTATTGATTCTATGTAGTTTTACATATTAAAATTTATTATGTAGATGTATTCGTACTTATACGTCCCTCACCATCGCCGGTTTCGTTTCGTATCTAGATGCCCTTGAGTTATTATATAGTGCAATGTGTTTTCAAAAGCAGATGGTTTTAATTTGCAAAAAATGATCAAAATAGCTACTTTACTATCTATTAGTTTACTTTCGCTTTCGATGCAATTTTTAAAGTCTTTTCTTTCAATTCTCATTCATTTCATCGTGTAGCATACCTACCTACCTATCTCACATACGTGTACCTAATTCGATTAATACGTTATAAAATCGTGAATTTGTCGCGTTTGTTTCAGCTGGTCGAATAGGTGGCATAAAGTGCCCCTCACACGATGCGTTCGCTGTTGAAAATCCCGGTGTTTATCATTTTGGTTCTATGTACATTATGCAAGGGCTACAATCCGTATTATACATTTGATACGTTCGAAGGTAAGAATCCTTAGTAATTGATGTATACTAATAACGTAGGTAGGTATCTAAATCTACCGGTACATGTGATGGACTTGGGAACAAGTGTCAGCAGTGTCAGCTTTTCCACGCCGCGGAAGAGGTGAATAAACTGAGTAAAATTTGAGCATAGGTACCTATACTTATATTTGTTGGTGCGGTGCAGTTGCGAGAGAAAAAGTTGATCGGATAGTTGACTAAGAAAATTTATTTGACCATTGGTGTGGATTAGTTAATTTGAGAGTCAGAGTTCGATAACGATTATTTTACACCAGATGGTTTTTTTGAAATCTTGTTTTATAACTCCAGCGCGGCGTAGAGTTTACGAAGGCATACCTAGATAATCTGTGATAATCTTCTCCAAAAATACAAATTTTTTTCGATTCAAAATAATCAAAATGGAATTTCTCCAGCTATTTCAACTTGATTTAGAACTTCCTCGATACGTTTTGTTACGTCTACCTATATACGAGTAATAGTAGTAATACAGTTCTAAAAGGTGTTCCCAATGATTCATTTCTTCGTTTTTATATTCGTACCTAGCATGTTTACCTACTCATTTGAAATACCTAACTTTTTATTCTTCGCTAATTAAACAAGAACAACCCTCAAAACTCATACCTACTTTCTAGGATTTGAATCACACCAACTGTTTAATAAGCAAACCACTTGAGATGCTCAGCTCCAATTTCAACAAAAGTTTGTAAACGACACGTGTCGGCTCTGATTTTGAGCAATAAATTTGAGGAATATTGTTTCAGAAAAAAGTATTAATGAAGTACCTATCCAAATAATCTCCCCTCAAAAAACCAAATTTAATCATTTTCTATTAATTTGACAAGGGAACCCTCCCACATGATAATCTCCGATTTTAATGAAACTTGGACTGTTGGAAAGAGGGTCTCAAAAAACCCCCATACCCCAATTTTCAGCTGCTGAAGTTGATTTCTTGATTTTTGACGAGCGTTTGAAGTTTTATGTACACAGGTAAAGTTGTTCTGTAAATTCGAAAAATGAACGTTTCTCCCCACCACATGAACTTCAGCAGCTGTAATTTTGGCCAAAGGGTCTATGCTTGATACCTAATCGATACGTACCACCATTGGTCGAATCCGGAATTATCATCAGAAATCGAATTTTTTGACATACCTAACTTAAGTAAAAGTATGAAAAATACACAAAACTTCAAACGCTCGCCAAAAATCGAAAAATCAACTTCAGCAGCTGAAAATTGGGGATGGTTTTTTTTTTGAGGTCTTCTTTCCACCAATCTAAGTTTCATTCAAATCGGAGATTATCACGTGGAAGGGTTCACTGGTGAAGTGTTTAAGTAAGGTATTCATTCCCATGCATAGATATCTACTTTTTAAACTCGCTCACCAAACGTATATGAAAATAGATTTGAGCAGCTGTAAAATGTTTTTCACGTAATCTAGTTACCTAAAAAGAATCTGAGAATGAAAATTTTTCATTCGCTTATTCTTCATGATCATTATCTAAAGCTTTTAGAAAAAATGCCGCTACCAATTTCAATGTTTCGTTAATTCGTTTCCAAGGTTTCTGGAAATTCTCGTGTGTCTTGAATATTTTCACCGTCTAAATAGCGACTAAAAGTTGGTCAAAGTTGTTGCTTCGAGTGAGCTAAAGTTCACCTAAAATCGAACATACCACGAGTCACGATTGTTTTCTATACACACAACGGAATCGCCTGGAAGAAACTTTTCAAGAAAACTCCCTTTTTCTTCAGAATCAGAATCATTACACCCAGTTTCTAAAAATTATTCGGCAATGACCTAAATTTTTGCACAATTTTTCCTCAATTATCGTCTCATTTGCGCAATAAATTACCACCATTGTAACTGCACTTGGGTAAAAATTAATCAGATAGACTACCAAACATAGTCGTCGTTAAATTTTGCCAACTACGAAGGTCTGGGTTTGTATTGTCAAGGTGATTCGTTAATATTTATTGTACTTGTAAGGTACCCTCATATCACCGATCACCCTTCTGTGTTTAGACTTGAAACAGTGGCAAAAATAATGCAAATTTCGTCTACTTACTCTGTATATTTGGCTTAAGTAAATCAGCTGGAACTGAAAAAAAAAGGGTTATCGGAACCAGGTTATAAGGCTGCACGCGATACGAGGATTTCTATTTATAACATTCGGTTGTAGGAAGGTGCTCGTAGAATTGATACGATCTACGTAGGTGTACAGACAAGGGGTTGTTAATTAAGGCGAAGAAAGTGGGTGGTTGTTATCGTGTACCTAGGCTACGTACAGTGACAGTGATTCTATAGTCCACTTCTGTTTTCTGTGTGTGATCTTTCTCCTGCCTTACCTTATGTTCCCTTTCGAGCGATACCTACCGTCTCGCACGCAGGAAATTCATAATTCAGATGGTAGTTCGTATAGAGTCGGAGGGACGTGTTCACGATGGACTTGTCGCGAACAACGCCCATTTAAATATATTAAAAGGTCGTCGCGATGACGCAGAGCAGATGGAGAACGCTTCGATGTGCGGAAATAAATGCTGAATGGGGCCTCCGTAATCGATTTCGGTCGCTGACGCGTAATCGCGGTTAATGAACTCGAATGAGAAGTTGATGAAATCTGTCCGAGGACATTAGCGTTAAATACGAGTATAGGGATGATTTTGATCGAAAACTCGACTCAACAGCAATTAAATAACCATTCGAGTGGTTTAACGATTCGAATATGAATCTATTTTCAGATAATACCCGAAGAACTCTTCCAAAACACCTAACATGGGGCAGGAAGAGAGCCGAGGAGTGATAGACCAAAAAAATATCCAAATACTCGCGTGCATTCGACATTTTTCCAACCACGTCGCAGTAATAAGAGCGCAAAAGAGACGCGTATTACAAACCTTGGTATTCATTATGACCTTTTTTTTCCTCCCTCGCTCGCTCGCTATACTTTTGGCTCTTGGAAAGTGGAAACGTGGCAATCGTCGGTATTGTTGCGACGTCGACACAATGTCGCGCCCGTACCAGCCACCGGGACGCGTAAACATTCGCATCGTATCGTACACCGCGTTCGCGTTCGCATTCGAGTTTGACCCCGATTTATGCTTATGCATAGCACACATATACGGCAAACGGCAACGAAACGAAGGTGGATGGGACTCGGATTTCGGCAACCGAGCGTAATAGCGCTCTTTACGTACAAGTTGCAACCCTTCCAAGGCCTACGTTTGGAGAAATTTGGCGCCAACTCGAACGATTTGTGTCTGGTTTACAAGCTTCCAGAGGGTGGCGGTGGTTTTAATAAAGAGAGTCGGCGATGATTTGTACGTCGTTAGAGCAGTTCTTTCGCAGCAGAATTTTCGTATTAGAACGTATACGTAGTTACGTACTAGGGGTGCGATTTGATTGCGATCGGATGTGCGAGCTTTATTTTGATGGAATGTAGATTATACGTGAGCGTGCGTACGATTTTTTTTTAAGACGAGGGAGATGTAGAATGTGGTATATTGGTATACGAGTGGGTATCTGTGAGAAGTATAATGGTGCCAAAATGTAGTCTATGTGTCTTTTTTTGAACCGATACTTGGATTGAACGGTTTAAAAATTAATCTATATCAACGCTGTGGTAAGAATGATGAAGAAAGAATACGCAGTACACAAAACATAATATTTTTTGGTGCTAATAGGATTTTCAACCAGGAACATAATTTTATGCAAGATAATCTCGATTTTAATCGAGGATTCACGAAAAAAATAAAATGATAGATGTCGTACTGCTGACAGATTTTGATCCCGATTAGCAAAATTCAACGAATTTTCGAATAAGCTGGATCGCGAAAAAAAAAGTCGTCGGATTTCGACCAAATTCAGCTGAGACCTTTATTTTGAGTTTAAAGTTACCCACAAAAATTTTTTGCTCCGGAGGTGCCTCTAGAAAAGAGATTTGGGCCCGCAAAGAAGGGGCATTTTCGAAAAAATCGTGGTTTTTTCGCTTCTGTCGCTACACAACCTGTTTTGGAAAAAATTTCCTAGTCTCTCAAATGAAAGTACATATTTGATATTCTGTGTCAACCTACCCTGGGTTCTACTGAGCGGTTAAAAATTTGCAAATCGCTTATTTTTGAAGAAATTCGAATTTTGAAAATTTTTTCTTGGGAAATATTTCGTATCAATTATGCCAAAATATTTAAAGATACTCCTGAAACTGGGAAAATATTTCGGAATAAAGTGGTGCTAATTTTTTTCATCATTTTTGCCAATTTCAAAAAATTGAAAAAATTTTTAGGAAACAAAGCTCTTAACAGAGCTGTCAAGAGCCGAAATCGGGACCAATCTAATGTCATTTTAGCCTTCTTCATAAAAAATCAATGCATGGAAAAATCATTAAATTTGGTAAATGTTTCTACTTAAAAGATGAATATGAAATTGAAAATTCTCAATAAATCAACATTCTGAACGTCGAGCCCTGATTTCTATACAAATATCAGAGCCTTTAATTTCTTTAATTTCAAAGTTGGTAAATTTTTCAACAGAATATTTTTTGCATGTTTCGAACTGCGGGCCAGATTCAAGTCTTTTCCACTCCGGGCGAATTTTTTCCCACTATCTCTCCCTCCCCCCAGCCACAAAAAATTATCATAAACAGCAGACAGAATTTTTAGATCAAACAAAAAATTTATGTGAGAAGAGCATACAAAAATACATCAATGCGCCAAGACAAATTTAAGTCACTAAATTTCATTTAAAAAAAATTTTTTTTGGTAAATTTTCATGGAAAAATCAGAATTTGATAAAACTGAAGTAGAAAGCTGATATTTGGTTCATACCTTATTTTTGACCTTTCAAATCGATTTTTGGCGCGGTTTCGAGTCTTATTAGGCCCTCCAAAGAAAAATTCTATTTTATTGCGTTGAAAAGACACTGAATTCCATTTTGGTTTTTTTCACGACAATTTTTCCAAAACAGGCCAATTCCAAATTCTGTTGCAGGACGCTCCAAAAAAGCTTGCAACTATCACAGTATCACCTATCGATCAAAGAGATCAAAAATAAGACGTAAACCGTAGACCTTAGTTTTATCAAAGGTTCTTTTTCACAGAAAATGGACTATTTAAATTTTCATGAAATTTGTCAAAAAAGCCAAAACTGAATCTTAACACTTAAAATTCAACTCAGTAATGTATTTTTGAACGTTCTTCTCATAAGAAAAGCCATAACATCGATGGTTCATTGCATGCAATTGAAAATAGATGATACTTGCACGAAAAAAAAAATTGAAAAAAATATCAAATTCATTTTTGTAATAATTTCTTCTATTTCAAAATAATTTACTCGTATAGAAAAAAATTCAAAATTTACGGAAAACTACTAACTTTCTTTAGTGCTACAGTAGAAATCTTGAACGTTCTCTTTTCATTTGTTAACAAAAAAATCCTCTTTTCTTAGAACTTTACTCACCTGAGAAACCCATCCAGCCCTGCGTTTCAAAAAGTAAAACTAGAAATTGCGTTTATGTAGGTACCTACCTATCTGATAACATTAAAACATTTTTGAAAAACATGCAATTTTTTTTCATTTTTCTTGTTGTGAAATTTCAGGGCTTGAACTTGGTTTCAGTAATTTTAGGATTTCAAAATTTTGATGCTAAAAAAGTTGAGAATCACTTATTGTTTTTTACAATGTTTTCAACGTCAGCAATGGTGGTCCTTATTTGTATCCTATTCGTAAACTTTTGATGGCCATTCTGTACCTACAGTTTTTCGTTTTTATAGATGGTGCCAAGAAGTCTTCAAAATTTTAAAAAAATGAGGGTTTGAAATTTTCAATTCATACTTACATGAAATTTCTCTTAAGAACGGCCCCTCCCTCCTCCCCCTTCTTGATTTATCAAGTTACATTCAAGTAAATGACGAAAAATTAAAATAATAATTTTCTCAGTTTAGTGCATAAAATAATTTTATCGTGACGAAATATTTCTGAAAAATGGTCGTTTATTTTTCTTTGTTTTTTTTTTCAACTTGGGGGTGAGAGACTTGGAACAAGAAAGTCAATATTGTTTGCGTGATGGAAAAACTTTTTCTTGATTTAGAGGAATTTCTACGCAAAAATTAAAAATTATTCTATCGATTTTTTCCAAATTTTTTCAACTTTGTAGGAGGAAAAGGCTCCGCGCAGAGGCTAACATTGCTTCATAATTTGGAAAATCCAAATAATCATCAGAACTTGAGATTGTGATGATAATTGAGGGGACCCGCAAATTGCACGTATGAAATTGCACGTAAGAAAATTGCACGTGCGAAATTGCACGTATACAATTGAACGTGTGTGATAATTGCACGCATGTGAAAATAGAACGTCTGCAAATTTAACGTCTGTCTGAAAACGATTTAATGTGAGATTTTCACCAAACCAAAATACAGTTTCGAAACGTTCTGAGCAGTTCTGAAACCTCCAGCGGATTTTTGAAAGTTGAAATTTTCGCAAAATGTTACTCAAAGAACGTGGAAAGCTAAAATTTACTTCAACATGCTGAGTCAATTGGAGACGGTTTCAAGGCGTTCGTTCTGGAACTGGAACCTCCGGTTGTATTTCGGAAATTTCAGATTTTCGTTCGAAATATGGCTACCGGCTCCTGAACAGGTTAAAACTGTCTGAAATCGACCGCATGTTAAATTTACGGTATTATGTGCTTGAATTTTTTTCATTTTTTCTGGAATTTATGAGCAGATAAAAAATTTACTTTTGAAATCGATTTCATGGAATTTCGCGACAACTCCCTAAAACGGTCGAGAGGGTGCTCAATGTGCACTGACCAAAATTATAGGGGCTGAACTTCATTTTTAGCCTTTTCAGAACAATACCAATAGTTGAACGTAATAATTGAACGCTGTAAACGTTCCATTTTCACATGCGTGCAATTATCACACACCTTCAATTGTATACGTGCAATTTCGCACGTTCAATTTTTCACGTGCAATTTGAAACGTTCAATTTTCACCAACCCGATAATTGAGAATTTTTGAAAAAAAATCACGAATTTTGTATAAAGTTATTTAAGTACTTAGGTACCTAGGCTAGGTATTGTATAAAGCGTTTTCAATTTTACTTCGGCTCTGAACACTGGAAGGCATTTTGTTCAAATCAACCAAAAGTGATAAAAAGACAAAAATTATCTAGGTACGCAATCAATTAGGTATGTACAGTATAAGTAACTATTTAAGAAGAAAAAGGGAGCAGTTTCTTAACAACTCTATGGTTTCGAGATTAGAAATTCACCAAACTGTACGTATATAAATGCAAATAAGGCTACAACACATTTTCAAGACAAATATGCAGACAGGGATTCTTAAAAATTTGCCTATCTAAACAATTACGGGAACTGTCGTTAATTCGATATCAAGGTCAGGTTATTGCGGACGGAGCCCGCCATACAATTGACGTCACTGCAGTCCTGACATTTTTGCAATAATTATAGAGGGATAATGAAGGGGGTGGAAGTAAAAATTCAGCATGGTAACACTAATTTTTAAACAATGAAATGAAATGTTCAGTCAAATATTGATGTAGGAAAATGTATGCAGTTACCTTGCAGCGCTTAAGCTATGGGCACATTTATTCTCTGACGAATTGAATGATAGGTACATTTTTTTGATGAATATTTAACTTAATTTAAAACACCTACGTAAATCATAAACGTATATCTTATTTTTTTTTATTGTCAAATAGATCAAGAATACTGGCGTAAAATAGGCCGAGACGAAATCGAAGCTGCCATCGGAAGACCAGTGAACTGGAATATAGCCAGAAGTGTAGTAATATTTGTAGCCGATGGAATGGATCCGAACACAGTGACCGCCACAAGAATATTCAAAGAAAACGAAAGAGGAAAATTAAGCTTCGAAAAGTTCCCACATACGGGCCTTCTAAAAGTACGTATTATGTACAGCGGAGTAAACAAAAGCATCATAAATATTGAATTTCTTCGTCAACCCGTCAATATTATATTGAAATGTCAGGGGTGCTAAACATACTCGTTCGGTGTTCTTCTAGACGTACTCGGCGAATAAAAAAGTACCCGATACTGCTGCCTCGGGAACAGCATTATTTACCGGAGTAAAAACAAATAATGGTATGGTCGGAGTAGATGCCACGGTTCGTTTGGAAGATTGTCACTCGTCTCTTGTTCCTAAATCTAGGCTGGGATCTATCATGTCCTGGGCACAAGATGCTGGAAAATACACAGGTAAGTGTTCGCATATAGTGCGAATCAAATTCTTTCTCGAGTGAAAATAAACAAGTTTTCTCAATTCAATTTGCAGGTTTTATCACTAACAAGCGTGTTACTGATGCTGTAGCTAGCGCTTTGTACGCTCATTCTCCTTCCAGATATTGGGAATGTAATAATAACGTGCCAGAAAACAGTTTATGTAAGGATATAGCTCGTCAATTAGTTGAAGACGAACCTGGTAAAAATTTCAAGGTACTTGGAACAAAATATCTTCTTCCACATCTTGATTACTTTGCTATACATTGGTATAAAAGAGAACATCGAGTATACGAGAGTTTCATTTACCTAGGTAATTTTCGGCGGTGGCAGGCAAACATTGATTGACAAACCTTACGAATCTCCTCAAGATCCTTTGGATGTATTCACATGTTACCGAACTGATAACAGAAATTTAATCAATCACTGGATTAATGATAAAAATCTCAGAAGTGCTCGCTACTCGTTAATTAAAGATACAGGAGAACTTATGGAACTGGATACAAACAGAAATGAATACGTTCTTGGTGAGTTACTTCTTTAGGAAAAAAGTGCCTAGGTACCTACCTACCTATTTCTTACTTTACATAATGCAACAAACTTACAAGAGTTTTGATTTCGGTAGGTTTATTTGCCAACTCACATTTACCTTTCGAAGCAACCAGAAATCATTCACTCAGAGGACCTCCATCGTTGGAAATTATGATCGAACCAGCCCTTAAAATGTTACGTAAAAATAGAAACGGATTTGTCTTGATGGTGAGTACGAGAAAAGTAAACCATATGTCAGATTTATTATTGTTCAATAATCCCACGAATAACGTGTAGGTGTAGGATTATTTACTTCATTTAGCCTCAAATAGGTAAATATCGAGTAGGATCTTATATTCTCAGTGTCATTGAGTTTTGAGAACTTGTGATAAAAATAAACTAAAATTGCAAGTTAATGATGTAATACCTATACCTACTTATTATTGTAGGAGCCATTTAAAAAAGAACGAAAAAATACCACGATTGTGAACTGAACAACTTTGGCAACATTTCAATCAACGAAGTACCTACATAATTTTTATGAAACCTTTTATAATATGTCATTTTAATTTCATTAGGGAAATTTTTTTCGATCCCTGTGTATAGATATAGTAACATTCATCAAAATTGGTAGGAATTCCAACTTCATTACCTACCCTAAGTGCAAAAATTGAAAATATTCCCATTACCACACGATTAAGCAGATACTCAGTTTTTTCTACATATAATAGGTTTAAGGTAGACACCGGAAACAACCCTTTTTTAAAAACGAGTCATATGGCACGATTTATTCAATATTCATGCATCCGGTAATTTCGCAGGTGGAAGCAGGTCTGATTGATTTAGCACATCACGAAGGTCACGCTCGAAAAGCCGTCGAAGAAGCAGTTGAACTAGACAAGACTGTGCAAAAAACAGTCGACCTTTTGAAGGAATTAGGATTGTATGAAGAAACTTTAATTATCGTTACTGGAGGTCACGGTCATACGATGTCTATAAACGGATACCCGAATAGAACTGAGAACATTTTTGGTAAGGATTTATTAATAAACATTTGCTAATTTTGGTACCTATTTATTTGAGCAGGATTATTGTTGATGGATTAACTAACGCTATAATGTGGGGTTTTCTTCAAGGTATTGCTGATAGATCCAAGCACGACGATGTTCCATATACGACTTTGACGTACGCTACAGGAGCTAAAGTTAATTTCCAGTATTATCAAAATGGCTATCAAGTATCGAGAGATGATCCTGCCAAACATGATACCCTATCTCGTAACTATGCTCAACAAGCAGCCATTCTAACCGATAAGGAAACTCATGGTGGTGGAGATGTCACCGTTTACGCTGTTGGTAAGAAACTGCTGATATTTATTAGCTGTTGATAAAAGCAACCTGAGGGGTCAAATTTTAAGCACTTTCTTAGCCCAAATACTGATGCGAGCATTATTGTTTTTTTCAAACTTCCTTCAGAAAAACAGAGTAGGTACATACATACCTACAAAAATCGTTTTATAAAAATTTTGATGGCAAGCTGGGTGTAATACAGTCATTCCAACTCGACAAGACCATCACGAGGAATTATCCATCTTTGTTTTTCCATTATTGAATTTTAATAGACGTGGAATCTTGAGAAAATGGTTTGGAAAAAACTTTTGATCATCTGCAGATAGTTTTCGGAAAATTTGTTTAAAAATAATTTTGGAAAAATTTTTAATTTTGTGTGGGGTAAATTTTATTTTTCTCATTTTGTGAAATGCTCAAAATTTTAGTTTGACTCGTGTGAATTCGCTGTTTTCGACTTTTTGAACCGGCTAGTTTTGGTGAAATTTCTTTAAAACGATCCTTCAAGGAGGTAATATTTTAGCCACCCCTAAAAGTTCAGATTATGAAGTTTAGGTAGGTACCTGTGAACCATTGCATAAATTCACACACAATTTTCCAAAAATTTCCAATTTTTCTTCCACAATGAACTTTGAAAAAAAAAACAAAAACAAAAGACAGACGTGCCTTGATTTGAACAGATGAAACGAATTTTGAAAAATTGTGCCTCGTAAATCACGTCGGTACAAATTTCCAGTGGTAACATTAACAAATACATACATTACACTTTGGTCGTTATCATGAAGGAAGCTTTTACATAAAAAATGCAAATATTCAAATTTCTATGTTTTTTTTTTGAGAATAGAAATTTTTGAAAAAAGTGCTTTACAGGGCCGTATTTATAGTTTTCGCTAGAGGAAAACTCTGCCTGAAGGAAATTTCGCCTTTTCGCCAGAAAAATTCGTATTATTGTCTTTTTCCCATTTTAAAAATTACAAAATCAAGTTGTTTTTTTTCTAGTAGTTCCATAAATTTTTTAGAATTTTGAGTTTTAATTTCTAAAACACATTGTTATGAACATTTAACACAGAAAATTTTATTGAAGTGTGTCTCGGAAACTTGAAAATTGGCTATCCCGATAAAATTCACTTTTTTCTTCCCAAAATTCGGTGGTTTGGCTGAAAAGACCGCAGGAGTGTGGTTACAAGGGAGAAAATTCATATAAAACATATAAAAATAGGCGTTTTCTATTTTGTGAACCAATTTTTTCGAAGAATTCTCCGCCTTGTCTTAATAAAAGCACCAATTTTACTCTCATTTTCATAAAATTACTGTAAAAACATGACGAAGGATTTTTAGAAAATCAGTTAGTAGGTTGTAATTCAAATTTTGACTTCCTATAACTACACCATTTCAACAATCTTGTTTTCAATTTCCTCCTTCCGTAGGAAAAATTTTGGCTGGGAGTCCCTGGCAATGAGACTTGAAATTTTTCTGGGTAGTCTTCGACTCAAAGTGAATTTTTTTATCAATTTTTGTCAAAATCCAAGATATGTACCCAATTAATTATGCTTTATTTAGGTAGCTTTTTTGGTCATTCAAAGAACCTAAAATAACCTCCTTCGCTCCCTTGGCGTCCCCCCAAATATTTCCATGTCATTCCATCTCATGGCTATAGAATTTCATTTATACAGGCTGAAATAGCCATTGTCTTACAGACCTGGTGAGTTTGAAAATTGTTTGAAGACAGCTGCCTATACTGACTAAAGTTTATTTGAACGGATTTTGAAAAGTTTCTGGTATGAACTGGAATTTCTGGAATTGTGCTGGAGGGTCTAGGATTACTCAAAGCCTTCTCCAATCGATTTGCAAGGTTGAAAGAGTGTTGCATATACCAAACTTCAAATTGCCTACTGTAGACGTGTTCAGGTAGCATTTTATGGAAACTGTTATTTCCAAAAATTTTCTGAACATTCCATGCACAAAAATTCGACCAAATCAAATTATCTCTTTTAACACTTCTGAAAAAGCATCAGGTATTTTTTTTAACAGACAAAACTTCATGGCTTCTTTCTCTCTATATCTACCTTAATTTAATTTCATATAATGTTTTTTTATGGAACAAAATCGTAGAATCGTGCAACCAAGCTTATCATACAACTTCGATGAATTCTACCCTGTATAGTTCTCTTAATCGTGTATCACTTACCGACTCTTTACCAATTTTTTTCTTGCCAACATGAGAAAAAAACACAACTAAGCGAAGCTGCGGTTAAATAAAAAAATGGCTCTCGTGACTACATAATATTTGATCGCATATTGTCTTCGCAAATGTGGTCACGCAAACAAAAACGAAAACGTAGCACGTGACGTTTACCTGTATATCCACCAAATAAGCAGTTGCTCGTATTTTTTTCCCAATGAATCATAAATTATCTGCAAAGGGATAGCTTAGGTTTAGGTATAGGTAGGTACCTATAGTTCCCTAGTTCCTACATTTCTGTCTGATTCTATATGTGCAAGTACATCGACTATATAAGCCATAAGGGCGGTATTCGCGCGTCATAAATGCAATACCAAGTACACCACGCTACCTCCAACGCCACACGTCAATTACTCCCCAATTCCTAATGGAAAAACTCACATATATTTACTTGGTTTTTTTGCAGGTCCTATGGCACATCTGTTTCACAGCATACACGAATCGACTTACGTAGCCCATGTGATCGCATATGCCGCTAAAATTGGCCCATACAGAACAGGTTCAGCTGTTCGAATCGCACCAACTTTGATGATATCGATTGTATCAGTATTTACGATATTTAAATCAATCTAAAGGAAATGATGACGAGATGGTCATAAGGAGAGTCATGTGTCAGGGTAGTGTTGCGTCAAAGTACAGGCAATACTTTAGGAAACGTATTTTTAAATCGGGCAATGGCAATTGGCGCAATACAAAGGTTATTTTTATCGTTTGTTTATTTCATTTCATTTTATTTTTTCAATTTGGCTTGTGGATTTTTCTAAAAATATTTTTTCATTATTAAGGTATATCTAAAAAAAAAAATGTTTATCAGATTTAGTTGCATGTTTAAAAAAAAAAGATGAAAAAAAGTGCCATAACTGTGATTTATCTATCTAGTCGTGTAGAGAGAATTTCCAGAGCTTATTTTGAATCCGTTGTGTATCTATTGTTTTTATTAAGCCTCGATATATTTTTTAAAATGTTTTATTTTGCTTCCTCTTTTAATGAAATGATATGTTGCGTCCTGAATGGATACTCAAATTTTTCCAATTAATTGTAAATATATTTTTTTTTACATAAGGAATAATCAAAATTTGAACGAGTTGAAGGCATACTTATATACATCAACGATTCGGTTATATTTATTTAATATAAGAAATTCCGATTAATTTAAACTTTCGAATCATATACCTAATTATAACGCAATTTATTTACTTAATTAAATACCTAATTTTAAGGGAATACATTATAAAGTTTTATCGATAACTTGTGAAGGTTTAAGAAGCCGAGTATATACCTATCGTTAAGTATTTTTAAGCATTCATTTCGCATTCGCCTACCTATTATGTATTACATCGACTGAAATTATACCATATTCCAAGTATCCTACCCGACGAGATACCACAAAAACCGTATATATTATGTAAATAGGTATTTTTATGTAGTTGAATATGCGGTTTTGATTTTTGTTTTATTTACGGTGCAGGGAAATGATATTGTATTTTTGCTTCTGAAGGTGTTGAGGTCGTTTTTTTTCCTATAAAGAACTTATTTCGGTTTATTGTATTATATCAAAAAAGTCCGCAGAGGAGGACTATACCTTTTGCGACCTCTGAAGAGCTATTTTTTATTCAAGTATATTGTTTTTAATGGTATTATTTTGATATTGTTTTGTGTATTGCCGTACGATTGTGCATTTTTGGATAATAAAAATTATTGAAAATGAAAAATGGCATTTTATTATTGATAAAACTGGGTTCTTTAGCTTTCTGATCATAATTTGTATCTACACATCTCAGATTTTTCTTTTTTTAAACATTTTTTTAAAGTCTTGAACTACAGACCGATCAAAGTAAAAGAACATGTCATACTTAAAACCTTTGTATGTACAATTATTGTTTTTTTTTTATAAAAACCTCATTTTTGAAAATTTCAAAAAATTTAAGAAGTTGTTTTCTGGAAAGTAACTATTTGGCTTGTTCCCTAAACATGTACCTATCCTATTTATGTCTTTTTTTTTTAAATCAGTTATTATTTCACAGTTGGTCAAGCCATTTGAAAATAATTTTTTCCATACTCAACTGATTGTGCAGGTTCCGTACCATTTAATGAATTGATTCAGCAAATAGACTGGTTCGTATGAGAAATTTAGTATCGAGGTAAGCGCATTAAGAATTAAACCACACGTAATTTAATATTTATCCGATTTGAATAGAATAGGTAATACAATAAACGTGGGTCTATGCTCTATGATATTGATAATACATATTTTCTTTATAAACATTTGAATAAGTTAGGGATATACGAGTATGTACCACCTAATTAATTATAGGGTGCATCTCTCTTGGCAAACGTAGCGTAAACATTTTAAAAATTCAATGACTTTTGTCAGGCTAAAGCATCATCATCTAATTTTTACTATGTATAGGTATTAGATATTTTTTGTCTAGCATACTCAGGAAAATTTTTTATATTGATCAAAACTTCTTATTCAATATAGGTCAAGATGATGAGGTAAGTGAGTAATGAGATGCTCTCTTGTAAACACGTTTAGTCGGTACATTAATATGTACTAGAAAAAGGAGTTTCACTTTCAAAATTTTCAATAAATTTTGTTTCCAAAATTTTCATTTTCACTTTTTGGTTTTTTAATTTTAAATAGTTTTTTATTTGATTTTCTGGATTTTCTATTTCATTTTCAATTATCACATCATGGTTGGTTTTTGATTTTATTTTCAGAATTTTCAATTTCATTTTCAGTTTTTGATTTTATTTCCGAAATTTTCATTTTTTTCCTTCAGTTTTTCAATTTTAATTTCAGTTCTGAATTTCATTTTCAGTTTTTGGATTTACTTCCAGTTTTTGAATCGATTTTTAGTTTTTGATTTTATTTCCGGAATTTTCATTTTTTCCAATCAGTTTTTCAATTTTATTTCCAATTAAAGCAAAAAATGTTGCAAATTCAACTGCCCCAATAATTGTTATATTTTTGATAAATTTTTTCAAAATTATAAAAAGATTACTATATACGAGGTATAAAAATCATCAACCTCCTATATCTAGTCCACGTTTGACCTTTAGACGATCTAGAGCCTCAAAAACTATTTATTTTTTTTCTGATAGATTTTATATATATATTTTTTTTGAATGATAAACTTGATTAAGATTTGCTGAACGCCTTGAAAAGAAGCAGAAATCAAAATTATCAATGCCTTTTTGGTAGGTATGTACAATGTACATAGTAGGTACATAGATTGTAGGTAAGTGTAGAGTGTAGTGATTTAATTAATCAACCTCCTGCCACCATAATTATCACTATAGATGATCAGGCCCTTTGATTGATATCAGGTCTATTTTTTTTGTGCGACTAAAACTACATTCAGAAGGGAATATACAATCCTCAGAGAACGTATGAATAAATTCAGATTAACCACGAACATGGTGAAAGTTCTGATTTGATGTTTTCGTTGACATTGCATCATGACTGCGATCATAATTTTACGAATTTTAGGAGGTAAATAGTACCATTCTGTATAGTAAAATGCATCTTGTATGGATTCATTCTATAACACGAAGTTCATTTTTTTTAAAAATTGAAGTAAATTTTGTGATGTTGAATAAAACAACAATTGATGAAAAATTCTTACCATATGATTTACAACTTGGGCAGAATGGCAGAACAGGTAAAGAGCTAAGGTACCATGAATCACCATTGATAAAGTTTTGAAAAAAAATATCACATCGTCGATGACCTATGTGTGGATCAAAAAAAACAAAGGTTTGAACTAAAATAACTACAAAGTTGGCGAAAATATGAAAATTTTTTTGAAAAGACGAACCAACCTGTAAAAAGCTGTAAGCAAACACGATAGTTGATGAAATATACCAATAAAAAACTGAAGTGTATCCTCGACTGATGAAAGTTGTAAAATCAGTTATGTAACTGAAAAGATAAAAATTATTCATTTTTAATATGAATAGGTAATTTCAAAAATGGTATATTGGTTAGGTTACTATAGCAAACAATGTAAAATATCAGGTACCTTCATACCTACCTGTGAATGAACTGTTGATATTTAATGACATTTACGAAATTTTCATCCAGCTCCTGATTCGATTCATTCCAAAACATTTTCATTTTAAGCCTACGCTTTTCAATAAACACTTCGTCTTCGTAGTATTGAAATTTTATCACACGTTTTTCAAAATTACGTCCCACATACAAATCCACCGCCTTATTAAACTCTTCGTGCAAATTCTTCACATGTTTTTGTAAATTACCCACAACATAGGTCGTATAAATGGTGAAACTCCAATAAGCCAAGATCGTTGTTCCAGTAATGGACAACTGCAACATAACCATCGATACGAACTCGAATGCGTTATTTATTTTCCAAAACGCCATAAAAAATGGTATCACTTGTAAATCAGGATCATCCAGAGTGATTCCAGGTTTAGTAATGAAGTAAAAATATGGACAAAATAGCGGCGTAACGCAACTAATCATGACTGAAATTATAATAGGCCAGTATCCTCTTTCAACTTCCAATTCAGCTTCTTTGTTAACCGCATGGTTGATAAATGGAAACGAATTTTGGCGCAGTTTGGCAGTAACTTTCTTCAACTCGTGTTCGTAGTGTTTGGTGATTATTTGAATAGATGCTGAGAACGTAATGCATGAAAGTAATCCTAACGTTATTGTTCTGTAACTGTCCTGATTGGTTGCCATAACCGCATTTATCATTCCACCGACAGCCACGACGATTAATGTTCTTATCAATAGAACTGCTAAGATGGCTATTTTTTTATTTGGCACTATACCGGCGCTTAAAAGCTGCACTTTTAAAATTAAGCTAAGAAACATGACGACAGACTGGTGTTAATAAATTTGCATATATCGAGTATTCAAGGCAGAATATTTCCACTATCACTGATTCTAGTCGTTTATAGAATACATATGAAATATTTTTTGAGACGTATTTTTGACGATAAGAATTGACTTCATAAGTATTCGAACTGATACAAGTGACAATTTTGACAAAGAATTCAGTAAATTAAATGTAGAACTTACAAAAAAATTTATAATTATACCTATGAGTTTAAAGAAATAATAGAATGCTTTATAAGTAGGTAGTTATTTTTTAATTAAAATTTTAATTCGAATTTTCCCAGAAGAATAAAAGTTGATACTCTATAATTATCACATTTACAGCATATAAAACTTTGTAATGTGCATGCAAGCTGCCGTCACCTATTCATTAAAAATGTGTAAACACTTTTTCAAATCTACACATATACACCTATTTCAAAGTTGAATAGGCTCCTAAACTCTTATTTGCTATCAAAAAAAAAAAATGATGAAATCTTCTCTCCAAGGTAAGTTTCAAATCATGTAAACATAATTGTATATTTTTCCCCTTAAGTTGACTTAATTTCAAATAATAGTTAACAACAAAAGTCCAACAAAATATTAAAAAGTCATTTTTGAAAATTTGACATTGTCAAAAATTGGCCATTTTTTAGTTTTTTATAAAACTTGACAAAATGTCGAGAATTCAAGTTTTCAAAAGTCAATTCTTGAAAGTACAGATTTGGTCTTGAAAATTTTGGATAGATCCCTGCCGCAAAAAACATACCTACCTATGTACCTACCTATTCATGCCAAAAAAAAACACATTCATTCACGTCAGTAATATGGAACTAACTAATTTTTACAATTTTGAGGGCATTTCAAGTCCTTCCTCTTCCAGTTTGTTCCTGGTATCTCATAAACACCGGATTTCAAGACACCCCCCCCCCCCATTGAATGGATGAATTAAAACCCCTCAAGAAATTATTTTGTTATATGTCAAAAATCCAAAAATTAACCTTAGGATCTGAAATTTTGGTTAAAGGGACTTCAGAACATGCTCTTTCAATCTGGCATGGTTTTGTACAAATCAGAGAATGCCAGTTTTAAAGATTTCATGGGGCAAAGATCCAGAGGGACAACTGTGGATGTATATCAGTCAGATCAAATGGAGTATTTACAATAGAAGAACTAGAAGACGACCTAATGCTGCAAATCCCCGAGTATGCCTTGGCACATTATGTTAGCCAGGACTTTGAGATGAGTAAGGGCATTGCGGTCAAATTCAGACAAGCTTTTGGCAATGTTGACACTCTAAGTCAAGGGGTGCCAAAGTGGGTGATGTGGTGGAGATATACAGCAAAGAGAACTACATTATATATGCAGTAACCAAAGAAAGTCACAAGGGCAAGCCAACAATAGGAAACTTTGTACAAACAATGAAAGCTCTGGCAGCCAAATGCATTGAGCTAAACATCACAAAAATCACAGTACCAAGATTGAATGGCCACTAGTTACCCACTTGACAATAGATTCGCTGATAAAAAAAGCCAGTGAAAAAGCCGGCTCAAATATAACAGTAAATTTGCCGTTAAAAAAACGCCAGGGAAAAATCGGCTGGTTGTTTAAATACCTAATGCATTAAATCGCCGAATAAAAACCTGAAATCTACAAAAAATGTCTAGCCCGAAAGGGGATCGAACCCAGGACTCCCGCTTGACGATCCAATGCTTTAACCACGCAGCTATCATTGCAAGGTGAATATTATAGTTTTCAAGCAGTATACATGTACCGCACTTTGTACTTTTATTCAATTGTTTAAAAAGAAGTTGTGAATACCCATTGCGCATGTGCACTATAATCGGTGAATAAAAAACAGCTGATTTGTGAGAACCTGCAGTTCGGCAAATAAAAAATTCTGCCATTCACTGGTCAAAAACGGCTGTTTAAATGGCTGTTTTTATAAAAAGTAGCTTTTTTTAACCGGCGTTTTTTCTAGGGTAAATTTACTGTCATTTTTGCGCGCCTATTAAACGGCAAATTTACAAAAATCAACCGGCATTTCGGCTTAACTGGCAAATCTCTTGTCAAGTGGGTAAACAAGCGCTCCTAGAGGTAAACAAGCGCTCCTAGAGTGCTTCAAGGGCCTTACAGTGGCTCTGAGAGTTTGCACCCTCCCACCAAACATGACAGCGTGATCACCTGAACAAGACGTCAAAACCCAATATTGTCAACTGTAAATAAAATTATGCCCGAAGCCAAATTCAAGACATGAAATACTCAGGACCGAATTTACCTGAATCTTGAGATAATTTTAAAATTTACTAGGTATAATATTTTTCTATACTTGTAAAAATACTAAACTTATAATATAGAATACGAGTACAATCTTTTCTTGTATGCAGTTGGTGAGAAGCCCTAAGCAAGTGCACTGACTGCCCCACAAAAAGTCCAAATAAACCTCGTGGCAATAACTAGGGGACCTAACTTGTTGGGATCACCCCTAGGCAAAATCACTCCCCCTTCAAGTTCAAACTTCACCCTGAGACAGGTTGGGGGCTTAGTCGTGATCAGAACAGGTATGTGTGGAAACAAAACCTAGGAAGTGACAACTGGGCCTTAGGCAACTGCCTAGGGGCTTGGGTCGCAGTGGACAATCCGTCTCACACCTCCCCCTCTCCCCTCTCTCCCCCTGCTTAGATTTTGGGCGAAGCTGTAATTATATTTAGAGACGTGTTTATTCTAGTAACCCTTAGTCTAAGATTGTTTTTTTTCTTTAATAATAAAATACCCCCACCGCCTGGTGCGGATTGGGGAAAATTGAAAAAAAAAAACAGAAAAAACCTGGTAAGACATACACATGCTTAATTTTGAATTTGGTTAGCTACAATATTTTTGTCCAACTCACTAATTCGAAGTCGACGACTTCAAATACACCTAATGTATCTACCTACCTAAGTATATTTATTTTTTGTATACGACCGACCCTCTATTTTAGCTTCAAGTGGACAATATTTGGTTGTGCCGAGGAGAAAATTGACGAGAGAAACTTCTTTTACATTACTCATGATAAGAAAGTACACACTTTCGCCCCTTCTATGCGGGGCGAAAAGCCCTCTTTTCATCCCGGCACTTTCGACCCGCGTCAACTAAACACGTACAGAAGTTTTCCACCCGCGTTAACCAAACACCAGCCGAAACCTATCGAAAAGATAACGAACGCGAGTAGGCTTACATGAGTAACACATTGTTATGAGATTATTGAGATTTTTCTGGGTTTTGCGTTAATCAAGCATTGAATTATTTTGTTGTTTGTGAAGTCAAAAGTGTGTTGTTATGGTCAGTTCTTTCGTCATGTGCATGTGCTGTGTTTGTTCGAATTTTGTTTGAATAACGATTTATCTATCTTATACATATTTCATTACCCATGTAATTAAAATTAATAACTTGCACAATATTATACTCTGTATTCTGCAGAGACTCAAGACTCAACTGAATACCATGGTCCCCACATAGCAGCGACGAATGCGTATACTTTCTTATAATTCGTAATGTAAAATATCTTACATTATAAGGTGTGAGAGTGAACTTTTTAACGACGAGTAAATTTTGCTACCTCACCTTCGGTTCGTTCAGTAAACTCGTCCACTTCGCTCGCCTTCGGCTCGCTCAGTGAACAATACTCGTCGTTAAAACGTCCACTTTCGCCCCTTATGGTGTAATATACTATTTTTCAAATTAGTTCAATATGTTTTTAAACTTCGTAATCACGTTTTATAAATTCACAGCAGGGATACTTAAAAATCGCAATCATTCTGAGGTGGTTTTTTTATGTACCATTTCTAGCATGTTTCTACAATTTAGTGGCATGGCATTTGCTTTATTTCAAACCACAAAAATCTCATACATAACGGCGATACTAGGTTTCGTATTTTGCGTACTTTTTAGTTTTTCACTTCAGGTTGTAAACAGAATGCATAAAAAACTATTGCCCGAGATAATGGACAGAGTTTTATGCCAGCATCCAAATTTCCCAAAATTTCTCAGCGGAAGTATTACTAGAGAAGCTGAGAATCTAACCGAAGGACAGTTCAGAATCGAGATCATTTTCTTCATAGCATCTTGTGCTTCGTGCGTTTTTTATCCATATTTACAACTAATCATCGATCCTCATATCACTTTTGATCATCCTGATTTGCAAGTTGTTCCATTTTTCTATACGTTTTGGAAAACGGATACTTTCCTGAAATACATTCTCAAGTCTTTTTTCGAAGGTCTGATTTCCTTTTCGACCATATCTTCGTATTGGAATTTCACGTTTTTCATGATGTATACTATTATAAACCTTAAAGTTCACGTTGATAAGATTAATATTCTGTTTAGTGATATGATCGATACTAGGGTTAGGAGATTTATGGAATTATTCGAGTTCCATACGATGCGTGGAGAAGATGATTGTTTTATTCTTGGAAAGGTTGATCCGGCTTGGAGAGAAAAATTTCAAAATTCTTTCGATGAAGAATTCCACAAAATTATCGATTATTATCAATATATACACAGGTACTTATGATAGATAAACAATAAATACCTATAGTTCAATATATTTTTGAGTTTTTGAATATTGTTTGGCGTATTTTGTAAGGTGTGTTTATTTTTTACAGCTATGTTGCTGATGTGACAAAATTTTGGAAATATCCGATGAGTTCAATATTTGCATGGTATTTATCATCCACGGTTCTATTTCTGATAGGTTTCTTATACGTAAGTAAACGACTTACAAGATGTACCTTAAAATACTGAAGCCCAGACGACTGTACTTGGAATTTTCATGCTTAAATCAATGAAGTGTGACCTCTGATTAAGTCGATAATTTAGTAAACTGAAACGAAAAAAACAACCTAAAAAGTTGTAATTGTGCACGACGGTTCTTCCAAACAGAAAAATATGTTCATCCATTCTAAATACCTGCTTAAGTATTTAGTAGATTCTATGAAATGAGTCGACTTGCGATGATGACTTGTTTGCAGGAATCTGGGAATCACTTTTTCATGATCAAGGCACTCTCCTTCGCAATTCATGACACAATATCGCTCCATATTTTTTGTAACACTGCAGAAATTATAAATAATATGGTAAATTATGCTGATGGGTCGATTGCAGACTCAATAAATTAACAGGGCTTGAACTGACCCATATCCTTTATAATAAAGTAGGTACTTTAACGGGGTGAAAATTTTTGGAACTAGACGATTTCAAGCTGTTCAGGATCCTCCAGTGGATTTTTGAATTTTTTAGCCTCGAAATAACAGCTATAAAAAAGACCAAAATTAAATTTTTCATTTTGACCTGTTCAATTAATTTGGAGAACACATTTTCAAAATCTGTTATTGCCAGTTTAAATCCAAATCTTTCATCGAGGTTTATTTTTTGGAGAGAGGATGAAAAATTTGTCGTTTACGATCCATAAAAAGCTGTTTTGATTCCAAATAAATAGGAGATGAACCCAATTTCAGATTTATGCAGCAATTCGACTAAATTTTGAATTTACCTATTTTTAAATTAAAAATGAACCAAAAATTTAAATTTTTACAAAACTCATTAAAAGATGAAAAAAAAACAGATGAAAATTTTATGTCCATCAGAAAAAAGAAACAATGGATCGTCTTTAGCTTTTTTATTTTTTTACTCGGTTTATGAAATTGTACCTAAAGCTTCAAGCTCATTCATTGCATTTTTAGCAATGGTAAATTTTCAAAAAATTGTAAGATGAATTAAAATTACCTTTTGCATTTTGATGAATCAATAAGCCTGCGTTAAAATCTCTTTAATTTGATGAGTCTGCCATCGATCATCGATAGGGTAGAATTCTAGCATCTAATTTTCAAGTTTATATCACTAATCTGAAAATTTTCAACAGAATGAACTGATATTGGATTCACTCTACAACACATCTTGGTACTACTTACTGCCAAGATCTCGTAAAAATTTGTTGATTACCATGACTTTGTGTCAGAAAAAATATCAAATGAACAGTTTTGGAATGTACACGATGAATTTAACATTAATCGTATCCGCATTAAGAATAGTATATTCAGTTATGAACATTGTCAGAATAGTTCAAAATAAATAAATAACCAATGCAATGGTGCAAAGAGTAGTTCATTTTGTTTTAACAACCCAATATGAAGTAAATAGGTACTTAATTATTATTTACTGGGAATTTTTTAGTGTCTAGTTGAATGTGTGCTTGGCTGGTTGTATCACCTATTCCTAAATTTTAAATTGTTTGGTACATAGAAAAGTAGTTTTTTCCGTTTTGAATTGTAAGTGGGAAATAACGCAAATTAATTTTTGATACCCTACTTAAAACTACATGTATGCATTGCAATAATGATTGCTATTATTATAAATAACACTCCACACAACTTTTCATATTTGCATTAAAAATGTATAAAAAGAAGACGTGGAAGGTAAGAAAAACATATTGTATTTATGTACCTTCCTACAATTTGATTACGCACCTATTAATTTACAAATAATAAATGTATCATTTGATGGTAACATATTTCCTTATTATCGAGTAGGTAAGCTATGAAAATAATTTGACGAGATATTTCAAAAGTTGAAGATCATGTAAACACATTGTTTCCTATCCATTATTTTAATAACCAAACGAGATCGGTGAGAACATTGAAAAAAAAACACCAGGTACGAACAAAAAAATGCATTTGATTTATTCGTAGGTATCTGAATGTAGCAATATTTCTCCACGTAAAACTAATACTTGATTTTTTTTTCAGATCGTTCAGAATGTTTTTGGATTTTACAATAAAATGTTTCCAAATCACGTTAATGATGGTAAACAATAAGATCATCCTAACATTTAGCACATTCACAATAACCGGACCAATCATAATGATCGTAGGCATGATACTAGGCATCATCGAAACAGACCAAATTCGTTACAGGATTATTATTCTAGGTCTTTTATTCTGCGTTCTTCTTGGATTTGCTTTACAAGTAATTTTCATGGCGTATAAGAATCTAATTACTCAAATAATGACTCGAATACTCAGTACGCATCCAAATTTTCCAAAATTTATCGACAAAAGCATCACTCAAAGGGCTGAAAAACTAGCTGAAGAAAAATCAGCGATTGAAATTCTGATCTTTGTACTATCTAGTTCCTTGTGCGTATTTTGTCCTTATTTATATTTCATTACGAAACCTGGTATTAGACTAGATCATCCCGATGTTCAAGTAACTCCATTTTTCTACACAAGTTTGAAAAATGCGTCGATTAGTAATTTTTTAGTGTGGAAATTTATTGAACTTTGGTTCGCATTTACTGGCCTCGGTGCTTATTATATTTTCACTGTGTTCCTAATTTATACGATAGTGAATTTAAAATCTCATATTGAAGAAGTCAATCGTCAATTGAATAATGTTATCGATACCCATATCTGTCGATACATGATGTATAATGAATTTTCGAGCGAACGCTTCCAGACTTGTGGCAGTTTTGTACTAGGAAATACTAGTCAAAAGACGATAAATGAATTTGAAAAATCCATTGATGAAGAACTTGCTAAAATTATCGTGTACCTCAATTTCATCCATGGGTAAGAAAATTTATTATGAAAATTTACAGAAATTCAATTTTTTAAGTATCCGGGTAGGTAGGTAGGTAGGTAGGTAGGTAGGTAGGTAGGTAGGTAGAGGTATCTGATTCCATTTTTTATTCGAATCGTATTTTTAAATTTAGGTACGTCATGGATATTACCAGACTTCTACACAAACCTATGACAGCATTATTAGCATGGTACATTTCTTCAACAGTTTTGTTTGCCATTACTTTTTTGAAGGTATATCTAGTTTTTACATATCATCGACATCACATGCTGAAAATAAAATTCTAAGCATTATTTTACCCAGATTACAGAAGATTCCATTCATACGATGAAAATGTTATCATTGATGATTCATAGCACAATGTCCCTTCGACTATTTTGCGATGAAGCTGAGAGCATTTACAATACGGTACCTAACCTACTACCAGTATTTACTATCTAAGATACGTACTTACGTAGTAAATAAATCTACATATGAGTACTTACATTAGTACCTAATACATAGATCTATAGTCTATCTCTATACAGTGTAATGAAGTAATCATGATTTAGGTACCTATAAACTACTTCATAAATTATAGGTAGGTATTTAAAATGCATTGTGTACCGGATTTTGTTGCAGAATGGGAAAATGATGGATTCGTTTTATAACACTTCATGGTATTATTTGTTACCAAGAGCAAGAAAAAAACTATCAATTATTCTAGCTTTATGCCAGAAAAACTATGTAGTTAAAAGTTTTGGAATGTACGTAGTAAATTTAAATTTATTCATATTTGCTGTCAGAACAGTCTATTCAGTAATGAATGTTGTACTGGTAATGGAAAAAAAGTAAAACACTAAGAAAAGTAAGCTGATTGATTTGCTTTAAATGAAATTCGTAAATAATTTAATTACCTATTTATGGCCACCTACCCTGAAGTAGCCACTTTGTTGTTTGCAACCATAACCACCTCCAGGCAACTCAACACGTTGAAATTAGAGTGGAAAGTGAATTTCAGCGTTGCAACTTCGTTGCGTAAAATTTTGCGGTAATTTGAACATTCAATAATTTTCTGGAAGCTCCAGAACTGCTAAAAACTGTTCAAAACGTTTTTTAATCGATTCAGCGAAAAGCGAATCGAATGTATAGGTATTAGAGTGCCTATACATACGTAAACTTTCAGCATTGTAGGTACTAGGTAGGTACCTACATAATTATACTTGAGTCAAGTGAATTTTTATTCCTAATTTTGTGGCCACTAGCCACTTCTGAATTTTTGCAATTTTAAAATGGTAATTTTTGAGCAAAAAGTTGTAATTTTCAAAAATAAATTTTGTCCATAAACTTTATTTTTTATTTTTGACATGGGTAATGGGTATGTTTTTTGCATTGGGGGTCCTTCCAAAATTTACGTGACGCTGACTTTTGAAAAATTTGGGGGAAAATGAATTTTGATCAACCAATGTTTAACGTAACGAGTATCAAATCCAACTTGTAAAGAACTTGAATGAAAATTGATGATTTTGCTGAAATCATGTCAAAAATTCAGAAATAGCATTCTAATATTGATCCAGACTTTTCTGTTCAGTTGGAATTCCAAACATTGAGTTCACTTAAGCAAAAAACTTATCTAGGTACGATTTAAAACTATCCGTGGAGAGGAGACTTCATACCCATTTTCCCATTTTCGAAAGTAAGACGTTCAAAAGATACAGGATTTGCTCTACTTTTAATTGATATGATTGTGAAGCTAATACTTACTCGAAGGTAAGTGTGATTTATGATTTGCCAGATTGCATTTATTAAAAAAAAAAAAACAACTCAAGGTGACCAAATTTGGACACTTTACCTTATACGCCACCATGTATAAAAATGATGAAAGAATTGTGACAAAAAAGCACACCTAAGGTCAAGGTTTGCAGCATTTTGAGACTTGGATCTTCCAGCTAAATCATTGAAAATTATTATGCATCGATGATTTTTTAAAAATGAAATCAATTTCATTCTTTCCAGAGAAAAT
This sequence comes from Planococcus citri, assembly GCF_950023065.1. Lineage (NCBI taxonomy): Eukaryota > Metazoa > Arthropoda > Insecta > Hemiptera > Pseudococcidae > Planococcus > Planococcus citri. The sequence continues at coordinate 35,656,855 of NC_088678.1, read as the reverse complement.
TGTTCGGGGTAAGACGTTCTTTCATCCTCAAAAATTACAATGCATCTAGACCAACGTAGAATAGTCAAATTTTAATCTGAGGGCTGGTACTTGGTGTGCTTTATGAAGTTCATACCTACCTACATATGAACTTAAAGTTCAGATTATTATTCAAGTCGTGGGAAGGTCAGTTTTCATTTTTCAAAATAAAATGTTCAAGTATGATTAAATTAGTTTCAATAATTATTTAATGTTTCAATTTTTATTTTTTAATGAGTACCTACCTAGGTAAGTACTTAGGTAGTACCTACCAAAAATTGATGTTAGTTATAAGTTAAGTTCAGTCTCTTCCAAAGACCCGTGATTTTTTATTTTTATTTTCCCTTTCCTACTTCAATCTGGACGGTTCACATCCCAGCCCTGCAAAAAGTGCAAAATGCAAATTCGACTGTGCAATAAAACTACATATATACATATGTGTTGAAGAAGTTGCCTAATTTTGCACGCCGTTCTGCTTCTACTGCGTGATCGCTTTTAAATCCTTTTTTATGATAGGAGGAGCAGGGATGGGGGAACTGGCTGTATTCAACACACAAAAAACAAATTGTTTACCAAAAGCTGTACCTTTCCCTGTTCAAAAGTTCTTGAAGATCAAAGTTGCGGAAAGTGGTCTCTGATCTCTGAACAACATTGACTATTGAGAGTACAGATATGTTCTGATAAGCAAAAAAGGGAAAAAAATTTCCCTGAGTAAAAATTTGAAAATGGAATAGCAATCGAGAAAAGTTCTTTCGAATTATTTTTTCGATGCAAAATGAAAGATTATATTGTATTTCATTGAAACAATCACTCAAACGCCCATTTTTTACATGATTATTTAATTTTCTAATTTTCATAATGGGAATTTTCTCTTCTTTTTGATAACATCGAAATCCCCTGATAACAGTAATAAAATAACACAATAATTCGACATTTTGACCACTTTCCGCAACTTGAATTTCTGATAACACCTGATATCATCGTAATTTATTAATTTTTAATTCAATTAATTACAATGTGATAACATCGTAATCCTCATTAATTATCAATTAGTGTTACATAAACTTCTGTTTCATGATGGATTCCTATGGAGAAGATTTGACGTAAGTAATTCTACAGAAGACCACACTTTATCTAATTTAAAATAATTCCTATGTTGGCTGTGCACTCACTTATATCTCTGTTACATTTAACAGCCTTATTGTGCAGCGAATGGGATCTTTACATTTGAAATGGATGGAATTGAACAAAACTTGCAAAATGTTACAAGCATCTCTTGCCAAAGCGAATTCCAAAAACGATGTGCTACAGATGAAGTTGACTCAATCCCGAGAAGAAACACAGAAAATCAAGGAAGACAACAAAAGACTGGTTGTGATCGTGAAAAAATTAGAACGAAAGTTGAGAACTGGTTCTGTGCACAATTTAATTAATGTAATGAAGCAGGCAATCCACAAATATGATGAAAAAGTTTTACCCGGCGTCTCAGAACTTACAAAAAATGTTACCGATACTGACGAAGAGGCGAGTATTTACAGTAGCGATGATGAAAGTGATTCGTTGTCATTCTCTCAGTCTCTCGATACTAACGAAGTGTTGAGTATTTCCAGTAGCGATGATGAAAGTGATTCGTTGCCATTCTCTCAGTGTCTGGCCATGCACAACTATTCCAAGTCACTTTCGTATTCTACTGATAATCATCCTTCAAAATCTACTGAAAGCTATCCCGATTGTGTTGATGTTTTGCGATCAGTTCAAGATACACGTTCGGAGGTTATCATTGCATCGAATAATTGCTCTAGTGAAACAGTTTCGGAAAATACTCCTGTATCGGAATCGACACTGAATCCAGCACCTTTAGTAAATAACGATCAATCGAATGCTGGAAATATTCAAGATGATGATGAAGCTATTATTGATACTGGATGTGATTCTAGAATCAGCTCTTCGTCTGTTATAATTTCATCAACTAACGTGGAGAAACCGAAGGAGAGGTTGGTATCTACACAAACACCGAACCCAGATCAATGTATTTCTTCAACATCATCATCACAAAATAATGTTTCTTCTACATACGACGTATTAGTACAAAAATCATCGATACGTCTTCAGTCAGGTTTTGTCGTTGTATGTAATATCGCATCTTTATGTGTCGAAGAACAAAATGCTGAGGACAACGAGCCCTCTTCACTATTACTAAACTCATCGGACGGTACTTTTTATAACGTAAATGATGAATCTTCGTCGAATCATGGTATAGAAAATATTGAAATCCCCGATCAAGAAAACAGCGATGAGAAGCCAAACGATACCGTACTACCAGTAATGGTTGAGTCAACTGATTCGAAAGATGGTTATGATTCTTCGAGTGAAATAGTCGAACTGCAACCGAGGTAAAATGTGAAATTAATCAAATTCGAGATACCTAAATCAAAAATGTGTTTAACGTGTTTTTTTTTTCAGTGGATCTGAAACGAACCAAGCGCAGAAATTGAAACGTTCGTGTCCTTCTCCGTCAAATTCTGATGAATCTGTCCCAAAACGTTCTACAATTCATCATTCATCACCATCTGCGAATTCATCGAGTTTTAGACCCATGTAAGATTCATTCATTACTTTGTTCAAAATGCGAATTATTTTCATTTCTCTGTATTTTTTTTTTTTGCTGTTTAGAAAATGTTACATTTGCGAGTATGAAAATCTAGATGATAGTAAAACATACGCAACTCATATTTTACTTGACGATCACATCATTGAAAAGCATCCCTGTACATTTCCACCATATAAACGCTGCCTGTTTAATACTGATCGAGGTCAATGCAGGAGACACTTTCATCCAAAACAAAATTACCATAAACATGTAAAACGAGCGCATTCTAACCAAGATCTACATTCAAAGTTAAAACAAAGGTGCGCATCATTTGTTCTCATTTTTTTTTCAATTCACTTCTCAAATTACTACATTTTATTTCACTTTTTTCAGACTGATCAAGTGTAGGGATTGTACTAAAGTGTTCCTGTTCGAAAGCGATTTTAAAGACCATCGTGCTCGGTTTCACAATAAAATCTCAAACAAGAATAAGCGTAACTTCAGTTCTTTCGCTACATTACGTAACGTGAGTCTAAAAAAATCAGAAGTATTTGTCCGTCCTGCGGCTCCTCAAAAAATGACGTAAGATGTGCTTTCATTAAAATTAGTAATTCATTTTCATTCGTGACGAAATGCTGCATAATTTGTGAATTTGTAGTAGAGAATGCGAAGTTTGTAAGAAAGATAATCGTCCATCAGCTCAGTACAGATTATATGATAAACTTGATGCGCACATTTTGAAATGTCACTCTGATCCATTTCCTGAATATTATCGATGTCCCTATTGTACCAGACATTTCAGAAATGTGAAATGGTTAACTAGTCACATAATCAAGAAACATCCCAACAAATATTCCATATCGCCGCTAGAAAAATTCCTACCACCGGAAACGTAAGATTATATGTACATCTTTGAGACGCTTGTAAACTTCTTCGATGCTCGTATCCTATTCAAGCTTTGCTTTTACTCGTAAATTTATCTGATGTTTTCTTTAATAAAATCTCTCATCTCTCTTCTCTGTTCTTTGCGTATTGAGAGAATTAATTCAGTTTTTAGAGACGATAAATACGGCGTGCAGTAGCGTAGAAAATTTTCTCTTTCATCATTTTTGTGCACGGAATTATTGTGTTTATTACAAGTAATCGTTTTTTCGATTCATTGGAATGCATATTTCATCGCTATGAAGTTTATTTGATTGGTCTTGATGATTTTCAACTTGTTATTTGAAATTGAGGATACTAAAAAAGGTATTCGTCGATGTTTTGAGAATTTTAAAATGAAGTTAGTCCAGTACCCAAGCGTTAAAAGGGAGATTTTTTGAGAAAACATGAAAATTTTGCAATCCGCTCGTAGACAGAAGACTTGTAGATTCATCAAATTCAAAATAACTTATTCATTATATGTTTTTAAAATCTTGTTAACTATTTTTAAAAACAGGTCACTAGAAGATCTTCAGCAAGCGACGAGTAATGAAGCAGCTGATGAGCGAAGACCAACGACACCAGAGCCGAAGGTAAAAGGGTGCGCTTTGAGAATACTTTCGCCGTCTACGATTAATAGTGCAATTTCCGCTGTAGTTAAATCTTTGATACCGCCAAGCCAATGATTCAACTCTACTTATTTTTTAGCCGGAAATTTTAGCCACTCTTGTATGAAAAGTGATTTTTAGTTTAATTTGTTACGTTCATGACGATTATTACCATAGTATTATTATTATTATTTTTAAAGTTCCTTTAATATCATATGATTAATATATTCGTATGTACCTAGTTATTTGACATGTTCACGATTGCGTGATAATTTTTGAATTCATGTTTGTTTTCATTTTCAGTAATGAAATTTATTCTTTTTATACCTATTGCTAATTTTATTTCAGAACAATTTAAAGAACTAAAGTATTTTAGAGATTCTTATTTGTGAGTTTATATTTTTTAATTTCTACAAATAAATCGTAAAAATTTCATTTAAAAGATTGTTGAGAATTTTTTGAATATACTTTTCGTTTATAAGTTTTATCGTTTCAGGTGGAAAAAAACATTTTCATTCTTCATTCTTCGGCAACTATACATATTCGGACATTTTGAGGTTAATTCGAATGTAGTAGCATTTTTTGCTTGAGCTTCGCAAAATAATTTAGCGATTTAAAAATACAAATAAGAATACGTAAAATACGTACTTGTCTGCAAAAATAAAATAAATTAGGTGCTTCAATTCCGTTTTTTTAAAATTTATTTTTTCCTTTTCTCTCAAACAAACAGACGAGGAATCGAAGAAAGACTAACCCAGTGGTATCAAAATGAAGCTTCTTAGCAGACCAATTCAATAATAATGTTATTCTGAATGTTAAATCAACAATTCAAGTACTCCGAAATGAATGCTTGCTTGAAACAATGAAATTGGAGAGTATTGCAATAAAATAATTTTGAACATTAATATCTCCGCCCTTGATTATGTATTACTTCGTCGCTATGTATATGTACATATTAATATAAATCAAACCAACAAAAAAATCAACAGAAAAAAATTCAAAAAAATTGTAAAATATTTCAACAAAAATAAATACCTAATAAAGATCAATAATAACATGTTATAAAGATTTTATTCATTTAAAAAAATACTAAAGCTTTCTTCAAAAATCTGAAATAAAGTTATGAATGCCAAAAATTTATTTCAGCTACCTAAAAAAAAAAACAAACGATACTCGAAGATTTAAAAAAAATATTCGCAGAAAAAAGAAAGCAGGCTTGCAAACTCATCTTTGTATGCATGTACAAGCAGGGCTCGACTCGCTTTTTCTCCAAAAAAAAAAAAGAAAAAAAAAAAGGTGACTACCCAACAAAACATTTTAATAATTATTGATATTTAACCAATCGAGACCGCAAAATTTTTGGCAGAAAGCAAAACTCAGCAATTTTTGTCAAAAAGTGAGACTAAGTATTTCGCAACTTACTCTTTTCTAAAAAAAAAAGCAAGAACTTTTTGATAATCTTCAGAAAAACGTGCGAATGCTTGAGCATTACTTTTTAACCATTTTTTCAGAAAAGGGAAGATCTAAAAATTTGCTAAATGCTTCAAAAAGGCTTAAAACTGCTTTAAACCGATTCAAGACATCAAAAAATAGGACATACGTGAGTAAATAAAATTTTAGTTTTTTTATCACAATTTCATAAAATTTTTATATTTTTCTTGAAAATTAGACTATTTGGACAGGTAAGGTCGGTATCCAAAAATTCGTCAAAAATCTGAGAAATTCAACATTTTGAAATCAAGCTGAAGACTCTGAAAAAAAAAACTCATAACACCACTTCGACCTCAATTTTACCACATTATGATCTTCTTCATGAAAGACACAGACTTTGAATTTTCAAAAATTTTCCAAAAATTGAAAAATGAATTTTTGCAGCTGAAATTTTGATCATATGGAAGTTCTTCAGACCATGCTTTTTCTAAAAATCGTAAATCGTATTCTCGCTCAAAGCTGAAGTGGATACCTTGAGTGCTTTTCTTGAATTCGTATTCTTCCCCCTTACCCAGCCCGTATCTTACTTTTTGAGAGACATTTTTCAACTCATTTTATTTTTTGAAAATGAAAACTGTTCGGTTTGGAGGGTGTTTTTGAGCCCTTGAATATCACACGTACGAGTATATAATACCTATACCAACTTGGTGTAAAGTAAAGTGATAGGCTAATTCTTAGTGCATAGATATTTATTCCGATTTTTGATGCTTAAAAACGAATCTGATAAGGCCCCTTGTTGTCCCAAAGGAACGGAATAAACTTTTGACCGATATCTCGCCAAATGAAAAAAAAAAAAAAAAAAAAAATTGAGACGAATTTCAGTCCATGACTCCAAGAATACGTAGAAAATCTAGAAAATGCTCTCCCCTTCTACACCTTATCTTTATATTCGAAACTGAAAAATATTGGTGTAATAATTATTAGATATGAACACTGGGATGTCTTCCAGGTAAGAAGTAAAGATTCGTTTTTTTTCCACAATTAAGTATACCTACCTTCGGTAAATGGTAAATAAAATATGCACTGGGCGAATAAAACATTGTCCCTTATTAAGTATAGCTTACTTATGTACATTTGTAGGCACTTCGATAAATAATTCATTCGAGAACATGAAATTGGCAGGTACTTAAGTCTATTTAAAATAAAAACCAGGAAGAAATTCATTTTTAATGACCATTTGGCAAAATATTCAATCACAATCAAAAAAGTTACCTATCCATCCACCTATGATTCACTCAGTTATTCTCAAATAAAATGAATAATGACTGAACCAAGCTAAGTATCCGAGTATAGGCAATTGTTTTAAAAGAATGATTTTAATCCGCATGCCTGCATAAGTACGAGTAATATTAATTTATTCATTCATAGACATCATCAAAAGAGCAAGTAAGAATGCTTTTTACATATCTAATTAATTATTATTCCTACATACAAATATCTCAAAATTAATACATCCGGAAGCATTTTCAACTTATCTACGAGCATGATTTTTGCAGGCTTGATTCGATATGTTCTTGAGATTCATCATTGAATGTTGTAAATACTTCTCAATGACGAAGAACAACACGGCCAATCAAATTCTCGGAGTATACATGATAGTCGGACCAATTATAACAGTAACAGGGATCACTCTATCACTTTTTGCAACTGATGAAATTCGTTACTTGTCTCAAATAGTAGGATTTGTGTTTTGCATTATATTCGGATGCACAATGCAGATATTGTTCGTAGTGCATAGAAAGCTACTTAGACAGATAATAAATAGAGTACTCGGTGTGCATTTGAAGTATCCACACTTCATAAGAGTTCATAAAAATATAACTCGAATCGCTGAAAAAAGAGCAGAAGAAAGATCGAAAATTGAGATATTAGTTTTTATTTTGTCAAGTTCCTTGTGGGTACTCTGTCCATATTTATATCTCATCACTAACCCTGATATTGGCTTTGATCATCCTAATGTGCAAGTAGTTCCATATTATTACGAAATCTGGAGAACTTCTTCGATATTTAGCTTCGTTGCCAAAAAAATTGCAGAAGTCACCATTTCTGCAGCTGGTCTTCTCGCTTATAATCTCTTCACTATTTTTATGACTTATACCATAACTAATTTGGAATTTCATGCAGAGGAGATCAATCGTAGATTAAACGATGTAATTGAACGACATGTCAGAACGTATCTAAGATTCAACGAACTGACCATCACACCTACCCAAAAATGTGGCTGTTTTATATTCGAACATGTTAATCATCGGGCAAGAAGAAAACGCTATGAAAAATCTTTCAAAGAAGAATTTGTCAGAATTATCGCGTATCATAATTTCATTCACGGGTGAGTTTTGTCAAATTATTACGTTTCAGTGAAATGTTTATATACCTACAGTACTTTTTAAAATGTCGAGGTTAGGCAGAATCTCAGTAGATCATTTTGGATCTCAGTAAAAAAAAATTGAAAAAATCTGAGATCAGGGATCTAATTTTTGGTACAGATTTAAAATTTGAATGGACCTTGGATTTGAGTTAGATTTTGACCAACCTCGTCAAATAATGACTAGGTACCTACATTATTCAGAAACCTTCTTATGAATTGTATACGTATGTAAGTAATAAGTATTTTTGTTTTTCCCCCTATTAGTTACTCTGCAGATGTCACCAAACTTCTACACAAACCCCTCACCGCCATATTCGCCTGGTATCTTTCATCGACAATTCTATTCACTTACACATTAAAAGTAAGTAGGTAAATAATTTCATTAATTCTTCGATAGACTTAATTAATGAAACTTTCAATAAAGTGATCTGTGCATTAGGTATCATCTGATGACTTGATATATTTCATGAAAATGTTGTCTTTGGTTATTCATACCAATGTGGCCCTTCGTCTGTTCTGCAGTAGGGCTGAAATCATCTATCAAATGGTAAGGAAATCGCGTACCTTTATCAAGATTTTTTTTTTTTAAGTAAGTGAAGGTAAATGCTTATTTTTGTTTGGAGAAATGTGAGAAAAATTTCAGGTTTTGAACAATATTTTGGTCTTTGTCATCTGCTTTAAATCGTAGATAGGCTGAACCCTCAATTTTGAAACATCGAAAACCCATCAAAATCATACGTAGGCCAGCCATAATTGCGGCAGAGGAGCAATTATAGTCAGGAAATTCATAAGTACATACTATACATATTCTTAATACTTAATAGTAATTTCTGAATTCTTTCGACTTACCTCATGAAAATATTTCTTCGATTCTTCTCTAGTTCTATTTTTCCGACTCATGGGTTCGTACAATCCCAATCTTGTATACTCTGTATCTGGAAGCAGAAAATGAGAATAAAATTAGTAGGTACCTACCTACTTACCTATGTAACTTAATTATATGAAGTTAATGGGAACAGAACACCCATTTTAAACCTCTGATGATTTTAATTGATTGAGGAGGGTTCGGAGTAAAGAGCCTCAGCAGATTTTTAAATTTTCTATTTTTTTTTTAGAAATCCAACCAGAAAAGAATCGAGCACCTAGAAAACTGATCCTTTCGATTAATTTAGACACACCTATAAAAAAAATTATTCTGTCAATTCAAATCCAAATTTTTAAATCGCTCGCTACATTCTTGATTTTCAAATGTCTGTTGCAGAACGAAAAAATCATGGATTCATTTTACAACACTTCTTGGTATTATTTGCTGCCAAAATCGCGTAAAAATTTTTCAATAGTTTTAGCCCTATGCCAAAGAAAATACACAGTCAAATGTTTCGGAATGTACATAGTGAATTTGAACCTATTTATATATGCAGTCAGGATGGTTTATTCGGTCATGAATGTTGTACTGATGGTGCAGAGTAAAAATGCGAATTCGAATTGATAATGTACTTACATAATTTTAACAATCTCCGTTAAATATGTACCTCTACCTACTTATTTTTATTTGCGTAAGATGTAAGTAAATAATATCAATGGTCATTTTTTACATATTTTCAATTTTACTTTTTATTAAGTAATACAATTATGTGACTCATAATAAGGTCCCTGATGATTTTATCTACAAATACAATGTTATGAATATGGGGTCATTGGTGATTCATTCCAATATAGCACTTCGTTTGATTCTGCAACATGGCTGAAATAATTCTGGTAATATCTTATGATTTTTCAAGTACTTGTAACTATGTACTTGGTGTTCTGTTCTGTGAAGATTGTCAAATAATCCACCTAGCAACACAGCAACTCAAACTACACAAGAGTAATTCAGCACGCTGACTCCAGGAAATGAAGGAGTAAAGTTATGACTGAGGTACTTCTAATTGATTTTTCAAGTTGCATAACATTTTAATTATTGAAACGTTTCAGAAGTACTAAAAAAAAAGTCTTAAAAAAAATTGGATCAACTCTGAAGCTAAAGGAGCTGTGATTTGTTAAAAATGAAAATAACTTAATGAATGCCCTCTACAAAAAAGGTTTGCTTCATATTTAGTTTATGTTCGAACTTGAATGCGCATATAGCGATATGAAAATTTAAATCAATCATAACAGTTTTAATTTTGAAAGTGCATTATAATTTAAGAAAACTTCTTTGTGCTCCACCCAAAGCATGGCGCAATCATATTCAAGATATCTTCCATGTTTAAGGAGTTAGGTAGGAAATCATGAAAAATCAACACTAAAATATTATTATGTATTCCACAATTTTGCCCCTTCAGTTCTAAAATCGACAAACAAAATCACACTACTGAAGTTTGGGTTGCTGTACCTACTAGAAGGCAAATAATTTGACATTATTGTTACAGAACACCCAGTATATTATGCAACGCATGTTTTCTACTGAAAACGAATGAAAAGTAATATATGTAATAGACAAGTATTCTATTACAGAATGAAAAAATCAAGAATTAACTTTATTTGTCACCAAAATCTTGTATGAATTTTGCAATCTAATCATCCTGATGTTAATGTCAATAAAAATACGAACTCAGAAGTTTTGGAATATGTGTATTTGGTAAACTTGAGTCTTTTCATCAGCTCTGTGAAGACTGTTTATTCTTTGATGAATATTGCAACGATGTTGAAGAATAATAAATCAGCTTAAAATTTTAATCATATTTACCCATAGAATTTAACACTAAAATTACACAAAAAGGTCGACATTGCCAATTTTAATACGGGAGCTTCATCACACATTTATAAATAATTGTACCTATTTATTCAATTTCAAAATGATAATCGGCAACGTAGAATAAATTTGGCTATATTTTTGGAACAAATAGGGTGAAAAAAATACGTTTAAATATTTTGTTGTGGAGTATTTTTTTTGAAAAGAAGTTTAGTGTGTTTTTCATCAATTTGATAGAACTTGTGTTTTATAACTTACTTAATATCATTCTACTAAAAAATTCCATTCTTCCAGCAAGGATGTTTTTGAATTTCATAATCAAATGTTGTGAATACACGACGATGATGAAAAACAACCCGATCACCCGATTACTCGCAGTGTATCTGATAATTGGACCACTTACATGCATCTCTGGTATGGTGGTGGGACTTCTTCAAACAGATGAACTTCGTTATTTAGCACTGATATTAGGATTTTTGTTTTGCGTCCTATGCGGACTTTTATTACAAATATTATTCTTGATTAAAAGAAACTTATTAGAACACATCATTGGTAGAATACTAGGTCAATACCCGAATTACCCCAATTTCAAAGGGAAAAATATAACTCGAGAAGGTGAAAAATATGCAGAACGAAAATCATCAATGGAAATAGCATTGTTTTTATTTTCAAGTACCTTTTGCGTATTCTGCCCTTATTTATATTTCATTACAACACCTGGTATCAGATTTGATCATCCTGATGTGCAAATTATTCCATACTTTTATACAATTTGGAAAACCGAATCGATTTACAGTTTCATGACGAAGAAATGTTTCGAGTTTATGATCTCTACGGCCAGTCTCTTGGTATATTTTATTTTCACTATTTTTATAATTTACATCGTGGCTAATTTAAAAACTCACGTGGAGGAGATCAACCATCAGTTGAATAGTATTATCGACCAGAATACCAAGAAATACATGACAGTTGATGAATTTTACATCACGCGAGTCCAAAAAGAAAGCTGTTACTACTTTGAGAGCGATATGGAAAAGAAAAAACTAGAATATGAGAAATCAATCAGCGATGGTTTCGTTCAATTTTTCGAATATCTTGCTTTTATTCACAAGTAAGATTTTACCTACCTACTTATATCATATTTTATGTTCAAATTCAACCTTAAAAGAAGTTTGATTTTTTAAATTTTAATTTCAGCTATGTAACAGATGTAACAAATTTTCTACATAAACCAATGACAGCAGTGTTCGCATGGTACATCTTGTCAACTGTTTTGTTTGCTTTTTCTTTAATAACGGTAGGCATTTATATTTACTTTTTACTTCAGCGTTTTAATACGATGTGGAGTACTTATTAGTTATTAAGTATATGAATCACGATGTTACGATTTTAGGTTACCGACGATTTCATCTACATTATGAAAATGTTATCATTGGTCATCCATGAAACAGTGGCACTTCGTCTGTTTTGCAATGTGGCTGAAGTGGTGTATGATATGGTAAATAATAAGGCGATCACTTTACTGGCTTAGATTTATTATCAATCATCATTATATCTTTTTGAACTTGAGGGTTAATAAATGTAACATTTAAATTCTAAAATAATAGGTGCCTAGTTGGAAACTTTTCAAGCACGAATTTCATTTCTCAGTTTTACCTTATGAGTTTTTTGAAAAACTTACTTTAGTGGATACATCTTGAAAATCATCGTCATAATTATGTATGTATACCTAGTTTTAAATTCAATGTTACAGAATGAAAAAATCATGGATTCTATTTACAACACTTCGTGGTACTATTTGCTGCCGAAATCTCGTAAAAAATTATCAATTATGCTGGCATTACATCAAAGAAAGTACAATGTGAAGTGTTTCGGAATGTACGTGGTGAATTTGAATTTGTTTATTTTTACTGTGAAAAACTGTTTATTCTATGATAAATATCCTACTGATGATGCATAAAAAATAAACAATATTATACTACCACTTATAAGGTTTTTTACACTTCTAAAAAGAGAAAACATGGCTTCAAATAGTGTAAACAACTATACTCATTTTTAAAAGAATATTTTGTTTCGTATTTTTTTAAGAATATCAAAAAGAATTCGAAAAAAGGTACATAGGTACCTAAAAATATTCCTACAAGCCCGCTGAAAAAGATAGGAAGTAAATGAAAAGAGAAGAGAGTGCAGTGTAGGTATCTGAAAGAGCATGCAACTCAAAACTCAGAACCCAAAGTCAAATTTCCCACTATCGAAGTTGCTTTTTTGATGTTTGCAGGATTGTGTATATTTTATGGTAAAAAAATGGAAGTAGTGACGTAGTTACCTACTCGTATTTCTCTCATTTTAGTATTATGTCATATTCCCTGACATTCTAATATTACACCAGAGTTTTGAAAATGGGGGGGGGGGGTAGATAAATTTACTATGCTTAGAGCATCTATCTGATTTCACAATATTTGATCTGACTGTTAAGAACTTGAAAAAAAATTGCATTCAATTCCAGACATTATGCTACACTTTTCAAAACTCGAAAAAATTGCTACCTAATCTTTGGAATTTTTACTTGTATTAAAAAGGACTTTCAGGTACCAAAATATGACTCATAAGAACTTGAAAGAAAATTAATAAATTGCCAAGAGGCCTGACATGACAGGTCGACAGACGACCTTGAGAAGCCAGACCTACGGATACATGAACTTCAGAGACCAGACAAGACAGAGATGTACGACCTTGGAAAGCCAAACAGACGGGTTAATGGCATAAAAACCAGACATACAGACAGGTCAATGACCTTAGGAGGTCAGACAGGTGGGCATACGAATTGGACTTAGGAAGGGAGATAGACACACAGGCAACCTCGAGAGGCCAGACAAACTGACATACAGACAGACAGACAGACAGACAGACAGACAGATAACCATAAGAGGCTAAGTCAGCAGGTCAGTGACCTTAAGAAGCCAGACAGACTAGTCAATGACCTTAAGAGGGCAGACAGGCACACAGAAAATCTCGTGAGGCCAGAGAGCCAGGTAGACATACGACCACAAGAGGTTGGACAGAAGGTCAGTGCTCTTAAGAAGCCTGGCAAACGACATGAGAGAGGCAGGCAGACGGATCAATGACCTTCAGAGGCCAGACAGGAAGCCAGACAGATGGGTCAATGACTTTAAGAGGCCATGCAGACAGGTCAATGGCCTTGAGAGGACAGACAGCCGACATAGGAAAGCCAAATAGACCGGTCAATGGCCTCAAGAAGTCAGACAGGAAACCAGACGACCTTGAGAAGCCACGCAGGCACCTAGAGAGCCTCGAGAGACCAGTCAGGCAGAGAGACGACCATTCGCCGCCCCCCCCCTTCAAGATAGTTACGACCGAATTTCTGACAGGCTACGATCGAGGAACTAATCACTAATGGTGTTAATAGAATTGCATACTCAGTTTGCCGTAAATACTGCAACTGCTGGGCGCGTATTATTAACGGAAAAGAGTATGCAATTCAATTGACATCAAAATTGAAATCCACCAGTTTGAAAAGTGAAAAAATCATGGTGAAGATCACTCTAATTTCAAAATAAAATTGTGATATGGAGCGAAGGGACGAAAAAGGGGTACAAACAGATAACAATTTTAAATAAGTAATTTCAAAAAGTGAAATGGCACATTACTGGCGTTTTATTTATGATTGGTCCCCCAGAGTACTTTTTAATTACTCGTTTTCCTTTTGAAACAAATCAAAAAATTGTTTAAAAAATCGCGTTTTAGATCGCTGCTTTCGAATATTTAATTCGGTTGGATCATTTTTTTCAGAATAGGAAATTAGGAAGGCGCCGAGCTCATAAAATTATAACATTTATTTAAATTAGGTACCCAATTTGTATTCTACATAAAATTATTATCTCATACGTTCAATTTTAAAGCACGCCTATATTATTATGTACTTTGAAATCATTTCATATGAAAACCTCTTATTACATACTTGAAGATTGGAAGCAAAATCTATAAATTGTTTATCAAATTCAGCATTTAGTTTTTCACTAAAATATCAAAGTCAGGTAATTACAATAACTTTATGTTTTCTATGAAAGGTACTATAAATAGGTATATAATTTATTTTCGCCACAGGTAGGTACAGATTTTGCAAGAAATTATATAGCAACTGGAATTATTGATTTTTTAAATCCAAAAAGGTTGGTTGCAAAGAAACGTTATTTAGATGTAAAGCTGTTAGTGTTATTTGAAAACAGAAAAAACAATACCAATTTTTATGTTTTCGCGAAACCAAATCTGAATCTTTTCAGAAAATAAGTAAGTTACCTATCTTTTATTTTACAGCCGTTGCATAAAATTCATAGGTAAGTACTTGGGTACATTTGAAACACTATTTACATTCTTTTCCAGAGTTCATTATGTTCTTGGATTTTGTGATCAAAAGCTTTAGATACTTGTCAATTATGGAATATAATCCACCAGCTCTTCGTAAGCTGGCGAAATTCACAACGATGGGCCCAATAATACAACTCACAGGAATGGCGATGGCAGTTATCGAAACCAGTGAAATTCGCTACCTATTTCTAGTTTTAGGTTACGTATTATGCGTATCGTACGCGTATTCCCAACAGCTAATGTACATTCGCAACAAAAACATCGTACATCAGTTAATTGATAGAATTCTCGGTATTCATCCAAATTATCCCGATTTCATAGGCTCAGACATCACACAAAAGGTTGAAATTCGAACCGAACAAAAATCTATGGTAGAGATAATCGGTTTCATATTTTCCAGCTCATTGTGCGTATTTTGTCCTTTACTATACTTCATAACGAAACCAGGTATAAGATACGATCATCCCGACGTTCAAGTTATCCCTTTCTATTACCCTTTCTGGAAAACTAATTCGGTATTTAATTACATTTGTAAAAAAAGTTTCGAATACATGATCACAAGCACTTGTCTTTGTCCATATTACATCTTCACGATATTCTTAATTTACACGTTGACAAGTCTCAAAACCCATATTGAGGAAATCAATCGCCAGGTGGATAGAACGATTGATCAGCATGTCGCGAAATACATGACTTTGCATAAATTATTC
Source organism: Planococcus citri (assembly GCF_950023065.1). Lineage (NCBI taxonomy): Eukaryota > Metazoa > Arthropoda > Insecta > Hemiptera > Pseudococcidae > Planococcus > Planococcus citri. The sequence goes on along the minus strand of NC_088678.1, from coordinate 35,641,029 downwards.
ACTTTGCCGAATAATGTGGATGATTGTTACATACTCGGAGGCAATTTTCATACGATGAAAGAAGAATATGAGAAAAGTTTTGATCGCGATTTTGGAAGAATTATTGAATACCATAATTTTATTCATGGGTGAGTTCATTCTTATCCAGGTTATTCGATCAAAGTATGTGATATATATTATACAAGGAAATTTTCTTTGTTTCAGTTACCTCGCGGATGTGACAAAATTTTTGCATAAGCCTATGACAGCATTGCTAGTTTGGTATATTTCATCAACAGTTTTATTCACTTTTGCTTTCTTGACGGTAAGTTCGAATGATTTTCTGGTTCATTGTTCATAATTTACTTGTAAAGAAAATCATTGGCCAATGTTTAGGTCACTGATGATGCGATATACATTATGAAAATGTTCTCCTTGGTCATTCACGGTAATGTGGCTCTTCGTTTACTTTGTTACATGGCTGAGATTATAAATCATATGGTAAATATAATGCCTCAGATTAATATACCTATCTATCCATTCTCTAACGAGGGGATCTCTCGATGTGACCACCACCGCTTTGAACGGGGCCACGATTTTTGGAGAGAGCATGGTCTGAAAATCCCATAACCAACCTTTTCAGCTACCAAAATTGATTTTTCGATTTTTGAAGAATTTTCAAAAATTCAGAATTAATTGATTACTTTTTGTGATTCTTTTCAGTAAAAAAATTGATGGAAATTAGCCATCCCTGGAATTACGAGTAATATCAACTCCATCGACCAAAATTTCACCATTTCTGGCCATTCTAGAGCCTCTATGGCGGTTCGAGAATGGCCAGAAATGGTGAAATTTGGTTTGAGGTAGTTGCTATTAATCTGTGGAATAATTTACAACATTTTTAATGAATCGGTACGTACATTAAAAAAACAAAAAAACTTACATCGTCAAAAGTAGTCTATTTTGAATTCTCAAAAATTTGTCGAAAATCGAAAAATCAATTCAAACAGCTGAAATTTTGATTATGGGGGTTTCAGATCATACTGTTTCCAAAAATCGAGGCCCCGTTCAAATCGGAGATGGTCACCTCAAGAGGTTTTCTTGTAAGCATAGGTAATTCTGTATACTTTTTTACTTTCAGAATGAGAAAATGGGAGATTCATTTTATAATACATCTTGGTATGTACTATTTGCTACCCAAATCACGTAAAAATTTATTAATAATATTTACATTGTGTCAACGGAAATATGAAGTTAAATGTTTTGGAATGTACGTGGTAAATTTAAATCTGTTCATATTTGCTGTAAGAACCGTTTATTCTGTGATGAATCTTGTTATAGTTAAAAAATAGAATTTATTCATGTACCTACCCAGTACCCACAACCCACATTTATGCATTTCAAATATGAGAGATTATAGCCTACATTTTTTATTGTATTTTTTAAAATAGAGAGTAATTCTGCATTATCTATTCAAGTATGAAAAGTCAAGTACCTACCTAAAAATTAATTTTAAAGATATAGAAATCAATTCTTAAAAGTAAGTTGACAGAAGGCAAAATGGAATAATATACTCAAATGGCAAATTTGAATACTTTCGTCTACCTACGTTTTAAAAATTGTTTATCCCACATTCGAGGGAACAATAAATGTCATCTAATTAATAAATCATTCGCGCACACCTACAATATAACTATAATTGGTAAAAGTATCTACCACTGACCACATTTGTTATTATTTTTCGTCATTGACAACACTTTGAGGCGATAAAATGAATATGGTAGGTACCTATTAGAAACAAAATAAAAACAATAATTTCCTAAAGGTAACCTCTGAAACAACATAAATAATAAGTTATCATTGATTAGCATGTCATCAACAACCTTTAATGGATACCTAATTAAGTCTTTTGATATTTGTAGTTATTTATTCTTTAAAAACAGTTCCTCACTTTAGTCTCAGAATAACTAAATTTTAAGTCAAGAGTTGAAAACTGTACAGTTATTTTTATTCCAAATTTTATTCATTATTATCGTGTCGAATTAATTTTCGATATCATTTTACCCCTTACTTATTCGCCAAGTACTGAGATAAGTATGTTTTTAAATTTCATAATTAAAAGTTTCAGATTCGCTTCATCAATCAACGAAAATAAGAAATACTCTTACATTCTCCAAATAACAATAATGCTAGGAGACATTTTACTCTACGGAGGATTATTTTTCGCTCTTTTCCAAACCACTGATATGTCTTACTTAAGCACAACAATAGCTCTACTGCTTTGCACTTGTTTTGGAACTGGACTACGATACTGGTCAAAAATTAATGAGAAATTATTACACCAGATCATAAGCATAATGCTATCGACTTATCCAGAATGGCCCAGTTTTATCGATAAAAACACCTCACGAATAGCTGAAACGCAAACCGAACGAACTTCCACAGTTGAAATTATTTTGCTGTTTTTTGCACTTACACATTGTCTCTATAGTCCTTATTTTTATTTCATCACGAAGCCAGGTATTACGTTCGATCATCCTGATTTGCAAGTAGTTCCGTACTTTTATCCGTTTTGGAAAACGGAAACTTTGCAGCAACATATTATTAAAAGATCTTTCGAAATGTTGATCAACTTTTCATGCATGGTGGGGTATTTAGCTTTCACGATATTCATAATATACGTAGTTACCAACGCAGAAACACACATTAAGGAAATAAGGAGAATACTCAATGATGCGATTATTACTCGAGTGGAGAAATACATGATACAAGAAGAGCTGTGTACATTTGACAATCAGTATATTTGCGATAGCTACACTTTCGGAAATTTAAATGAGGCAGAAATACGAGAATTTTCAAGATCCATCGACGAAGAGCTCATCAAAATGATCAAATATCATCAGTTCATTCACAGGTAAAATTATTCCAGTATTATAAGACATTTTAAATCTTTCTCGCGGTAATTTAGTATATCTACAAGGGTAAGTATTAGTTTTTCTTGTTTTGAACGATTTTGAAGATTACAAAAAGAAATCAATAAATTCATGATTTAAAATTTTCTTATTGGCTTGATAGGTAGATAGGTTAGGAAATGACTGTATTTTTAAATCAAGTAGGTACAAGTAATTTGTTTCTTTTTTCCTTTCTATAGATATATCAACGACATTACAAAATTTCTGCAAAAACCCTTCAGCATGATGTTCGCATGGTATATTTCTTCGACAGTTTTATTCATTTTCAAATTTATACGGGTTTGTACATATAAGTATACCAAAACACTTATCTACACGAAGAGATAGGCGTTTTGAATAGAATTTTCAATCACCTGTTATGATAATGCAGAGATCTAAACCACGAAGGGGCATTTGACATAGTGCGGATGCCCTCCATCGCCTGTAGGGATGCTAAAGACCTGAAATGACCTGATGATTTCTCCAACTTAAATTTCAACGGAATGCCTGATTCTTTTACATAGATTTGGACTGGTGACAGTACCAAACAAAAATGATTGAAAACTCAGATCAAAACACCTAAAAATAGAATAATTTTTCATCGAAATCTAAAATGAATCAAGTTTAACGTTTAATTTATACAGATACACAACGATTACATAATTATAATCAGAACAATTACGTTGGTTGTGCACGCAGTATTGGCACTTCATTTATATTGTAACGCAGCTCAGACGATATATGAAGCAGTAAGTAGTCAAGTAGTACTTATAAGTAACAACACACATTTATGTATGTTTAATGCAATACCTGCAATACCTGCATATTAAAATGATCTGCCATCATTGATTCTCAAGGTGCTTACGTTCATTTTCGAATTTTTGAAATATGTAGGTATATATTTTGAAAAGTTGAAAAATGCAGTTTTTATGGCAATTTTAATTATAATAAAATAACTTTTGCAGACTTTTTTTTTCAAAAAAGAACCTGTAAATATGATAAATTCTCCCCCCCCCCCAACTTCAGAAACTACCAATTCTAGGTCATTTTGTAGCCTCTATAGTGAGTTTTCAATATGTATTTTTTTCAGAAATTTCAAATTGTCTTGAAGGTCCAAAAATCAACTTAAGCATCTATAACTTTGGTTGCATTTCTTGAACACCTTTTCAATCTTTTAATAGGTACATAATTAGCATGAAATTACAGAAATACCAGCACAAAAATTGATTTTTTGACCAATTCATTTTAAGATGAAAACATGGAAATCACGCTGGTGGCTTCAGAATGGCTTGAAACCAGTTTTTTGAAGTGTGAGAAAAGCTGAAATAAAGTAATAATTTAAACCAGTTCATATTTTGTTTGAAAAAAAGTTGATAACAAAATTTAAAAATCGTCATACAAACAGCTTTTCTAAATTTTCAAAAATTTGCCAAAAATTTAAACATACCTAGAATGATTTTATTATTTGAAATTTTCGGTTACAAGAGTTTCAGGGCATGTTCTTCTAATCTAGAGCTTGGTTTCGTTCAGATGTTTGCTTCAAATTTAAAAAGAATAAAATCTTGATACGATGATTTGTCATTTCAGAACGAATTAATCATGGATTCTTTTTACAATACACCGTGGTATTACTTTACACCAAAAGCTCGCAAGAACTTTCAATTTGTACTCGCATTAAGTCAACGAAAATATAAAGTGAAATGCTTTGGAATGCAAGTGGTGAATTTGAATTTATTTTTGTACGGCCTCAGAACTGTTTATTCGGTTATAAATATCATCCACATGGCGCAAAAGACTTGAATTTCGAATAAGTACCTACATCTACTTCATAATTTTTTCCAGAGGGAAAACTTGCAAGACAATTTATATGTACTTAGTTCATTAATACCGTTTGTTAATTAATTGATTATAAATTATAATTTTTTTCGAAATTTGGGACTTTAGATGTGATTCTTTAAATTATCATGTTACCTTCTGACATGCATTTATGTAACTATGTAGCCTTAAGGTTGAATCGCATTCGAATAAACCAACGAATCCGAGTTCATTTGTATCTACCTATCTATACCTACTATTTACTCGAATGCTCAATAAACTCAATGAAAAAACCTACGAAATTTAGATTAGAGTGGCTGAAAAAAAGAAGAAAATTAATTTTCTCATCTAAGAATAATTGAGAAAACTAGTAACTGGATTTGGAAAGGGTAGACCAGTGTTATTTTAGAGTTGAAACGTCTTTAATTCTGTATAAGGACCCTTTCAGCAAAATGTTTCGTTTTTCAAAAACTTTTCAACAGGTCAGATTGTTGTTGTTGTTGTTTATTTGTAAAATATACCTTCGTTTTTTTTCTCGTTTTTTCATACCTATCCTTGAATCCACTTGAAAACCAAAATTATAGACATTCAAATTTGAATCATAATTCATATCACAACACTCTTCATGCATCTATACTTTGGTCCCTCTCCCTCCGCCGTTCCTGCTTCGAAAATAATTCATAGCATTACTTGAAAATTATATAGGTATAAAATGAACATCTTGAAGAAGGAAACAACCGATATTTTACTAGAATTTAATTTTCAATATTTAATATAGGCTGCAGTACATATCAAGCTAGGAATCGCAATATGAAAGCCGGTAGGTGGTAATTTAGTAAAATTGATTTCCATGCCTATTTATAATATCCATACAAAATGAACGTAATTTTTTCACAATTGGATAATATGCTTATTTGCTTCTCATTCAGTTTATGGGTGATCAGATAAGCACATAGATCATTAATTTTACTAAACGTTTATTTTTTTCTGCAAAAGTCATAAAACAAGAATGTTTTTGAATTTCATAATTAAAAGTTTCAAATTCACCGCATCGATTCAGGAAGACAAAATGAACTCTTACATATTACTATCAATTATCACACTGGGCGATATTATATTATTCGTCGGATTGGTACTCGGAATTATCCAAACCAGAAAAATGGTTTATTTATCCACAATCATAGCTTTATTCTTTTGCGTTAGTTTCGCATACACATTGAGAGTTTTATCAAAAATTTATGAAAAGTTGTTTCTTAAAATCAGAAGTACGGTTTTATCAACGAATCCAGATTGGCCGCATTTTATCGATAAAAAACTATCCCAAAGAGCAGAATACCAAACAGAACGGAATTTCGGGTTTGAATACATATCTATACTTTTTTCAGTTACTTTCTGCTTGTATTGCCCTTATTTTTATTTAATTACAAACCCCGAAATAACTCTCGATCATCCGGATTTAGAAATTATTCCAAATTTTTATACCATTTGGAAAACAGAAACTTTGACGCAATACTTTAGTAAACTGCTTTTTGTAGGCCTGATCTCATTTTCGAGCATGGGTGCATATTTGACTTTCACAGCTTTTTTGATGTACGCAATCACCAACGTAACAGTGCATGTCAGAGAACTTAATTATCAACTGGGAAATTTTATCGATGATCATGTTCAAAGATATATGTTTTTGGGAGAATTACACACTTCAAAGTACACCTATGACAGTTACATTTTAGGAAATCTTGGTAGTAAGGCGAAACGAGAATTTTACCAAGTCACAGAAATGGAGCTTTCCAAAATGATAAAGTATCATCAATTCATTCACAGGTAAGTACAGTACATATTTTAAGAAAATTATAGAAATTATGTTCTGCCTTAACCACTCCAGCCTGATTTACAATATTTGATAGCAACTGATACGAGTATCTTTGAGAATATTTTGAAAACATTGTTGTAATTATTCAAGTACAAAAAAATATTATTTATTTTAAATTCAATTTTTTGAATATACATATTTTTTTTTAGTTTCATGACAGATATCACCCTATTTATACGAAAACCATTCAGTTTATTCTTTGTGTGGTATATTTCTTCAACAATTTTATTCGTTTTGGTATTTTTACAGGTTTGTAAAGTTTTCCTTCATACATTTTTCAGATACCTACTCAATTAAAGTGAAATAAAGTGTACATCGATATGCTTTTTTTTTTAGATAAACAACGACACCATATTCATAATGAAAATATTGTCACTTGTTATACATGGAGTATTGGCACTTCACGTATATTGCAATGTAGCTCACACGATATATCAAACGGTAATTAATTTAGGTACCCATCAATACTTACATTATTGTATGGCACAACTATATAGGTAATGATGAGAAATGAATTCGTGATTGGATCCGATCCTATCAAAAATCACATTTTGTTACAGAACGAATTAATCATGGATTCATTCTACAATGCTTCTTGGTATTATTTTTCTCCAAAAATTCGTAAAAACTTTCTATTCACATTGACACTGTGCCAACGAAAATATGAAGTAAAATGTTTTGGAATGTACGTAATTAATTTAAATTTATTTATTTATGTACTAAGAGCTGTTTATTCTGTGATAAATATCATACAAGTGGCGCAGAAAAAATAGATAATTAATCATAAGCTGACTAGCATACTTTTTTAAATATATAAAATTGAAATCATTGATGTTCGTAATAAATACAAAAAATTCAAAATAAGAAAAAAATGATCAAATTTTTTATTTTTTCTCGTTTTTCAACACTGATAAATCAAAGTGATTTAGTCGACATTTCTTCACTTTAACTTTCTCACAAGCAGGGTACTGGGTAGGTTAGGTATCTAGACAAGGTATTCTAAATCATTCAAGTGTTCATGTATGATGTATTGCATATTTTTCAAAGTCAAGGAGCATTGAAATTGCCATAAGATGGTTTTAATTTTCAAATTCTACAACTTTCTTTGCTCAGCCTTAAAGTCGTTCATAAATTAAGCGAGACTAGTCTGTGGCTACAAAATATATAAATGAAGAAGTAAGTTAACAATTGTTTAGTTGCGAGAAAATCGCTGTTAGTGAGTAAAATTTCAGCTGCCTAAATCGATTTTTGATGAATTTTTGAAATTTTAAAATCGACCACTCTCGGTGATTTATGCATTGAAAAAAAGTTTCTGCTGAGTAAAAGTTATGAAAATTAGCCTCGAAACTAATTCCAATTTTTCTGGATCACATTTCGTATTTTTGAGCCATTCTGGAGCCTCCAGCGTGATTTTTGATTCCTCCAGAATTTTTGAATATCTTCAGAAGGCGTGGAAATTAATCTTTGCAGCTAAAAATCAAGTTGCTTATTCTCGAACTATGCAACAAGTTTATCCATATTTAGGACGATTTCCAGGCAGACACCTCAGTAGGTTTTTTTGGGCGAGAATATTCAAAAGGAAAAAAATTCAAAAAACCGAATCTTCGTAGAGGAATTTTTCAAAAATTTGCTGAGCCATCTGTGTAAGTATTTCTTTGAACGAGATATGACATAGAAAAACATGTAGACCTCAGATTGAAGAAATTTTTACAATATATTTTTATTAAAAATACTTGATTAGAAAAAATAAGTAACGGATTTTTAATCCTGTAATATTCTTGTTTCACATGCAAATAATGATGAACATTTTTTTCAGAGTTGATTTTCATATTGAACGTAAATTGCCATAAAAACCATTTTTTTTTCAATTTTATAGTTCTTCAATAATATTTTCTCATTTTGAAAAAGTATAACCCGTTCGTTGGAAAAAAATGAGCGAGAAAAATGTATAAGAAAGGGAAAGGAGAGGTGTAAAATGATACAGTAAAAAATTAGTAGAATAAATTAGAAGGTCGAAAATGAAATGGAGTTTGGTTGAAAGGTAAATTTTCCAATCCCTAGAAAAAATTTTCCACTTGGAAATGACCTTAAAAGTAGCATTTATTTAATGAAAAAATTCATTGCGAGTTTTCAAAGTAAGCAATTTGATAACTTCCGTTCAATTTCAAGGAAAAAGAGCCTAGTAAATTACATTGTGGTACGTATTCAAGATCTTTTAGATAATGATAGGTACCTACGAATATTGGGAAAAAATATGGAACCTATTAAATATTCAACATACACACCAAATTTCATACCTACAATTTGGATATGCCAATTACAATTTTATATGTCTTTCCTCGATGCAACAAAAAGGAATGAACAAATAAAAGTTTCCGTTTTCCTCAATTTTTAAGCAAATCACTGTGCAATAAGTTACTTTTTAACGCCATTGAGAAAGCGTTTGTTGAACCTAATTCAAGGCACAGATTTGGACAAATATTTCATATCACCGCAAGGTATTTTTATTTCATTTTTAAAGAAATCATCAAGTACATATCGGAATAAGTAGGTACCTATGGGTAAATATTAATTTCATACTACATGTATCATTTCATAGGTCTATACTTATCAGTTTGCATTCGAAGATGTTTTTGGATTTCGCGATAAGAGGTTTGAAATTCACTTCATCGCTGCAAGCGAATAAAATGCTGTTAGCGATACTACTCGGAGATATGCTATTGATAGGTGGAATGGTATTCGCATTTTTTCAAACTAGCGAGATTATTTACGTATCGACAATATTAGCCATATTCTTCTGCGTCTGCTTTGCAACCGGGTTGAGAAATTTATCGAAAATTGACGAAAAATTACTCGTACGAATTATGGAAAAAGTATCAGGTACACATCCAGATTGGCCAAATTTTATCGACAAGAGAATATGCCAAAGAGCTGAAACACAAACAGAACGAAATTCGTGGCTCGAAATTATTTTTACAATTATCGCTCTAACATTCTGTCTGTATTGTCCTTATTTTTATTTCATAACAAAACCCGAAATTACTTGGGATCATCCTGATTTGCAACTCATTCCTTATTTTTATCCAAACTGGAAGACGAAAACTTTACAACAACATTTAATAAAAAGAACTTTCGAAGGGCTGACTTCACTTTCATGTATGGGCGCGTATTTCACTTTCACCTTATTCGTGGTGTACACGATTACTAATCTGGAAGCACACATTAAAGAAATTAACCGTTTACTCGGCGATGCTATCATTGCTCAAGTGGAAAAATACATGATATTACAAGAAGCGTGCACATCTCAGATGACCTATGGTTGTTTCATCATGAGAAATTCGAGCGAAAAAAAGAAGAGTGAATTTGTAAAGTGTACCAATGAAGAATTTTTCAAGATTATTCAATATCACCAGTTTGTTCACAGGTAAAACTTGAAAGAGAAAAAAAAACAAGAAAAATAACTTTTGCCTTGATGATAAAAAATGAGAATTTTTCAACCTATTAAAATTAAAACACATTTTCGCAATTTCATTATTCAGATTTATTATCGATGTCACCACATTTCTACAGAAACCTTATGGCGTAGTACTTTGGTGGTTCATTTCTTCAACTATTTTATTCGTCTTCGTAAGTTTACAGGTTTGTAAAATAATCTAAATACGAGTAATACATATTAGAGCCTTCTTGGTGTTTTGGTTACATAGGCCAACCTTTCATCAAAATAATCTTGAGACTAATCCGTCTGTCTCTGTTCCAAAATTTAGGCAAATAGCGATTATGTATTTAAAATGAAGGTAATGTCACTCGTCATCCATCAACTAATAACACTTCACATGTATTGTAGTATGGCCCAGATCATACATCAAGCGGTAATACCAATTTAATTTTTAAAACATACCCACTACGTGATTCATATTTTGTTTGTTTTATTAATTATTTTTTTCACAGAATGAATTAATCATGGATTCATTTTACAATACATCCTGGTATTATCTGTCACCTCAAACTCGTAAAAATCTTCTCCTTACATTAACACTGTGTCAACGAAAATACCGAGTGAAATGTTTGGGAATGTACGTTGCCAATCTGAACTTATTTATAAATGCTCTAAGGACTGTATACTCTGTAATAAATATTCTAAGAGCGACCCAAAACAAATAGAAATACTCGGTGATGATAGTTATCAAAGTTTTTATAGACATTAAAGCAGCGATGTTGCACGCAGAAAGCGTTTGTTCCTCGTTCATTTTCTTTTCTTATATCTTCAAAGATGAAGTTGTTAAATGTTCTAAGATTTTTTCATTATATTTTTGCAATGAAAATTCTCCAAAATTGAATTATAACATCTTTTATAACAAGTTGCCTCAGAATACCTAACTAATGGTAAAAAAATGAGCTCGATATTGTTCAGTTCATTTTGGTTCCAATTTCCTTCAAATTATGGTAAGTTGGAGAAAACAATGAAATGATAATCTAGCGAAGGTCTGGCCTGATATGTGAACTGGAGTACCTACTGCTGGGTTCTGGTATGGCCACTGGCCAGGCTGGAATGCTCAAATAAATGGGTGGTTGGTTAAAATTAGTAAACAAAATTTGAACGAAATCGAGGAACAGTAGGTCGAAACATCGATCAAATTATCGAGAGAAAATCCTATCAAAATTTCAATCATTTTTAAAAATTTTATACTTGGGTACTTACTTACGGCAAACTGATTAGGCAATTTATTTAACATCATTTTTATACTGGATTCTTACGAAGATGGATCAAGTCAACTTCTTTCCCCAATTATTCAGTCTTTTATTTAACAATTAAATTTTAGAAAATGTGCAAAGCTCATAAAGTTGAACCTCAAAAGCTCTCATTGGGATGTTTGTGTTTCGAAATCTCTGTAGTGTATTTTCAACAGTGGTCTAGGCAAGAGTTTCCTAAGAATGAGTTTTTGATGTCCAACTTAAGTAGGTATGTTTTCGTCTGAGCGTTGCACGTTGGTCTCACTCCCAATGGGACGTCCTTTGCGTATTATGGATATTTGAACTTATCAGTCACCAACCATGAATTAAAATTTTTGAATAAAATCATTAAATTGTCAGTCGCGTTTATTTTCAGAAAAGATCTTCTCGATCTCTTTATAAGAATAAAGTATCAATATTTTCATTTTATGATTGAAGTATAATTTTAGAGACCTGATTCTAAGGAATGGTATTTATGGATTCTCTTCAAAAAAAAATACACCATTTTCTTTAAAAGTAGATAAGTACATATGAAATAAATATGGAGATTCACGCTGAAATACAAGAAAAAAACAATCAGAAACCTTTTTAAATCACATATTTTGAATACCCATTTCATTGTAAACCCAAACTAATCTATCATAATACTTACTAAGAATTCACACAGGTATGCCAATTACCAAAAATGTCAATAGTCTAAACCTACATATATTACCTACACAAAATTTTCAAGAATCCGAGATGACCTTCATCAATTTTTAAACTAAATGTTGCACAACTTTTCGAGACATTTTCTCCTCGAAAATAAAATTCTCGTTGACTAGTACGTAAACATTTCGCATAAATGAAGACTCGGAGACATCACTATAGACACTTTTTCAACCACAATATTTATCTATCTTGAGTAAGTACCCATAAAATTAATTTCCATTTTTTCTGTTGATCGACTAATAATTAATTCAATTACCTATCGAAAATGTTTTTGAATTTCGTAATTAAATGTTTAAAATTAACTTCATCACTTCACGATGGTGAAAAAAACTCTTATATTTTGCAAATGGTGATAACAGTGGGTGATATTTTACTATACGGAGGAATGATATTCGCTCTTTTTCAAACTCGCGATATCATCTATTTATCAGCAATATTAGGCACCTTTTTTTGCGTTTGCTGTGGAACTGGATTGAGGTATTTAGCTAAAATTTACCAACAATTACTATTACAAATAATGAGTAAAGTTTTAGGAACGCATCCAGATTTGCCAAATTTCATCGATGAAAAAATACCCCAAAAAACTGAAACACTAGTAAAACAAAATTCGAAAATTGACATCATCCTTATAATTTTCGCGCTCACGTTTTGTATATATTGTCCTTATTTGTACTTCATAACAAACCCTGGGATTACTTGGGATCACCCAGATTTACTTCTTATTCCTTACTTTTATCCAAGCTGGAAGACGAAAACCGTACAGCAACATGTTAGCAAAAGAATTTTCGAAGCGTTAGTTTCCCTCTCGTGTATGGGTGGATACCTGACTTTCACTGTATTTTCGGTATACATGATTACAAACTTAGAAGTGCACATTAAGGAAATCAACCATTTACTCAGCAAAGCTATTATGGCTCAAGTAGAAAAATATATGGCATTGGAAGAATTATACACATCTCAGAATCAGAAAACCTGTGACACTTATATCATGAAAAATTCAAATGATGAGAAAGGGAAAGGAGAGTTTATAAAATGTTCCAATCAAGAGCTCATCAAGATCATTCAATACCATCAGTTTATTCATAGGTAAAGTATTTAAAGCAGATTATGCATTTCATAAAATTTTCTTCAACGAGCAGCTGTTAACAGTTGATAATTAAATTTTCAGATTTATTATCGATATTATCGCATTTCTAAAAAATCCATTTGGTTTGGTATTTTCGTGGTATATTTCTTCAACGATTTTATACATGCTTGTATCTTTACAGGTTAGTAAAATATTATGGGTAGGTACTTGAAATATCGATGTGTGGTATTTTTATTTTAAAATAGAAAAATATAGAACCTGTAGAATTAATTAAATGACAAATGACTTTATCTAAAATTTAGGTGAATAGCGATTACATATTTATAATGAAAGAAGTTTCGCTGGTTATACACCAAACGGTGGCACTTCATCTGTACAGTAACATGGCCGAGATCATATATCACGCAGTAGGTATCATTTCACATTGAATTTCGAAGCAAACTGAAGCAGTTTCTAATCTTATCAAAAATAATACATTCTATTCTTTTTTTCTATACAGAATGAATCGATCATGGATTCTTTTTACAACACATCTTGGTATTATTTTTCACCCAAATCACGTAAAAATTTTCTGCTTGCATTATCACTGTGTCAGAGAAAATACCAAGTAAAATGTTTCGGATTGTATGTAGTCAATTTGAACTTCTTTATTTACACGCTACGTCATGTGTACTCTGTAATAAACCTTTTAAGAGCCACTGAAAAAGTATAGACATGCACATGCACTCATGCAGGGTAAGTCTGATGACAGTGATGACTAATAATACTTATTACTTAATGCATTGACTTATTCAACTTTTTAATTTTCAAATACTTATTTTTTATACCAATTGTCGAAAAAAGAAAATCTTTTACTATGAAAAATTTTGCTAAAATTTTAAAGTGGAAGCCGGAAAATGAAAGTGCACCTTTACCAATCGGCGATCTCTTGATTTATTTTATTTTATTTTTTACCTTTATTCGTGTTGAACAAAATTAACGATTTCTTTCATTAAAAAATTCAAAGCTCTAGTCATTATAGTAAAGATTTCCCTCACATGAAAGATTTCAAGTACACGTTAAATGCAAAAAAAATACCAATCTAATGGCTCATTTTATAATATTTTTATAAATAATTCAGAGGACATGGCAATAAGTAAATCGACTCACCATTAAGCATTTTCGTTGGCTTTCGACTCGATCGAAGTTGGCTCTTTAGATTTTGTAGCTCCCGACGAGGTAATACATATTTGAATGATTATCCTGAAACAAAAAATTATACTTATTTGATATTTACTTCCTTATTTGATAGGCAATAAAATGACCAGACAAAGAAGAGGGAAACGATTTATCAACTTTATTAGCTAAAGATATCAATATTCCTCAAGATCATCCAGTCATTCCACCAGATCCTCCTATGTAATTACGACTTTTATCATTTTATTCATTATAAGTTCACTTTGACAGTGTATTATTCAAAAAGTAACCAACCAATGTATGAAATTTTCAGAGTAGGTACTTATTTTTGAGTATTTTGTACAACATTTAAAATAAATACGAATTCGCTCGTTTTTTTCAATTTTTCATTTTGCACTTATTTTTGGAAAATTTTTGCATTTTTTGCACAATATTCATATTTCTTGGAGTTTCAACAACGTGAGAAAATAAAAAAAGAAGAAAAAATCAAAATCCAATTAAAAACAGAAATTGTGTCATTCCGTAGGTAAAGGGCCCATTTGGTCGTTTTTATTTATCGAGATAATCGTGTTTTTAGTGAAACAGTTGAAAAAAATCGAAAATCGAGGTTTTGATGGATTTCGATGTAGAACATATCCAACTATCTCATGTCGAAGTATCAAGGCCGCAGGTGCGCCCCAAGCAGAGAAAAACGGAACTAAAGTTTTTCTATAAAGGGCCCATTTGGTCGTTTTTGCTTTTTCGCGGTAAATTCGCTTCCAAAAAAATACCCTACAAATTATACTGCACCTAGTTGCCAGTGGCAACATGTATACCATTCAAAAACACATTGTACGTTGGTGCAGCGTTAGCTGTGTGACACCGATAACGGATTGCGGAGCAGGAGGTCTGGGTTTGAATCGCACCCGGGGAGGAAATTTTTTGAAAATTTTTTTTCATGATTTTTATTTTTACAAGTTGAATTTTGACAGAAGATGTAATTTAATCATTTTTTTCTGCTTTTGAACAGAGTAATGAATTTTTATGCTAAATTTAAATTTATTAATCATTGTTTTTCAGGCTTAAAATACTCATAAACATGAAAATATTGAGAAAAAAAATCGCTATTGCAGGTGGGTAGTAATATTTGACATCAGAAACAATAATCTTCAATTTTAGGTATGAAGGTTTTCAGATTACATGAAATTTCAGCTTTTTTCAGAAAAAAAACTTTGAAGGCAATTTTCTCAAAAGTTGAGTTTT
This sequence comes from Planococcus citri, assembly GCF_950023065.1. Classification (NCBI taxonomy): domain Eukaryota; kingdom Metazoa; phylum Arthropoda; class Insecta; order Hemiptera; family Pseudococcidae; genus Planococcus; species Planococcus citri. The sequence continues at coordinate 35,625,467 of NC_088678.1, read as the reverse complement.
TCAAATTTTTAATTATGGATTTTTTTGGAGGTTTTTTTTGCACTTTTTGGGCTTCTATCCAGCTCATATGATTGCTCCGGAGGTCTACTTTACCCCACCACCCCTAACTCAATATCGACCAAATGGGCCCTTTACCTGCGGAATGACACAAATTTGTAAATTTGTTTTCTTTAAATATTGAGATATTCGAAGTATTTTCTGATTAAAAGTACTTCCTAATTTAATTTGTATCTCAAGGGAAGAGCAATGTAGGTTAGGGGTGGTTTGCCCAAAAAAAGTAAACATATTTAATTATTTTAAGCAAATTCAGCATAAAACCGTCACTTTGAGTTGAAAGTCACTAAGAAAACATTTCAGTTCCGAAGGCGCCCCTGGAGGGGAGAAATATGCTCTCAAAGAAGGGAATTTTTGAAAAAATCAAGTTCTTTTCACTCCTGTCGCTACCCAACCTGTTCATATTCGTGTTTTGAAAATTTTTCTTCTAGAATATTTCGCATTAATTATGCCAAAACATCGAAAAGTATTATTTCTGAAACTGGAGACATATTTTGGAACGGAGTGGTGCCAATTTTTGGATCATTATTGTCAATTTCAAAAATTCAAAAAAATAAGTAACCAAAAACTTGAATTTTTTCAATTTTTTTGCAAGTCTCATGAATGACTTAAAAAAATTGGCACCACTGCCTCCCAAAATATTTCCCCAATTTGAGGAATGATAATAATTATGTATTTCGATGTTTTGCCTTAATCAACACAAAATAATTATTGGAAAAGAACAAAATTTTCAAAACACGAATTTATCCTAAAATAAGCGATTTGCAAATTTTAAACAGCTCAGTACAATCTTAAAAATTCCAAAACAGGTAGGATAGCGACTAAAATATTTTTTGAGTAACTTTCAACTCAAAATGAAGGTGTCTGCTGAATTTGGTCTAAATCTGTCGACTTTCTTTTCGTCCATTCGCCCTAAAATGTAGTATATCTAGGTATTTACGAGATGCTGTTTAGTAAGTGTTTGAGCACATATTACTGAAAAGTTTGGGAAGCTCTGCTTTCGAAAAGCGCAATCAACGCAAACGATGAAAAGTGCAAATGGTTTACAAAAAGTGTCAACAGTTAATACTCGAAGCTCGTATTACATCACTTTGCATTATATTTTTACCATTTATGGAATAGGCTATATTTTTATAATTTATCCATTGTGAGAAATAATAGATGACAACGTGTTTTAATTTCAGTATCAATTTCATAATGCCTTTGAATTACATCGTTTCTTCTTTTTTTTTCTGAAAAAAGTCGTTTTTCCTTCGCCTACTTGATGGAAAAATTTACAGGAGCATAAACAAAACGTTCGATAAATTTTTTGAGAATTGACGTTTCTAAACCCTGTGATTAAAATTTCTCATTGACACGAATCAAAATTTCTATACCTAATAAAGACTAAGCTACACACGTCATTTATTATATTTTGAATGGTACCTAATATTTAATTGTTGCCTTACTCCGTGAAGAAATGTATAACTTAGGTGACTTGTAGCATTTTTCTACAAATAGGTACCTATTAACTATTAAATTCAATATTGACCAATAAAACTCAAAATAAATTTTAACCAAACACAGTTCCTTCAATTTCGAAGACAAGCAGAAGTTGAACAGGATTTTTTTCCAACTCCAGTTCAATATTGAATCGCTGATAATATTTTTTTACCCTTCAATTCCTAAAGATGGCAAATCAATTCACACTTGAGTACTTTTGGTGGCTTCCTTACCGAGGAAATTATTATTTACTCTCCTTATTCTTAATTCTAAAGAATGGGTTTCCTACTACACAAATGTACCTACCTATGAGTTCTATGAACAATGAAATATTACAAGTAAGTACCTCCAGCCCCATATTCTTTTCAAAAAAATTGTCTTGTTTACATTATATGTAACATGCACAGAGTATTAAATTGACATATGTACACAAATGGACAAAAAATCAAGACTGTTTTTAAAAATCAAACGTTTCAGAATAAGTAACGTGGAGTTTTTCTGCCTTCTTAAAGACGTATAATTATATAATTAGGTATTTATTATTCAAGTAATACTAACTTCGCGAGGTGTACATTTAGTTTTTCTTAATGTTTCCTTACCAATCATTTAATAGGTCAATTTATTGAATTAAATATAAGCAAGTAAAAATATTATTCCGATTAATCCGAAATAAATTTTTGTTTGATCGTTCGAAGCTATTAGCTTTTGGAAAGTGAAAGTGTGAAATGTTACACAATACCTCGATAGTAGTATCGTACCTAGCTGCATTTCGTGAAATAATTTTCGATAACCATGTTAATCGACTACTTCGTCACGGCCCATATTACCATTATTGGAATATTCAGAAATCGAAAATACGCGCACTTGGAAAAATATTTTTTGACGTTGTTGTTGGTCGTAGATATCTTTATTTTTATCGCATTCATCATCGCGTTTCCTCAAGCTGAAATTTTCGTCCATCAATGCTCCATAGTTACGACAAATCTGGGTGCATTTGTGTTCTGCGTGCATCGAATCATCGCGAATATTAAAAAGAAACAACTATTACGTATCATCAGAGCAGCTGAAAATGATAGGCATTTTTTCAACAAAACTCGCATAAAAATCAACGCCGAAAATGAACTATCGAAAACTTTTTATCCGGTTGTGACTCGTGTGCTTTATTTTCTGTTTGTTGCAACCATTATGCCATATACGTACGTGTTAATGAGTAGTGAAAAAATCAATTATAATGATCCTGCATTGTTTGTGATACCCTACCTCTATCATGTCAGAGAAGTGCACTCATTCAAAGGTTTCTTACTGCTGCAAATTTTACAGGCAGTCACAATAGGGTATTTTGCTCTCATGTTCTTCGGTTTCATGGGATTCATTAATTACATTCTGAGTAATATCAAGGCTCATATTATTGAACTGAATATACGAATGGATGGTTTAATCAGCGATTTTGTCAACCGTCGAGGTATTTTAATTAATTCCAAAGAGTATAAAAATATAGAATCAATGAAAAAGGAAAATGAAAGATTACTATTGGATCAATTCACAGATTTGATAAAATATCAACTGTACATTCAAAGGTAAGATATCCTTCCAATCAGATTTAAATAAAAAATACTTCAGGTACCTACTAATATAATTCTATTTTCAGGTATATAAAAGATTTTGCGAGTTTTCTCGGGTCAATATTCTCATATTACATTTTGCAATTTGTACTTCTGGCGTTTGGCTTCATCGTACTGGGAGCTAAGGTATTTATGAATATCAAATAGGTAAGTACATGAAGTCTATCTTTAAGCTATAAGCGCGAAGAAAATAAATATTACAGTGGGCTTTCCATACATTTCACTTGAAACAAAACTGTGACGAAAGAGGGAGACGAGAGCGTAAACAGGGGAAGCAGTTCTCCTATCATTGAGTTCTAGGTACCTACTTAAAAAACTTTCATTACAAATTAACATTATTTATGAATAATTTCAATCGAAATTTGAGTTAGGAATTCCATACAGGAAGAATTGAAACTGAAAAAATGTTTATTAAGTATTTTACTTATCTAAGGAAAGTGCATCCACCTTAATTGAATTGCAATTTCAGAGACTTTAAACTGCAAAAAAATTTAACCAATAGGATGAGAACTAAGAGCAGGTCTTATAGTTCATACATAAATATAAACTTGCTTAGTTCATCCTTAGAATCCTCAACAATGAATACATTGAATAAATTTTAAAAAAATATAAATTCTGTCAGTAATTATGTACATCTGTCCCTAATTACGCCCACCCCACAAAAAATTTAAATTGTGTTAAAAAGTTGAATTTTCGAGCAGGTAAGTAGGTACACCCTACCCCAAGTAGCAAGACAAGAATGAATCAGGAGGGAATTTGAAATCCTCATAATTTGCAGCATATAATTTAAATGAAAATTCAACCAAAAACAAGTGCATCATATTTAAAATCTGAAATATTCTGTTATCATGAAAGTAAATTGAACTTCAAGTATATCATTGAAAAGCTTTCTTCTTCCTCTTTCCAAATATAGGTGCATCCCCTTAGAACTCACTCCGCCAATTATAATCAAAACTCTTGCCTTTCGATCGAAGAAGCGACCAAAAAATATAGTGTTGAATGTTGAAAAGAGGAAGAGAATAATTTTTTGTGGATAGGTATATCTGTTTTTACTTTTAAACTAACTTTCAAGATTACAGAATACTTTCATTTTGAATGAAAAACTCGATTAGCTGTTTTGATTTATTTGGTTGATAAAAATTTCAAGTTGGCACCATTGCTCAGCCGTGCAACCTTCGTGGAACATTTTTCACAATTTCCAAGAGGTGGGCGTTATTAGGTGCACTTACCTTGCATTAATTTTCTTCCGGCCTATATTTTTGCTACGTGGAAATTTTTCCAATTTTTAATAACGATGTTTTTTGTACAGATGTTGGAAAGCCACATAGGAACGTTACTACAGAACTTCTCAGTGTTGATAAATTTGTCATACGGTTTTTACACATGGTGTAATGTATGTGATTCAATTAGCCACACGGTGAGATACTAACTTATAAATACTCCATTCATACGGTTATCGTTATATAATATGTAGCCAATCACAAGATAAAATAATCACAGAACGTGACTTTTGAAAAAATCCATTCTCTGCTCTTTCAATTACTCATATGATAAACTGCAAATATTGCAGAAGCGAGAGAGAGATCGCCTTTTAAAAAGTAGGTACCTAAATGCTTCAGGAATCATTATGAACCTTGAATTAATAATTTTTTTTAAAAAAGAAGGAAATGAATGAATAAAAATAAGGAGTACTTAAACAATGATTTGTGCATCTAATTGTGCTGTACGTATTTATTTATGTAGAACGAGATGATTCTGAGATCTTTATATCAAACGCGATGGTACGAATTGCCGCTGAAAATTCGTAAGCTGCAGGTTATGACAATGACACATACTCAACGATCAAGAACCATCAGAGCATTTGGCATTTTCACGATTAACTTTGGACTAGGCATGCAAGTTGTAAAAGTCATTTACTCAATGGTCAATTTATTGCTATTTAAAGGAAAAAGTATTATATAAACAGGGCACAATTTTTCAAATGATTGGATATATAGACTATATTCTAACCCTCAAAAAAGCGATTCTGTAAATCAAATCGGGGAAGTGAAATGTTTTGCGCGGAAAATAGGCTTACGGACGAGCTCTTGCTAAAAAAGCAATGTCCCCAGCGCTGGACCCGCTTATTTTCGAAATTGGGGCCCAAATGGGGCCGATTTTGGGTCCGTAAATCATTCGAGGGAAGTGTGGGGACATTGCATTTTTGGATAGTGTTGGTATCGTAGATGAAAAATATGCAATGTCCCCAGCCCCCCAGGCGCTTAATTTAGGCTCACCCCCCTTTCAAAATTTCGACTTTCCTATAAAAATTCATTAAAATGCGAGAAATGGACATTTTTGGATGAAATTTTGTATACTAACTAATGAAGGCATGAAGAAATCATATCCGGCGAGTTCTGGTTTTTGCAAGCCTCAGTTGGGGCTGCAGGAGCACCCCCACCCCCAATTTTTAAGTTGGGGTAAATCGTCGATATTGGTGTCGTTTTCATATGAAACGACCATGCTGATGACGAATATGAAGTCAGATTTGAGACAACACCACTCAAAACTTAGGAATGAGGAGATAATGCAAGTGAAATTGAGTAAAATGGAAAACTGAAGAAATAGTTATTAGGGTCTCAATAGTACAAATATATTCCGCTCGATCAAGCTGTTAAAAGCGATTTTATGATTGATTCTCATTCTAGACACTATTACAAAGAAATTCAGCCTTTGTGACCTTTCATACTCTCCCCCCTTTTCCTAGAGTCCAAACCCCATATTACAAACTGGGATGGCGTATTGCCTTCCCTATGGCTGGCTCCAACAAAAAAATCCAATCATAACGTTAAAATGCTACCAAAATGTTTATTTTTTTATTTTGGCATAACCCAAGTGTGAAATGGAATTACCCAATGGATTCACGGTCATTTTCTCGAGTCCGAGCTCCCAAATGCACATTTCCTGAATGGGATGTTTCCCGAAGCCTTTATTTTTCAAAATCCCGAAAAATTTCTCTTTCAACAAATGAATGTCAAGACTTTCTTTTCTTCTGTTCGAAAAACTAGTTAATTTTCCAATTGTGATCTTTACACCCTTTGAAGGAACAAGAATTCGCAATTTTGATCAAAATACAAAACAATTTTCAAAATGAAGTGACATATCGATTGTTACTAATTTAAAGATACGATAAGTTCGAAAATTTACTCAATTTTCCGATCCGGTCTCTCTGACCTCCCTCACCTCTTCCACTAGTACGTATGTTTCCCAAATAGGTATCTTTAATATATTCTTAAAAAATTGAAAAAATGATTTATGGCATGTCGTTTGTTTGGTTTCCGAGGATGCTGAGTTCGAATATTCACTTATTCATTTCAAGGTTGCAAGCTCTCTTCTCTCAATGCCCTTCCCAGCTCCAACATTTTGAAAAATGTGCGAAAAATTGGGAAACAGGGAAATTCAACATCAGGTTCTCAGCGTGTAGAGGAAGACAGGGGAGCATTTGAGATTGGGTGTGGTATATTGGAAAAATTCGATTGAATTGGGAATTGTGTTCCGAAGTTGGTTGAAATTGGTCAACTTTTTTGGGGGGAGGGGGGTTGAGTACAAGCCCTGAGATTCCGAATCGGTGACAGCTTACTTACACGTTTCCATAAAAAGAAACAAAAAATATTAGGAATTTTTTCATTCGGAGAAAATTTACTTCAGACTTTAGGATTTTGAAATTCGGCATAAAAATATTCATGAAAGTGGTCATTCGGGATTCTGAATTTTGGGGAAAAGGGATTTATGGAAACGGTAAGTACCTATTTGGGAAACATCCCATTTGGGAAATATCCCATTCGGGAAATGCCCAATAGAGAATTCGGATTGGGAATTTCGGGTGGTATACGACCTAAGTAAGTTTATTGATTCAACTTTTTAAAAAAATTTATAAACCATTTTGACGATAACAAATTACATTTTTGATTGCACCCCTTCCGAATATGCAACTGATCAAAGAAATCCGAATTTATAAAACTGTTGTTACCGTCTTATTTACTGATTTATTTTTTTTCTTTGTACATATGTATTATAATTATCGTTTTTTTGAATTTCGTAGTCATTTGTATTTTTTCCATTCGTAGCTTTTTCGTTAGGTTCCGTTCAGTATTGATCTTATTACATATTTTTTTATAACATACTCGTATTCCATCATTCGTTTCATTTTTGTTCAGAAATGTACTATTGAGTAGGGTCTCAATAGTACATATGATTTAATTTTTTTGTGGGAGCCAGCCATAGGGAAGGCAATACGCCATCCCAGTTTGTAATATGGGGTTTGGACTCTAGGAAAAGGGGGGAGAGTATGAAAGGTCACAAAGGCTGAATTTTTTTGTAATAGTGTCTAGAATGAGAATCAATCATAAAATCGCTTTTAACAGCTTGATCGAGCGGAATATATTTGTACTATTGAGACCCTAATAACTATTTCTTCAGTTTTCCATTTTACTCAATTTCACTTGCATTATCTCCTCATTCCTAAGTTTTGAGTGGTGTTGTCTCAAATCTGACTTCATATTCGTCATCAGCATGGTCGTTTCATATGAAAACGACACCAATATCGACGATTTACCCCAACTTAAAAATTGGGGGTGGGGGTGCTCCTGCAGCCCCAACTGAGGCTTGCAAAAACCAGAACTCGCCGGATATGATTTCTTCATGCCTTCATTAGTTAGTATACAAAATTTCATCCAAAAATGTCCATTTCTCGCATTTTAATGAATTTTTATAGGAAAGTCGAAATTTTGAAAGGGGGGTGAGCCTAAATTAAGCGCCTGGGGGGCTGGGGACATTGCATATTTTTCATCTACGATACCAACACTATCCAAAAATGCAATGTCCCCACACTTCCCTCGAATGATTTACGGACCCAAAATCGGCCCCATTTGGGCCCCAATTTCGAAAATAAGCGGGTCCAGCGCTGGGGACATTGCTTTTTTAGCAAGAGCTCGTCCGTAAGCCTATTTTCCGCGCAAAACATTTCACTTCCCCGATTTGATTTACAGAATCACTTTTTTGAGGGTTAGAATATAGTCTAATAGGTAAGTAGATAGATTTAGATGAACACAGCATTTAACTATATAAACACGCAACCCTCTATAAATGTAAATTCATGTATAAAGATTCAACAGATGACTAGGTATTTATAAACTCCTACACCAGGGTAGATCCTTAAAAAAGAAGCTGGAGGATATTGATCAATTTCAGTGGAGACCTTCATTTTGAGTGGTCTTGGACTTTATATTTTGGAATTGAGCGATTATTCCAAAACAGGTTGGGTTGGGCCAGAGCGAAAAAACCATGATTGTTTCGAAACCGCCCACTTTAAGACCTATATCTCTCCTCCAGATACATCTCCAAAGCTAAAATTTTTCTGCAGGACTTTTAACTCAAAATGAAGGTTTCCAAAACTTCAGAATGAGTTACGTTAGAATTAAAGTAGTGAAATATTTGGCAAGTTGTTTTTAAGTTCGGATAAAAAAAAATAGAGTCAAAAAGTCCTTTTCAATTTCAAAGAAAAAAGTATGTGTATGATTGCCCTTACCTAATGTACATATTTTCACAAACATATACCTAACATGACTCAAAGTATATACCTACACGAAATTTTCTGAGAATTCAATTCAAGTGCCTACCCTAATTTGAGAGATAGACAACCTTACTCTATAATTTCAATGTTATGTTATTCTTTTTTCCTTTACTTACATCTTTTCGTCTTTTTTTATATAATTATTTTGTATCTGAAAACATAGGCCATTTTCTCAACGTTTATCCATCAAAACATGGTCCCTATTTTATCTAAATAGGTAATCCAACGCAGGAAAAAAATATCCTTCTGCCTATGAATAAGAATTAATTTTTTTTGTTGCGAAAAATGTTTGTCTTTGACCCTTTTTTAAAAATATTTGTATGTATCTTTGCTTTTTATTCAAGTTTCATGGTCTCTTTTCAATTTTTATTTTATTGGTACAATTGGATATTTCTTTTGCACCTTTACTCTCAAACTCTCATAGCACGCAGTGTTTACTTTTCCACCTATTTTTGTATTCCTATACCACCTCTACCTCTTTGCTCAGAAAAAAATGTACCCACCTTGAAGAAAACTTCGAACAGAAAAAATATTAAAACCTCAACAATAAAAATAATTCGGCATAACAGTTGTAATTCTGCTTAAAAAAATCGTGAAATGTGACGAAAATCACTCTTTTTTCATTTCTTGGTGAACTTTTCCTTTTTACTCGTATCATCAGTATTTTTAAATTATTATTACTCAAATCACATTAACTGTTAACGTAACATCTGATCACCAAAATCAGGTAATTTATGAACACACTCGAGTCAATTAGATATGACCATATTTATCGCAATACACAAATACAAAAAATTTTAAAATAATTTTAAAGTAATGCTAATCGATTATGTAATCAAAATACTATTCTTAAGCATTGGAGTTATCGTCGACGAAAATTATAAAAAGTACGAATTGATTTTACGCATATTTCTATTCACCCTTGACATTGTCACCATAACATCAGCACTGAATGGTTTCCTGGTATCTGAGACATTCACTTACAAATGTGCAACATTTGGTCTATTGGTAGCCGAAATCACTTTTTTCACACACAGAATAATAGGATGTTGGAAACGAAAACAATTACAAATAATTATACGCGAATTCGAAACCATTTCATTTTACATGGAAGAAAATAAAATCGAGATCAACATGCAAAAAGATCTCCAAAAATTTCTCATTCCTGCTGTGAAAATAATCGCTTTAAATTTAGTAATAATGAGTTTAACTCCTTATTTAATAATTTTATTCATGGAAGATGTCGATTACAATGATCCAGGATTATATTTATTACCTTATTTATTTCATTTTTGGAATATCAACTCGTTAATGGATTTTCTTAGTTTGGTGTTTTTACAAAATGCTGCTGTAGGTTCGATAACAGCTTTGTATTATACTTTCATTATTGTTGCCAATTTCGTATTGAGTAATATAAAAGCTCAAGTGATTGAACTGAATATCCAGTTAAATAAACTGATCAATGATTTTACTATCGCCGAAAATATCGAATCGATGGATACAAAAGAAGGAAGATTGTTATACAAAAGATTCACTGTCATCGTTAACTATCAAAGATACTTACAATGGTAATTTTATTCAATACCCAGGCAATTTCCTGATGAAGCTTGACTACCAAACGTACATAGGTATGCACACCTGACAAAATTTTATTCTATTTGTTTACAGGTATACGAAAATTTTTGCAGATTACATAAATTTCATTCTTTCATACTACGTGGTTCATTTCATTTGCGTGACATTATCTTACATATATCTCTTTATAGAGGTAGGTACCTATATAAAAATTCGCATAGATTACATTGCCTCATTTCAGCTCAGATAGAATTTTTTTAGTCCTTTAGTAGAAGATTTGACATAAACGAAGTAGGTAGGTAACTACAAGGTTTCAGAAATTGTTAAAACTTATAAAAATAAGAAGAATACAATTACTTTTTAATGAATTGAGGAAATTAAATGGGACTGAGAATGAAATGAAGTATTCATCCATCATCTTTTTCTATAGGTACCTACTACAAATATTTTTTCATTTTTCAGACATACAGCGATGGTTCATCATTTGCACAAAATATGTTTGGAATATTCACGTTGATTTATGGATTCTACATCTGGTGTTACTTATGCGAAAGTATTCATCACATGGTAAATATACCTAATAGTAATTTAATTTAAGGTGGTACTAATTTTGAAATTTTTTAAAAACTCAACGTTCATTTATGCATAAAATGGTGCTCACGTCAGTATTAAATTGGTTGGTTAAAATTTCTGAACAATTGAAAAACAAACTAGACAGCTAAGCAAAGCTTAGCTGCAAAGTGTGCGTAGCTAGCTGCCTTTTCTACAGCTATAACCGTTATTACATCTAGGTAGTGCATAAGTGAATCAACCATGTCACAGTAATGAGAATTTTTGAAACTCTCACTGCTTCAAAATAATAATTGTTTTTCAGTGTTTTCATATTTTCCAAATTACAATAGGTATTTCAGAATAATTTATAAGCTTGTATTGCTTCTAAATTAAGAAATTTCTAGTTGTTTTTCATAGTTTGCATTGTTTTAAAATTTACAAAATTTCAAATCGATTTCCCGAATTCCCCATCGCTACAATTTCATAAAGTTTTCAATAAATTTTCAGAATTTTGCATTGCTGCTGAGTTAGGAAATTTGCAATCAATTTTTAGAATTCACATTGCCTCTAAATAGTCAAATTTTGAATAATTTTTCAGAATTCTTATTGTCTTTAAATTAAAAAATTTCAAATTCAATTTTCAAGTTCATATTGTCCACAAATTGTAAAACGTTTACTCAATTTTTGGAATTCACATTGCCTCCAATTTTTCAGAATTCTCATCTCCTTCATAAATATTACAATACTTATTTCATATAATTTTCAAGTTCACATTATCTGCAACTTACAGAACTTTTAATCAATTTTTGGAATTCTCAGCGTCTCTAAATACAAATTTTCATATTATTTTTTTTAGAATTTCCATTGTCTTCAAATTTATAAATTTTCAAACCAATTTTCAGAACTTGCTTTTTATTCTAAATTAAGAATTAAATCTTATAAAATACCTATGTTAAGAATTTGCATTGCCTATTACACGAAAAAAATATGGGTAATTTTTACAAAAAAAATTTAACTAAATACTCACAATTAAGTACCAGATCCCATTCAATAATTTTTACTGTAATCGTATAGTAAAACTTATCATTTTAATAAATTTTGCTATAGGTACCAATAGTAAAAATCATTTTGTTTTAATAATTTTTACTAAATCATGATAATAAAAATTACATGTTTCAATTGTACAAAAATTATTTTAATTTCTCATTTTGAAGTAATTTTTAAATTATAAGTAAAAAGTTAAAAATTATTCATGTCAAGTAATTCTTACTTTATACTTATGGTTAATTGGTTATGGGTAGACAAACAATTAATGAAATGAATTTTTAGTTAGCAAATGATATCATAATTCATAACTCAGTTTCAGCATTATTTTTGCCCCATTACCATGTACTACATAGTAACTCCCAAGCATTTACTATCCAAATTTCCTACGAAAAATCCGTCACCTACCTACTTACCTCACGGGGATTCGAACCTGGGTCCCTAAATTTCCTATTCCTACCTACATGCCCTAACCACTCAGCCACAACTTTGCTACGAGGGTTAGGGCATTAAAATAATATATTTGTTTGGTAAACGCCCCACCAAACCACGCCCACTTGGAATTTACAGCTAACAGACTGGGGGTGTAACAGGGTACAATGAAACACAGCTGGTGATGGAATAGACTGGGGGTATAGCAGGGTACAATGAGCGGCAGGTGTTCTACAAGTCCCCTTTTCCCTTTTTTAGGATTTAATGCATTAAAATAATGAACTAAAATTGCAATTACTCAGCAATTACCCATCCGAATTGAATGAAAATTAATCTATTCCCTCCGCCTTAATGATTCTCAAATGGTGTCCAATAGGTACAAAAAACGGTTGGATAGCTTAAGAGAACATTCAGTTCCAATAAAATTTCATTTCTCAAAGCGAAACCAATAGTGTGCTACGCACACTAAAAAAAATATCAATTTATAAAATACAGTTTCAAGATAAATGTCTATTGTCTAGACATGAAAAAGTAAATTTAGGCATCAAAATGCATAATCGAGATAGCTCAAAGTATTGCAGGATAAAGATAGAGAAAATGCGATAAATTCGGATTGGAATCTCGAAAAGCATTATGTAGAATTCATAAAATTGGTTATGGAGGTAAATTTTATCACAAACATTTTATTTTATTACCCTGGCAGCATAAATACGAGTACAGCGAAAATTGCTATCGGCTGGACAGATGAATTGTTTTTTTCATTTTATAAAATTGAAAAAGATATTTTGGTATGTATGTATTACCAACAATGACATGAGCCGAAGTCAGTTCGTCGATACTGAAATTCGCAGAAAAAATGGAACACTTTTTCAAGACTGAATGAATTTCGGGGCTCGTAAATTTTCATTGAGAATAATATCCAAGTCAACACTGTTTCAAATGAAATTTACAGGTCACTTTGAGGTGGAAGTAATTTTAATATGCAAATTGTGCATCACTTATTCGGTACCTACCACTAATTTTAGAAATACTCGATTAAAATAATGTGATTTTTATTTCCAATTCCAAACTTATGGTAATCCCTATCCCATTCATAATGATTGAGAAGTCGTCACGTGTTCGCAAGACCTCTGCAGATTTCTGATCATATACTTAATGCCTTTGTTATAACTCGATAAATCAATTAAAATATTATCATTATTACAATAAATACACATACGCAAAATTTCAGAATGAAGACATACTTCAATCCTTATACCTCACAAAATGGTACAATTTACCAATCAAAATTCGTAAATTGATGGTCACCGCAATGATACACACGCAGCTTGCAACTACTGTTAAAGCTTTCGATATTTATACAATCAACAATCGATTTTTTTTCTATTCTTTAAGAATCATTTATTCGTTAATTAATTTACTATTAGTTAGAAAAAGAAGACTGTCTTTGAATACCTAATATTAGTTACTATAGGTACAAATACATAGCCACAAGAGATACGAGTAGGTCTACCTACTCATACACATGCAAAGTTCATACATCTGCAGTTATTTTTGGTGAAAGAAATAGGTATTACGAGTAGGTACTAAACTTCAAATCAGAAAAAAAGTATGCCTTTCAAACCTAATTCTCCAACGAACGCCATAAATCGATCGAGTAGCTCGCCTTATTGAGGCTTAGCTCCCAAGGTGCCTCTGAAGGAGAGTTATTAGGCCTAAAAGAGAAACCATTTTCGAAAAAATTGTGGTTTTCTCGCTCCTGTCGATACCCAATCTGTTTCGGGAAAAATGTCCCAGTCCCAAATGAAAATCCAAGACCACTAACAGGGTTCTACTGAGCGGATGAAAATTTGGTTATCGTCTATTTTCAGATACTAAATTCGTGTTTTGAAAATTTTTTTCGGAGAAATTTCGTATTAATCAAGTTAAAATATTGAAGAATATTATTTCTGAAATTGAGGAAATATTTTGGAACGCAATGGTGTAAATTTTTCAGTTATTATTGCCAACTTCAAAAATCGAAAAAATTTCAGAACTTCTTGGCTGTTTTTCTCGATTTTTTAAAATTGGCAACAATAATCAAAAAATTGGCTTCACAGCATTTCAACTTTTTTTCCAGTTTCCAGAATAATATCTTTCAATATTTAGGCAAAATTAATGCGGAATGGTGAAATCCGCCAATATTTTCATCTTGGTACATATGAAATTTCACGTTTTTCGATCAATTTGGAGGGGTAGGAGGCGAGATACGTGGTTTTTCCAAGGTAAAAAAAAACCACAAAAATCCTGGTTTCTTTCCCTTCAAATTACTCAAGCAAACTGATTTTTGAATATGTTACGCAACTTCTAATTTCTTATTGATTTATACCGGTTTTGACTTTACTGTTTTTTTCACCCCCCTCTCCTCCTAAAAATTTGAACATCTGCGAATTTTGAGTCAAGGTCGATCATCTTCACTCAAATCTCTTTCAATCCAATACCGAAGCAAGCTCGAAAACTAAATTTAAGCAGATTTTGTCAAAATGCCTTCGACTGGCGATAACCACCTATAGTTCGGTAAAAAATGAATTATTACGTAATTTCAAATAATATCAGGTATGCGAAAAATCGATAAAAATGAACTTCTGGGATCCCAAAATGGATTTTGTGAGTGGTCTCATTCTCAATTTCGGAATCATGATGTAAGTATAAGCTTAACATTTTTTGTTCGATCCAATTAAGAAAAATCAGGCTAATTATCAGTCAGGATGGCTCTTTTCAAAGCAATCTCTTTTTATCAGTAACTAGACAACCCATTATTAGTCCATGTATTTGTATTTGCCTAGCCCTGAAATTGATGGAGTTAAGCTACATTTACTGGGAAAATTTTTTTTTTCAAATTTCTTTTTTTCGTTCGATGTAACTCCTTCCATAACCTAAGAAAAAATTGGTACCTACTTAACAAAAAGAAATTTCTTTTCCGATGTTCCTTCTATAATTTTCGTTTGAATATTTTTTGAGATTTTGTGTTAAGGTAAGTAAGTATCAAAAACCAGAATGTGAACACACCTTTCATTTCGAAAAAAACACTGATTTGTGTTTAAACCCATACTGTTTATTAAACAACAAATTATTGCACATACAAGTAGGTATAAAAGGCGCTTTAAAAGCTTTTAATTGAGAATGTTTTGGTCCTAAAATTTGTAGGAAAATTTTATAATTCTCTTGTGACTATTAGTAGGTATGTACCTACTAGCTACTCATTTAAAGCTGAAGCGAATTTGTACTTAAGGCATAAGTATTTTAAGGATATTTCATAGTAGATAGATATACCCACCTAATTATACCGTATAAAATTTTAAAAAGGTGTTTTTTAGGGATAATTTTTCATTAGAAAATTGTTGCTCGGGTAAAACCCTATAAACATGTAGGTATGTATTTAATTTATTTATGAAATTTCTTCTTTCAAAACATAGAAATTTGTGCATAATAAATTTCTTTTTCAAAAATTCGTGAGTTGAAAATTAGGCCTACCAACACGGAAAGTACCTAATAGACGAATAAATCTTCAGTAATAAGTATTTGCGTCAGTAGGTAAACTATTAATAATTGTATCTACAGGTGAAATTTTCCGTAAAATCGATAATATTATGTATTTCGATCTCATTGTTCAGATGCACCTTATCACAATGGGAGTGATACTAAATCAACGATACATAAAGTATGAAACAATATTGTTAATTGTATTATTCGCGTGCGATACGATCATAATTACGGCAATATTAATCGCATTTTCACAAACTCGCTATTTTGTTCATAAATTAATCCTGTTCTCTGGAATAGTTTCGACTGGTGTACTTTTAATTCAATTATTCATCACGCATTTTCGGCGACATAAATTTTCAGCTTTAATTGAAAAATTCAACAAATACCCATCCTATTTTAATGAAAATAAAATAACAATTCATACGGAAATTCACTTCAACGAGACTTTCACACCAGCGATGAAATTGATGTTTGTTATTAGCATAATGGCAGCTTTATTTCCAATATTACGTGTACATTTTGGAAAAAAAGTCAATTACGATGATCCACGATTATACATGTTACCACATTTTTGTCATTTTTGGAAAATTTCCTCCTACGGAGGGTTTTTTATTTTGAATTTAATACAAAGTTTAGTGCTGGGATTTTTATCCACGATATATTGGAGTTTTATCGGTGTGGTTTTTTATATCTTGAGTAACCTCAAAGCTCACATAAGCGAACTCAATCGTCAAATCGAGAAATTAATAATGTTGCATTGTATTCGACGCGATGTCAAGGCGAATATTTTACAAGAAAGTATCCTCATCGTGATGAAAAAAGAAAACGAAATGTTTCTTCGAGATAGATTTATCCTGATTATTAAATACCAGCAATTTTTATTAAGGTAATTTATTTCAATTAAATTCGCGAATTTTAACGTACTGGGTACTAATCTTGTATAATTTTCAGGTATCTAAAAGATTTTACCGAATATATTAATCTTATTTTTACTTTTTATATTATTCAGTTCATTTTCACCGGGTTACCTTTCATTTACATTAATATCCAGGTAAATTTTCTCTCCATTTTTTTTTCACTTTTTCCAGTAGAAACTGATTTAAAAGAAAATTGATTTTTTCAGATGGTTGAAAATGTCGCAGTACAGATACAAAATTTATTCATCACTGTCATCGTGGTGTGTGGATTTTACCTCTGTTGTTACATATGTGAAACTATAAGTCACCTGGTAAGAGAAAGCTACCAACTTACATTCGACTTTTTTGCATATCAGCAAACTATCTCAACAGATAAAGCATGTTTCTCTAGAAAACTTGCTCGGTTGAAATTATACCTACAGTACGTCCAAAGATGAGCTTGAGATACGCTTATTAAAATTTATTTCAGGCTTACACACGTCTAGGTCTGGGATAAGAGATGTCAGCAATATATTATACGTGTCGATAAATTTTCCCTTCATATGCAATATTACGTGATTAATTTTTATTCTCATTGTTTTACAGAACGAAGACTTGCTGTATTCGTTATATTTTACATCGTGGAATGAATTACCAAACGAGATACGTAAACTTTTGATTATCTCGATGCTGAACAGTCATAGTCGATGCACAATGAAGCTAAGAGCTTTCGGTATTTATCCGATCAATTTGAAATTTTTCATCCTTCTTTTGAGAAATGTTTATTCCCTTATAAACTTTTTATTATTGAAACACACAAAAATCATATAGTGGAAGGACTGAAATAAGTTGCGTAACGTTCTCATTAAAAAGACCAGGAAGTGGTATTAAATGTGAAATTTACAACTGCAGGGGCTTTATTTTCTCTAGATGTGGGTCTTAAAGTCTTAGTAAACTATATTAGGTCTACAACTGTAGCGAGGTCAATACTCTCAAAAACTTGATTGGGTTTCATTTATATACATATGTACAAAGCCTGTAATGTAATTTCTCATGTAGATAAATACCTAAAATAAAGCAATTTACTTTGTTTTTTCGAAAAAGGAAGGAGAAATTATCAAAAAAATTTTTAGCTCAAATAGTTATGTAAGTTACTTACCCATTTTAAATTTTATTTAAAAGTCGCTAAAAAAAACTCGTTGCTGATTCGATCGAAAAACGAAACAAAAAAACAGACTTTTTACATTCCATAATATGGAGTATAAAAGCAGGACAAAGGTGGAAAAACAAGATAAGCATAAAAATCATAAAACTCTAGCCATGAAAAAAAACTTATGTACATAGGTCGCACGACATTTTTTCATGACCCAATTTCAAGAATAAAATTTTACAGAAATTCTCAAAAAACATTTTCATTGCAATACTTGAAGTTCTCGCGAAATTTCAACTCATTTTGATAGATTACATTACATATGACACCTTTTCAAATATTGAAAATCATCAATTTTTAAAAATGCTTAAAAAACATTCTCACTGTCATATTTGGAATTCTTGTGAAATTTTAACATATTTTGATTGGTTTCAAGGTCACTTTTGAATACAGACTTTATTTACAACAATTCATTCTAAATTGAGATTGAAGGAGGGGGGAGGGGGCGCACAGTGGGCTGAGAGCACCCTCAAAACGCCTGTAATTCAAAAACTTACAATGAATTCTAAAACAATGGTACAGTGATATCCACCTTTATGTTTTTGGGGTCGCAGAATACGAATTTGACAATATTTTTTTTGTAGGGGTGGGGGTGAGGGGGTGAAAAATTCAAAATTTGACAATATTGATGTGTGATAAATGTCGAAATGTATGTTTTTGAGGGTGTAGATCACGAATCTGACAATATTTTTTTCTGAGGGGTGAATGGTGGGGGGTAAAGGGGGTAAAAATTCAAAATTCGACTATAATGATGTGTGACATGTCGAAACGTACCAAGTATGAATAATTCAACTGAAAGTAAGTACTTTTCATCAATTTACTCAATTTTAGTTTTTATAAAGTAATTAGGTATAGGTAGAGGTATAATTTATGTTAAAATCCCGTTTTTTCCTACTCTGTTGCATAAATTGGAATAGAACAAATTTTTGCACGTAGATGCACGGGAAATTCGAGTGGCTGGTAATACTTAAGATGGTGTATTTCAAGATGTTAATTGCAATTTTTGCTCCAATGTGCCTCGGCGACCTCCACAGTCGATTATAGTGAAAAATCTTGGTGAATTTCGTTAAAATGTTACAAATTTTCTCTTACTAGGACTTTAACGGCTTACCAACAGAAAATGCTTCATCCCCACCCTTCACCCCTTCTACACCTTAGAAAACGTACATTTCGACATATCACGCATCATTATAGTCAAATTTTGAATTTTTCACCGTTTTTACCCCCTTCACCCCCCCCCCAACCATTCGCCCATACGAAAAAAATATTGTCAGATTCGTGATCTACACCCTCAAAAACATAGGTACATTTCGACATATCACACATCAATATAGTCAAATTTTGAATTTTCCACCCCCCTCACTCCCTACCCCTACAAAAAATATTGTCAAATTCGTATTCTGCGACCCCAAGAACATAAGGGAGGATATCACTGTACCATTGTTTTAGGATTCATTGTAAGTTTTTGAATTACAGACGTTTTGAGGGTGCTCACAGCCCACTGTGAGGCGTCGGAACAAATTTTAATTGAAAAAAGAGAAAATTAATTTGATTAAAACAAGTTTTCATTTTTTCTAAATTTTTTGAAACGTCAAATTGAAGAATTGTTTGGGCACAAGACGATAGAACCTTCCAAAAACACGTCAAATTGAATAAATCTAAAAAAATAACTTTATCTACCCATTTGAAAAATTGAATAATATCGTGGAAAATATCAACAAGGTAAATTAATCTTACATTCAAAATTGAAGAATTCCGACAAATGAAATGAAAAAAAAACACAATAACATCACAAAAGAACTGAAAAAAATTGGGGAAAAAATAAGAAAAAAGTATGAAAATACTCGTACATGCCTACTCAGTAAAAATAAAATTATTTTAAAAAATTGAAAAATTGCACCATTTAACAAAATAATGGAGTTTTGATGATCTGTTTCAACACTTACATGCAATAATTTTTATTACAGAAAAAAAAATGTCAAAAAACGGAAAATCACATCAAAATGAAATCGTCCTGATAAGGATTGGAAATGATAAATGTAGGTAGTAGGTACCTACTGTAAAATGAAATCCAGACAAAATAACAATGAACGGCTCAATTTTTTGCATGAATGCCACGTGTTTTTTTCCTCAAAGCCTTTCTTTTTATTTTTTCTTAAAATTTTCATGAAAGTTTTATAAGTCGGTAGGTAATTCTCAGTTACTTACCTATCCCAAAATTATTACCATTTTTTTTTCTCAAATAAAAAATCTGAAAACTCGATTACTTATTACTTAATGAAATACCTGCGTACGACATTTTTCGAAATATCAGATAGGTACCTAAATAATTTTTAAAAATTAATGAACAATACATATTTGTATTCAATTTTTTTCTTGTGCGAACGATGTTTTTTTTTTAATAGGCCTAACAAAAATTCTATCTTGACATTCCAATAAAATCTCAATACAATTCTTTCGAATTTTCTCAACTCCTCTCTCCTCCTTCCGTTCAAAAACATATCCACTTACTTTCTTTCAATTCAATTCAATTCATCGAAACCCATACCTAACATTTCGCGGAAGTCACATAAAAATTTAAATTTTCAAAAATAACAATAATCGTGGAAAATGTAAAAATCTTGAAAAATCTCGAAATGAATTTTCCCAAGCGAGAAATTTTCCACACCATAAAGCGTAGTTGTAGATATTCCCAACAAGTGTAAACCTCTTTTTCCTCAAAAAAAAAAAAAAAAAACGAAAAATGAAAGAAAAAGGAAAAAAATCAAGCACGAAAAAACACGCGAACAAAAAAGAAACACCATATACCGGAAAATACTCGGCTGAAGAACACCAAGAAATAAAAAAATTCCCCATACGCGCATTTCCTCGTCACGCAACTTATTATATTTAAAATTTTATTCGTAATAAGAATATGAATTCGAGAAAACTGCCTAAATCTAGATTCTTCGTGTAAAACCATCTCTCTTCAAAGTACAAATGTATACTCGTATGTAGTATACCGCCACTTTATCTACTCTTTCATGTTATTTGCAGTAGGTAGAGGTACACAGTACAAAATACAGATAGTACCTAGTACCTACATTACATTACATCGATTGTTCAATTACATATAGTTCACCAGAACAGAGTCAAAGATCATTTTTCTTGTTCTTTTTATCATTGTCATCGTTATCGTTCAAAAACCTCATTGCACGTTTTCTTCGAAATCTTCGAGATATTTCACTATAAGTATACGTCATGAAAAAGCTCACTGTCGAGATGAAAGGTCAAGATTTTATTATGTCACGTAATTGGGGCTTGAAAAGTTTTCTATTCGGTACTTTCGCGTGTAATTTATCTTCTCACCAACCATCAAATAAACTAATTATCTGGTAATACATACGGCGGTATAGAATTCTCGATAAATATATGCGGTCGATAACACCAAATTTCACGGTATTGGTTTTTAGAAAATGGTACGTGTTAATCGTTTCCTATAATACTTCTAAAGTAGGGTATATCTTCTTATACAGGTACATCGACGATGATGGGGAAATTAATCGTACTATTAATAATATAACCGAACATTTGATAAATGAAAAATTCCATCGTACTGTATAAAAATTTCGCCGAAAATCCAAACAGTCGATAAACTGACTCGTGCAATAATTTACAAACTTTTGTACACACTCGTAAGTTTTTAGAAATTTCATCCAAATCCCTGAGGATTTCAGTCTGGTAGACTCCCGTGTGTGCCAGTGTACGAAACAAATGTCAATGTAATTGACGTAATGCTCATGGTATGCTATACAAACTCCCTCTAACAAGGTGTCTTGACGATTGTACTCGTATTCTGTATACCTATTTGTACGTATAGGTCGCGATCTCCTATTGTAAGAATTACCAGACAACGAGAAAAAGCTAATCGGATTACACGAGAAGTTTGCCGAATCATGGCGTAAAATTTCGATCGCCTTATTCTCGTACGTAGATAGATATCTTTTGCAGATCGAGTTTGAAACAATTGCATTATAGGTACACTATGCAATTGCACAGCACATTTCGTACGTATACCTACACGTAATAAAGAAAAACTCATATAGCATTGCGAATAAACTCTCTTAATATATGGAAAATATCTCGGTTTATTAAATCCACAGATGACTTATTAGTTTCCGAAATAAAAAAAAAAGGATAGGGAAAAACACAGACAAACAAAAGGAAAAAAAATACCTATCGAATTGTCAGCAGAATTTACAGTCTTATTAGAAAATAGTTTATTGACTTTAGTTAAAGTTTGCACGGTTTGCATTGTCGTATTTTCGAAAATTAGTGAAGTTTTTACGACCCATTGCCATTAATCGATATCAAGAGCAAACTACACTTTATATTTTCACTGAGTGAAATGTTAAATACCTTTTCTAGGGTTCGCCAAATTGCGCAAACGCGACTCCACCCATCTTTTAGCGTGGTAAAAGCCTTTGCAACGTATTTCGAGGAAAATTCTGCGTTATACTCGTATCACTTACTCGTTGTAGTGATTGAACATATTATAATATTTTATTATTTTCAAGTCGACATTGCATAATATTCGAAAAGTAAGTACTTGTAATTTATAAAATTTGCTTTCATGTTCTATACGCAGATGACTCGTGAGCTGAGCTTTTTCATCCCATCTATTTGATCTTTGTTTTCATCGAGTACTCTGACTCGAGTACGTGCGATGATGTTTTCATTCTTAAAATGGATGTTTACGTTATAGAATCTTTGATAAGATTTCATTCTGAGCAACTTACGACGAGTTATCTGCGTATGGTATGCTGTTAATTGGTAGGTAGCTGATAAAAGTGCATTATTCAGTTCGATTCGTCGACCGGTGCCTATACTTTTTATCTTGAAACAAACCGTGTAGTAATCTTATCAACGGTACATTATAAATCGGTCATTGTTTTCCAATCGATAAGCACAGATTTTTTTTTCTTTGAAATAAATTACATTTTTAACCAAATAGAATAGAATTCAGACGGACATTGATATTTATTTTTTACCACGAATCCGATTCCTTTAAAAATCTCAATTACTTAGTCATTTTTCAGCTTTTACGAAAACACGGTTTTTCAAAGACGTTATTAACTAAAAAGGTATTCTTGAAAATAACTCATTTATCATGGAAATTTCACCATCCACCATCCAGCATCTACCATGTATCACGAGTAGTAAATCTCGAGCATTTTTTCTACCTATTCGCTGTAGTTTACATTTCTGAGTAATCTCATACGCGGACATGCAAATAAGCTCTATTTTTTAACGAAACACGATGACATAAAACTGAAATATGTTTAAAATGGAAGAATGAAAGCAGCTTATGTAAATGTAAGATGTAATACATTTTCATTAAGCATAAGTGCAAGGATATACGTGTATACTTACTCTGTATATACAGAGTACTATACGTGGGAATATGCTTCAATCAAATAAGAAAAATATACTACAACTTTTATCGCGTGAAAGCCTACTATTTTTTTCCCTCTTCAAACGAGCGACGAAAAAAAAAACTCCATTCTGGGTATTTTTCTCCCTTTCTGATGTAATAGTTGATTAGAAATGCACATATTACCGAGCTTCGAGCTGTATATACCCTTGAAAGGATCCTTTCACTCTTTAGAATTTTATATAGACAATTGTTGGCAGACGATGAATTTTCGGCAATTATCTCGAGTGGTTTTCAACAGCACTGTACATGAAAAGAAAGCCATGTACGAAGAGCAGGAAGCTCGTGAAGAGATCTGGATTCACGATGAGACTGCTGTTTTATCGAATAAAGATTAAGGAGTATGTGTGAAAAGTGAAAACTATAAAAAAGGTCCGTTTAATTTTGTAATTCCGTATGGTGTTGGTGTTAGTGTAGGTACCTGTGATAAGATGATGATGGTGTGGGCAGAAACGTGGGTATTATTTTATTCAAAATTTATCACGTGTATTTAGTGTTTGATTTTAGAACTGAATTCAAAATTCTATCGACCTTGAACTTGATATCGATAGACGATAGTATACATTACCTGATTGAATATGTTATGCAATTTGATTTCGAAACATGTGAATTTTTTTTTCTATTATCGATACGTAGATATTTTTATTCGCCTGATGAAAAGGCTTCAACAGAATTGAAATTAACGGTACGTACGTATATTTAGTTATAGGTACGACGTATAACTACGGAACATTTCTTTCTTTTCTCGTTCGTTCAATCGTCTAACGCCAATATCTAATCATTCTCATAGAAAAATTTTAAATTGCTTCGAGGAATTAAGTAAATGAACCGTTTTAGGAACACGTGTTCTCAGCTTATGGCACAACCTGCGATGCAAAATAAAAAAAATTTGTACATAATTTCTGACTTCTTTAATAAAGTATGTAGAAGTAGGTAGGTATATCGTACGTACATAAACATATTTAGTAAATATTTTGTTAAAATGTACACAAATAGGAATCAAGAAGTTGAAACTTAAAATCTAGCTTTTTTGTTTGAACTAACGTAGGTACCTATTCTAATGCAATTTTTATGAATTTAAGTGATTCTCGAGCTGATTTTGGTCTCAACATTTTTATTCTTCTGATTCACGCTCGATGCACTTGATCCAGCCAAATACTAAAGAAGAAGAAGAAAAAAGATTACTTAGGTAAATTCTATTTAAAAAGCAGCGTTCTTTCTTCATGCACACTAAAAGCCAAAACTGATGATGTGATGAAATATTTTTAAGCATTTCAGCAACGTTCAAGTGACTATTTCATATAATGACTATAATTTCAGATGGCTAAAAAAGAGTGACCCAAAGTTCCTTCATCTTCAACCTCATCCTCGTGGTCAGATGAAAAAGCATAGACAGATCCGTGAAATTTTTCTCAATTTTTTTCAACCCCCCCCCCCCCCAATAAAAAATTTCATCTGTAATCTTGAGACTACGTTCATTTGTTTCAAAACATTTCAGTGTTATGTTTATCCCAGCAAGGGAGGTATTCCAATATACGCAATTTTTTCCGAATCTGACAAAAAAAAACAATAAAAATAAATACCAAACCAAATTTCAAGGACCAAATTTTGTTTTGTAATCATTAGGGAATTCATGAATTTTAAAAATCTCATTTTCGAAGAAAAAAATCAAAATCTGACGAAATTGGGGCAGGAAGC
Source organism: Planococcus citri (assembly GCF_950023065.1). Lineage (NCBI taxonomy): Eukaryota > Metazoa > Arthropoda > Insecta > Hemiptera > Pseudococcidae > Planococcus > Planococcus citri. The sequence continues at coordinate 35,600,293 of NC_088678.1, read as the reverse complement.
TGAAAGGGGATTACATAGCCCATTTGATACCACCTGAATCTATTCCTAAAAAATCCAAATACATGACTTTTGTATGACTCTGCCTGACCTATTCTCCTGAGAAATCACCAAGATAAAACGTTTTTGAACCGCTCTCCTCATTCCGCCCCCCCATAAAAAATTAAAATGGTAATGTTTTGTTTTTTGAATTCAAAAAAAATTGTGTAGGGATTTTAAACAAAACTATACCATTAAATTCTCAAAATAAGGTGAAAGGAAATTTCAAATTAAAATTTGACTGATCTGAATGTTCAGCCAATTTTTTGTATCTAGCTATATCTTCACGTTCCTAGGACGTAGAAAAAGAATTGAAAAATATGTACTCGTATATCCAGAGGCGATGACAAAATGATTTGAAATTTTCTCAACTTCTTGCACCATTTTTTCCCAACTAATTGACAATCGCGCTCCAAGGATTTTTGGGAGGGGAGGAGGGGGCAATTGGAAACAAAAATGTCGAATATTTAAATAGGTACAAGAAATGTGGAATAATTTTAAATTTCCAAGAACGATGGTTTTATACAAAAGGTTTGAATTTTTCCAATGATTTGGCCATGTTTCTATAATTTTTCAAGCTATTTTCTCGTCAGAAATTCCTGAAAAGTTGTGTAATGCAATTGGAATCAGCCTGAGCGAAGCGAGGGCAAAATACGTCCGTGAAAAATTGACATTTTGAAATGTAATACATAAATAAACATCATACTTGATGCAAGAAGTTGATTTTCATGGCTTAGTTTTCAGGAAATTTGCAATATTTTTGAAAATATAAGTAAAAGTAAATTCAACCCAAGTAAAGTGAGGACAAATACTCCTGAAAATTCACCATTCTCCAGAAGTAAAAACATCATTAATTTTAGTGTGAGAAATCATTTTTTTACCCATGCACAACATTTTTAAAAGCTTGAGTATATATTTCCCAAGTACAGTAGGTACTTTGGTCAAATTAGTCAGAGAAAGGAATTAATGATCTAGCCCGACCGAAGTGAGGACGAAAGCTTTTGTAATTTTATAATTTACTTCACGTCGTCGTCGTCGTTTCCTTATAAGCGGTAGGCCTATTGGCCTGTCTGCTGCGGTGTGGAACCTGTTGAGGATGAGCCTGAGGTATCCGTGAGTTTCTTCCTTGGTCTCCCTCTGCTTCTCTTCCCCGTTGGTGTATATTGGAGGACCTGTTTTGGTGATCTTGTTTCCTCCATCCTTTTGACATGATTTCTCCAATCTTTCCTATACTGTTTTATCTTCTTCATGACGGGCTTCACTCCGAGATCTGCTGTTATTTTCTCGGATGGGACTCTGTCTCTGAGAGTCACCCCTGCCGTTCTCCTCATGAACTTCATCTCTGCTGCCGTTATTCTTCTTTTATCAGATTTCTTCAGTGCCCATACCTCGCTTCCATACGTCATCATTGGTATTGCTAGGGTATTGTACACCTTCAATCTTGTTTCTTTTCGCACCTTACTGCTTCTCAGGGTCCTATTTATCAGCCCTGTGACTCTCAGGAACTTTGCAATCTTTCCACCAACATCTACTTCTCCCTGGTATGATATCGTATTTCCCAGGTATTTGAAATTGTTGACCTGTTCAATGATTTTTCCATTTATTACAATCTTGCTTCTTACTGGCTCCTTTCCTTTGAAGGCCATTGTTTTTGTTTTCTCTGAAGATATTCTCATATCATACTTTTCTGATGTCTTTGTTAAATTATACATTGATCTCTGTAGGTCATCTTCTGTTTCGGCTAGTACTGCTTGATCATCTGCGAATAATACTGTTGATATTTCTTGCCTTCTGTCTGTCTTGATTCCTTTTGGCTTCATTTTCTGCCATTCTTTTACCATGTGATCCATGTACATGTTGAATAAAACACAAGACAGTGGGCATCCCTGGCGAACTCCTCTGTTTATTTTTGCTTGTTCTGAGAGTTTATTTCCAATTCGTACTCTTATTCTAGTGTTCTTATATATGCTGTTTATCACCTTTCGCATTTTATATGTTATCTCTTCATCTTTTAGGACTTCAAACAGTTTTTTTCTATTAACCCTATCATATGCTTTTTCCAGGTCTATAAAGCACATGTGTGTTTCTAGGTTGTATTCAATCCGTTTTTCCATCAGTAGTTTTACTGTATAACTTGCATCAGTGCATGATCTTCCTTTTCTAAATCCATTTTGACTTTCTGACAGCTTTTCTTCTGCATGCTCTGCCAGTCGTTTTGCCAGTATTTTCGCATATATCTTGTAGCAGGTGTTGAGTAGACTTATTCCTCGGTAGTTTTTCAGGTTTGACATATCGCCTTTCTTGAACAGTGGTATTACAATTGCTGTTTTGAAATCTTCAGGTACCCTTTCTTCTTGGTACATCCTATTTAGGAATTCCAGAAGTCTTCTTTTAAATTCACCACTTGCATATTTGTACAATTCTGTTGGTATGCCATCTTCTCCTGGAGCTTTTGCATTTTTTGCTGTTCTCAAAGCTTCTTGAAGCTCTTTAATTGAAATTCTGTCTTCTGTTTCTCCAATTTCATCTTCTATCTTTGTATCTTGTGCATTTTCATCACTCCAGAGTTCTTCAAAATATTCCTTTGCATCATTGATTTTAATCTTTGGCAAACCCACTCTTTCGTTAAAATTTGTGTCAATTCTTCTTATGATCTTGTACACCTTTGGCCGTAACTTGTATGTGTCATGCTCCAGGAATGTGATGAAATTTTCCCAGCTCTCTCTCTGTAATTTCCTGGACTTTCTCTTGACTTTTGCCGACTGTTTTCGATATTCTTCACCATCAACCTCGCTTTTTGTGCTCATGAATTTTCTGAATGCCTGTCTTTTCTTTTGTATGAGTTCTTGGATTTCGTTGTCCCAATTCTTTAATCGCTTTGCCCCAATTCTGCAAGGAACCATTCCTAAGCTTTCTTTTGCCGCTTTTGTCACAATGGATTTGATATTTTTCCATTCTTCTTCTATGTCCTGGCTTGCTGGTATCTCTTGACTAATGATGTTCATCAGTCTTTGGTACAGCCATTGGTTGGTTGGGTCATCTAGGGCTCTTGTGTTGATCTTCTTTTCATTTTTCCTTGCTGGTATTCTTGTTGTTTCCATTCTCATTACTCCTTGAACAAAATGATGGTCAGTGCCTATTTCTAGGCCTCTGTATGTTCTTACATCCAAGAATTTCTTTGCGGCATTTTCATTGGCTATGAAATGGTCGATCATTGAGCTTTGTCCTCTTGTATTGCTCCATGTCATCTTGTGATCTTTCTTGTGTTGGTAGAATGTGTTCATGATTCTTAATCCGTTAAAAGTGCAAAAATCTATCAGTCTTTTCCCATTTGTATTCATTCCTTCTGTTCCATACATACCAGTTACTGTCTTTACACGCGTATCTCCTACCTGAGCATTCAAGTCTCCTGCTATTACCAATTTATCTTCTGGATTTACTGCTTGTACTGCCCTCTGTAGTTGCTCGTAGAACTCTTCGCTTTGTTCCTCTCTTCCCTCTTCTGGTGCATATACTCCGATTATTGTAAGAAAGTCTTTTTTCAATCTTATCCTTGCTGATACAATTCTTTCATGCCATATGTTGTATGAGTCGATGTTTTCGAGGTGTTTATTATGTATGTGTAACATCACTCCGCCTGCAGCTCTGGTTTTCTTGTCGACTCCACTGTAGATAACGATGTAATTTCCAGATTCGATTGTTCCACTTCCTTTCTTCTTTGTTTCAGACATCACGGCAAAGTCTATATTTCTGCTGCTTAGAATTCCGTTTATTTCTGCTTCCTTGGCTGCATATCCTCTTACATTCCAGTTTCCGAATTTGTATTTCCTTTCGTTAGCGTGCGTTTTTATTTTAACCAGGGGTTCACCTCCGCCTGGGATCCCATAGTTCCATCCGTTTCCTGTTGTTTGTGAGTTTTGAGTAAGGTTGATTTTCGTCTGACTTGGTTACCAGCCATGCCAGATATATCACGGTGATAGGGCTGCTATCTAGGCCTCCGCGCTTGCCTGGTCCTCTTTTAGTCGCCTTTTATGACAGGCAGAGGGTACCATAAGGATATTCTAGACCCGTCCCTACACGGGGGAATTTACTTCACTATTATCATAATTCAATATTTACATTTGAATAACAAAAATGAAAAACTAATTTAAACAGATTATATTTTCATAATTTTTTCAGATTTTTTTTTGAAATTTTTTAACAAATGCATGATCAAGTATTTGACCGAATTGCAAGACTTTACAGCTATTAGTAGTTTACTTTGATCTTCCTCAGAACTCGGAATATTGTTTTCTATCACATGCCTTTTACAAGTTCTCTACACATGAGCAGCAGTGTTGAGTACATCCGCCTCTTTTGTAAACTCATTTTGACACTGTGTAATATGATTGGCTCTCTGAGATCTTCAAATTACTTGCTTTCACCTTTGCCATGAGTTTATACCTAGGCTAGATACATTTATTTAGCAGGATCATCTCCATTACCAGTCATTTTCAAGTTATTGTTGAAAAATTTTAGTCATTACCCCATGATTTTCCAATCGCCAACCATCAATTTATTTAGGAGGTTATACAAAGAGTGTGGATCAATTTACAGTTTTCTATCTCAATTCCATTAGATTCTGATATTTTTTTCTTATGAAAAATGTACCAAAATTTAAAATTCAAAAATGGCTCAAGATTTTTACAGGGAAACCCTGATTAGCTGTCGAGGATATCAGAACTGATTTTTGTTTTCGAACAATAAACTGATGGGGTGAATTTTTTCTCAGTCAAATGTAATATACCGTTCTACATTTTTGGATTTCAACCATCACTTCATTATTTCATAAATGGCAAAATTTGATCTGAGAGAAAATCCTTAAGGTAATTACCAATTTTCTTTCTCCCGATTCAAATGTTACTTCCAGAAATACCCTTGCATAGTTACTGGTTCGAAACACAGCAATTTCTCATAATAATACACAGTAAAGCGTTCATTTTGAAAAATGGCTGCCAACAAATACACATTTTAAATAACAGCCTGCTCATGAGCAGGGTAGTGGCATTTTGACGTTTTATTAAGCTCCAGGTTTATTTAAAATCAGGCTGTATACTTCAAAAGGGTTGTTTCGAATAGTTACCTACATTTATGACACGGAATTTCAATATTCCAAATAATTCTTCAAGTAGGTATACCTAACTACCTACCTAATTAAACATTTTTTTTTTTTGAGAAATTGTTAAAAACTCGAATCTTACTATACCCTATGCTCCGACAGCAGATCAACTCACATGTTTCATTTCCGGCGTAGTAAATGGTTGACAAATGTGAGAATATTTGTTAGACACGTATCAAAGAATTTGCACATGATTTAAACACTTGGTGGAATAGTTTCGCTCGAGTTGACAAATTTCAAATACCTCGGCTCCTTCAACATTAAACAACAGGCAAAATCTTCGCAGCAACACCTTTCATTTATAAATAAAAGCATAAATGTACAATGAAACACGTTAACAATCGTTATACCATGTACGAAAAGTTAATACGTTTAGTAACACTTGCAAAATCAATAAAAATTTTACGAAAAAAAACCTCAGCGAAATCCTTCAACTTTCGCCAGTCTGTGATTCTTCACAGAAAATTGTGCTGACAATTTCAACCGTACCTATAAGAATAAAATACCTACGTAGCACAACGGAAAGAGAAAAATCTATAAAACTAAATTATTCGTGAATCGCTGATGAAAAAAAAAGAAAGAAACAGAAACCTCCCAGTTAATGAAAAATTTCACCTAAAATACTCGTACAACGTTATACAATTATTTTTCAACCAACCGTTTATTAACCTGCCAAGTTCTAACCAAGTGTGTGGTGAATATTTAATGAAATATGAAGGGTTCGCCACGAAGGTTTTTCACTGCAGTATTAGACATTTCACGCAACCATTGACGATTACCATGTAAGTAATCCTTCCGTTAAAAATAGCCAAAAGGGTGAAAAATAACTTTATTAAAAAAAATAACAAAACTTTTCTATTCGCGATTATTATTTTTGCATAAAAACCGCTCATTAATTAAAAATTTACGAATTAATTGTTCGCGAATACCAAGATAACAAAAAGAAAAAAATACAAGTATAAAATAATAGGTAGGTAATCCATAAAAAAAAATGACTATAATAAAGTAGAAAAAAAACTACAGGAAATTCTATGTTCGCCTCATAGTTGAAAATTCCATTTATAAAATATACTTTCGAATGAAAATATAATCGTCGTGTTTTCGGCCTTCGAACATATTATACATCGTTTTGTTTTTGTTGAATACGCCAGACGACGTCGTCGTGTAATAAAAAGACCAAAACAATACGCCGTTAATTAAATTGACTATTGGATTTTTCCATGTGGATATTTTCAAAAGCAACGCTCCGGTTGATTTCCAATTCAAAATTTTCAAAGGTTTCTCATTTATACGGCGGTTTCGATGATTACTATGCATGTTTACGCTTTGATGATTCGTAATTTACTCGTAGTAGTTGATTGCTGACAGAATGATATTGCCATACCTATATGTAAAATAGGTTTTGTCGCCTGAGGGTACCTATCTACACCTTGCACTACCCTAATTAACGGAGGCGGTATCTTCGACTTCGACTTTCTTATCGCTGGGTTTCGTCTCCCAAAGAAACTGCCAAATAAATGCGGCGAACGATAAGTTCAAACACGATAGTATGAAGAACGATTCAGATTCTCCGAATACATACTGAATAATAGGGAAAGCCTTTAAGACAACGAAAGCTCCAAAAACTAGCATCACTAGAGCCAAACTCGTACCACGGTTTAAAACACGAGGAGGGAATATTTCAGGAATCACGACGAGAGGCAGAGGACCTATACCTAAATTATACACGATAATAAAACACAATATGCCGAAAACAGGCACGTAGCTCGAAAAGAACGAGCCAACTGGCAAATGAGATTTCGAATAAATCAATAAATAAGATAAAGATGCCGATACGAAGCAGAATATCATCATAGGTTTTCGACGACTAGATTTGATCACGAAACCAGAAATGGACGATACGACGAGCTGAAAAATGGATAAAATAATGGACAATACTTCATTAGAAATATCAGATTTGGTCGATTCGAATATCTTCTGCGAATACGCTATTATAGCTCCATAACCGGAAAGCTGCTGACAAATCATTATACCCATCCCTACAAAGGTTATTCGTCGCATTTGACTCGAAGAAAATAAATCTTTGTACGATTCTTCGGTCGATTCTTCGTAACGACCATTTACTTCTTCCAGTCCGAACCAGTTCATTGATTTTTTAGCCTTAGTTGGACGATTTCTCATAGACAAATAGAGCGGAGTCTCCGGTAACCAGAAATACATCACGACAAATAGTACTGGAAAACATAAGCAACAGATGTTCAAACTGACGTATGAAAGAAAGCATCCCAATACATTGACTAGTACGATTCCAACATTGGTGAAGACGAGAATTAGAGCGCATAAAGGGCCTTTGATATCTTTATCGGCGGTTTCATTAATGTACAATTGGCTATTGGAAATTATACCGCAACCTCCGAGACCCATAATGAATCTAGAGATGATCAAATGATTAGGACTAGTGGCAAAGATGATACCGATCCATCCGATTATTTGAGTAGAGCTGATCAAATAACCGTTCACTTTTCGACCGAATTTATCGGCACATTTGCTCCATATAAATATACCGAGCAGTGCTCCGATGTAGAGCACCGAACTGATCCATGAGAATTCTTCGTACGATACCTTAACACCAACGGGACTGTTTTCTGATTGTAAAAGTTTCTGTACTGGACTAGTCCAAGCTGCTGAGAATCCATTTGATATTGAAAGGATTGCCACTGAAATAAATCACCATGATTATAAATACGCAGGAGGATACTTATGCCTTGTGCGATGCTGATAAAATAAATCTTTTTGATAAGTGAAGAATTGGAAAAAAAGATGAGAACGATTTTTACTCCACATACATAGTTCTATGTGAACTTCCTGCAGCGATTTGAAATTGCTGAAAATCAAATCTTTTTGAAAGTCAACTTTTTCTGATGCTTCCAAATATTGACTTGGAAATGATTGCAATTGATTTTGGGGGTCGGCTTTTTGGAGTAGAGGAGGATTTGAGTGATTAATAGCAATATAGGCGATTCTGGAATTCAGATTTTTTTTTCAAATTTGAAATTTCCAACTTGCAAAAAATGTCACCGAATATTAACAATTAGTTTCACTAATCAACTCTTACGATAGGATTCGATTTTTCAGCAACTAAAGTCGATTACAGCATCTACTAAAGTCATTCCAAGCTGCTGAAGAAAACCTGAAGTCTTTGGTAGCCTTCAAATCTTCAAATTGGGTCAGAAGATATTGCCATGCCATCGATAGGGGAAAGAGAGTGATTTTAGTACACAAAACAATTTTCAAATTTTCATCTCAAGACAGCTTTTGCTTTCATAGAAAAAAAAAATCAATTAACTAAAAAGGACCACTGACCACTTCCACCATTTTCAAAAACTTGCACAAATGAATCTCAAAATTTGGCTTTGAGACGTCAGTGCCAAGCTCTTTCAGTGGCCCAAATTTTAGCTCAGTCGCAGTAGAAAGGTTGCAAAGTGTCTTCTATGAGTAATTTTTTCGATCATTCATTATGATTTATTACCCTTGTACCAACAATCTGACCTCAACATTCTCTGATCTTCGAAATTTAGATGTTGAGTGCTTATGAAGAAATTTTGAAACGCCAAAGTTTATTTTTCAGTGTTTCAAAATAATCAAATAGTTAGTTCATTAATAATTAGTGCCAATTTCACTTTAAAAAAATCAAATCAAGAGGAAAAATTCGATTTTCTGAATCGACTGAACTCAATTTCAAGTCAATCTGTAGCTCACAGAAGACGAAAGTATAAGTTTGAGATATTGGAATTGCAAATTTTCAGTTCGAGAGCCTTAACTTTGCAGCTGCTGAAGCAGATTAAAGCAGTTTTTTCGAGAAGAAAAAAACCGTTGCAGGAGAAAATCCAAAAACCCTTTCACTCGATGAAATGAACACATCACAAAAAAATCAAAATTCAAAAAAGTTTTTTATTCAGTTGTCTTATTTTGACCTCTTTGGCGTATTTCATGAAAAAGTTTATGAAAATTACACTCATAGCAAAAAATATTCGTTTATTTTTTGATTTTTTTCGAATTTTGTGATGAGTTTATTTGAAAGGGGGTTTTCAACTTTTTCAACGGATACGTAAAAATAGGGGTCAAATGAGTCGACTTCACCAATCAAAACTTTTTTTCATGTTGTAAATCAAAAAATCGCATTTTTTTCGCAAACTTTCAATTTTTTAAAATCGACTTTACGAAATGATGCCATCCCAATTTTTTTAATAATGTTGTTCAGCACGAAATGTTGTCCATAATTTATTTTTTTTCACAATTTTTGAGAGTCGGAACGATATAAAAACTACGTTTTGAAACTTTTTGAGCCAATTTTTTGTACGAAAAAAAATGACAACACTGATTTTCATGATATCACCAAAGAGCCTTTCAAAACCCCTAACTATTGGAAAAAATTCAATTTTGGTAGGTATCGCTGTGCTAGAGGGCTGGGATTTGCTCCATTGGTCATACCTTCGGAAGGTCTTTCCACAAGAAAAATTTCAAAAAAATCGCCGATCCTTCCCCCTTTCCACTTCTTGGTCGAATTGACGTGGAATGACCCAGTATTCAATTTTTTTCTTTTGGAAAATGAAATTTGATAAATTTTTCTGCGAGCTCTATCAAGAAACATAATTGATTTTTAAAATGAGATTGGAAACATTTTACTGCAGAAAAAAAATGAAACAATTTCTTAAATTTTTTGGAAAGAAATGAAAAAGCTCCAAGTTTTTTCTCAACAATTCCTCAATATCCTCATAAGTACCAAAAAATATTTTCTTGAAAGGTAAACAACATGTACCTACATTAGATACCTTTACCTACATCAGTTTTTAATTCAAAATTTTCCATCGATGTTCAGTCAAAAAAATCCTGAAGACTTGGTTTACATATTTTTCAAAATATCTTCCAATTGAATAAATAATTTTAGGTAAATACAAAAAGTATTTTTTCATTAGATCTATTGAAAGTACACAATCACATTTTACATTTTTAGTAACTTTATGAACTTTTAACCGGGATGTAATTCCCTCGCCTACACTCGGACGTTGGCTTTCCTTTTCACTTTCTTCAGGTTTGTTTTAATGCTATTTCATTTGTTTTTTTCCCAATCAACTTTCACCCTACCCACGTACTAACCGCAGAATTTCTTATAGGTTACCTACCTTTCACTTTTTAGAATAATTTTCATCAAAAAATTACATAAACCAGACATTTTCGCATTAAAATAACGTACCTTTTGCGAGCAGCAAAAGAAAAACCACATTAAAAATTTCCAAGAAAATCTTTCCGGGACAAATTTCAATTTAAAAATTCGTATAATTTTTTCCCCAAGGAGCATTATTTTTTTGTCGGCGAAAAAACTTCGCATCTTCCGCGTCACACCATCTGTCTTTAAATCTTAGGTACATGGCACATGCTACTTTTCAAGTTTTTCAGTAAAGTAAATATTTGCGCTATTTTTTTTTCACGAAAATTTTCCTTACTAATTTAATATTCGTCTTAGCTTCCTTTTTTCATACTCGTTTTTTCCGTATTGTGAGAAAAAAAAGGGAAAGTAAAACCGAAAGTAAAATGATTTTCATGTTTTGATTGAAAGAAAAAAAACTTTATAACTCGGAAGCAATTTGCGAATGGCGCCATTTTTCGCTCTAATTATTGAACTAATTCATCGAAACGTAAAATGAGATAAAAGAATAAGACGAATAATTAATTAAATCCCGCATTAAAAAGTCAAAACACCAAATTTAAAGATTTCACTCGCGTACAGCCTATTGGCTTTTAGATTTTTTTTAACGAGGAAATATTGCCGACGATGAGTAAAAAAGAAAACTTTCAGGGCGTTGTTCTTATTGCTCTTGAATAATTTATTATCAATTTAAAAAGAGTGTTTTGCTTAATTAATTACCATTTTTTTTGACACGGAATGAAAAAAAAAGTGAAAGGTTTCCGTTGGTGAAACGATCAAATCTCAAAATGTTTTCTTTACTCGAGCTTAAGCAAATAAATTTCGAGTAGAAGTTATTGCAAAGTGGTAATTTATGTTGACAAACTAATTGGTAAATCGACGTAGTAAAAAACAGTCATAGCGAAATTAACTTTTAAAATTAACCGAGGAATAAACTTACCGATAAATGCTGCCAAATATTGTCTATATTTTAAACTTTTCACACTGGGGATATCATTTTTAATGAAATTTTCCATCGAAAAAATTTAGTTTATAGAGAAAAAATACATAATATGGATTACATTAATTCATACCTATCTAGACAAATACGTTTCGTGTAATGAAGAACTCAACACGGACCACTAATCACCGCGTGTTAAAAATTATCACATTATAAAAACAAATTAATTTCTAAAACATGTGTTCATAAGTCATATTACCAACAGGCTGATTTTATCAATGATTTGTAGATACGAGTCGAGCATCACCACCGAATATTTGGTATACTGACAGCTTTCCCAGTCTTCATTAAATTTTCGTATCAATTCGGTACTTTATCACTGTTTTCCCCCTAACATACAGTAAATGGTCCGTATAATTAAATATGTAAATTAGAAAACCATACCTACTTACATACAGTATTTACTCAATTACGTCAAATTCAAAAAAATAACTATTTTTTTCCAAGTTAATAATGGAATTAATAATAGAAGTATAGTTAGTCTACCATAATTCATTCTAATTTAGGCTTAAAACATTTCAAAGTACGTAACAACTATTTACGGAATAGCTTATCGAGTTTTTTTTTTGCGGAAATGATTCTTTTGACTAAATGAAAACATTTATGATAAGTGATAACATTACTTGGGAAAGTCACGAGTAATTAAAAATGAATAATTTTTGGATTGCATTTTATCAAATTTTAAATACGTACAAAATTCACTAGAACCACACATGATCATATCTGAACTTTACGCCATTGGAATCAAGAATAGACTGAATAAGAACAACGTATCATACCTACCTAATAATAATTTACGAAAAAATTCAAAAGCATGCATGAAAAAAATCAAAATCGTGTTGAATCTCTTTCAATTCCTATAAAGCAAAAATAAATTATTTCCATACTTAAAGTGAATTGAAAATTATCAACTTAAACGTGAAGGGTACGCCCCCCTCGATAAAAGTTCATCAATTTTTTCATCAAATTTTGATAACAAGCTATCTATAATTGAGTAACCATCCACCTCACACTTGAATTTTTGACCCCTAAGACGTTCAAGAGGGCTGCCATGGTTGCTTTTAGACTTCATTTAAAAAATCTCACAAGGAGAGCCATTCCAACAAACAGAAAACTACTTTTGGACTGGGCAAAGATAAATCAAAAACTCACCGAAAATATATGTAGCACTAGGTCAAATTTTGAAAACTGAATTTCATTTTTGGAAAAATTCAAGTCAACACCCTTTTTAAAAGTACATACAATTTTTTTAATGCAGGCAGCTGAAATTTGATTTGTATTATATCTTAGACCTCTTGAATCAATTGGTGATAGATCCAAGCCGTTTTGGAGTACCAAGAAATTTTTTACAATTTTCCAGCTTAGGAAAAATTTTTATTAAAAAAAGTCAAAATGACATTTTGCTCCTACAAACCGGTATTGAACATTCTTCTGATCCTTTCGATTGATTTAGGTACAATGATCTCTTGGAAATACATATCAGCAACCTAGATCGAGAGTCTAGCAGGTTTTTAAATGTGCATAAATTGATCAGAAAGGCTAAAAAAACATCAATTCTCGCATTTTTTCATGCTGAATTTCATTTTGGATCTTTAATATCAATTTTTCCAAAGCTGTACGATGAAAAAATCTGCCGGAGACTCCTGATTCTTCGAAACCACATCAACGAGTAAACTCTCGGAAGGTCAAAAACAGGATATTGCCTAATTATGTACAAACCTAGGTTTTTCATAGCTGCAGCACTACCCTCAAATTTTAGAAAATCACAAGTAACAAATTTACATCAGCCTCAGCTAATCCATCACATCCCCCCAAAATTTTATCTCAATATTCAGCTTACATCATTTCCAATAAAATGACAACCCACTTGCTAAGTTCATCTCTGAAATAGAAAACCTTGAAATTGATCTCAAAAATCTCATTCAAAAACCCATAACCTACCCTCCTTGGCTATAAAACCCTTACAAATTGATTTTCAACTGAGAAATTACCCAAAAAGAAACCATTCCCCATCTACCCCTGGAAGAACCTTGATCACCTAATAAACACCCCAAAAAAAAAATCCGACAGATTTCTAAACGAAGAACTTGCAATTTTTTTCCAAAAATAATTGCCGCAGAAAATTTTATATTATTTGAAAAAGCAAAAATGGATTTGAAAATTTGTGCTCAAGTTGACCGGTATGAGATCACAAAGGCATAAAAATAATAAATTTCGCGATAATTCTTCAAAATTGTAAAATCCAAAAATCTGCTGTAAGTTCCAGAACTACTCTAAACCACCATTAATCGATATGTGAAGTCAAGAATAGGATAAAATTTCAGCTTCCTACTTCAATTTGAAAAAATTCTGATTTTTGATGGAAAATTGTTCAAATTTCAATTTTCAGGGAAATGAAAGCATTTGAAATTTGACTTGTATATTTTTTCAAAGGTTTTTCAATTCTTCTGTAGAGGTAGTCCAAAATTTTTCCGCCACTTAGGATGTATCATATCGCACCTTGGGAGTAATAAGGTTATATCTCAAAAAAGTGAAATTTTACAGGAGAGTGATTTTCTTTTTTTTTTTTTAAAACTTGATTCATTATTTTCATCAACTTATAATTAATTGTGAGGAATGAATAGCACCTCATTTTAAATATCTGGTATCGTACCTTCATTTAGCATAAGAACACTTTGAAAAATATAATCTTAAAGAGGAAATGTTTCAATGTTTGGAAAACATTTTGAGTTATAACCTTTCATTAAAATTGATCTGGAGACGAAAGGAAGCGTCCAAAAATTTTAATATTAACAAAGTTGCAGAGAATTAAATTTCCAATCGACATAATGTCGTTAGTTTTTTTCTAAGAGTGTTTAGTTTTTGGGTTTTTCTCAAAAAACTAAAATTTGATTAAATGTGCAAATTCATTTTTCTAAAAAGTGATCAATTTTTAAAAAATTGTCCATTTGGTACAAACCAATAAAAAATGCACTTCTTGTGACTATTTCTATCTGATAAACATTCAAAACAATCAAAACTGTTTTTTAACACTTTCTATGTAAGTACGAAATTTACTCAAAAAAGGCGGAGTTTTTTGAGATGTACCCTTATAACTCCAAACAACTTTCAATGTTGTTGGGATTTTGAGTTAGGCCATTTGCGTTTTTTCAAGATATAGATAATGTACCCAACTCGAAGTTTTATTTTTGGTTGAGGCGGGGGGGGGGGGGGGTGGGGGTCATATAAGCCCCAAAAATGAAAAAATGTCAAAATCGATTTTTTTGAGATGTACATATGTAACCTTATTACTCCCAAGGTGCGATATCTCACGAATTAAATTATTTTCAAGGATCATTCCATAGTCCACACCACTTGAAAATCCTCTCAGCTTTTACCTACTAACTCGAGAATAATTTGATTACACCAAGGACTAAATCATTCCGGAAGTTGATATGCGAGCTTAAGAAGCAAAAAATGCTAAGTTGGCAAAACATAATTCAATGAAAAGTATGGATTGATATCGGCGAGAACTTGGAGTAATCGATAATTACGGAAATAACGAGTCGACACGGAGAATATTAATTAATCAATTAATATATTATTCAAACAATAATAACTTCATCAAACAAAACAATACTCGGAATAATACGGAGAACACATCTAACACGTAGTATAACAAAACAGCAAGTGCGAATAGTTACACGAGCGTACGTAGCTCGTAGCGCGGCAGGGCCGCGTTACACGGGCGGAGTATCTCTGTGTTGAGGAGCGCAGCCTGGCGGCTAACACTCCCTCCCTGCGCGACTCATCTTTCGCAAAAACATATTTACAGCTTATAATTAACAGGAACAAATAAATCACAAAATTCAAATAAACAGGAACACAGATTCAACACATGAATATTCGGAACAATTCAACGACAAATTACAAATAAAAAATTTTTCTCTGTTTTTCTCTCTGTTTATCCCATTGGTTGATCGTCGTTATCGTGTTGATTTCTCCGTTGATAGGCTTCATCAAGTAAACGTTCGCCTAGTAATTGAAAATTCGGCGCAGCATCGCCTGGACCACGATCTTCAGAATCGGAAAAATAATCGACGTCAATACCGTCGTCTACGTTATCGGCGTTTCGGCGATGCGCTTGATTGCGGTGTCTCCGTTCGCGATTTCTCTGACGTCTACGTTCATCAATAGTCAGGTTCTCTGTTCGCAGCATCATTAATACGCGTTGCGGGTGTTCATCCAGCGCAAAGTGGTAAATACGCGACATCTCGATTAATTGATGCAGACCTTCAATCGCGTCTTCAATTGAACCAGGATCTAAAACAATTAATAAACACATACGCATATCTGTATTAGTCTGTACTACTCTGTTTACTCTGAATTCATGGCGGGACGGGCTCGGGGATGAAAACTCTACTTAATTTCACTCAGTAATCTGTCTCTCTGCTCTATAAACGTCTCTTTCGGTAAGGCTTTCGTCAAAATGTCAGCGTCTTGGTCAGCTGATCTAACCCACTCTAAAGTGACTTGATTCTCGATTACAGCATTCAAAATATAATGCATCTTGATCTCTGTAACGTGTTTCAACGTTGGTGCTCCAGGTTTGTTTGCACACGTAAGGGCTGGAATGTTATCTCCGTGAATGACGTATGGTCGGTAATCTTCTCCGGTGGCTCTCGTCAGGGATGCGTTTACACCTACGCAATCAACTAAACATGAATTAATCGCGATATATTCGGCTTCACACGTCGAATTGGCTACTAAGCCCTGTCGTTTACTGGACCATTTGACCAGATCTCCGTTGAGTCGAATTACAATTCCGGCAGAAGATTTCTTCGTGTCGTCGCAATCTCCAAAACTTGCATCACAATAAGCATCGATTCCTTTTCCGGTTCCAGTATACACTAACCCTAG
This sequence comes from Planococcus citri, assembly GCF_950023065.1. Lineage (NCBI taxonomy): Eukaryota > Metazoa > Arthropoda > Insecta > Hemiptera > Pseudococcidae > Planococcus > Planococcus citri. The sequence continues at coordinate 35,583,994 of NC_088678.1, read as the reverse complement.
GTTTCGGGTACCTCGTAGATATCGAAAAACCTGCTTAACTTCCTGCCAATCCTGTTGTGTTGGATTTCCTTGCTTTCTGCTTAGCCAATTTACTGCAAACGCAATATCCGGTCTCGTAGCGTTGCTCAGGTACAATAAACTGCCAATCGCTTCTCTGTATGGAAAAGGTGCTCCGTCAAACTTCGCTTTTGGTTTCGGATTTTGTTGACGTCGTCTCTCTCGCTTATTCGGTTTATTCTTTTTCGGTTTCTCTGTCTTATTCTTTTGGCTTTTCGGCTGCATTGGAATCTCTGTCGAATACGCATTCTCCATGTTAAATCTCTTCAAGATTTCATCACAATACTCGGCTTGGTCTAACGTTAAAGTATTCTGTTCTTTGTCTCTCTGTATTCGTAATCCAAGGAATTTCTTAGGCTCTCCCATATCTGTCATCTTGAAAATACTTTTCAGTTTTTCTACGTACTTCTCTAAAATCTTTGCATCGTTCCCAGCAAATATCATATCGTCCACGTAGATAATCAGTATGCCTTGAAACTTGCCTTTCCGAATCCAAAATAGGCAAGGGTCATTGACATCGGCTTCGAACCCTAGTTCTCTCAGTTTCTCCGCAAACTTTCGGTTCCAACATTTAGGGCTCTGTTTCAAGCCATATAACGATTTTTCCAGCTTAAATACGAACTCCTTTTTCTCTTCGTCTGACATGTCAACACAGTCAGGGATTTCCATGTAGGTTTCCTCTTCCAAATCTCCGTTAAGAAATGCTGTCGTTACGTCGAGTTGTCTGGCATGAAGTTTCAGTCGGTTTACTACGGATAATACTACTCGTACGGTGGTCAATCTGGATACTGGCGCGTATATCTTCGAAATCGCCATACTCCGTTTGTCTTTAAATCCTCTGGCTACTAATCTGGCTTTATATCTCACGTTTCCTTTGGTATCGATCTTCCTCTTGAATACCATTGTAGAGTCAACAATCGTGTGTCTCTTATCTCTGGTGTCTCTGGGTCTCGGTACAACTTTCCATACTCCGTTATCCTCCATCAATTTCTAATCAGCATCAACTGCTTCCTGCCAATAATGTCTCTCTGTCGATTTCATCGCTTGCTTATACGTCGTTGGGTCGGAAATAATATTTGTAATAAGCGCGAAAGCATTTAAATCCTTCGTATCTTCGGTTAGTTTATTGTACTTTTTCAATTTCTCAATTTCAGCGTCAAAGTGTTCCTTTATTGAAAAATCTGTCTCAATCTCCTTCGCGGTAAGAGCTCCTAGATCAACTTCCTCTTCAATCCACTCTGTGTCGGAATCACTCTCTGTCTTATCATCTGGGTCACACAAGATTGATAACTTTATATCCGTTTGAGTTTCGATCGATTTCATCTCCGGTTTCGCTCCGAGATCTATTGGATCAGTTTGGACTTCTCTGGAGGCTGTACGTAGCCATTTATCAACGATCGTTGGTAACGGTCCTCTGCGGGGTTCATTTTCAGGTTTCCGGTAAATCTCTTCGAATTCTTTCAACCATTCTCTCTCTGGTATTTCGGGTACATATTTCTCTGTCAATCCATTTATATCTCTGTAGTTCTTAAATTCAACGCATTTCACATGTGTGGCTCGGATGATCTTATTGGACTGCGGTAGTAGGACTTTATAACCTGTAGCGGTAAAACCAACAAGAACTCCAAGAACGGCGCGTTGGTCAACTTTCTGTAAAGTTGGATCATTTCGGTGTACATACGCAATACATCCATACCTTCTCATATACTCTGTTCGTAAAGTCACGTCCGGAAAAATCTGTTTTATTGGAATTCTGTAACCAATACTGGAATGAGGTGCTCGGTTGTAGATTTGGACTGCCGTTGCTAAAGCTGTATCCCAATGATATTGAGGAACTCCGGAGTCCAAAAGCATTACTCTGACCTTTGCCATAATCGTCTGATTAAATCGTTCGGCTGTTCCATTATGTTGTGGTGCTTTTGGCTCGGAGTATTCAATCGTAATTCCTCTGTGATCGCATAACTGTTTGAACGCAGCTCCAGTATATTCTCCTCCGTTGTCACATCTCAGTGTTGATACTCTCGATCTGCCTCTGGTATATTTCTCAACTAGGTTAAGAAACATTAGAAAACATTCAAGAACATCTGACTTATACTGCATCGTATATGCGATCGCGAATCTACTCGCATCATCAACGAAAGTTACGATCCATCTGTGTCGTTTATAAAGCGTCGGTGTTTTCAAGGGTCCCATAACGTCTGAGTGGATTCGATCGAAAATGAATTTTGATTTGTCACGAACTTCCTTGAATGGTTTCAATTTCATGTTCGCTAGAATGCAAACTTCACACGAACGAATCTGCTCACGACTTATTTTCACCTTCGCTAACGCTGGACTCGTCTTCTTTAACTTCATCATACAGTCGTAACTCAAGTGTCCCAATCTGTAGTGCCATCTCATGGCTGGACTGTTTTTAAAATCGACGTAGTTCATGGGTTTCTTCACCGTCGATAATCTCTCTACGTTGATTGGTTGTCCCAGTTCTTCGTCTGAGATCTCTCTGTTCAATTTGATGTCATCAATTGATTCCGGGCATAGGTAAACAGGTGAAATAATCTCACGATTTTGCTCCCTCCGTTCTTGAGATCGCTCCCTCCTACCTGGAGAGCTCTCCCTCCGAACTTCTGAGTCTCCTCCTGTCTCCTTCGATTTCTTTTTCGCCTTCCTCTTCGATTTCGTTCTCTGTTTCACTTCCTTTGGTTCATTCATCTCTTGTGTATTTTCAGTTTCAGCTGTCGACGTTGATGGTAAATTCTCTGTTTGAACCTTTCTCCTCTTTATACTCTTCGACGTATTGGCACTGCTGCAACTTGGTCTCGTCGGCGAATGAGGTCTCTTTTTGGGTTTCTCCTTTGTCGTCGTATTCATCGCGATTTCACGATCTCTGGTTCAAATACGGAATTCCCAATATGGTCTCTTGTATTCTCCGGCTAAAATAACCTTCGTCGAAACTGGATCAATGATGGACGCGTGTTTATTGGTGAGTAAGATCTCATACCCAAGATCTACAAACTTCCTTAGCGAAAGTAAATTCTCTGTCAACCTTGGTACAGCTAAAACGTCTGTCAAATGAACTTGCGAATTACACACTTCACTCATTCCTAAAATCATACCTCTCTTATTCGAACTCAGTAACGCACTCGGATCTCCGTTCGCACCTTGAATAGGGTGTACATACTCTGTGGACTGGGTCAAATACTCTGGGTTGTTTATAAAATGGGAGGTAGCTCCCGTATCACCTAAGAAAGTGACATGCTTACCTTCCAATACGCGCGTGATCGCCATCGCTGCGTCGTTTAACTCCTCCTGTTGCCTGGTTAACAGGGCCCTCTCGGCTTCCGGCATCGGCCTTCCCTCGTCTGCTTCATCAGGAACCTGCTCTCGGTGAAGGCGCGTTTCGATCTCGGTGAGCCTCTCGTTGACCTTCGTGAAGTTCAATTCCATGATCTGTTTCACGTACATAAAATTAACGGAACGATAATTCGCTCTCCGTCGATCGATCACTTCTCCGTCGTCGGTTTCCCATACTTCTTCGGTTGGAATGTCCGGCCGAATCATTAGGTTTTGCCGGATTATTTCGGGCGTGCGTGGCCGCGGCGCATTCATATCTTGGCCTAACGAGTTTAAATGCGGCTTCTCTGTTGCATTGCCCTGTGCTGAACTCGGGCCTAGCTTGTTCCATTCGTCGTCGGTTTTTGCCTCAGATTGGGCCGTCGTATCCATTTCGGCTTCGGCAACCGTTTTCGTCGACTTAACTTCCCACAGCGGTTTCTCTGGCATCGGTGGCGGGGTTGGAGGTTTCGGTGCCGCAATTGTACGATCGAGTTTGATCGGTTCTTCGGTTTTCGATGTTCCGGGCCTTCTCTGTTTGTATCCGTCTTTTTCGGTGTCCTCGCGTCCCTGCGTGGATTATCTGGCATCGGTGGCGGGGTTGGAGGTTTCGGTGCCGCAATTGTACGATCGAGTTTGATCGGTTCTTCGGTTTTCGATGTTCCGGGCCTTCTCTGTTTGTATCCGTCTTTTTCGGTGTCCTCGCGTCCCTGCGTGGATTATACACTTTGCCAAGGTTCAAAGGTGACTTCCCGGCATTCGGATTCTGTTCACGAAACTTTTTGAAAATTTCGTCCGTTGAAGTGCCTTCTTTTTTCGCGGCTTTCGTTTTTGGTTTATTCGGGCTCGATCCTTTCTCTGTTTTATTCTCCGGCGCCTTAATACACCCGATTGGGTTCATTTCGATCTGTGTCTCTGTTTTCGACGTCGAAGCGCTGGTTCCTGGCTGCAGTGTGTTGGAAAACGGCAGCATCGTCTGTTCTTTCGTATGTTCCAGGTAAAGCGGCTTTGGGACTGGTGGTATCGGCGGAAAACCAGGCGGCGGTTGTACCATTGGTTGGCCAATGATGGCGGGTCCGACGGTGTCCAAGAACGACGAATACTCGACCCCACCTATATCGAATACAGGCTCGATCTCTGTTGGTTTTCTCGCTTCGACGTTGATCGCGTGGATTCTCAGTTCCACTCACGTTCGGAACCAGGCTAACATCTGTTCCCACTTGGCGATGTGGTTGTAAATCAATCCAGCCTGGGTTCCGTTGAGTGAATTAACGTCGATGTCCGGTAGCTCCATCAGTAGGAAAGACGTATACGGCGATTCCTCTTCGATGTGCGGATCTACAAGCATCGCAGGAAAATTACGTAGACGTCGCGCTCCCTCCGGTCTCGCCATAGAGCGACCGCGTCCGGGCGGCGGTGATGGACCGCTGGCTGACGAATGCGTTGATGAGCTCTGTCGGCGATTCTCGGTTTGGGTTGCATCTCTGTCTGTTGCGCTCCGGCTACTCTTATCGGTTTCCCTCGGCGGGGATGAGCGGCTGCGATGTTGTTCGTCGCGGTTCGGTGACCGGTAACGGCTCGACGATTGATGTCTTCGACGATTTTCTTCGATATCGTTTCTCGCGTCTCGGTCGAATCTCGGTATACCCATAAAATCCTCCGGTTGCCGTTCACCGCTAATTAATTGGGCTGCTCCGTTAACTGTATCTCTGATCCGGTTGTCTCGGGAACTATCTCGGTACTTTGCGAATTCTGTAAAATAAATACAACTCTGGTTAGTGTCTCAACATTACACAGAAACTACTTCTTCGGCTCTGGTTTGGGTGGGGGTTTGTTAGTAACGATTTTCTTCTTGGGCGGAGTCTTTTGACGATCGCGATTCGAACGAGGCGTATACGGCTTCTTATTGTTCTTCCAATTACTCTGATAACGAGGTTTCCCTCGGTACGGTTGCCGGTTCCTCTTGGGAGTGTAATTCTGGCCCCTGGGGCGGCGCGAATTATTCCCCCAGTTGGAACGGCTGCGATAAGAATTTCGATTTTTATGGAAATTGAACCTCGGTTTACGATTATTATTTCTGTGTTTGGATTTACCGTGTTTGTAGAATACGCGGGGATTATTGCACGTCGTTCCAAAGTGACCCCACTCCGAACATCTGAAGCACCTCGGCCCATCTTCCCACTTCGGGCATTCAAAATCGTAGTGATCTGGGTTGGAGCAATTGTAACAATTGTGATCGGGCGGTCTCGGTAGGGTTTCGGCGTTGTAGGGCGGTCTCGGTTGGGGCTTTCCGTCACTCCGTCGGATAACTGGTCGGTGACTAAAGTAGTTGGCCTGCTGCGGCCCACCTCTCCGTTCAGACTCCAGCTGTAACAACAACAACTTAAGGTCAGCGAGACTCGTATGAGGATATTCGCCCTTAGACTTAAGAATAACCCTAAGCTCTGTATAGATAGACTCTGTCGCCTCTACTATCCTATCAAAGATCTCTGGCTCGGGAATCTCTTCCCCTTTCGTTTGCATCTTAAAGTCGTAGGTGAGTTCGTCCATACGCCCAAAGAAAGCGTCGAGAGTTTCCCCTCTACCTAGCATTAACTTGTTGAACTCGGACTTGATCGTACCCCTACTCACGTTCCTCTCTACTCTCCGTAAGTCGAAAATGGCGTCGATCATCTTCTGTACAGGCGTAATATGCCCTACTCTCGCAAAATAATATTCGTCTAGTCTGTGTAGAACGAGATTACGAAGCTGCTTCTCCTCAGCTTTCCTCTTGGTCCGCTTCGTGAGGTTAATATTGTAGATCTCAGCATCCAACTGTAGCATCTGATGCCACGTCTCGATTCTCACCTCCTTCGTCAGTACCTTACGTGTTTCATGATTGCTTCGCATCATATTCTCTGTCAGACGGTTTTTCCTACTGGAATGCGTTTTCTTCTCTTTCGACTTCTTAGACGATTTCTTCGGTTTCGTCTCAGTCGCTGGCTCACTCTGTGTACTCGTACTATTTCTAGATGGTGGAGGAGGAGGCGGAGGATTTTGGGTACTGTTCGACGTAGCACCTCCTCCAGTTCCAGAATCATCTCCGTTCTCCTCTTCTTCCTCTTCGGAGCTGGAATCAGACGAATCATCATCCGACTCTTCCGAGTCCGATTCGGAGTCCGAAGAACTACGTTCATTTTCCGAAGCGTCGGACATCGTTGGTTTTGGCGTCGGGGCGCGGGGTCGTTCAACTTGACGTTGCTGTTCAGGCGCGGGTCGCGGTACTGTCTCAGTTTGAACGGTGTTCTCGGTAGCTGGCACAGCATCCGGCATTCTTCTCACTAATATCGGTTTCTCAGTCTCTGTCTCTTTCTTTGAGCGCTTTCGTTTCTTCTTCAATGCTTTCTCAACCATCTCATCTTCGGCTCTCAGTGCAAGCAATTTACTCATCGCTTGGTCCATCGCTGCTCTCCGCTTCGCACCTGGTTCCCAATTCAAAAATGACAATTGAATTTCACCTTCACTCTGTACGTGCGAACTCGTAAACTGGTCCTGATTCGTGCTCGGATGCTGTACGGAACTCTGAGCTGACGTTGAAGGCTGTGATAACGTTACAACCGTACGACAATCATTCTTAGGTGGTAGCGGAATTGCTACTGGCACAACATCTCGATTAAATGATAACGGACTCTGTTTCTCCGGTGACTTAGACTTTTTCTTTTTCTTCTTCTTTTTCCTTTCTACCTCTCTCGTCGTATTCTCATTACTCACTACGTTCTCTGTGCGTGTCTCAGTGTTGGTTGTCTTCGGAGCCTGATTGCTATTGTTTCTAATAATTTTGTACTGAGTGACAATATCACCTTCATTGTACTTAGTCGTCTGTCTACTCGAATCTACATTACTCTGTGTACTTACATCTCGATTTGATCTCGACGACTCAGACTTATGGGCTTTTCTTCGGTTACTTTCTTCCCTTTCCTAGTTACCCATTGTTTATATCAATACTAATTACTCTAATTAAATATGCAAAAATTACTCTGAACTTGGTTCGTGTGCTTACTCTGTCTCTCTGGCGTTGACGTTCAATGTTGGCTTGAATCTCGTTCATTCGTCGCGTTTCAGCTTCTATATCTATCTCGCGTTCCTCACTGGAACGATGACGTCGGTGGCGGCTTCGGGAGTCTGACCTGGACCGTTTCTGGGCTTTAGACCGGTGATACCTGTCTTCATCTCGTCTGCTCTTACGGTCATCATCATCTCTACGATGTCTATCAGCCTGCACGAACAATTGACTCAAATTAGCGATACTAGGAAGGGCTCAGGTACTTCGTGACGTAAGAAAAATAGCACGCAAAAACAGCATCAGCGAAGCAAATTTTGAATTAATTAGTCACACTCCTAATTAATTCCAATTCAACACAGAGTCGTTCGGTCCAGTCGGATCACACTTCTCGTCTGAATTTCACTTCTCTGTGTCGCCTGATTTCTCTGTATGATAGGTTAGCGTTCAGCCTGAACTTACTAGCTAACAACAACAACGATTCTGAAGCCCAAGATTTTCAAAAATTTCCAAAATTTCGAAAAATTCTCTAAGTTTTCTCTGACCAAAGAAAAATCGGGCATGACCTTAGGGCGCTCTAACCGTTACGATCACCGAATTAACGTAAACGTACGTACACAAGCACAAACATAAACTACACTTCTCTGTGATGCTGCCCGTTACTCAAATTGGTCCAAATACGTAGAGAATCGTCGTTTTCTATCATACTAGAGGTGTGCACATCGTAACGAAAAATGGCAAAAATTTCTCTGTTAGGCAGCCGAAAACTACACAGCATCTCTGTACACGCTATGGCTATTTCAACACACACAATTTAAACTTTGTTTTGAATCTCTGAACTAATTTGGCTCGAATTTCATCTCTAATAACGGCGTATAACTACCCGCGAACACGTGTGTGGATCTTGGACTCACAGATCTCATTTCTACGTAATATTTTCATAAATCATAATTCACATCTCCGGAACTCTTTTATACGTATTATAAACGTCTCATCTTATTAAAATTCTCGGAAAAATTCACCACTGGAACTCTTTTTAATACTCTGACGCCGGTTTCACACGTGTTGCGTCATCTTTCCATCTCTGTAGCCAAAATCTCTGTGTGTGTGAAAATCGCCATTTCGAGTACTTTGATACTCAGAACGCATAATTAAGCCACTTTTAAAAGCATAATAAGCATAATTACTAATAAATAGAAATAAATACTGAGATTTCGAGGCATCCAGCAACATGGCGAACATGTGCTGGCCGCTCTCGTCACCATCAGCTCTGCATACCATGATATCGGCGAGAACTTGGAGTAATCGATAATTACGGAAATAACGAGTCGACACGGAGAATATTAATTAATCAATTAATATATTATTCAAACAATAATAACTTCATCAAACAAAACAATACTCGGAATAATACGGAGAACACATCTAACACGTAGTATAACAAAACAGCAAGTGCGAATAGTTACACGAGCGTACGTAGCTCGTAGCGCGGCAGGGCCGCGTTACACGGGCGGAGTATCTCTGTGTTGAGGAGCGCAGCCTGGCGGCTAACATGGATTCCCCATTCGCCTTAGTTTGATTCATTCCGCATAACAAACACCTTTCTGTACAGTACAATTTCGAATGTCTCGAAAGATTTAATACTACCTACGTTGCGGTTACTTCATATATTACAGATAACAGATGGTGTTCTGGTTTCGTAATTTGGTCTAATTAAAGTTACGTCGGGAATTGATAAAGCGGTGTGAATAATGATCTATTTTACTTCCTAATGAAATATCTTTACCCTAACGCGTCCTTAGCAGTATTAAATAAAAATTCTCTGTTATTTTGAACGTTCGTATAAATGTTTATAGATGATAAGAAATCGAATAACGACGACCTCGAGGCGAGGAAAAAAAATTTCGGTACTTTCTATTTCACATTAGATTATTTGTAGGTACTTACATTCATTTGGTACAAAGGCAAACAATAAATTCGCTCATTCGACGAGAAATTCGTAATTGCATATTTCCAGCGATATCGCCCAAGTAGGGTAAAAACATTCAGCAGCGGTAAAATCTTTTAATACTTGAACTGAAATAGTTGGAATTTATTCTGAAAGCAAACTAGATTAATCTATTCTTCTATAGTACGTTTGCCTGGTTTCCGCACTCTCTCTCGCTCTCCAACATAAAAATCAATACACTGAAAAATACCTCTCGTTAGTGGTCAAGACTGCGAGTAATTCGTAAATTGATATTTTTCATCATTTGTACTCGACAAAAAGAACGAAACAAGAACGAACTCGGGCTCCATTAATGAAAATCTCGCTGCTGGCAATAATTATCAAGTATAATTAGCTGTAATTTGGTGGCTTCGCGATATTTCCACCTTTACCACATTTTTTTCAAAACTCTCCACAGTTATAGCAGCATGGCGAATGCGAATACAAAACAAAGACATTTCTTCATCAACTACCGAATTAATTTACTACCCAACAAGAAAATTAAATTTTCAAAAGCACCCCAGTAAAAATTAATCACGCGACTTTTTTTATACGAACGTGTACATAAATTTGCATAATTAACTTTTAAAGGCGCAATTTCCCAGTGATAATTTTTTTCCACGCTGTATTATAATACGTGTCGAAAGATAAATTTCGCACGTTTTGCAGAGGTGTGAATTTTTTTACGTTTTTTGTGAAGTATCGTTATCGAGTGCATTTTGTATTTTACATCGTAAATTGAGCTAACGAAAGAAATTACGTTTTTAGCAACTTTTTAAGCGTTGATTCAAGTTTAATAATTACATTACTAATGGGTAGATATGCATTTGACGCATGGTGTGATAATGTTTTCATGAATAGGTATAAGTACCTTTCAAGTTGCTTGATTATTAAAACTACAATATTACAAAACATACGAATTAGCTATAAATTGCACAGATAATAATTTGACGAGCATAATAAAAAATCTTTTTCTCGGAACTGATGAAATTTCAAGGTCATTAATGATTCATTTTTTGGTCGAAGTTTTTATAATTATGTAATGAAAAGACTGAAAGAAAGACTAACGAAATGCATTCATTCATGAGACATGAATAACGCCACGTTTCAGAAATTCTTTAAGAAAGTGAGGATTTTTCAGCGAAAAAATTTCACCTATCGGAATACCTTTAAAAATGCAAAAAACTCATTTTTCACAATTAGCCTCTGAATAATAAATCTAATTCATTATGAATGGGAAAAAAATTTCATAATAATATTGTTACTTCATCAATTTGAAAGTGATCTAAAATCCCCGAAATTCGACAAAATTATAAATCTGACAAAGATCAACGATCATGCAATATGTATTGTGTACATATGTATAATTGAAACTTGACTAAAGTATAGATATAAGTATTCTAAAATTAGGTGCAATAAAGAACATCTTCAAGCTATCAATTTTCAGCTTGTCTCCAATACTCGGTTAATTGCCATTATATTGATTATCTTTGCAAGGATGCAAATACCATTTATCGTCACCAATGTAACTCATCACATGATTAGCAGCTTGACCTTTACCCAAAATTAAATATTCGCCAGGTCTATTGTTACTCCACATACAAACGAGAACGCTGATATGTTTCAGAACTGTTCCTCCACTGCAATCTTGAAAAATACCAGTTGCCTTCGAGGTGCAATATGGAAAGCCAGACAAAAAATCTGACTTTCCGTCTGTGAAGCCTATCGCTTTACCAATTTTAATGCATTCGTTCTTGATATCTTCTTCACACTCGCAATGTTTTGTAGGATCTACCCTAAAATATTCATAAAGGTTAAGATTGATCAATTTTTTTGTCACATGACATCCGGGTATTGGGTTAATGGTCATTCAAATTGATTTTCCCTCATTTCCTTCTGTGAGGTTAACCGAAAAAAAGATAACATTTCAGAAATTATCGTAACCTATAAGTACATATGTAATTTTTGGTTGCAAATAAAATTATTCTCATAGAGACTTGTTTGGAGAAGTTTTGTGCCTTAATATTTTTCAAAACCGGGCATATTTCCGCATTATTGATTGAAGAATTTTTTGACCACAAAAATAAGGGTCTTGGAACGGATGAGAAAATGGAGTGGTGGAGGGTCAAATGCCCCAAAATTTTGGAAATCTGTATTTTCGAATTAGAAAATCCTCAATCCTCAGATTACCTATTTCAAATTTTGGTCAAAAGAAATGGTCAAATCTCGTTGATGAAATTCGCTCTTGACGACGTTTGAAAATTTTTTGATGAACCCGCTCTCTCCTCCTGTATCAACTAACTACCTTGGTGAATAGCTGAAAAATTGGCCATAAGCTAGGAAATTTGGGAAAATTAATTTCTCTGAAAGATTGGACATTCTGATTTTTAAAAAAAAGATCCACTAGCTGCAATAAAAAAAAAAATGAAGCAAAATAATTGATAATTAAGTAGGTACACTACGAAGGCCACCTTACCCTGCAAAAGCATTATATTGTTCTACGGTCAACTTCAAGTCACAAATAGCCGATACACATAGAAAAAGGCACGATAGCATCCAGAATATACTGATAAATTTCTCTGCCATCTTGAATAATTGCAATTTACAGAGATGAACTTCAAATGATAATCCTATGTGTGATTTTCACTATATAACGAAGCTTTCACAAAATCATGATCAAGCAATGCTTTTTTCCATTATATGTATAATCTTTTTTCTGTCATATGATGTAGTAATTTATTATTTTTTAATCGTAAACTATAGATCACGTGCTGACACTCATTTGTTTTCATAGCTGCTGAAACTATCGAGCAGATGTTACATTAAATCTAAAAAATATGTAAAATTATTATTTGATTTTTGCTAAACATTTGATAATTTTTCTTTTTTATTGGCGCAATTTCGCGATTTGTTTCATAGTGATGACACTGATGACATATACGTAGCTTTGAAAATGGCTTGATTTGACTTTCAGAACTCTCATAAGGTCGTCATCGATATGCGAACTGCGATTTGTAAATTATTGGTTTCAGGTGAAATACATAATAAAAAGACCAGATGTGTTTTGATGATGTGTGAATACTGAATAGTCATCAACAATAACAGTTGGTGAATTCTGAATAAACAAAAATTTTCAAAAACAAATCCATTATTTTGCCAGATTTTAATATGTTTACTTTGTGAAATCGATGGTGAAAAAATCTTCCCAAGCTGTTCGAAATTCCATTAACTCGAAAAAAATCGAACAGTTGGAATTTAAATGTTTTCCCATTAAGTATGTAGGTAAATTTTTTATTGCACTCATTAAACACTAGCGAACGCTTGTGATGATTTTCATTCGTTTTAATAGCTGCGAAATGCTGTCATAAATTTTACTAAATGATACGAAATGTAAAACGTATAGGTACGTTGAGTCGAATTAATTTTTTTGAAATTCTTTGTTTTTAGTCATGCCAAACAAAAGTACTTTTTTAAAAAAATGTTCTCATAAAGTTGTGTTTTTTTGCCAAATTTACCCAAGTCAAAAAATGCCAATTTTTGGAAAAGCTATAAAAAAGTGTCAATTTTAGGGAGAAAAATGTCAAATAGAGTCAATTTTTGCCAAAATAGTAAAAAAGTGTCCATTTTTTTGGTAAAATTGTCAAAAGGAACCTTTTTTTGCAAAAATTGCCCAACAGTCCTGTTCCATCCAAGATTGCTAAAAAAAATCCCGTTCTTGTTAAAATTGTCCAAAAGTTCCCGTTTTTTATCAAAATATCAGAGTGTTAATTTTTAGCGAGTTGACGAAAAATTGGAATATTTTTTCGTCAAAGTTCTCAAGAAGTAGTTTTTTGATAAAACAGTCAAATGGTCGTAATTTTTGCCAAAATTACCAAGAAATTTGTGCTTTTTTTTGCCAAAATGTCCAAAAAGCACCAATGTTTATCTTGCATGCTTAAAAAAATCATCATTTTTTTTCGAAGTTTGCCAAAGAACTTCATTTTTTATTTACATTGTGGAAATCGAAGAATTTGTCTTCGTTTACATTTGAATTACGTACCTAAAAAATTAAAATACATAACAAACTTTCACAAACTGTAAACCCTTTTGAACTGTTTTTTCGTTGAATCGTTCGATGCGTCTAGTAAGAAAAAAATTGAAAAAGTTCAGGGTCATTGCCCTCCATCAAGTAACGCTTCCTTCAAACCAAACTTCAAAAATTAAAAATCATAACTTAAACAAAAAATCATTTTATTTATCAATTCGAATACTTACACATTCAATACGTAAAAAATAATAATAATTTAAAAAGTCTTATTACAAAATTCTCATAATGACTAACAATTTTTTTCATTTTTTTTTTTTCAAAAAAAAGAACAAAAAACAAACCTTTTGAGCATGAAAAAGGAAAAAATGTAAACTCTAATTAACGATTAACTCTTGTTTACTTTTTTCAATGTCTTCAATGTGCACCGAAATTTCTTGTTTTCGAGGAAGAGGAGAACGTCCAACATCAATAAACTTCATAACATACATAGCCATTATTATACAACACGAGCCAAGAAAGTAAAAAGTTCCACTATATTTCAAGTTGTCGGTCAGAGTGAAAAATAATTTAGCAGTTAAAAAAGCCGTTATACTCCCAGCCAATTGACCGTAACTCATAGCTAAGCTCATCACTTTGGGTTCAAATATTCTAGTAAAAATAATAAAAGGTACATTAGCAATACCTGTGGTAAAACTTAAAATATAACACAACACACCAATAAAAGGCAAAGTCTTTATGAAATTACTATCGTAGCCTCGTTCAAGTAACGAGAATGCAACTCCAACTCCAAACAACGACATCGCAGCTAATACGTACGATATGACTAGTAATAATTTTTGGTTAACCCTGTTAACCAATAGACCAGGAATACAACAACCGAATATTTGAATCAGGCCCATTATAACAGTAGAAAACGACGGCGAGATCTTATTCCCAGATTTGCCAAAAATCAACTCCGTGTAACTGGTGATGATGGTAATTCCAGATATCTGCTGACCGGATAATAACATCATCGCTATGATAACCGAAGCAGTTGTACTTCTCGAGGTGAATAAATCTTTGAAAGATACACGTGATTGGAAAGCAGGAGAAGCTTGTATGGCAGCCATTTCTTTACCAACTTTGTGCTCTTTGTTGCCTCTAAACCACATGAATGATTCCTTGGCTCGTTGCTCTTGGTTATCCATTAATAAATAAAGCGGACTTTCCGGTAGTTTGAAGAACATGAGAAGAAATGCGATAGGAAACGATAAGCAAATTGTGTTCAGTACGTTGTAAGGAAAAAACGATCCGCAAAGGTATACCACGAGGAATCCGCCGTTGAGGAAAATTGCTCCTAAGGAGCTCATCGGACCTTTTAATCTTGCGCTGGTTATTTCATTCGTGTAAGACATACCGACTACTAAACCTCCACTGACTGATACACCCAACAGAAATCTGCATATTAGGAGTATTTTGAAATCCGTCTTGTATAGAATACCTGCCCAAGCTGAGGTTTGCAGAAGACCAACGATATATCCGGCAATTTTTCTACCGAATGTTTCGGTTATCGGGTTCCATATCAGGCAACCAGCCATTCCGCCGAAGTATAAAACCGAAGTAACCCATGAAAATTCTTCTTCAGTTAATGAACCCGAAGCTGTAGTATTCAGTTCGGGGCAATCTTTCCACGTTTCTGTCATGTTTCTGAGGTATTTTTCGGTGGGACTGGACCATCCTGAGGCTATGCCTCCGCACATCACTGGAAGGAAAACTGCAAGCGGAAGAAAAATATTATTAATTGATGTACTCGTTAGATCAGAAATATTTCGAGTGGTTGCAAAACAGACAGACCTTTTGGTAAACAAATTCTGATGAAAAAATGATAGGTAAATTACACCATAATTTAGCAAAAAATGACAGAAATAATGATGCCATAATCAGATAATCAGTTTTTGTGTTTTTTAAGATAGGCTGAGCTGAGATAATTTACGATGTGATGTAAAATAAGTTCCGCGTTACGTTTTTGTATGTGAAAGCATCTCGTATCATTTAAGGAAAAAAATCACCCTGTACAAAGTACACATTTTTTTATGATCGAATTACAATCAAACACCTATATGTAGATAGGTACACTAGATATTTAATCGTTTATTCAAATGAATAGGCTATAATCATCGTCACAAATAGAATTATGTACCTACGTACTGAGATCACCAAACGAATAAAAATAAAATAAAACGTAGTTTCCAAATTACAATTCTCACAAAAAAAGAAAAAAAAATGAAAAATATTCCTAAACAGGATATTTTCAACTTTCAAACCATCCGAAAATTCTCAGCTTTCGTTAAGTATAGCCACGTTATTAAGCTAAAAATAATAATCAAATTACTTACCAACTATACAGCTGATGACCTGTCGGATGCCATCCCTTTTAATTTTCTTCTCGTCGGCCAAATTTGCCATTTTAAAAGCACACCCGTCACTTTTAAATCATCACGAAACTTATTTTAAAAAATGAAACCAAGTCACGCGAAGAGAGCAACTAGAAATGCTAAAAACACAATTACCAACTCTTTAGCGAGCTTTATCCCATTAGCGTTTAATCAACGAGTAATTAGGCGAATTCTGTATCAATATTATAGGTGATTTCTATCACCTCCTTTTTTTTTCATTGATAACGTCGAGAATTTTAATTAAGTATAATTACGTGTTATAATTTTTTTCAAACCAATTTTTATAACATGTGGGATTAAGTAGGTAATTAGTTTGAACCGATGTACGATTTTGATACATATTTTTTATTTTGGGCATAGTTAGGTGTTAAAATTTTGACAGAAGAGTTCAAGTTTATCACGGAAATATCGTAAATCAATTTTCAATTTAATTGGTTCACGCGAATTTTCCTCTGTTGCAACATTGTGATTACGATTTTCCGATCAATGACGTGAAAAGAACCGAAAATAATGTTATCAGCTTTTTCATTCGTGTTGAAAGCCGCCGAGATAATTTTCACGCCGATAAAGGAACGCTTTGCTAGGCCAAAGATATGATACCTACTCGTACAAGATATGGAATGGAATTTCGTTCACTAATTTTTTTAAATTTTAATACTGGGAAAAGTTGCAATGAATGTTGGATTGCAATCGTGGAAATGGAACTGAATTTTATGCATTTTATTCGTTAAAAGTGCAGAGAAAGCGAACGATAACGAATTTATTCAAGGTCGTATTCAAATGAGAAAACGACGATGGAACTGGGAGTCCCAGTATTTTTTTCTCCCTCCTTCTCTCGAGAAAGATTTGGACTCATCAAGTGCCTCACTAAAAAAATGTAATGATGGCAGCAAAATGCAATTCCCCCTTTGTCAAATTTTAATACCTACCTGATTTTTAATTAATGTGTAAGTAATAGACTCAGACTGTACTTAAAATTAAAAAAAAAAAAAAAAAATGAAAATTCTCTTGAAAAATTACAGATTGGCCACCTTGCTCTTTAAAATGCCGTCGACTGAAATTTCATAGACGCAGGATGTTTATTCGAATGAAAGTTTTTTATAAAGATTTTTTCTTATTATTCAAGGAATTACAGAGTAAAAGCACGATCTTTCTTTTCCTTCTCTTTTTCGTCAAGACGACAGCAATAAAATTCATTTTTTCGTAACTTCATTAACTTTCAATTAAAATACCATTACCTTATTTGATTCACAAGTATTTCTATGAATTAATGTTAAAAATTCATTAATTATTTCACATTGGATGAATACAGAATGATATTTGGACTCGTAAACAAGCTAAGGTAACTCATTCCATCAATAATTGTGCAATTTAAACGACCTACATTAGTTAAGTAGGTATTCCTTAAAAAATACGTAAACTTGTACGTTCAGATTCTAAAATTAGATCATCGTAATACATTCATAATTTCGATTAAGTTATCTTTAAATCTGTATACAAACAGTTAGCTGTCTTTCAACTATCTGCACGAACACAGGTCACCTCTGAATATTTTTTTCACCATTATGTTCATTTGCAATAAGCATGAAAATCAACCATCAAATGCGTCATATCGCAATAATGTGAGGTGAAATTGAGAAAAAAGTTCAATTTTTTAGAAATTAATTTTATAGTAGGAAATGCTATCTGAAAAAATTCAATAAAATAATGCACGATTTATTTTGAATTTTTTCAAAATTCATTTTTTATCGACGGATATTCGTAATTAAAGATACCTATACTTGTAACCCGTGTGTAATTTTTATCGTTATTTTTATTAATTGTTTATTATTTTTGTTCTGTTTGCAGATAACTTTTACATGGCTGAAGTATTCGGGAAATAGTATCAGATGAGTGTCTTTTAAGTGGCTGATATTCCATTGGAACATTTAGTAGGTAATAAAAATTCATTTGTTTATGACTTGTTAAATACAGATTGAGAAGAGATGAAGTAGTCTTCGTTTAAGCAAGGTGTTGAAAAATCAGTATGAATAGTAAACTGATGTATCATGTAGTATTAGCTATGATTCGCTTAAAAAGTGTCTCAATAGAAAAAAATTGAAAATATTCGAGAACAATTTCAAAAATTGGACCGATTTTGAATTTTGATGAGACGTCGTCAACTTTTTTCTCAATTATGCACCAGCCTCTTCAATTCAACAGATAGGCAACATGTTTATCTAACATCCTTCATTGGCGGTATCCAGTACCGTATCCACATCTTTCTACCCCCAAGCTTCTCATACACTCATCTTATCTATTACCTACCTACCTACCTATCTCCTATGATGAGTAAAAACCTCGTAAAAGCCTCATTTTTTCAGCTCGAAAAGTGTGTCTAAGTCAAAGTACCTTTATCATTCTAACATAGGTAGTAGGTACCTACCCACATAATCAAGTATGAGCACTAGGCTGTATCTTATTTTGAAAAGTTCGAATTTTGTAGCTTCCACCCCCCCCCCAAAACATGACCTCAGATGAAAAAATAATTCCCTATTTTTTATTTTTCCCCTATCTGTAGAAAAAAGTGGTGCCGGTACCCCCCTAAGGAAGAAATCAAAAAAACCAAAGAAAAGTTCTATTCATGAAAATTCTTTGTTTCTGCGCCAGAATGTTTCTAAATAATCCCCTTTTTAAGAAAAAAAGTTCCCCGGCTCTTCAAACCATATTGGCTCCCTAGTAAGGAGCCCCTCAAAGTTGAAAAAATCACAAAAAATGATAATAAATCAAAGTTATGGAAAATTTGATGAAAATATCTTATTTACACATTAGAATTGTTCTACATAGCCCCATTTTCAAGAAAAAACCATTGTTGGAACCTCAAATGATTTTGGCTCTCTGCATGGAGCTCTTCAAATTTGGGAAAAATAAAAAAAAATATTAAAAATTGATGTCTGTAGAAATTTTTTGAATTTTTTTTATTTATGTGCAGAATCTTTCTGAATAAACACTTTTTTAAGAAAAACCTTCCCCCGGTCTCCCAAATCATGTTGGTTACCTATAAAGCCCCTCAAAGTTGAAAAAATCAACAAAAAAAAAATGAAAAATTCATATCTATACAAATTTTTTGAGGAGGGGCTGTGTGAGTGTAAAACAAAATCTGACGTCATATTCGTGCTCAGTGATATCGAATCATAAGAAAACGACACCCTACGTTCATTTATATTCATGTTTCACAAAATTCCAAAATCACCCCCCCCCAGACACATTTTTTCAACTTTTCAGCATGGTGCACCAAAGCAAAAATTTCGAAAGAAGTGCATGATGTTTGGGGGTCAAAAATACATCCAAAAAACGTGTTTATAAAATTGTACCTCGCAATCTTGATTGTTAATAGGCATAAAAAAATGAAAAAAACGCCGTTTTGAGGGGTAAATATGAGGGGAGGGGTTGAAAATTTTTGTGGGGATACCTAAGTACTAAGGATATACATAACTTCCAGAAAAATTTTCAAAATCGGTTAAAATGGGACTGAGAAAAGTGTTATTGAAATTTCAGAAAAGGGGGGGGGGGTCCCCAAAAAGGGGAGGGGGTGTGGATCGGAAATTTTTCACGCGCAAGTTTCTCCATCGTATCCACCTTCCATGCTGATATCAACTCGAACGCTTTCGGGGACCATCTCACCCCCCCCCCTTAGGCGTCTATATCCTTTATGTATTTTTCAGGAAACCCCCCTTTTTTGAATGGCTGTGGTTCCACCCCCCCTTGAACATACAAAGAAAGTTGATACATCATTAGATCGGAAATTTGACGTATATTCTTTTATCTTCCACATATTTTTCGCTAAAATGCAATGCGGCGGAGAAAATCGCGAAAAACTGATTTTGGGGGCACGAATGTGGGTCTGGGGGCGAAGCACCACGCGGATTTAGGGTGGGTTTTAGTATGTCATTTAGGACACCATCCTGAGCATTTTGGCGCAAAAAAAAATTTTCCCCTAATTTATTCCAGGTATGAGTTCTTATATGAGCTAATTTGACTAGATTAAGGTACACCCTAATGAGCACCCTGAGAATGCAAAAGCATTGAAAGAACTTTTTTTGGATAAGTACTCGTATCATAAAATGCAAATCTTAATCTGAGAATCTGACGTATTTTTCTTTCAGATGATGGAATCTCAATTCACGTTGGTGTTCATCGTTAGTTTTCTGTCACTGGGTAAGATGAAAATCACCAAGTTCTCATAAAAAGTACACAAAACGAAACCATTTTCTGTTGATTAATAAAATGAATGTTTTCAGTGCACGGGTACACGCCGACATTTCGCAATGAAGCAACCCACCCTCTTAAAGCACCGACCGAAAGTACGCTGCAAATGAACGAGGAATCATCCGGCCGCACCAATAGCAACATTCAAAAACACGACACGTATTTCTCCGGCGGTAAACATTTCGAATACATGCTGCTAAATGGTTCAAATGTATTGTTAACCTCGTTACAAAACGACAGCCCGTACGATAATCCAGCAGAACAGGTGGTTTCGCCAAAACCTGAACTGTTTACCAGACCAGACTTCACGAAAAATAACTCCTTGGTAGAAAATGTGTCGAGAAATAAAACTTATTTAGTGACGAAACCATTAAACGCGAGCAGCTCTTGGAATAAGACTACCCCAGTTCGAAATAACTTCACCGCAATAACGAAATTAAAGAGTAACCACAACTCGACGTGGTTTTCAGTCAACACCATGCCAGAACAAAGTGTCACCAAGTTTTCAGTTAGGAGACCGGATTTTCGTAAATTTGAAAAACCCAATATTAGTTCTCCAACTAGACTGTATTCGAGATCCGAAAACAAATCCAACGAGAATTTCGCCTCTTTTACATCGCCCATTGTGGCGAAACCAGTAGTCAGCATTTACAGCGACGGAAGTATACCGGAAACGGAGGAAAAGCCGGCTCAAAAACAATCCTACGATTACGACGATTCGTTTACAAAGCTTTTAATTTCAAATGGTATTCTAAAGCCGGATAATAAAGAAGGTTGGAGAAGCGTCGCAGATTCCAGTTCATCTTCAGTTCCACCATCCACCGAAAAAATGTACTCCAAGGCGCCGCCGAAGAAGTTCAACGCTAGTGGTGTCACAAACACGCCGAATGACACATTCTCGTCAACTTACACGCATATTTTAAAAGATCGTATCACATCTGTAGACCCTGGAACTGTGATGAGTTCGCAGAACGTCACCAAAGCTCCAGAAAGTATATGGAACAGTAACAATGTAACTCACTTACCCATCGCAAGCCATGATCAGGATCAGGAACAATCGACTAAAGACGTAGCTGCCGTTGATTCTATGCCAGCTGGTATTCCAAATCTGCAAGAGCTTTCCACCAAATCGAGCGCCGGAATAACATCGAATTCTGTTGGAGATCTGAATGTGGACGAATCGCCTCGCGAAGCATCTGCCGAATCCAACACTCTATCCATTATCACTAACAAACCGCGCACCAATGTTGAAAAACAAAACAAAATCCAAGAAACTTACCAACCATTGAAGAAGTACACTTTACCGATAGTGAAAAAGAACTTTTTCCCCGACACGATGATATTCAATGATTTGGTACAAAATGAAAATTCTGCAAAGCCTTTCAACGCAAAGAACTTGACTCGAGATCAACCGGTAAAGATATCAGTGAAATCGTATTCCAATAAAGTTGAAGATTTGTCAAATGAAAGTTACCCTCCTATGACAAAATTTTATCAAATTCCTAGCTCAAAAGTGATCGATGATAAAAATAGAATGGCAGATTCCAAAAACAAAACAGCAAAAGAATTCCAAAATTTGGTGGAAAAATCTCTTCAACAACTATTTTTACCGGTAGCGAAATTTTTCAGTAATTACAAAGAGAATTTACCCGGTAATACGCATCTCGATGATAAAGTTAAAAATTTTAAAATAAATATCGAAGATTCGAGAGATGTGAAAGTTACTTTGAAAAGTTTCACATTTACCAATCTCGTTGAAGTATTGCAAAATAAATCAAAAAATCGTAAATCAAACGAACCGCAGCTACTGAGAGTCGATCGTGATTTAACTGATAACGAGCCTCAAGAAACTATTTTCAATTGGACTGATCTAAATAATGGCAAAAATGTCAATTTAGAAGACACCATCAATGAATTATTTTCAGAGGACGACGATGTTCACTGGTTCGTTCTTCTTTTGGCTGGAAATTCCACAATAGCCGAAATGAGAAAAGAAGATTTTGTAAAATACCTAAAAGTGAATCTAGCAGCCAGATTATCATTAGAATACAATGATATTAGAATAAACGCTATTTTAGTAGTTCCTCCAAATCTAATGGTAAATGTTAGTTTACCAGCTAACGAATCCCCTGTAAATGTTAACGAAGAAGTAAATGTAGAAGAGCATCAAAAAATCGGTTCCATTCACGAATTAGCAGAAACAAACGCTACTTTACTGGAACTATCGGGACAAGAATATCACGTAGTGCAACTACTCTGCTTAAAATCTCAACAATCTGTACAGAACAGTTTGCCTCAAACAGCCAGAGTAATAGATAGGAAACACGACGACATCGAATTCTATATATTCCTTATCGTAGGAGCTATTTGCATGTTCGGAATGATAAGTCCTCTTTTGTACACGCTTTATAAATTAATACAGAAACGTTTAACGACGTATACTTTCAAGATCCCAGATGTATTTCGTGAAAAAATTAAACCACCTCCGCACGAAAAAATCAACGAGTCGACTTGCGAATCACTAAACGTGATATTTTCTGAAGATTTCGATCGGAAGTATTCGTCAACGTCGTGGTTCGACAACACTCAACATTCTAGTTCAATATTAAAACCTAGCAGCGAAGTTCCTCCGGCATTTTTCGTTCCTAAAGACGAAAGTTTCACTGATTTCTGTGACATAACACGTAATCCTATTGAAAACAGTCCACGCTTGAGTAAAGAAAATAAATTAAATATGCTCGGTTGCCGTCCATCCTGTGTACTCTTACCGCATCAAGGTAGATATCAAATTGATACCGAATACGATCCAGATAAATATTTCGATAATCCGAATTACAGCCACGATGCGCGATGAAGAGTGGTTTTCATAGATTGTCTTCCAAAGCTAGGTTGTTAAGGAAATAGAAGAATTTTATTATTAGAAAAGATTTCTCTAGTAAATTGGTATTTAACGCCATTGTGTTTAATGTTGTAGAATATTTTTTTTTTGTTCCGTTGTTAATAATTTTAAACTAAAAGTTTACATTTTTTTGATAATATTGTCTTTGTGTTTCTCAGTACCAATCGTCCAAGACGAATCGTCCGTTTTGCTTTATTGTTAGTTTTGTAATTATTTTCAAATGCAAAAGCCTTAGCATGCGGCTAAGATATGATTAAATGGCGACAAAATTAATAATAGTGTTATAATTCATTAAATTTAAATTCTTCATCTTTTTTATATAAAAATTTATTATTACCTATTATTATATACCTATGATTTTTTTAATGTGAAATTTACGTAACGGAATTGTAATGGATCGCAATTGTTTTCAGGATTGTCTGTATGACGTATTGATTTTTGGAGTTCTAGATTCATAAGTTCATTATCTATATTCCATTTTCTATAAATATTAACAACGTTCGTATTAAAAAATCTAACATAATAGAAACATCTGATAGAGATTTAAGTTGCAAAAATATGTAATTTATACGTCATATTGAATAAAAATATTTTCAAAAATAGTATTCCAATATATTGAATACCAAACTGGAAACAAAACTTCATTTTAAAGAAATAACTTCATCATCTGCTGAATTTTACAACGCTTTCTTGCTTTTCCGAAGTAAATTACAAGCAATGCCTGTTCTTCCTAGAATCAAATATCAAAATAGGTAAAATAAATTTCTTTCAACGTTTTATTAGTAAGTGAACATGAAAACTTTGGGTCCTGTTATTGTCACTATAGAAAATAAATAAATAAATAATTAGCACAATAACTTTAAGAAGTAAGACACGATCTTATCACGTTCAAAAAATAATATAAATAAAACAAAAAATATTTCTTCGCAAGCTGCAAAATCATTTTTATGTGAATTAATACAGAAATTAGTGAAAAAAACTACTAATCAAGGAGTTTAGATTAGGAATCATAACACGTTGCACATTCTACATACGATAACAAAATGAACAAAACACAAATACAGAATGAAGACACGATCACAAAAATACTGAAAATTTAACCATTTAGAGACAGATTTCATCCGGGAATACGTCTTTTAATGAGGAATATTAGATTGCCTTCGTCAAGAGGTACCAAACTAATTCACGTGACTAGATGATCTGGCAATTACTCCCTAGAAGATGACATAAGAATTATTAAAAATAGGTATACTCAAAAATATGAAATCAAATAATGATAAAAAAATCAACCTGCCGGACGGCCACTGCGATTTTTTGTCAGTTAAAGGAACATATACAACACCCATTAATTGTTTTCTAACAACGGTTCCGTCTTCTTTTTTATCGACTTGTTCTAAATATTGACTTCCTCTTGCTGGTCCTATTGGTACGATTAATCTGCCGCCAGGTTTTAACTGGCTCACCAACTGAACATAATATATTTTTGTCAGTTTTTTTTTTGACAGTTACGTACATTTCAACATGCAAGCTTTAATTTCTTTTTATTACCTTCTCAGGTAATGATGGAGATGCAGCGCCAACATGGATAGCATTGTAAGGAGCTTCAGGTACGTAGCCTTCTCTTCCATCACCAGCTAGAAATGAATAACATTATTAGTAAGCTTGGCGACAAAAATAAAAATTGCAATTCTACACAACATTACCTAATAATTTGAGTCTCCCTGAAGATAATAATTCCGGTTTATCTTTTTGAACATTTTCAATTGATTTATTCACTAGTTGAGGTATATGGTCGATACCAATTGCTTTGCCATTTGCTCCAATCATTAAAGCCATACATACGGTTAAATAGCCTGATCCTGAACCAACATCTAGAGCTTTTTCACCGGAAACTAATTTGTCCTTAAGTAATTCTAAAGCGTATGCGTGCTACAACAAACCAACATTCATAATTAACATAATGAAAATGATTGAATAAAATTTAAATGAAAATTACCAACCATATGAGGAGCACTGATAGTTACACCATATCCAATGCTTTGAGGAGAATCCATGTATGGGTTATGTGTTATATAATTTCCACGATCAACTTGTTTCATTACATTTTCTACTCGCTCTGACTTGATGATACCATTAGCTGTGGAAAAAGATACCGTATTAGGGGAATGCATTACATGTAGGTAGAGTAGAAAGATGGTGAAAAATACGACGATTCTTACCTTTGAGGTTTTTGATTAGATCCAAATTCGAACGACCGTGTGAACTCCACGCCATATTTTGATTTAGTATTAACCCCAGGCTACAGAACGAAGCAGTAATAATAGAAATTTTAATAATTGTTGTCTTATTACACATTTAATCATCCAAATGTAATAGAATAAGGTTTCAGAAGCGAATGCGAAAGAGAAGAGGGATATTTCAGTTTCTATCAAATAAATGGGTTAATTTGGACAGAGAATAGTTCAATTTTTACCGTAAGTACTCGCTCTAAACTCCCACACGTTGCAATAAATCGCACAAATTAAACAGATATCCAGAGAGAGCGAGAAGTTGATTAATTTTAATTATCTCAACGACTTCGTGATAATTTAACTTATCAAGTTAAAACTTACCAATAAAAACAGTGAAATTGGATGTTTGTATTTGTAGGAATGGAGCTATGAAAAATTCATCAAATGAGTACAGGAAGAGCTTCAAAAGTGCATTTTTAATAGCAAATGATGTAAAAATTGTTAATTAATTGAAAAATAAAATTCGTTCAAGGAGCAACGCGCCTCAACGTTATCAATTCATTTTTTTCGAATTTGAAAAAAAATTGATAATGAAAATTACAGAACATTTTGCTAGCGCTCCTGTGTTAATTTTTTGATACTATTTTTAGTAGGTAAAAATGGCAAAATAAGTAGGAAAAAGTTGAACAATTACTTTTTTTTTTTTTTTTTTTTTTTCAAAAAATATCAAAAATATTTAGAATATTTTAGCTGATTTGATTTGACTGGCTGAAAAGTGAAATCTGAATGAAATTGACTCAATCTTAATCAACATCAACTCAAGGCTGACTGGCTGAATCTTTTTTGGGATCGAAAAAGTTGCACGACATGATTTTTGAGGGCGAAATTTTGATTGAACAATCTATTAGATACCACTTCTTTTCATCATAATTATAAAAATTGAAATAAAAATGCAATAAATACAGCAAATCATCAAGGTACCTCACTAGGTAATTAGGTAATAGGTAGTTTCTTTTTTTGTTGAAGGTTGTTGAAGCCTGAAAAATGAAAATACTACGTAGGCGAATGAATGCTATTTAATGAACGAGTAGGTAAGCATCTACTATAATAATTAATTAATCTAGTCCTTACTACTTAGTACCTACATTTACGAATGAATTTTGAATTTTTGTTGCAGTAGTGAGACAAACGAGGCAGAGCTATATTCTCAGAGACTCAGACCGCAGAACTAACTATAAGGTAAATTTCAGATGGACGATGACTCGGCCAATAATAATAAAGAAGAATCATTAGCTAGGTAGGGACCAGTAGGGACGTAGTTATTAAGCATTAATTTGGTCTCTGAGTGACCTTTGCTGGCGAGTATTCACTTTAGTTCCTTCCCACTGCCCATGTCATCTTAATTCGAGTACCAACTTCAGAAAGTGATTACAAGATTTCATTATTCACCTCTAACGCCAACATCTCCACTTCAATAAGAATAAGTATGCGTTTACTTACTCGCGAAGAAAGGTTAAAAATGATGAGGTGTGAAAACTAATTACAACCAGCACTGAATAAAGTTCGCTGAAGCGAGTGTTAATTCTGATGCAGGTATTTAAGAAAATTAGGTTATTTCCCCTTTTTTGTTTTCAACAGGCGAATTTTTAATTACAAATTGAAAATATAAATTGAAGTGCTTATGTATGTTGTAACGGGTCGTTTCAACGGCGCAACTGCTCCTATAGTACGTACCTATACGAAAGGGAAAAAAATGATAATGTTTCTTACCTTTACGGTGTGGAAGTGTGTAGAATATACTTCGCAATCATACAAAAAGCCAAACATTTACATTTCTTTTATACATTAGTAAATTCTTTTGTAAAAGATTATTTAACTAAAAGCTTTGCCATGTTTTTCAAAGGAATGTGTTTTTACAAATGTACACCGGCACCGCAAAGTTTATATTCGAATCAGAACATTATTGTCGATAAAATACATTCAACATTGGCGCTTTCAAACCATAACACCCGCATTATAAGAGTTAGCCCGAGGAATCATTTGCCTACGAGGCACATCGGCATCGCAGTCGCAGATCTTGCAGCAGTTTTGTTGTTGTTTTTTGTCAACTAATGAAATTTGCAAACTTGGCGAAACGTTGATAAATATTTATCATCCTTCGCTAAATGTCACCGCGTCGAGTTGTCCTCTAAGCTTCGAAGAATAGGCAACCGAGTTAAAATGAATAGAGAAAGGGTATACAAAGGATATACCTATCGTAAACGAGTTCGTCGTTCTAACAATTCAGATTTGTTTAGGAGTTGAACTATTACCAAGTTTCGGCTCATTTTCTTTTCTAATTAGTGGTTTTCTGTTTCGACGGTTCGCATTTCTACCAGTATGTGTAATTTTACTTATCTCTCGGGGTAATTTTTACATTACATCGTCAACTTATTCGCGCAGATTCTAACTGGGTTTCTGGGACTCGAGCGACCTTCCGAATGAAAATCTGATAATGATGTGAAGTTTTAATTGCGTTATTATTTTAATCGAGAGTAGTATACAAAAGGACGCCTAGGCATACTCAAAGCGCCCAAGGGTATTTTTGACCCTCCCGTTTGAGGCTCGAACTCAGTTTTGAGGCTATCCGAGTCAAGCTAGCTCCGTTTCAAAGTACTAATAAAAAATAAAAACTGTGTTATGACGTCATGCGCACTCCATCCAACCACCAACCAGTTCTGTGTGCTGCTACTGGTTCCAAAACGTGCCACATAGAGCGCGTTCCAGCAGTCAGCTAGCAGCAGCACACAGCAACAACCAGTCAGCTGTTTTGTAGTGCTTCCATTTTCCGCCACATAGAGGGTGCTTTGGTAGTTGTCATTTTTTTATTTTTTTATTTTTTTATTTTTTATTCAAGATGAAGAGAACAGTAGGTAAATAATAATAATTAATTATTATTTGATGGAAGGAGAAAATTTCCTTTCACTTTGTTAGTGAAGAGAGGGAAAAATATTTATTAATGACTATTTTTTTTTTTTTCAAGAACAGATTTCAGTTGTATTAATAAACAAGTTGTGTAGTGAACAGTGCTGTGATTTTTTTTCATCAATTAAGAACTTTGATTTTTTCTGTTTTTTTTTTTCATTTAATAAGTATTTTTTTTTACATTTGTATAAGATGGCTACTCAACAATCCAAAGATCCTTATACTTTGATTGTGAAGGACGTTAATGAAGATAATTTGCAAGATGTTGTTAAAACCATTGATAAATTCAGACAAAAAATTATTGATAAGTTTGATAGGTTTGTTCTAATGATTCGTGTTGAAGATTTAGCATCAACTTACAACATTATGCAAATTGAATATGCATATGTGGATGAACTGAATAAACAAGCAATAAACATTCTACAATCATTAGAAGATTTTGATGACATTGACACATATACATTGGTGGACATCATGCCTAGTATCAAGTTCTTTAAAAAGTATAGTGATTATGATTATTTCAGTAAGATATGTGAAGATACATTGTTTAAATTGAATGACTTGAGTCTGAAATTAACTCTTAAGAAATTTAAACAAAATTTTCATGAATGTGATATGTCATCAACAATACGTAAATCAATGGCTAAATTTGTTGTAAGTCAGATTGAAAAAATGTTACAAGAAGAGGAATATTAAAAAAAATTATTTCAATTTGATTGGATAAAGTAGGATGGGTTTTTGAATTAGTTGTGTGTGTGAAAAAAAAATAATTTGTTAATGTAGAATACATTTTAGTTGTGTTTTGTCAGTGAAATCTGTTAGTTGTGTTTATACTTTTTAATCAATTGTATTGAAAAAAATAATAATTTGTAAAATGCATATTGTTGAAACATATAATTTTCCAAATAAAAAAGACATTTCATGTCATAAGAAAAAAAGTAAATCATTTCGTGCAAATATTTTTATCAATGATAATCATATTGATTGTATCTATTTGAAAACAAATATTTTATTGCATTTGTTACCTATATGTCGTTGCAAAATTGAAGATAAACTTTGGGTGTCCAGTTGGGAAGATATTAAAAATGATGTCAGTAAGGGGGATGATGTATACAAACATACTAAATACAAGTTCATTGCAGATTGTGTATTGAGAGATATTTTTAATTTTGATCTATCTTTATCAAGTAAAGAAATAGATAGAGTAAAAGAATTTTTGAAATGGTTTGATGAAATTGTTGAAGAAAAAATTCCAAAAAAATACCAACACTGAAAATAATTTGTCAGATTCAAATTTGTAAAAAGAAAAGAACTGTTGAATAATATCCAGATTGAATGTACATATACTGGAAAGAACAAGAAGAGATGGAAACAGCAGTAGCTGAGGATGGGTAACATTAAATTTGTTTTAAAACTGTACTTGGTTAATGATGATGTTTTTTTTAATGTTTATGAAATAATGATGTACAAGTATACTACCTACCTAACAACTTACTTACTTACTTAATTACTAAGATGCAACTTGATAAATTTTACAATACATTTTATGTGCATTGTCTCTGTTTTTTTTTTTATTGATTATGGATACTGTATCATAATGCATCTACACAGATTGACTCAGCAGGTGGCTAATTATTGTATACATAAAAAAAAAGAGGAGGTAGGAGATGAAACTGCACTGTGCACTCGGATATATAATGCACTGGTAAACAATGTTGTCCATCATATATTGTGCAGTTTTCAGTTGATAATACCACATTTTCGTGTTCTTTACAGTTTGTTTTTCATTTCTCACTTGTCAAACTACAAACTTTTAAAATTTTCAATTTTTTTGTTTTGCAAAAATATTAAAAATTAATTAAAAATGTCTTCTAATAATTCCAAAAAATTTGCTGCTTGCTTCATGAAAATAAAAATGATTGATTCGCGAATGAACATGGAGGATCTGGATGAAATATTGAACTTATCTGTATTCAGAGACTATGCTGGTGTAAAAGTAGAAGAAACTGTAAGTACCTACTTACTTCAATTTGTTTTTTTTTTTTGAATAAAACTATCATTTTTTTTGAGTAGTATTGGTCAGTGTTCTTTTCATTTTATTTTTATTTTTATTTTTTTTAGAATCATGATACAAGAACCATAACCTTAGCATTTCCATTCACCATTGGTGTGGAAAAATTGACATCTGTGATCAAAGATAAAACTGGACTTCCTGTCAATATTATGTTGAAGATTACAAAAGATACTGATTATGAAGATGAGAAAATTTCAAATGCCAAACAGAGACTGTTAGCAAAGTATCGTAACCATGATAATGAAGGTGGAGCTGGAGCTGGAGTTGGAGCTGGAGCTGGAGCTGGAGCTGGAGCTGGAGCTGGAGCTGGTGGTTCTGGTGAAGGTGCATCATTCATGGTTGGTGTTTGATTTTTTATTTTTTTTAAATTTTTTTTAAATTTCAAATTTGAATTATTTTAATTTTAAGTTATTTTTTTAAAAATTAGTGCATTCCCTGTGAGGAAACTTTTGATAACCGTCGTGATTGGAAAAATCATCAACTTAAAAGATCACATCTTTTAAAATCCATCGAAAATTGTGAAGATTTTAAAAATTTAGGGTATTATATTTTAAATGGAAAAACGGCATTTAAAAATCGAATATCAACTTTAATTTTCGTGAATAGGGACCCAGAGTTTACAATCATTGAATTTTTGAATAAAATTAAAACCCCTTTCGCAGAATATTTAACACTTGCCTTGTTTAAAGTAATGTCAGTTAAAGTAAATTGCAATTTATTTGCATATTATAAAAAAATTACAGGAGAGGAACAAATTTTTAATCTGAATACAAGCAGTGTTACTTTTTACAAAAATGAAGATATTTTCAAAAAAATTGAGGTTGAAATATTTCCTCAAATAGATATTCAAAATGACGAATTGAATCGAGGAGGGTCAGGGTGGGCTTATAATTCCGCTTCT
Organism: Planococcus citri; assembly: GCF_950023065.1. NCBI lineage: Eukaryota > Metazoa > Arthropoda > Insecta > Hemiptera > Pseudococcidae > Planococcus > Planococcus citri. The sequence goes on along the minus strand of NC_088678.1, from coordinate 35,552,802 downwards.
GAAATGGAAGTGCGAATTTGTAAAAATGATATCATGAAAAAGGGAGGGTCATTCATTCAGACACCAACTTCTTTGATACATAAAAGGGCTTTAATTAATGTCCAAAATAATGATGACCATAAATGCTTCTACTACTGTATTTTTTCTCGGTTTGTTAAATCTCATTCTTATAATGTCAAATCATACAAATATATTGAACAAAAAATGAAAAAAGAAAATATAGAATTTAATTTTACAAATATAAACTATCCTGCAACTTTGTCTGATTTAAAAAAGTTTGAAAAAGATAATTTGAATGTTTCGATTAATGTATATATTTATGAAAGGAAAAAAGTCTCTCCAATCAAGGTTTGTGAGATGGAAAAAAATTTACATTATGATCTGTTAATGTTAAAGCAAAATGATGAGAATTTCCATTATGTTTGGATAAAAAATTTCAGTAGATTAGTTTCTACTCAATTGACAAGTTCACAACATGCAGTAGAAGTATGCAAACGATGTTTAGTTCATTATACAGGAAAAAATCGATTACAAAAATTAATTGATCATAAAAAATTTTGTACTGATAAAAGTGTTAAAACTCCCTCTAAAACAGAATTACCAACCGGAAAGAATGAAGATGACATTTTAAAATTTCGAAATCTTCAGTATGAGACCCCCATTACCTATCTTGTTTTTGCTGATTTTGAGACTATGTTAGTAACTGTTGAGTCTGATGACAAAATTGATGAGGATAGAAGAACTAGGAAAGTACAAAGGCATGACCCCATCGCTTTTTGTTACTATTTAATAAATTCCAAAGTTTTTGAAACTCAGTTATCTGGGAAAATAAAAAAACCTAAAGATCCAGTTTGTTATGCAGGTAAAAATGCTGCTACTATTTTTTTTGAAATGATTAAAGAAGTTGGATATGAATGTGAGAGAAAATACAAAAAATATGAACATTTGAATCGATTTGAATTTGAGACCCAAGCACAAATTGAACAATTTGAAAAAGATCCAAAATGCTGTCTTTGCCTTCATAAATTTAAAATTGATGAAAAATCTGTCATTCATCACTGTCATGTAACAAATAAAGTTATAGGAAGAGCCCATTCAAAATGTAACCTATATGCAAAAGTCCCTAATTTTTTACCAGTGTTTGTTCATAATTTATCAAAATATGATGCTCACTTGATTCTCCACGGATATAAAAAAGGTGCAGCTAGGGATATTAGGGTTATAGCAAATACTGAGGAAACTTATATAAGTTTTTCAAAAAAAATTGCAAATAATTTTTGGATTCGTTTTGTTGACTCGTATAGATTTTTATCTTCAAGTCTGAGTAAATTGGTAGATACACTGCCTAAAAGTGAATTATTTCATACAAATGCCTATTTTCAAGAACCAGAAAAATTTGATTTAATTTGCAAGAAAGGCTACTTCTGCTATGATTATTTGGATAATATAGAAAAATTGAAACAGACAAAAATACCCTCAAAATCAGATTTTGATAATGCGTTAAATATGGAAAAAATGGGGGATGAAGCTTATGAATTTGTCAAGAAGGTTTGGAATACATTCAAATGTCGTAATTTAGAAGAATATTTGGTTACTTATGTAATTTCAGACACACTGTTATTAGCAGATGTGTTCATGTCTTTTCGAAAAATTAGTCTGCGAACATACAAATTAGATCCATGTTACTTCTATTCATTGCCTGGATATGCTTTTCAGGCAATGTTAAAAGTGACAGGGGTTGAATTTGAGTTGCTTACAGACATAAATATGTATTTATTTTTTGAAAGGGCATTAAGAGGAGGGATTACAAATACAATAACCAAGTATGCTGAAGCAAATAATGTTCATGTACCACAATATGATCCTAAAAAACCTCCATGCAGTCTTTTTTATACAGACTGTAATAATTTGTATGGACACAGTATGGGCTATAATAAACTTCCCTTAAGAAATTTCAAATGGGTATCAAAAGATGAATTATCAAAATTCACTCCTGATTATATTTTGAGTATAGCTGATGACAGTGATGTAGGGTACTATCTAGAAGTTGATCTAAATTATCCAACTCATTTACATACCTTCCATAATGCCTTTCCTTTTGCTCCCGAAAAAAAAATTCCACCCCATTCAAAAACTCCTAAACTTTTATGCACATTGGAGGACAAAACAAATTACATTTTGCATTACAGAAATTTAAAATTATGTCTTAAGCATGGTTTAGTTTTGAAAAAAATCCATAACATTATTCAATTTCATCAGGAAAATTTTTTAGAATCATTTATAAATCTCAACACGTCGATGAGAAAGAAAGCAAAATCAAATTTTGAAACTGACTTTTATAAATTGTGTAATAATAGTACATTTGGAAAAATGATAGAAAATCAAAGAAATTATATGAATTTTAAATTAGTATGCAATGAAAAATCTTTAATGAAATCCATTTCCAAGCCTTCATATAAAAATTGCGTGATTTTTTCAGAAAATTTGGTAGGTATTCATTTTCACAAAAATGTAATTAAACTAAATAAGCCTATTTATGCTGGAGTCACAGTACTGGAATTATCACGAAATTTTATGTATCAATTCTATTATGAAGATTTGAAAAAAATTTTTCACAATTTGGAATTTCCAGAACTGTTGTATATGGACACAGATTCATTCATTCTAAAAGTGAAAACTTACGATATTTATCCCTATATTCGAAATAATTGGGAATTTTTTGATACTAGTAACTATCCTACAAACCATTTTTGTTTTTCTGATTCAAATAAAAAAACACCTGGATTTTTCAAAGATGAAATTCCTTACCCCAATCAAATTAATCGATATATTTCTCTGTGTCCAAAAGTTTATTCATTGGATTTGTTGAATGAACTTCTAGAAATTAAATCAAAAGAAATTAAAAAAGTTAAAGGGATCAAATCTGTGATAGTAAAAAAAGAAATGCATTTCAGTGATTTTTATGCATGTTTGTTTGATAATAAAAATGTAGACAAAAAACAATTACAATTTAAATCTGAAAAACACGAAATATTCACCGTAGAGCTAAATAAAAAGGCATTGACAAATTTTTGTGACAAACGAGATTTTTACAATAAATTGAATAGTAGAGCATTTGGTCATTTTGATATTGATATGGATTGCACTTGAAAAAAAAAATGTAATTGGTGAGATTTTTAAATGTCGTTTCAGTATTGTTATTTATTATTACCTATTTATTATTATTATTATTATTATTATTATTATTGGGAAAATAGGGAAAATTATTATTAATTATTGGGAAAATGGGTAAATTATTATTTATTATTATTATTAGGGGGGTGAAAGGAAAAATATATATGTTGACATACCTATTAAGAATGTAAGAAATTTTCATATTATAAGTTGTACTTATTGTAATAGAAAAAAAATAAATTTATTTAAAAAAAAATGACTTGGATTCAATACATTTTGATAGGTTGCACAGGTATGTAGTCTTCCTACTGTTCAAGTTGGAAAAAATAAATAAATCGTGTATCGTAAGAAAACTGAACACGTAAAAGTAAACAAACAGTTCACCAGCAGTATGCGGAAGAAGGTTGAAACCTATGGTATATTCAACAGGGGGAAAAGAGAGAGAGAGAGAGGAAAGATACTGATTCAGCTCCTCCTTCTCATCTACACGTGAGTTTTGTTGGTTCAAATAAACATGGCCGTGATTTTTTCTTGTTTGGGAAGGGTGAGAGTGAAGCAAGGTAGACTGGTAGTAGTAGTATGCGTTGCCATACCAACCAAACCAAACACACGAGGTATAATATTTTCTTACTTGCGTACTACCAACAACACACTACATCATAGATAGATGTTTATTCGATCAGCTGATTACCAGAGTTAGGCAAGGTGACTGGCATCATGCCATGGGAAACATATACGAGTAGTAAACTGCTGCACTTATTATCTGTGCAAAAATACATAATAGGTATCAAATATAATTTCTTCTCAAGATGAGGGTAATTATACAGGAGGATGTAAGATTTTTTTTAGAAAAAAAAAATGCACTGAAGATGGGAACCAAATTATACAGGATGCTGGATTTAAAAAATAATGCACTGACAATGTATCTTGGAAATACATTATACCCTCAGTTTGAAAAGTGCAATTGATTGGTGTTGAACTGTTGATTGATATTGAAGTTTCTGTTGGTTTTGCGTGTATGTACTTGATCATTTGTTTTCAATATTTTTTTTCTTATCTTTTTTTGTTTCCCGTGTCTTTTTTGTTTTGTGTTTTTTTTGTGTGTGTACTTTGAACATTTTAGATCTAGGTATTGTTTTCAATTTTTTCTCTTACTTTTTTAATTCAATTTTTTGGAATTTTCATTTTTTTTTTAAAATTACCTACTTTCAATTTTTTTTCGATTTCTGTAATTCAATATTTGAAATTATTTTCATTTTTTTTTTTGGAATTTTTGTTGTTGTTGTTTTTTAAAAAATTTATTTAAAAAAATGTCGAATCCTACAAGTTTATATTGCCAAGCAGCTGGCGAAGTAGCCCTTTTTTTCAAAAATCCTGAGCCTATCGAATTAATTCATGAAAACAATTCTCTTTGGCTTCCAAAGAAAATTGTATCTGACCTAACAGAAAATTTTTACTTATATTTTTCCGAACGAGCTTACAATAAAATAAAAACCACTCAAATTTACGATAACAAAAATTTAATTCCAACTCAATTAGTCAAAAACAGATTTAGAAATCTGGATAATATTTTAAAATTATATCAAGCAGATCACCCCGAAATTCTAACTCCCTATGATTGGACAAGTATGCAAAAAATTTTGAATCTGCACTACGCCAACATAGAAAATTCTCCTGAAAAAACAGATCAACAATTTCATACAATTCTTTTTGATCGTTTTTATAATAGAGACAAAATTATCGATGGTATTTTGCCGACAGTTCATAGCTGTAAAAGATGTTATGAACATGTCCGCAGATTGCCTTTCTCTAATGACATTAATAGAGTGATGGTACGTAAAATGTACATCGAATATATTAATGTCACTGATATTGTTGAAAAAATTTTGACACAAAATTTCAATTGTTCATATTGCAAAATCTATCCTACGGTCAGCATATACCCTCCCCATGAATATTGTGATTTTGTCCAGAAAAAAGATCACATTAGGAATATGTTTCAAAACAGTCAGCTGCCATATGAACAATGTAGGATAACGATAGTAAATTTTAAAAATCCTTTCAAGTATTACCCCAAAACGGAAATAAAAATTAATTTTTAAAAAAATGATCATTGAGATAAATCTCAAAACAATTTTTTTTCTAATATCCATGTCTATGCATAATCTTATCTCAGATTATATATACATCATAGTGATTAGAAAAAAAATTGTTTTGAATTTTATCTTAAAATTTGATATAGCTGCACGTGCCTATTAAAAATTAATTGACTGCACACGCAGAAAAAAATAATTAAAAAAATAATGAAAAAAAAATAGTTTCACTTCGTTCATTCGTTCAAAATGATCAATACTTAACGTTTTATTTGCTCCTTTTTTTCAGTTCTTCTTCTATTTTTTCTTTTTTTCTATTTTTTTCCTTCTTTTTTTTCAAAATGTTCATTAGTGAATGCCTTCGTTATTTATTTGGTGGATTCTCGCTTACTATAATCTATCTCGTTACTTTCATAACTTTAAATTATAAAAATGATCAAGTGAATTCAACTCCGAGCACTAATTCAGTTAACACCTTCAAATATTATAATGCATCAAGATTATCAACTATTCCGGCAACATTTAATACATCATTCGTCACAAAATCAATAGCAGCAACATCATCTGTCCAGAAATTGTTTTCATCCGGAAATTCATTGAAAAAATCATCAGTTCTATTTAAAAATAGCAGCCATAACATCACCTTGCCGTTCATTCCCCATGGTACATACGATGTCTATGCTGCGGCTTCAGTTTCTCCAACTCCAACATCATCATCATCATCATCTACAAAATTGTCATCATCATCATCGTCATTTCAATCTTCAAATTCTCCCTCATCCCAATCTGCTGCTGCAAATAATAGCTCAACTCCTCAACCTGTCGTAAGAAGAGTATATAGACAGAAAACGCTTTTCACTATGCCTCCCCTGAGTGATTTACTGTACGCTGACTATAGATTCTTCTATGCAGCTCCGAGAAATTTCAGTTCTCCGTACGTTAGCATCATGCACATCCGAAAAAGTAGGAATTCTACAATATTTGTATAAAAAAAAAATGAAATTTTTGTATATGTTGATTTGAAAAAAAATGTTGTATTTGAAAATTTTTGAATACCTACTTGTTGATTTGAAAAATGTTGTCTTTGAAAAAAAAATCTGTTATTGAAAGAAACGAAAAGCTCACATGTGAATGTTATATTTTTTCAATTTTTTTAAGATATCTTACTTTTTTAATTTTTTTTTCAATTTTGTACATTTTTTTTGAATTGTATTTTTAAGTTTGGTGAATGGTGATGTATTTTTTTAAATTTTTAAATAATTTATTTTTAATAAAAAAAACATTTTAAAATGATTATTTTTTTTTTCATTTATTATTAGAAAGAGGGAAAGAAGGAATCGTCTTTTTTTTTACGTATTTTCATACAAGTACATTTCAAGCTAAGAAATGAGAAAAAAATCATGCGAACTTTAGGAGGTACTTTTTGTAATTTTTATTCCGCGGAGGTATATTATGATAACAAAGTCGAAGACTGCAACGACAGAACGTTGAATTTCTCGCTTCTCATTAATGTACCTACTATATGATCTTTTTTCTTGAGTACAATGCGTTGAACAGCGAATACCGCAGGCAGACAGATAGGCAATCACGTTGAAATTTTCATCTCTCCTTGTTGTAAAAATGTCATCGTTTACGACACAGCTGTCAGTATTTACGAATATTTAATACACGTACAGAATGAGAAAACCATTCGTGTTGTGCTATGGAAACGACAAAAAAAAAAAAAAAAAAAAAAAAAAACGCGTGAAAAAAAGTATATAAAAAAATCGGATCTCCATCAATGTTCTCTCTGTGTAGAGTAAAGTGCACATAAAATTTGCAACATGATTTTTCGACAAGGGTCTCCTCATCATCTGCCACAACTCGTTGTCGTTAATTTATTTACTTAGGTATCTATAATATAGTCGAGTCTCAAAACGTTTACTTTTTTTTGTTGAAATAAAAAAAAAAACAAGGAAAAAAGATACCAAGCTTTAATCGATCCGTACACTTCACATAGAGTAGGTGCTTTATATAATCTAGGCTATTAGTACAATCATTCTTCTGTGTGTAAGAGGTACGTTCTCGTTCCATGAAGGAAGCCACTTCCACGATTCATAAACCTTAAACAATTAAACACAATACAAATGAATATCAGAAAAAATTCTCATACCTACATAGACACTGGAATTCGAAGAAATGAATATTTATTTTTTTATTCATATTGTAAGTAAGGTATCGATCATTTTGATTCATACATGTTTACATATTTACATCATGTTCAATAACCGTTCCATACATCTATTTTTTACTACTCAATAGGTACATAATGAAATTAATTAAGTACGTATATGATATGCGATTGTAAACGGAACATTTATTAAGACAGAAGAGTCGGTTGTAGGTAGTGTATTCGCCAAAAAAAAATACTTAATTAAGATTAACTCGTTTTTAAAGATACCAGTTTGTCTCCGAGATGCTCTTTCCATCAACAACGTACGATAATTGTTTTAAAAGATCGCGTCTTTCTTTGCAGCAACGAGTTACCTGGTCTTCATGGTAATCAAACCATTTTGGCAAATTGCCAATTATCAATGACCGAAGAAAGACGTGATCTTTTTAAACAATTACCGCAACGTTGTTGATGGAAAGAGCATCTTGTATACAGTTATTATCATAATACGGGTCTAATTACCTTGCATCGTCAGTGTGCATTCGATGAACCGTACAAAGAAGAGTAGAAGTGTGAGATGGTTCTTTTTCCAGCCGAATTCTTTTCCTTCGTGTGAAGCAATCTAGTCGTTCGAACCAAGGCCAAATCATATAATCAACCATGAAGTGGTTTATCCCCTGAACGTATAAAAAATGAATTATTAATTCATAGTCTGTTTAATCGTAACACAATTTTAATACTCAAGAAACGCGTTGCTATGTCTACGTACCTTCGAAGTACTTCATTCCTCTCGTTACGAATTATTTTTCAATTTCTACGTAAAAGTAAACTCACAAACAGCTGGAAATTAATCCAAATACCACTTTGGTTCGTAACTGAGGAATGAAAAAAAAAAACATGTATTAACTATAGGAAATTAACACGAGTAAAAAATATTTTTCTAGCTGTCAAAATTGGTACTTGATGGTCTTCAAATAAATAACTGTACAAATCATATACGAATCATCGATGTTCTCTCTGTGTAGAGTAAAGTATCTACACATAAAATTTACAGCGTGATTTTTCGACAAGGGGTCTCCTCATCATCTGCCATAACTCGATCGGTTCGTTATTAAGTAGCGAACAAATATCATTCACCTATGTAATCAAAACTGATAATTGACAATTTGTCAGCTCGTTTTTTTTTTTCCAAGATCGAAGTAATTAAAATTATGAGTGCCTTTGTTGTACAACATAACACGGTTCAAGCCAACAGTACCGAATACAGTCGGCAAATTGCCAATTACCAGTTTGATTACATGTGAATCTTCGTTGATGCACAGATTAAAGTTGCAAGCACCAAGATTCATATGCAATCAAACTGGTAATTAGCATTTTGCCAGCTGTATTCATCATGATGGACGAAGAAAGAATCGAAGCGGCTCGACATTGTCGGTACTATGAAATTGTACGCTACACACCTTGGGAAATTGACAACGATTTTCTCGAGAAACATAAGATAAGCGACAATAAGTCGTTGGAATTAAAATAATTATTAAACCGACTAATAAGCATCTTACACAATTCCCCAAGGGTATTGCCGGGATCTCATCATTTTATTGACAATTTTTACGAATTCTGTACTATCGACAATGGCGAATAGAATGATCGCGTTCATTCCAGCGTTCGTAGCTGAAACGGTTTCATCGTCAGTGGAGGGAATTGTTAGATTTGGATTCCGTTGCTGATCAATTCGGATAATATTTTAACCTGTGAAATCACACATCGTAGCATTAAATACCAACTCTATTCCTAAATTTTAATGCATAGATATAACATAACCTACAAAGTACAAATCAAAGAGCTATACCTTTCATTGTTTAACGACTGCTCCTGTCAACTGATAAAATTACGTGGATAATCTTTACCACAAAACTGGCATTCTGAGGGAAGGGTAATTAAATCTTGCTAATTTCAATACATCAATTAGAACAAGTCGCTGTTTCATCTGCGCATCAACCAACAAATGAGAGAAAACAACCAACACACTCAAGTGACCATTTGTACACTGTGACATTAATTGTTAAGGTGTTTTTTCATCAAATCCGATAAAGTAATAGAAATAAAGAATACATTTTAGCAACGATGTCGGAAGTGGAATTACCTTCGATTCGTTTTGTAGCGACAAACAAACAGGTCTTTTTTTTCTTTCAGCTTGATGTACACGTCGTTGCTTTGATCGCTTTCAAGGTATCTCTTCGTGAGCTACGAAATCAATCTGAAATTTGAAACGCGGACAATAAATACGTGATTCTATAGAAATTTATAGTGAGAACAAAACGAACACGTAGGAATACGCATCGCATCGATTGTTGTTGCTTGTTAGTTTCATTTTTGTTGCTTACTTTATGTTTCTCGAGAAAATCGTTGTCAATTTCCCAAGGCGCGTCGCGTACAATTTCGTTGTACCAGCAATGTCGAACCACTTCGATTCGTACTTCATTCCATCATGATGGTGCGATCTTTTTTCTCATGAGTCAGAACATCGTTGCAAACTGTGAATAAAAAACGAATAAGTAATTGCACTTCGACCAACTCTTTTAAAAAAAAAAACAAACTAGAAAATCGTGTATTATTTTCATGTAGTCGATGTCGATCCATTTCACATTCAAATTGGCAATTTTTCAGCTTTACTCGTTAACAGAATTCTAGTTTTGTAATTTCAACGTCAAAATACAATAGTTTCGTTGAGTGATTTCAAACCAAATCTACACAAATTTACACTTGAACATTATTTAGAACGAAAAGCAATACAAGAAAAAAAATAAGACAAAAATCATATCTGTACAAGTGAAATCCTAAAGGTCAATAAGTTGACAAAAAAATAACATTCTGATTACTTCGTAGTACTAAGAAATAAATCATTATACTCACTCTTAAAAATCTTGACTCTTGATCCGTAATTTTTCGTTTTTTTTTTTTTTTTTTTTGAATACGTTACAGCTTTACTCACAAACGATTTTTATCAATTAAACAATTTTTATCAATTAAACGATTTTTATCAATTATTTCACGAAAAAAAGTACATTGATCTAACACTATCACAACACTGTTATCATACAACAAAGTTTATTTTAAAACAACTGATTGAAAAAAAATCACTATCACAATTCACAACACTGTTACTATACTATTTTCAACTTGAAGAGTAGTAGTAGAAATTATCATTTTATTCATAGATAATTATTGATCCGTCCAGTATATATAAATCAACAAACTGCGACGGGACATAATTATCTATGTTGTAAATGCGTATTTTTTACTCGATGAAAAAAATCACATGCTGCTTTTACTTATTTGAATAATATTTTTTATTGCATAGGAAATTAATGGTCGTCTAAGTGTAAAAATAGAAAAACTGAGACTGAGCATAATCTCCTATGATAAAAAAATTTTTGCAGGTAGGTACTTAAGCAAGCAAGCAAGCAGCTAAACACAACTAAACACCTAATAGATACTAAAATCAAACTGTAATAATTTAGTTCGGAAATGGAATCAATTGAGAACAATAGATACTACCTGCCTATTCAAGGAGGAGACTTTTTTTTTTTTATTAAAACACAATGATTATTGTGATATTTGTTGATTAAAGATTTCTTGGATTTTTTTTTTAAAAAAAAATTCTCATTACCTAGGTGCTACTTTTTTGCAAGGAAATAAACAATAGAGCATCGTTGCTCTTCTTTGAATTTTATTGACAATTATTGCTTACATCGTATATGTAAGAAGGTACATATCTTTTTTTTTTCTCCAAGTACTAAGTGATTTCATTTTATTTTTCTTATTGTACTATTTGTAGGTATGTAAACAGACACCGTACCTAACAAACACATGCCACTAAACCACCTTGTTTCACCTTTCCCTCCTCATCAAGACACATAATTAGGTTAGCAAGACGTGGTAATCAGCTGTTGTTCAAAAATAAACATCTTAAATGCTGCTGCTGCTGGAACGCGCTCTATGTGGCACGTTTTGGAACCAGTAGCAGCACACAGAACTGGTTGGTGGTTGGATGGAGTGCGCATGACGTCATAACACAGTTTTTATTTTTTATTAGTACTTTGAAACGGAGCTAGCTTGACTCGGATAGCCTCAAAACTGAGTTCGAGCCTCAAACGGGAGGGTCAAAAGTACCCTTGGGCGCATTGAGGATGCCTAGGCGTCCTTTTGTATACTACTATCGAGTTTAGTGTCTAGTTGCTGTGGTCGTATGAAAGGTTATACGCCAATGTTAAAGAAATTACTTGCTGTGTTTTGTTTACAGAATTTGCTGGTTTTGTGGTTTTGGTTTCTCTATAGCGTTGATGTAACGACGTATTCGGAAAATGTTTATGTAGAAATTTATCGAATTTTTTATTTCATAAACGTAAATTTGAACTTGAATTCGAATTAAAATATGGCGTAGAATAAGTTGCCTACCCTGTTTGCCGTAAATATGTATTTTGAAAAGAAAATGATGCGAAGTGAAACAAGTTGCCTACTCAGTTCGCCGTAAATACGCATTATTATGTTTCAGAAACAGCTAGTTAAGACCTATTTTAAGTTTTGACAATGAAAAGAAATGGAACAAAAATTTCCAAAATCGAAAAATTAGCTTTGGCAGCTCAAAATTTGATGAAAGTACTCGTAATATATTTTATTAAATTACAGTGAGCCAAAGTTTGAGCTTATTCTGAGTTGGTGGGCTGGAAAAGTTCGCTTAAGAGACGCAAGTTGTGATCGTACCCCCTCCCCCAGCATTTACATTCTCATAAATACCATTTCATACATCTCTTGCCTGCGCAAAAAAAAAAAAAACTTTCAAAGTAACATTTTTTGATTACAACAAACTATAAGAGTGAGAAAGATTGATATTTACACTTTGCGAATTCTGTATGAGGAAGGAAGAAGAATGTTGATAAATGGAGTATTTATTACAGATTCTGACACAAGATGAACTACACCTTCTTGCACGATAATTACAATGAACTTCAGTAATACGGAATGTTTTGTTTACATAGAACTGAAATCAGCTACGTAATTCGTACCTAACGAGAAAACGTCAAGAGGTTTATTCAATTAAACGAATTATATAGGCGTATACATGAGCTTCGTAGACGTTCGCATATTGTACTAAATAGTACCTACATATATAGATAGGCAATTCTCAAGAGGGGGTATCTTTCAGCACTCAGCTTTGAATACATAAAGCGTCATGTCACCTAGCGAGTTCATTACCCTGTATGAAAATCAACCAACGACAAAAAAAAAATACACTATTCGTTATCTGTACGAACGTGATAAATTAAACGTTACGTTTACACCCCTCTGCACCACACTCTGTCACTTTACAAACGAGAAAATTTGCCAAAGAAATGTTTGAAAAAAAAAAGACACCAACTGTCTTAAATATTCGCCACAATCAAGAACTTTCAGTAGTGATGTAATTCGTCGCAATTCGTATTTCCCCTTTCGTAGATTCGCAAAAAAACCAACGCAAATTCGTCGAAACTGAGACTTTATTAGTATACGTCTCATTGTTTTATTTTGACTTGTTATAAAATCAGCGTCAAAAAAGAGATATTAAGACGTTTTAAAACACTATTTGAATTTCGTGCTCGTAAACTAAAAACTCCAATAGTAAATACAGCTCTCGCTTTTTTAGACGAAGGGAAATAATTGGTAAAGTTTGCCAAGGCTTCTTTCTAATTCGAGATTTGATTCGGAAGTCTCGAGCAAGAAACGAGCAATACAACGTTAGCACCGATTTAATATACCACTGGGTTTTCACCAACTTAAGCAGAATTTGGCGAAGGAATCCATGCAGGTGAAAATGTTGCTAAATGAAGGCACAATGAACCATTAATTTCATCTTCAAAGCTGTTAGAAAGGATGAAATTAATAACTAGTTATGAACCATATACTAAATAGGTATTCAACTCCCGGCGCGTACATTGGTGTAGATGGTCTCTTCGCTTTAAATAAGCTCTTACCCTTTTCTATTATTGCTACTTAATTTAGACATTTTAAACTACCCCGATGCTATTTCCAGATCAACTTATACAGACTGTATTTTACATTTACAAATTGTATGAGAAATGTTTTTAAAAAATTATAATATATTTGTACGTATATTTTTTAAAATTATATACTCACAAAATAGGTAGGTAGTAAAATTTAAGCATACAAAGGATTTTTCTATATTACATAAAAATAATATATGTACATTAACATTTGGGTAATTTTTTTCCCTCTATATAATACAAAAATTGCAAGAGGAAAAGTATACACGAGGAAATAATTTTTAAACTTTATCGATATTATGATGAATTAAACGCGAACGTTTATTAATAAAAAGTTTTTTAAAATTTAATTTTAAATTAACCAGACCGTGATAAACGATGAAAAAAATATAACTCTTATATAAAAAAAATAAATATTAACCTGCTTCAACGCTTTTAAATAAAGTTCACCGAGCAAAAAGTTAACGAAATTTCGTTTCGACGACTTAATCTTGCGGTAAATTTTATCTAAACTTAATAATGGACTTCTTACAGGGCTTTTTTTCGATGATAGAGTTTTTTTCTTATTGTTTCACCGAAACACAGCACCGCTTTCAGAAGTATTACACGATTGATTGTTCGTATTTTCTTTTCCACGTAGGTATCTTCTTTCTCTCTCTCTCTCTCTTTTTTTTAGCAGACGTCAGCGAGATTATTAAAATCAAGGTTTGACCAACAACATTACGATAGCATTTTCTTTTTCGATGGTAATTACGAGATTCGACTGGTGATTGGTATCGCCCATATATTTTTTTTACGAATTGTAATCTGCCATTATATAAGTTTTGTTTACACCTACACATCTATCTTATAAGCTCAAAAAAAGTCACACATCGATATTAAGTAAGCCTTATTGTGTAATCGATAGATATGCGTAACCATTTTTTATCATTACTGCGAAATAAGTTTTCGCGTCAATTTCGTTACTTCCTCCTCTCCCTAGAGTATTGTGTAATTTTATCACTATCAGAATATGTACCTTACCCCTTGTACACCATTTCGTAGGGTAAATTTATTCCCTTATAGAGTCGATAGCATAGAATTTGCGGTACAAAGTAGATAAGTAGGTACAGAAACCTAATACGCGATGCCGTGTACCTCTACCTATGTAGTCGACAACAAAACCCGGAACAATTGGCGAGTAATTTTAGAGCAGCAGCCGGAATTATTAGAAATTCTCCAATTTCTATCCTAACCTCATGAGATACTAGTTATAAAAATTGTTACAATAAATTCAAGCCTGTCCGAAGCTTTGTACGTATTATCCTTGAAAATTTCCCATCAAATGCTTCGCTCTCGAGCTCGAGTTCGCGGTAAACGTTTATTCGTGAAATTTTCCAAGTCTGGATGGCGAATAAGGCGAAATACATTCCAATTTTCTTTCAAGGTTGATATTTCCAAAAGTCCCGCAGTACCATTTTTACCGTTTTATTGCGGTTACAAAATGTTACAAGTTGCAAGAATCACAAGACGAAGAGATGGTCCCGTTAGGGAGTTCAAATATAGGAGGTTTGTTTTCGACAGTTCATGGTGCTGAACATTTTTTTCTCGCTGAAATTATATTCGCGGTTATTTTTTGTTTAAAATTTTACGACGTGTTGAAATGAATAACTTATTTTTTCGTCTACCTCGGAATAACGGAACGAGTAAGACTAGAAGGGCGAAATTGTTTATCAATGAATTGGGTACCTACTCGTTGATAAGTCACATCTCATATTCGATTTTTCCTCACATTGATGACGTTTACGTAGGTATTTTTGAGTCGAAAAAAATTTTACATGTAAAAATTTTGATGTAGGTATGAATGCTGCAGGCAGATCTTACCCATTTTAGAAAGTTTTTGACATCTGAAAAAATTATTTACATTATTCTAACTATTTCTGAAAGAAGTGAATTGAAAAAAATAATATACTGAAAAATAAAATTGTTCAAATTTTCAGACTCAAAACAAGTGCTTATGTTAGCAATGGGAGCCAGAGATGATCGAATCTTCAAAGTTCTTATTAAAAGAACAGGTAATAAGGTGGATCGCGAAAAAAAAGGTTGGAAAATCTTATGCAGATTTAATGGAGACCTTCACTTTGAGTTGAAGTCACTCAGGAAAATTTTTAGTTCCGGAAATTGCTCCTGGAAAGGAGATATGGGTCCTCGAAGAGGGAACATTTTCGAAAAAAGGGGGGTTCTCGCTCTAGCTTTTGCCCAACCTTTTTCAGGAAAAATGGCTCAATTGCCATCAAAATCCGACACCACTTTTAGGGTTCAACTAAGCGGTTTAAAATTTGCAAATCGCTTATTTTTGGGTATGGATTCGTGTTTTGACAATTTTTTCTTCTGAAATATTTTACATTAGGTAAGCCAAAATATCGAAAGATATAATTTCAAAAACTGGGAAAATGTTTAGGAAAGCAGTGGTGCCAATTTTTTCGTCATTATTCCCATCTTCAAAAAAAATTGGGAAAAATAGCCGAAAACACATCAAATTTTTCAACTTTTGGTGAATTTTTAAACATTATACCTAAATTTGGGTCAAAAATGAGAAAAAATTGAATTTTACGAAATTCGTTTAGAAAGCTGAAATTTGCTACTATGCACCCCACTTTTAAACTTTCGAATCGTCTGGAAATGATAGTTGGAACCTATATCACTTTAGTTGGAACGTGAAATTACTTGATAGCGTATTTACGGCAAACGGGTTATGCAATTTTATTAACACGAATGGTGACAATATGAATGCAGCTCATTTGAAGGCTCCATTGGTCTTATTATGGAAACAATTTGAAAAATTGGAAAATGCTGAATGAAAATAGCACCAGACCTACAAAAATACCTCTCCCTCTAAAATTTTAGGAGCCAAAGTGCATTTTTCGGTTTTTGATGTTTTTTAAAAATCAAAGATCCAAAAAATGAAAAAAGCAGAAAAAATCAAAATTTCAACACATTGATCTAGAAAATTAAAATGTGATGTACGCCACATTTTTGACTTCCTGAATCGATTGAAAACGGTTTCGAACCGGTTTCAGTAGTTCTGGAGCCTCCAGAAAAATTTTGAAACTCGAAATTTCTACAAAATTTTACCTGATAAAGTTAGAAAAGTAAAATTTATTTTAGAGCTCATTTCAGCATTTGCAGTTGATTGAAGGTGATTTTAAGCTGTTTTGGAGCCTCCAGCTATATTTCGAAAGTTCCATATTTCCAAAAAGTGCCATTAAAAACTGTTCAAATGAACATCAGCACTTATAAACTTGATTGATGCGTTTAAGTAACCCACTTGACGGATTACAAATCATTTCTTCAGCAATTTCAAATATAAAATTTACTTCATGCTCTATTTCAGAAATACTGAGTCGACTGGAGAAAGTTCTAAGCTTTTTTGGAGCTTCCAGCAAATTTTGGAAACTTCCATTCTTCGAATAAATGCTCTAAAATACCCAAGAAACGCGTTTAGATTCATTTTAACAATGGTTTTTGCACTTTTTTGAGAAACAAGAATTTTTAACATTTTCTGGAGGCTTTAAAATGATTTGAAACCGCCTCTAATCGACTCAGCAGGTTAAAATCATAGTATAAAGTGATACAACTTTTTATTTAAAAAAAATATTGCTGAAAATTTTCTGGAAATTTCAAGTTTTAAAAATCTGCTGGAGGCTCTAGAGCTGTTCAAAACGGTTCGAAACAGGTTATTCAAATCGATTTTAGTGACGGGGGTCGAAAAATAGATGCATGCTAAATTTTTAGTACCTAGGTATTCTTGATAATTTAACATGCATTTTTTTTTTTTTTTTTTTAGTACCTATCTACCTACCTAGGTATTCCTGATTAATTTGGTGGAATTATAAAAACTCTCTCTTCATTTCTGACAATCCCTCCGAAATGGAAAAATTCATTACTCTAGTTAAAAAAACACAACCTATAACGAAATCAATATAAACCTTCTGATGACGTAGGGTGTAATAATCTAGTAATTATAAACACCCCCCGCCACAAAAAAAATGGTGGAATTTTAATTTTTTCAAATTTTTTGATTGCTAAATTATATTTTTTTAAAATTCATTGGCCAGTGATGTACATTTTTGTATGCTCTTTTCATTCTGTTTTGCTCGGTTCGAAAAAAATTGTTGTTGATTGGGATAGGTACCTCCTTTGTTAGAAAATTTGAAGTTAGTGGAAGACTTCAGAGGATTTCATAAAAAAGAAGACCAATTCAGAACTTTTTTTTTTATGGAAGATTTGGTTTGAACTCTCCCCTATTCGTTTACCCAACAGAAAAATCTGGAATTGAAAAATTGCCATGCATCGTTCCTAGAAAACTAACAGATCCTTCAACGTGAACTATATTCATTGTGTCATCATTCATGTTAATAAAATTGCATAACCAGTTTGCCGTAAATACGCTATCGAACAATTTCGCGTTAATTCCTTTTGTAAGGTGATCGTGGCTTACAATTTTGACTGGTGACTTAAGTTATTTTGATTTTTTGAGAATTTCTCAGGCCCAGATTCAAATTCAAACACCGAGGAAATCTTAATGCCATGTAGGTAGGTACGTCATGTTTTCAATCAAAAGAGGAAAGTATTTGTTTTTTTTTTGGGGGGGGGAGACCTTCACTTTTAAACAAATTTTGATCTTAAAATATTTTTTGATATTGGTTTATCATCTTTAGAGACGACGCGATTTTATAAGAACTTCGAGCTGACTAAATTTTAATCAATATCTTCATAGATGAAGATGGATAATTTTGACATTGATATGTTTTTTTTTCGGCGAGGATCTTTCCGAAATTTGAAAGACGCTGACCTTTGAAAACTTGGGGAAAAATTAATTGACTTTACAACGTAAATATTGGACTTTCGAAAACTTGAAGAAAAAAAATAAAATTTTGATCAATTTCTCGTAATATTCAATGTAAAATAATTTATGATTTTAATTTTAAAAATCCAATTAATTCTGAAAAAGCATCGAGTAAATTATAATGCTATTAAATTAGACTTTCAAAGACTTGAAAAGAAGGGAACAATTTCTGACATTTTGATGTTATCAGACTCCTGACAAATTTGAAAAAAAAAGTCTGTTAGTTTTGATCTAGGTAATTTCAAAATGTTCTGTCTGATTTTCATGAAATTGGAAAAAATTTCTATGAATGTTCGACATTACCTATGTCAGACTATCAAAACCTGAAGAAATGGCCACATTTATGATATTTCCACTGCCATTGAAATAGACTTCTAGATATCAAGTCTGACTTGTTAGGACTAGAAAAAAAAATTAATTTGTTGAGATTATGTCAAAAATTCAAAAATAGCATTCTAATATCGAACTATAGAGTTTTCTGATTAGTTGAAAAACATTTCCATGATCGAAAACTTTCCTTGGAGAAGAGACTTTACAGCCATTTTTTCAGGATCATTGGATCCGACCTTGAGAACATTTTTTAGTAGATTTGTAGCATTATCAATCGGTAGGCAAGATATGTAATAAACGAAACCCACCAAATCGCCCATACTACGACCCTGCCATCAAAGAAAATACCTACGCGTGCGAATTTCGATGGAAGGCAGCAGAGAACAGCGACCATTCGTCCTCCACACGACCTATGTAATCCGACTGTTACTTACTATACGAGAACGTGTACCTAGCAATCATTCATCGCTGGAAATTCGCGCTGAAAAGTCGACCGAAATTAAAAGCCAGAGCCAGGTAACACCTTAAGGCGCGCATTAGCTACAGACGATTAATGTGAAAACGTCAAGGTAAGAAGGTACTTTCAATTAAAAGATTCCTTATTGACAGCGCAGACAGCTGAAAAGAAGAATTTGATAAAATATCGCGAGCGTATTTGTTTTTACGCTTGGTATTATAGGTATAGGTGAGCCGTGAGTCAGCGAGGTGCCGAAAGGAGGGCAGCAAACTGCTGGCGAAGAATAACCACATCTACTACGGTCTCTCGATAGATTTACCGAAGCGGCGCGGCGCTGTTTTGCGATAGGACTTTGCGCTGTGTTGTGCTTTTGACTAGTATACGAGTACCACCCCCGCACACACACATTGGCCATAATGTGGTCACCTGTTCGTATATTTATATACTGTCGATATAGACTCTGTGTAGAACACATACAAGTGTACAAAATACTCACACACATACACACACACACATAGAAGAGAGATAGAGAGAGAGGAACGATGAATTAATTACTCGTAACAACGGTATTCTCGGTTGTATCGGAATTGTTATCGGTTTTAAAAGGGTCCGGCGGACTTAATATTATAGGTGCGTTATCAATTTGCACGTCTTCGACGCGCTGATTTAAATTCAACGAGGTTAATTTCATTTTAGAAGGGTACGGATAGCCTTCTAAATTATGGCGTAAATTAATAGCGGTACAATCATCGAGAGCTGTGCGAGGAGTCGCACTGGTCGGCGCACAAGTATCGTATACTTTTTCCGACGAAGATTGTTGTTGCTCGCAACAGTTGATCACAATTTGACCGTTTTCTTGTAGCTTTTGACTCTGGCCCGCTCGATTCAGCTGCAAAGTCCAATAATTTTGTTCTATCGAGTCGACGTAACATCCTTCGAAAGGATTCACGTACAGATTATGAAATTTGGTAGCTGTGGCCGCCGAATTCGGCGAAAAATATAATTTAATGGTACTGCCATTCGGCATAGTTTGGTAATTTGTCGCTGGTAAAATGGCCGAGTCGTCGGCAGCCGGGCATAAAGCTTTGCTTTCGTAAATGGTCGTATTCAATAGAGTGTTACCCGATAGCGTCAAATAGGTTTGTTTAATATCGCTCGGAAGTAACAACATGTGCTCGCAGCTTTCACCCGAAGTAGTCTCTTTTAAATTAGTCTCCGCGTTGATGATCAAATCGGGATTTTTATCAGTCGTCTTAGCCGGAGTCATTTCACTGGTACTTTGTTTGACGATTTTATACTCGATGTCCGGTTTCGTTCGCGATGTTTTTCTTTTACGTCTTCTGTTTTTCACGTATATCAGACACGAGATGATCAACGTGATCACAATGACGATTAACAAGGTACTTATGGACGATACGAGTACGTAAAAGTAAGATATGGTGACCGGCTCCGGCGTGCTTTTCTCCACCGTGATTACGTTCAGCGTAAAATTAGACGATAATTTACCAGCGACGTTTTGAGCGGTGCAACGATACATACCGTTGTTATCTTTCTGCACCTCGGATATAAACAGCTCGCTGACTTGCTCGGTGGCTGCTTCTTCGACGTAGAATATGGTGAACGCGTGAACCATATGAGAATTATTACTTATCGGGTATCCTTCGAATTCCCACGAGATGACCGCTTCGGGGGTCGCATTTACGCGGCAAATAAACGAGACGTTTTTACCTTCGTTCATTTCGGTATAATACGAAGAAGGGGTAACGTCCGGGGCGCAAGCTAAATCGTCCGTTTTAAGCTGATCGATCGGGGTACCCCGGTACACGGTGGGCTCTTCGCAAACCGGATTCACCATGATAGGTTTATTCGTATTTAACAACCAGCTGTGGAAATTTCGCAGATAGCAGTCGCATCGCCAAGGATTACGATGCAGTGAAATGCCACCGGTTACTCTGGGTATCGTTTCCGGATGTCGAATGTTCTCTAACCGGTTGCGATCCAACTTGAGCCATTCTAGCTTTTGCAAACCGTTGAAAGCGTCTTTATCGATAGTCTTTATTTGGCAGTCGCTAACATCCAAGCTGGCGAGGTATTTCAGAGGTACGAACGTATCAGATTTTATAACCTGGATGGGGTTACGAGCGGCGACCATTTTCATCAGAAGGGGGAAATCGTAAAAAGTTTGCGAAGGTAACGTCGTCAACATGTTGCCGCTCAAGTCGAGCTCGATTAAGTTAGACAAGCCTCGGAACGCTGTCTCGTGTATTTGCGATATTTGACATTCGGATATGTATAGTTTTTGCAAATTGGTTAAATTAGCTTTTTCGAACATTTTATCGGTGAGAAAACGCAGGCTGTTTTTAGAGTAATCGAGCACTTGCGTTTCGCTTTCGATTTCCGTCAGTAGAGCGGTCAGGTTTTTATTAGCGCATTCGACCTTACGTTTGCCTCCTTTCCATTTGCAAATGCAGGCGAGAGGACACGTAGTGACCACATTTACGATTAACGCTGCCAACAATATCGCAACGATAATTGTTTCTCTGCTGAGTGAAAGCTTATTCATAACTGGCGGACATCGCCCTTTTTCCCATTCATTGGACGTATGGCGGTGTCGTCAATCTGTAACAAAAAAAAAAGAAGAAAATTCATTTAGTTAAGTTGCTGAGAATATCGTATGGTTTAATATTGTAGTCGAGAGATATCAGTGTCTAAGTAAGATGGGTAGAAATACGAGTAAATGTAAAATTTACTCGGGACTACCAGTGCAAGTGACCCACAAAAAGTTTCTGCGTATCTGCCTCATTCTTCGCCGATAAAATTGTATGAATGTGGATGAGTTTCAAAATTATGGACCCGTGTAAGAAAATTAAATTTCATTCGTTGGGAATTTGATAGCAGATCTGTGAGGAAAAAAATTCTAAAAGTCAAGATACTGTACCTACAATTTTTTTGCCTCTCTTTAATATTGAAGGTGGAAGATCCGACTCATTTGAAAATTGTAAAAAGTTGCAAGATAAAATTTTCAAATCGTAATAAGGTAAAGTGCTCAAATGTGGCCACTTTAAGGCTTCCTCTCCCACAGATAAATGCAACTTGGCCTTGGTGCAACCGGCTTCAAAATCATGTCAATCGAAAGTTGAGAAATGTTCACATGTACCTCGTAGGGTGGACCGCGCGTCTTTGACTTTTATTTGGAAATTTGGTAAAGGGGGATGATAAAAAGTTGTGGGGGACCATAAAAGACTGTAGGAAAAATTTGGGGTCTCAGACTTCACTCAACACTTTGCAACCGGGGTCCAAAATTTTGAAATTTTCAAAAAAATTAAAAAAATCTTTAAAAAAATACTTATTTTTGATTTTTTGATGGTTATTGGTCGCATTATGTCTATTTAGGAGTAAAAAGCCATTTTCAATCGATTTTTTCACTTTATTGGAGATTTTATCTCTCTTTTAAAATATATGCAAAAACAGCCATTTTCAAGATAATTTGAGATTCATTTCAATTTTTACAAATTTGTTATTCATTTGAAGTGGAGGATGCCTTATATCACTTTTGACTGACTTGAAATGACCCCTCCCCCTTCCTCTCTCCACTTACAGAGATTCTCAATTAGCGCATAATTTCGATAGAAAATGAATATTGGCATTAGTACCTAATCTTAAAAATATGCATTCAGCGATTCTCTCACTCAATACTCCGATTACCATACTTTGTACGGCCGTTTCGATTTTTTCAAACATCTACTAAACCGTAGTGACGAGCGAAGAAATTCGAAAATTTAATCAGCATGCTGTCAAAAAAAGCTACTGTAAACGAATCTAAAATAGAATTTCTGATGGTACGTAAAATAATATCACAATAAAACTAATACGAAATCGAAAAGAAACACCAAAATATCTCTAAAAATTACACTACTATGGTTCTGAACAGAGTACATTCATAATTCAAAAGTATTTTTCACTTTGAAAAAAGCATCAAAATTTTATTTAATCGAGGTACTTGGTACCTATTGGAAGGCTGAAATTTGGCGTACCTACATGCTTCATTTTCAACGTTCTGAATTGATTGATGGCGATTTTGAGTAATTGTAGAGTCTCCGAGGGAGGGGGCGGTATTCTCAAATTTTTCAGTTTTGGAAAAACTTCCATAAAAATGATCAAAATGAAATTCAGAACACGTAAACTCTCATTACCAATTTCGTGGCTTTTGATAGATTATAGGTTTGATATTTTCGTAAATCATTTCTACTAATTCGGATTCAGATTTTAATCGTGTTTTTTCGAGGATTAAAAAATTCAAAAATTCACTGGAGGCTTTAGAAGTTGAAACGGCTCAAAATCACCCCACAAGTGTCGATTCGGAGGATGGTAAATTTTATGTTAGAACAGAGGTTCGGAGCATGGAAAATTCTATGTTAAAACAAAAATGCGCTATTTGAGAATCTCTGGAAGTGGAGAGAGGAAGGGGAGGGGTCATTTCAAGTCATACGGTGACAAAAGTGACATAAGGCATCCTCGACTTCAGATGAATACCTAACAAATTGGTAAAAATTGAAATGAATCGCGAATTATCTTGAAAATGGCTGCTTTTGTATATTTTAAAAGAGAGATAAAATCTCCAATAAAATGAAAAAATCGATTGAAAATGGCGTTTTACTCCTAAATAGGCATAATGCGACCAATAACCATCAAAAAGATCAAAAATATTTTTAAAAAAAAATTTTCCATTTTTTTTTTGAAAATTTCATCACCAAATTTCCAAAAAAAAGTCAAAGACGGCCCATAACTGTTTTTGAAAAATACTTAGTCCACTAAACTGACTCAGAAAGCTGAAAGTTGGCCAATTTTTGTTACATCGAATCGATTGGAAACCGTTTCGAACCGAATTGAGTAGTTTTGGAGCCTCCAGTAGATTTTTCAAACTTGAAATTCAACTTTAGCAAAAAGCTCATAAGGTTACCTGATATCTATGTACCATTTCCCTAATATCGACCACTGCCA
Organism: Planococcus citri; assembly: GCF_950023065.1. Taxonomy (NCBI): domain Eukaryota; kingdom Metazoa; phylum Arthropoda; class Insecta; order Hemiptera; family Pseudococcidae; genus Planococcus; species Planococcus citri. Next base: position 35,528,666 of record NC_088678.1, on the reverse strand, counting down.
TATTTTTGTCTGTAATTACTAATTATCGTAAAAAATCATGAAAAAATTTATTTAGATTATTTTTTTGCAGTCAAAATGAATAAAACAAAAATTACAACTGCAAAGTCAAAACTCACAAAGATATCCCCAAAAAATGAAATTCAACGAGTTATAATATGAATTTTGGCAGTATCTTGAATAGTCTGCCTCAGATGATTGTGTTTTTATAGTCCAGGAAAATGTAAAATAAGTTTTAAAAATTGGAAATTTCAACGAATGAAATGGATTAGTGAATTTATGGATTAACTGAAAGTGAGTTTGGAAAATTCGCTTATCAATTCTACTTTTATGTTGGGCCCTAATTTCGACCACTAAAAATCTTATAAGTAAACAGTGGTGGTGGAAATTAGGGCACCCCATAAAAACGATTTTTGGAGAATACTTACTACCAAACTTGAGTTTGACTAATCCAAAAATTAGTAAATTAACCCATAGCCAAATACATACTTTATAATTATTTACTCGTAATATGTTGATTTTGCTGTAGGTATTTTGACCTTCATTTCGAGCAATTAGGTCGATATTAGGGCACCAAAATTTCGAATATTTTAATTTCGAGTTGTTGAAGAAAAAAATTCATTAAAAAATAGGTAAGTACCTATTTAAAATGTCTTTATGTCCACGAGGCTTTAATATGTGCTAGGGAAAGGATCAAGGTACGTTTTAAGCCATTTTGGGGGTTTATATCTCAAACAAGGGTTTGATTGGCAGCCAAAAACAAAAAGAATGGTCGATATTAGGAACTCTCATTCTTACTCTCACCCGCAATTTTGAACTAATGGAAACTGATTTTGATAGACTGATGTGTAATCTTGAATTCCTGCAATTTACCTCATTTTGATTGCTACATATTATTTCAAAACGAGTAATTCAAATTTGAATAAGTATTTCATCTTTCTGAACAACATTCTTTAGAAAATGACAGTGACAAAATTTTTAAATTTTTTTAGCTCAGGATTTAATAACATGGTAGGTACATATAAATTCAACTTGCTCAGAAATTTTTTGGGCTGTAATTATTTTCTTTGAGTATAATGTTGAACTTTCCTTTATAAATTTTATAAAACTTGCCAAATCCCTATTTGGCGCTTAATTTTCCCAATTGAACATCAGAATGGCCACCTTTTAGAGTTGGTGGCTACATTTGGGCTGTTCAAGTGTTCACCTTATTTCCTCTTTTGGTATAGTCCAAGCGCTAAAATTCATGTTTTGGATTCATTTCCCCTTTTTAATTTAATAAAATGCAACTGTTCTGTATTCAAGGTATGTATTTAAAAAAATATTTTTTCACTCTAGGTACGAAAATTATGGCAATTTCTCGAACCACAGCACGAATACGAAAAGAACTGAACGACAACGAAATCAAAGATTCGGGTCTACAAACTTGGATGAATTTGTTGTGTTGATGATTGAGCAGTGAGTTATTTGACATCAGAAAAGTAATAATACCAATACCTTTCATACTGCTCAAAAAAACAAAAAAATAAAATAAAATGAAACAAATGGTCTTTTAAACCACCACTGAAAAAAATCAGCTATAAAACTTATCACTTCATTAGAAACCACTAGAAACCACTCACCAACTCGCTCTTCAAGCTTCTCCACTCTCCTCACTATCTCCCACCTAATACCAGAAATATTCTACGATACACAAACAGGGAAAAAAATACCAGTATTTACTGAAATCATATCTCAATCAAAATGAAAAATTATTTCGAATATCTTTTCAAATTATGTACTGAACAACAAATTGCTTTCGTCGAATTGCTATAAAGCTGTTGAACTTATTACAAAGCAACAAATTCATAAAAGTCGGAAATGTATTTCTTAGTTTTATAATTAAATTTTTGTATTTCATCGCGCGAATCTTCTAATACAAAGCAATTTTGCACGTTTTATAACAAATTTATAAATCGTTCTTTGATAATGAATTTTCATTTCAAAGAAAATAGAATTTCATTTTATCCCTAGGTACCTAATACTCGATCACGTTAACGGAAAAATGGTATTTATATGGTCGATGTACCTACTCGATGAAACGAGTATTACTCTCGTCGTATTTTTTTTTCCTCGTGGTAAAAGCAGTTGATAGAGAGGAGAAAAAACACGAATAACGAATTTCCTCGTTTATTCGTTTTTTTTTTTACGCGACCCGCGCATATCATACGGAAGATTGAGTATTCGTGTAGGATAATTTGCCTAATCGGTTCGCAGCGTGAATAATACGAGTACTAGCTTCCCGAAGTGAGCTGTTTTGATGTTAACAATTCGTTAGTAGGTAATGAAATACGACATATGTAAGATATAGAGTACTGCGTAATATACGAAGATGCAAAATCAACAGGATCAGATTTGAGTATAGGTAATGAAAAGCAAGATGTGTTAATATATTCTTCATCTTCATAGTGAAGCAACACACCAACACTTTCTGTAGATTCTATTTATAGGAAGATGTGAGAGGTTTACTCGTATGTATTTATTACATCTTATTCGACATTTTTAATGAGACTTTTTTTTGGAGCCTTCAAAATTCATCCTTTTTTTTATGGAGAAGAGGGATATTCTGGTTTCTTATTTCAACGAATTGCCTGAAAAAAAGTAAACAATTTTTAATGATTGTTTTTTTCGTTGGTCAAAAACAATTGAATGGGTTTCTTTTCTTTTAAATTCCTACTCAAAGTGATTAAAAATCCGCCAACGAAATCTTCATCAAAAAAAGTAAAACCTGATAGGGAAATTCATCAGCCAAATTAAAATACTATTTTCTCGCCTAAGAAATAAAAATTAATTATTACAAATTAGAATCGCCTCAAACGAGCGCAACAAAGCTGATAACAATTTATCAACTGGCGAAAAAATTGAAAAATAACTCAATCGAAGGCCAAAAAAATAACTACAGTTTAATTGAAAACAGCGTTAAAAAACCGTTTTGCAGACTTAAACTATCCTACGCATCTTTATGTAGTAGATGCCAAACCGCCTGTTATGTTATTATCTATAACGAAAGAATTTCCAAACAAAACTGACCCGCAGGGGGTAGACACGCTGTGGTGTAGGAATTAGGAATAAGAGAGAATTTTAGAACTAGGAACAAATAATGAGAAGATAGGTATTAGGAAATTTTATGATTAGGAAATATTGGGATGGGTTTGGATTAGGATAAGACAAACCTACCTAACCACATAATACAAAAATGCTCTATTTTAATTCAAATACACGAAGATCTGTTTCAACCAATACTCAATCGAAAGAAAGGGATTTTATTTACAAGGTAGGTAGAACCTACATCATACACAATCTTAGTTGGAACGTATCCCAGTGTAAAAATAAACTCGAAAAGTAAATTGAATTTACATACATTTCTAGACATTGCAAGCAAGTCGAAATAGTTGGAAATCTACTAAATCTATACCTAGATTATTCAGATTGAATCACTGTATTAAATCCTTACCTAGATTATTCAGATGAATTCTAACTACTTTACCATTAACCTAAACATTACCTTGACCATATCAATAGTAGTTGGACTGAATCTATTCATAGATTATATCGTAGCCCTACACTTTGAAATAAGAACCTAAATGCTGACCAACATATTGGCTAGAGGATTTACCTCAGCCCTGCCGGTAACTCGACCAGGAAACTTACTCCATTAGAATTGATGTCCAATTAATTAGTGAAATAAATTCATAGCAACACAAAATAACACTCGCGTTACCGGAGAAATTATATCATTTTAATAAGTTCAATTTTAAACAAATTACTCGAATTCAGTCATGTAATGACTGGTAAATTTAAAGATAAAAAATTACAGAAAAAATACGAACGCACGTTCTTAATCGAGTGGAAAAAACATACTGAAGAATAGGTAGGTATTACCTATTGTCATAATCACTCGAGTTTCCCACCATAGATTTTAACCTTGAAATGGGCTCATTGAATTTATATACTAAGTTTTGCCTAACTATTTCTATTCAGGCTCGACTATAGCACAACGCCACAGTTAATTAAAACGTTTCGAGTAAAATTTGTTATCGATTTAATCATAGAAAGCTTCGCTGTCTGGTTACTTACCGTACATCTTTTTCGATTAAACGAACGTAGCAGATACACGAAAATATAAGTAACGAAACGAGCTAATGGTACGTGAAATTAACGAAGGAAAAAACCATTGATTTTAGCGTATAGCAGATAGCCAGTCCTATTGTTCTTTTTGGAAACGTTACAATGCATCTGAACACAGTGCCGCGCTGCAGTCGAGATGCATTCGACAGAACCGACTCAAGGAGTAAGAAGTACTTCGAAGTGTTGATAGATGGCGTCTTAGTTTGAACCTTTTTTTTACCTTTTTTTTTAAATGATGAATGCAACCGTTTTTTACCTGCTATAGGAATCACACACAAGTTAAATACACGGATCTCTAACGTTAGAAATAGAACACAAAGAAGACGGTATGCTCACAATAAAACCCTCGATCTTTTGTGAAATACAACTAGACACAACATTGTCCATGAAGCTATTTTTTTCCATTTTTATAAAAAAAAAAAGTCTCGAGCAAGTACATAAATCGAAATCAAATCACTAACAAGGGAACCTCTTGACGAGTTATGTATTACACTCGACCTGTTTAACGAGTTTATCCACATTTGAGCGGATTTTGAGAGTGACACCTCAAAAGTGGTTTTTTGGCCACCTTTCTTCAAAATTGAAAAATCAAACAAATTAAAAGTTTACCGTTTGTGAGGTGGATAAACTCGTTAAACAGGTGGAGTATAATACACGAATCGATTTTTAGCTGCCCAACTTCATATTCACACCTTCTGAAGTAAATTCAAAATTCTGGAGAAATTGAAAAAATCGCGCTGGAGGCTCCAGAACGGCTGGAATAAATGGTGAAATTTTGATTTGGGGGGTTAGTTTTGGATGAAATACAGCGATTCGCGCGAATTTCAAAAATTTCCACGCAAACGGAAAATTTTTGATTTTTTTGATTTTTTAATTTTGAAAAAAGTTGGTCAAAAAACCACTTTTGAGGTGTCACTCTCAAAATCGGCTCAAATATGGATTAACTCGTTGAACAGGTCGAGTATAATACACAACTCGATTTTTAGTTGCCCAACTTCATATTCACGCCTTCTGGAGCAAATTCAAAATTCTGGAGAAATTGAAAAATCGCGCTGGAGACTCCAGAACGGCTGAAAATGGTGAAATTTCGATTTGGGTAGTTGATATTAGTTTTTGGACTTAATTTGCCCATTTTTACGGAACAAGTTCGTACTTTTTTTAAAAGAAGCATAAATCGCCATAAACAGTCAATTTTATCGAAACTAAATCACAGATTATTTTCAGGTCAATTTAGTTTAAATTTTCATTCTTGCTTATTTTTAATAAAATTTGATCTTCAAAAATTCGCCAAAAATTGAAAATGCTCTTCATTACCTACCTTGAATTTTGGTCTCTTTAAGTTGAAAAAAATTCTATCAAAGTATGTAAGTATTTTTTTTCTGCCAAAAATCGCAAAAAGTCTGCCTTTCGTCGACTTTTCCAAAAAAAGGCTGAGAATTGTCATTTTTTTTGTCAAGAACTGCCTAAAAATCTCGTTTCTTTATAAATCGTTGTGAAAATGTCTCGCTTTTTTGACAGAAATGACACTAAATTTGTAGTCTTTCCGTTTGAAATCATATTAATGAACCCAAATTTTTGAAAATGAAGCCGAAAAAACTTTGAAGCAGAATAAAACATAGTAAATTATGCAGGGTCGAAAATTTTTGCAAGTCCATTTTTCATCAGACTTGCTGAAAACTTTCGTCTCTTGCTATTTATTTGGAATTGAGAAGACTTTTATTTTCTTCTATAAATTGTCAATGTCTGAATTTTCATTGATAAATATTCGTCATTTCGCCAAAACTTGCTAAAAAGACTTGCACTTTCTCATCAACTGTTGTCAAAATCCACATCTACGCTGTTTTTTTTACTCCACTCATACCCCAAAGTACTTACATCATAAATACTCGGCTTGTTTTTCCATTTCAAAATCTGAGATAAATATATATTTTTTCAAAATTAATTTCATAATTTGTCTGATAGAAGGAAGCAGGGAGGTAATTTCAATTTGTAGCTCAAGTGTTTTGTTTCTCTTCCAAAAATATTTGTTTTATACTATTTGCCTACTTTTTTCACTGTAGTAGTTATCGCTGTCTTACAAGTGAAGCCCCCCCCCACAAGATAATCTCCGATTTGAATGAAACTTGAACTGTTGGAAAGAGGACCTCAAAAAACATCCATCCCCCAATTTTCAGCTGCTCAAGTTGATTTTTCGATTTTTGGCGAGCTTTTGAAAAATTTGTGTGTTCAACTTAGAAAATGGGAAAAAATTACAAATAGGTATCCATCTCTCCCGCGTATCAACTTCCAGAGCTTAAATTTTGGCCAAAGACAGTCTTCCATATACCTGATTGACTCATTTCCGGTCAGAAAACAGGATTTTTTATTTTTTTTTAAATTTTCGGTGAATTCAAAAAATGGCTTGAGCAGCTGAAATTTTGGCCAAAGGCCGGCCTATACTTGATACCTAATCGAATAATACTACCGTCGGCCGGATCTGGAATTATCATCAGAAATCAAATTTTTTTCACGTTAACATGAGAAAAAGCAATAAAAATTCTCTTTTCTGAACGGCCGGCCGGATCCGGACAACCTCATAACCGAAATTCTAGCTGCCCAAATTCAGTTTTAAATTTTTTGGTAAATGTTTGAATATAAAATTGATTAGTTTCAGTGATTTATGATTTTCAAAAAGTAGCTAACTACGTATGTAACCAGGAAAAATGATGGAAATTAGCCCTGAAACTAATGTAAATCTCCCTCAAATCCAAATTTCACTGTTTCAAGCGATTCTGGAGCCTCCAGAGTGAATTTCAATTTCTTTAAAGTTTTGAATTTTCTCCAGAAGGCGTGGATAATAATCTCGGGCAGTTAAAAATAGAATTGATAGTCGAAACTGAACATGTTTTACTAGTTTATCCACATGTGAGACGATTCCCAGATGGAAATTTAGAATTTTTCTATGTATTTCCTTTACGAAAACGCTACTCATAAAACTATCCTGGAGATGTTCGCCTGGATAGCCTGGAAACTGGCTCAAATGTCGATAATAGTCGTTAAGTAGGTTGAGTACCTATCAACTCGATTTTTAGCTGCCCAAGAAATTCAAAATTCTGAAGAAATTGAAAATCACACTGGAAGTTTCAGAATGATTTGAAACATTGAAATTTGGACTCGGGGGTCAGTGTTGGTTTCAAGACTAATTTCAATCTGTACTAATTAGATGCGCATATTTTTTTGAAAAACGTACATAAATCACTAGAACAGGTCGAAATTCGGAAATTTAAGGTAATGATGGGTAATTTTTTGTATCCACAAATTTCCATTTTAAAAAATGTACTTATCTACAGATGATTCTCTAATTTTTTGATTGCCTACTTTTTTAGCATGCCTACATAAACTTAGTTCATTGAAAATATATTTGAAAAAGGAAACAGAATGAAGTAAGGCCACCTGACTGCTACTTTCCTTTTTTTTCATAAATAAACAAAACACACTGTTACACAATGAAACGTGAAACCATCTTTTTCATCAATTGTTGAATGAAAAAAAGGCAGAACCAGGGTAAGAGAGATGAGTCAGGAGGTTGAGGGGAGGATGAGGAATGAAGTAGTTTTGTCACATTTCGTTACCGACCTAACCTACACAGCACACAACTAAAAAGAGAATGTTTATAAGGGTTTCGATGCGTTCGGATGCATCTCAGATGCATTCGAAGTAAAACACGAATGCTAGCGACGACTACATTTCAGATGCATGTACTAATTCAAATGTCTCTGAAAAGAACAATAGATCTGGCTATCTGCTATACGCTAAAATCAATGGAAAAAACTACGACAAATTGGAAATATACTACTTTTACGCGCGTTTATTAAATGTATCAGAACAAAAACGCGTAAAATCTCCTCTTTTTTTTACAACATAAGGTTAAAAAGATGAAAAAAGTACCTAGTATAAAAATCAGCGAGTATATATCTGAACATGAGCGAAAATAAAAATTTAACTCGGTTAAATGTATTGTAAAATGTACCTACGACAAAAGGATTGTAATAGATATACGAGTACCTACCTTGTGATACCTCTACACATTACATACAGTACGTACCAACGTATATTTTACGAGAATTTTTTTTTCTTTTTAGTGTAGTTTAAAGTGTAAATAAACAATAGTTAAATTAATTTGAAGGTAGAAGAGATTTGGCTCAAATCATACCAAGTATCTATAATGACTGATGAGTAAGTAATTTCAATTTGATTCGAATATCAAACTGATGACCTAAAAAAATAAGTATTTTTCCAAATTCAAAAATGAAGCTTAAATTTCAGGAAGTACGATGGCGTATATTTTATTATTTAATAGTAAGTATTCTTTACTAGAATAGCTGCCAATAGGTGTAGGATTATGGACAAGAAGGTCAATGAAATCAAAATGAATTAGCCTAATGAGTAATGACTAATGAAGTATTCTGATTTTCAGGGACTTTACGTTGTCTCTTGCTGTTTTTTAGGCGATTCATTTGAAACTTGATGTGAAGGTGAAAATATGTACTTGAGTACTCGTATAATGACCCTGAATTCTTTCAACTTTTTTTGACCCCAACAACGACCTCAAAATCAGCTTTGAAAACTTCAAATCAGTGTGTACGAGAATTCAAAATTTGGAAAAGGTCCAAAAAATCAAGTTTACATTTTTCAGCGTATTTTCTGCTATTGGTAATTTTTCAAGAATTTTTCGAGTGGTAGCTGCTCTATGGTCATAAAAAAATTTGGAGCGCATAAAGTGGTCAATTTTGATCTAAATTTTTTTTCTCAATATATCATCAAAGACGTTGAACTACACCATTAATCAGAACTTGGCCAAATAATTGACTAATTTAAAAATTGGGTTGCACCATGTTGAGAACCCCCCGACATCCCTTCCGGGAGACTTTCTTGATTATAAAATTCCTGTCCTGGCTAATATTAATCGAAATAAGTACATCGAAAAACACAATGTACCTCTACCTATTAATTCAATTTCAGTAAAAGAAATGTTTGATGTTTTCCTCCTTGGCTTTTCAACTTCATCGGCTAAAATATACCATACTTACCTATTATGGAAATTTCAATTTTCAAAATTTTTCCGGAAGCTCTAAAACCACTCGAAACGCGGTTCGTCACATTTTCCCATTAGATTGGGCATTACCCACTACAGATACAGCCTGGAAGTGCAATCTGGCAACGTTGTGCATCTAGTCCGGCTTTATCAATTGTTCTTATGCAGTTATCGATGCGTAACGTTGAAATTAGGATTTTTCTCGGAACTGAAGGGGTTTAGGAAAATTTTTGTCAGAACATAAATTAAAGAGGATGAAATTTCCTATCGATTGGTGTATTTTTCTTCGAGTTTCGTACAGAAATGGCGATTTTTTAAACATTTTTATGGACAGATTTTTCAAAATGCCAACTTTAAATTGAAATTACGCAAAATTTTCAGTGGACACATAGGTACTTTAATATACCAAAATGTTCAGAATTTCATCCCCTTTCAAATGGTTTTTTTACCGAAAGCGCTAGCATTTACCGTTCAAAAGTTTCTAAAGCTCAAAGCTTTGAACTTTCACAACTTTTGATCGAAAAGCGCTAGAGCTCTGGGGAAAAAACTAGGTTGTAGAGAAGAAAGAGTAGATCATTTTTCATGTTTCAAACACCTATGTGCTCGATCAAATTTTCGATTTATTAAAGTTCAAAGTTTCAAGGTTGAAATTTTTTTACATTTAAATTAAAATAAATCAAAATTTTGATCGAGCACATAGGTGTTTGAAGATTGAAAAATGATCTACTTTCTTTCCTCTACAAGCTGGTTTTTAATTCAAATCTGTAGCATTAACCATTCAAAAGTTATTCAAGAAAAACTAAGAAATTTGGGCAATATCCCATAAGACAATGCAGCCGTATAGGACTACATCGTATGATTTTTGAGACGTTGCCGCTCTGCACTTCCAGGCTGTATCTGTAGTGGGTAATGGATTGGGAGTTGGGACAAAAAAAGACTGCCTACAAAATTGCAGCTTTCTAGGCCAGTTTGGTGAAATTATGATTTTTTCGCATTTTTGCAGTAGCCTCAAGATTTCCGAAAATTTGCCAATAACTGAAAATTGTAGGTTCTTCAGCACTAAAAATTTTTTCAGGTGATATAGTTTTTGCATGTTTATTTGATATGGTTTATAGTTCAAAAAATATCTTGCTGGTTGAGACCTCCCGTATGAAGATTCCAAATTTCTATTAATAAACCTTACTCGGGAAATTGCAATTTCATGCCTTCCGCTGAAGTTTAAAATGAGCTATTCATCTAAAAGTTTTTTTTTCGAGAATTTCATACCAGGGTAATTCTTTAAAAAAGTTTAAATTTCAGTACTAAAATTTTTCAAAAATGAAAACCTTTTTTTGAATTTTTTTCAAAAGGTACTTAATTTTGGGCATACCCAGGACCCCTAAAATGACTCCAGGCCCAAGTAATCTTCTATAGGGGCGGGGGTAGGGGCTTCAAAAAATTGGTGTCACATGTTGAAAAAAAAGCTGTTCACTACTTTTGGGTAAGTATAGGTATAACTGGAGCAGTTAAGTAGCTTTAGCTCACAAAAAGGTCATCAAGTAGGTACCAGGTACATACATTTTAATGGGAGTATTCAAACATGATAAGGTAGGTACTTTCCTTCGCCGTGGACAAGAAATCGCGATAGCCACGACGAAATACCAAGCTGTACTATCCACGACGTAAGAAAAAAAGAACCAAAATTTGTTTTACTGGTAATAGAATTAATAATTTTTCAATTTTCAAAGTTGTGGTCATTAAATACTTACCATTTGAATACAATACTTTCTTTTTTTCAAGAAAAAATGTCTCTTTTAAACGTTAGAATGATAAGCCACGGCGATGGATCTGAAAAATGGTAATCTGCACAATTTTCACAGATTAAGTAGGTACCATTCGGAGAACGGGTGACTGTATTTCCTTGATGGTTGTGAAATGGGCACAACACGGCTATCACTGAAACAATACAGTATAGCCATTTCACCGCAAAAAAAGTCGAACAGGAGAGTCAGGAAAAAATAAACAAAAATTGGCCACGGAGATGGAGCAAAAACTGATTACATCAATTTAAGGCCTCGGTTTCAGGGTATAAGTATCATTCTGAAAATTTATATTGGTTCTATCATTTACTCTGGATATCACACAATAATATGTATCCTTTTTTTTCTCAGAAAAAGTGACAGTGTAATTAATTTTTGAAGATGAAGTTGAAAAATTGAAAGTGGTTTACAAGCCACGACGATGGAATTTTCGGGGTTTAGGGGGACTTGATCCATAGTGGAGGGGGTTGGGGGACGTGAAACTGTATGCACGTGATGCCCGAGTTGGTATCTACACAATGCCACCGAAAAAAATTTCAATTGTGAATAGTATTCATGTGATGAAGTGAACCACCTGTTATATGATTTTTAAACTTTTTTTTGAGAATTACCCACCATAAGCGATAGCTTTTATTGTCTAGTTTCAAAATCTGAGGAGGGGTCATCTTAACCATCTTACTCGACGATGCTCATTGAAAAAAAAATAGGTAAAAAAGATGATAAATAAACGTATGGACATTTATACCAAGTCTTGTAATTTCAACGATTCCCTACCAATTAATAATGTTAGACCATTGAAAAAATTTTTCCACAAATGGTACCTTTACATGGCAGGTGGAATACGTCTCATACAAATCACATTTCCGATTCAGTTCATAATACCTACACGGTACCTGTACCTACCTATTCTGTATGAATAAAAGTCACGTCTGTCACGTGGATAATACACTTCCGAAGCTTATAATTTAGAATTTTGCGCGCTTTCTTTTGTTACTGTATGTAAATATTTTATGCATTCAATAGAAAGAAAAAAAGAAAAAAAAACTATTAAAAATGTCAATTTTTTTTTATTTGTATCGATATAATATTCTCACCTCTTTTCACTGCGTGTTCGCCACTTTTAGCGTACCTACTTACCTACATGGAAGTTTGAAATTTCGCACATTTTCATTTTGTTTGGAAAATTTAATATTGTGTGAAACTTATTAACATAATGTGTTTGGTATATCGTTTTTTTTCTATTCGGATTCGCTCTATTTTGAGTCTAATGGAAATAATGGTTGAAGGCATTCAAAGCTTCAGTTTCAGTTCACTTTGTTGTAATATATCATTTTGTGACGGAAAGCAAATTTCGTAGAAGAGTTGTGTTTTTAAAAAACTTTACGAAAGAACCAACTTATTAATATTTAACATTCGGTATGACATTTAGTTTGCACCTTTTTACGTAATGGTTACCTTTTTTAGTGCCATTTTCAATATGCATTTGCGTCGTTAGATTTGTCTGCGAGCTGGCGTAATTACCAAGATTCTATATAACTTTCACGTTCAAGAATGTTTTCTTCGGTGAAGTCTTCTCGCGAAGTGTATTTATAATTCATCGATTTTACCAAAACCAGAAACATTTTCCATGTTGAAACTTTATCCGCCCAGAACTCCGTTTCTACTCCATAAAACACACAGACGTGTATTATAGAAATTACCTCACTATACATACACATACGTATAGCTTGGTCGTTTAGAATTTACCAACATTTGTGTACCTACTTTTCTATATTATTGTGAACGCGAACTACACGAATTACTAAATCTAAATTTCAACGAATGACGAGAGGGAAAAATAGAAGAAATTATTTCACGTCGAATATTGAAAAAAAAAACGTAGATTTAAAACGTCGAAATACACATACACGCGAAAGGGTTAACTCGTATTTATTCTAGCAAAGGGATAACCAATCATTTAGGTCGAATTAACTACCCTCATCGTATGAAGAGGGTTGAAATGAGCGAAATTATTTTTCAACGCGAGTACCCTGTTAATAAGGGCTTTTTATAATTAAACGAGCATGATGCGAATTGAAAGCTAACTTTATCGCCTTTTCAAGATTTTATTTTCAAATTATTCAAATCTCCACGCCGCAGGTGATTTATCGACTTGATTAATTGATAACACCTTGGCCGATCCAATGGTATACCTATCTACCAACCTAACTCCGTTATATAGCTACCAAGCTATCTATACAATCACGATATTGTACAAGTACACGATAGGTATACTCGTACTTACTCAAAGTCGCCGAGCAATAAAAATCAAACTTTAAACAATTCGTTACTGCACGGTATAATAATATCGACAACTTATACAACGGTGTTTGGAATATCGCCGGTAAAAAGGATTGAAACTTTATTCGTTAAATTTTTATTTAGCTTCTAACTAGTTGCATGTCTGCTTAGCGTTTTTCCGCATCGTTTGTTTGCAGACTACCTATAATACAAACGAACTTGCTTTTATAGCCACGCAGTAAATCTCAAATTGAAAGAAAAAACTGTATCGAAATTTTATTACAATGTACCTAAGCAAATGAAAGCACACATATACCATGATACGAGTACCTTGTAGGCTCGTATCATAACGTACACCATCTCATATACCTACCTACTGCGTACAACTTACAAATACCTACGAGTACGTTAGTCTTGCATGAAATGCTTTGACAAGAAATTTTTATTAAATTTACTTTTTATTTCATGAACTTTGCTGCGGGGCTCGGCCTGTTTCAACCTCTTTTCTGTCTCTTTTTTTCGTTTTTATTGAGAAAATTTTCATTTCTTTTGGATGTAGGTACCTACTTATTTGAGAATCTTTTCTATATCGTCGCAGGAAATTATTAGATAGTCGTAAAAAATGTACCTTTTCGAATATTCATCAGTGTGTATTGAAACTGTGGTAGGTAGTAATTTAAAATAACATGAGGAAGTAGTTCCATTTTTTTTTCAAAAATGAGTGCAAAAAACAATAAGTACGTACTTAGATGTAGACGTAGAGGTAGGATACTTATTGCTATAGCATCTCTGGAAGGTACACGCTGGGATGGGTAAGGTCGCGGGTTAATTGGATTTACCTACAAGAAAAAATGCCTATACCTAGCGTAATTCCTCAAATCTTGAGAGAATTGTGATTTTTAAAAATTTTCTGAAGATTCCAGAATTGCTCAAAATGATCCAACGAAATTTTTCCGAAGTGTGTAGAAGAGGGAGACTAAAATATGTAGAAAGCATGCATATCAGATTTCAGCTTTCTAGTTCAACTGCGTAAAATAGACATTTTTTTCCATTCCCAACCCAAAGTTTATTTCTGAGAATTTCTCAAAATTAAAGAAATAGGTACCTAGACTTAAAAACCAAACAATTTCAATTTGTTACGTGCCTTTTTTAAATGCGAAAAGTAAAAGTGTGCCAATTTACATTTTCTTCTTTGGTAGGACAAGAAAAATTTAGAGTTTAAAACATTCGCACACCCTTCCACTGACCCTCTTTTCAAAAACTCGTGATTTTCCTATAATAAATACCTACATACCTATCTCATACCAAGTTTTCTTTTTCAAAAAAATTACATTCTTGTTATGTGGATAGGAAATAGGAACCAAATGGAAATTTTTGAACCGTTTATCAAACTTACTTATTGGATTTTAGTCGAAAACCCCCCAGAAAAATTTCCAACTGTTGCAATATTCTGGATCATAAAGTGTTGGCAAAACAATTTTTTAAACCAAAATTCCGGTCTTGAGCAATATCATGTTCCGTCTGTTTTTTTTTGAACGAAGAGTTGAGGGGTCATACTAAAAAAATTACCACCAACTTACAAAAATCATCATCAATTTACCGTAAAATTATCCTGTAATTTACCAAAAAAATTACCCTGTAATTTACCCAAAAATTGACCTGTAATTTACCCAAAAACTACCCTGTAATTTACCCAAAAACTACCCTGTAATTTACCCAAAAATTACCCTGTAATTTACCCAAAAATTTACCTGTAATTTACCAATAGATGGGCAGTAAGTTACAAAAAAAAAATAGAAATTACCCGTAATTTACCAAAAAATTACCCGTAATTCACCAAAAAATTACCCGTAATTGGCTTAATTTACTAAAAAATTACCTGTAATTCACCAAAAAATAGTGCGGGAACAAACTTTATCGGATGTATTTTTCACAGAAAAACACAATGAGACCAAAATCAAAACCCTAAAGCCTAAATTCGCGAACTGAGGGGTGGGGGGACGAAATCGATAGGGTCAAATTTTTTTTCATGTTTCACGAAAATCTGGATTCTTGAAAAATTTGCCGGGGGAACGTGATGATGTGATTTATTTTCAACATGGAAAAGTGCTACAGCTTTGAATCAATCAAGACATTCTAGTACGTAATTATTCAAGGTACCTACCTACTTAGGTACTATAGTCACAATTTTTCAAAGTTCAAAGTTATAGGGTAGCCTAATATGGACTACCTGTAGATTTGTTATGGATTAGACAATTTCATGTTGAAATGGTGCATATTAGGAATCCACAATTAACTTTTCAAATTTTGACTCTTTTCAGGAAGAAATTCATTTGGCCCATTTGGAATTTGCTTTTATTGTCTTAATTAAACATATTCTAATAGTGTTTCGGGCGTTAAACGTATTTTTACAACATTGTAACCTTGTTTAAAATGATTTTTCAAAGTGGTCCATATTACGAACCCAAAACTCACTTTTCGATTTTTGACATTTTTCAGAAAACAATTTTTTTGACACACTTGAAAATCTCAAAAATGTCGAGGATTTGGAATATGATAATACATAGATAGATGTAGGTACATTTTAAGCTATCAACAAAGTTTTTAGGTCAATTACAACGACCACGGCATTCAAAAACAAAAATGTGGTCCATATTGAGCTACCTTACCCTTAAGTTACAAAAAAAAAAAAAAAAAAAATATATAAATTACCCGTATTTTACCAAAAGAATTTGTAATTTACCGAAAAATCTCCATGTTTTGATCTGAATTTCTCATTTTTGACCAAAGGTAGGTACTTCAAATTCCCCAATTTTG
Source organism: Planococcus citri (assembly GCF_950023065.1). Taxonomy (NCBI): domain Eukaryota; kingdom Metazoa; phylum Arthropoda; class Insecta; order Hemiptera; family Pseudococcidae; genus Planococcus; species Planococcus citri. The sequence goes on along the minus strand of NC_088678.1, from coordinate 35,512,532 downwards.
TCGAAGGATGATAAATGAAACCCTGTACCTATTGTTGGGAATGTCGGGTGACATTATTGTTTGTTACGTTTTTCGAGGCCTTAGAGTACGAATTTCAACCGTTTATTTATCTGAGCATCCCAATTCCTAGGGCCCCATTTTTGAAACTTGCTTAGTCTGGCTTCAACATGATACAAGATAACTGGGTGAAAGTGCGGAGCAGGTATTCATAAGTATAATATTGCAGCTTTTATCTTAAATGTGAAACTTTTCAAAGAAAAAAATCCCTCGACAACATCGAGAACCCTTGTTTCATTCAATGACGGTTCTTTTTTCAATACTTAGTCTCAAAATTTGATGATTCGTTAAAATCAAGCGCACACGTCAACTGCATAAACTTACACAAGGTTGTAGTACCTACACAGTAAAATGTAAGCCATGTTATGGCAATAGAAGAAGTATGGAGAAGGATACAAAAAAAAAAAGTCCCAACCTACATTGCTCATATTCAAGATTTGTGAATTAAATTAAGGTCGGTTCGACGTAGGCATGGCACTTAGGCATTAGGCACTAGATAGTAGATGCTGCAGCTACTACGTAGTACGTACACCACCGTCATTAACGGACGATTATTAGCCTTACCTGTCATCTATCATATCACGACGAACGCGCGGTACCTATTCTTGGAAAAATAATGAAATTACATGGCGGTTAACGCAAAATGTAATTTATGTTCGCAGCCCGATTTTAGTGGTTGGCAAATTTGAAGTGCTGAAATAGCAGTCTGCAAATTAAAATTGCTACATTGACGCGAAGATTACAAACGGCGCGAATTTACGCTCGCGTTAAGATACGTTTCAAATCCGCTAGAAAATTTCATTTACAATACAAATTGGATTAAAATTTCGTCGGCGTTGCCGCTGCTGCTGCGCCACATTCATCGTTTCGTATTCGAATGCGCGTAACTGATTTCACTATGCTACATTATCGCCGGTTTTGCCGGTAAACGTGGAACCTTTTAGTATAGATTTAACTAATTGAGAAATAAAATTTTCACCAAGCTTGTTGCGGTTTTTCAAAGTCGGTTTATAGCTTAACAAGCCAACAGATTCAACTTTGGCCTCTAGTGAAAAATTCAAAATACATTTGAAATCTCTTTTAAAGGGTTAGGTTTAGGTACCTTTTTACCTTTACCTGCGTTCTTACCATTCGTTCGTGGCGGACTGAACGAATAATACGATAGTCTTCCGTATAAACAGAAGTAATCTTGTTCGATTTTCTACTCGTGAAAAGCTGGTTCAACATTCTGTCCACAAAATTCCGAGGAATTGTTCTTTGAAATGATTGTATTTAGTTAACTATTTGATAGGTATAGTAGGTAGGGGTACCTACGTTAATCAATTTATTCAAATATCTAATGGAGATAGAATTTTCAATCATACGTAGCCTAATGAAATTTTCATGGTCATCTTAATCGAATAATCAAATTCCATACTTCTTTCTTACTCATTTTTAGTGACTCTCCCTGCCTTAGTCTCCTGTTTTGCTATAGAAGGTTCAAAAATTTTCTGGAGAGTTTCCCATTTTAAAGTTGATTTTCTCGCCAATTTTCTTTTAAATTCAACTAATATTTTTCTTATTCATCTCAGCGTAGGTAAGTAAGTATGCAAATAAAATAATGGAATTTGTAAACCTCAATAAAGAGAACCGTTCTCAACAAACATTCCACTCGATTTTGTGATTCTTTCGCAGAGCTAAGTACCATCTTACAATTACATTTACGTATACTTATAGAATTGAGATACCTACAAACGATGTAAAAATATCGTAGAAAACTTCAAAATAAGTGGGAAATCATTTTCGCTTTTTTTCAAATATTTCGTTGCTTTGGCCAAAGAATGTCTCAACTTAGATAGGTAAATACCTATGTACCTACATTGTCTGCACTCGTATTAAAGACAACAAACGAAACAAAACAAACCCCCTCGAAAAACACCATACCCGATAAAAATAAACAGAATGTCGTCTCGCTTTATTTTATTCTTATAGTAGGTACCTTCTATAAAGTCATAGTAATGCTCGAAGCGTAACCTTACGCGGATATTTTTTCTTTGAAAAATTACCACGAGATATATAAAATTAATTCGTAAAAGGGGGTTTTCTTGATAACGAAGCTCGACTTCAGATTCTGATGTACGTTTATAAGTCAGATATCTCCGTTATGGAAATTTCTCCAACTTCAACCTTGCTTATCTAGATACTTACATAGTTTTTTTTTTGGTCGCAAAAGTAGATTTTTCTTTTACATATTTTGCGGTACCTATCTATGAATCTTCATGTCGTAATAAAATGAAATGGCGAGGTGAATGTTTCACAAGATGATTTCAATAAGATTTGAAAAGAACTTCGCCATACAAATTTCTATAGCTTTGATAACTTTCAACATACGTAGGTAGGTACCTCTACTTACACATTCATTCATTTAGACAATTCAAGGAGTAAAGAAACATTACCTAGTTACTTTAAATACATATTAAAACTATCCCGTAATTTCTTTAAAATCTTTTTAAAATCATCTTAAAATTATTTTTAAATGATGAATTACAAATTCAGAATCAGAAATCATTAGAAAAACTAAAACAGAACTGTAAGAAAATTCTTTCAGAATAGAAAAATTTCCGGAAAATTCACTTCGAACCGGGATTTTCTCAATGGGTTCCGTAAATTCAATGCTTATGGTGAGGAGAGGGGGAAACTTAATTAATATTCTGGTCAAAAAATGCACTTGAGGTGTTTGCCTGGAAACCCAATCAATCAATCAATATATTTATTTCCAAAAATATTTTGAAATTACAAAATATCCCTCCAATGCGCAATTACGCGAGCGAGGGGGCCTCCATGGTAACATTGTTCATGTGAAAAAAATTCAACAGATTGCAGGAGGAGAAAAAAAAAGAAAAACAAACGAAACGAAACAAAAAATAAATAAATAAGTAAGTAAATAAATGAATATAAAACAAAACTAAAAATAATGACAACATAGGAAAATTTGACAATTGTGAAGGAACACATTGGTGAAGTCCATCAGTAGTAAACCAAAAATAATCTATCAACATGCCAGAAAGACAAATTCATTTAGAACAAACAATCATCCTAGAATATTCCGAAATGAATGCATCTACAGCGGAATAATGGGACCTTACATATTATAAGCAAACAGAAAAATAGATATGTGATGTACTACCCAGTAGTCTGTAAGGTGTTTTTGCTCTCCAGTAACCACTGGACCAGTGCCAGCTGAGAGCCCAAACCTCTACTCATCACTGCATTAAACAGCCTTGGCAAACACGACAGAGCCTGAGCACGAGATCTATCTTGTTGGTACCTAGGTAGGGGAGCAACGGTGTTATCAATCTTTCTCCCCCTCTCATTCATGTAAACTCTAAATGTGGACCCATTCCTTTGTATCTGGACTTGATAGAGTTTTTAAATAGGCAGAATTTCTAGTTTTTGAAAATTGTTTGATGTACTTTCCCCTCTCTTTTTACCTACAATAATGCTCCTAACTGCCCATTTTTGTAGCATATGAATAGATTCTAAGTGGCAGTCCGCTGTCCCCCCCAAATGAACAAGCCATACTGAAGAACAGATTGATAGAGAGCATAATAAATTTTTACTATATGTGTTGAGTGCCAAAATGTTATGCCACAAAACGAATAAAATAGTTTGGTTTTTTAAGTTTAGTTTGTAAGTACTAAGTAGAGCTGAAAAACGGTTATGCTATTCACCAACTGGTATCGGGGTCAAATACCGGCTGAACCCGCTACAGAAGGTAACGAGTTGAGTCGGATACCAGATATTATAGTATAGTGAGAACAACGCGGTTTTATCGTCACTTGTACAGCGTGAGTCATAACACACATCTCAACACTTGTCACACAATGCCACTCCCCCACTGACTTGTAATCATCTACTGTGTGACAATTGGGCGTGGTTTATGATGTCACACTGGTACACCGGCGTGGCTGCGCATTCAACTCGCTACACGTTATAATGTGAACTGGTGGGACATTTTTCAACTAGTTACCCTCTACTAGAGAGTAGTGAGAATTTATGATACGGGTACAGCAGTTACCCGCTGTCAGCGAGTACCATTTTCAGCTCTAGTAAGTAAGTACATATACTTAATAGGAATCAATCATTATTCTGAGGTACCGAGTTGACTCAACTTGGGACAGGGGCATGCAGCCACACGGAGCCCCACATCCAGGCTTTCATGCAAGTAGCACCTTAACCCTAGGTCAGGGGAAACCCTATAGCCAAAACTTAACAATTTTGATTTGGATGAATTTGGTTTTAATTTATGTTGCTAGAACCAGCCTCCCAATAATTTCAATAAACTTAATGAGATCATCTTGATTTTTGGCTCTATTTACTAAAGTTGTATCCTCTGCAAATCCATATAATGTCCCATTTAATTTTAGTTCAAAAATGTCAATAATGTAAATTAAAAAGAGGATTGGTCCTAGTATGTTGCCCTGTGGTACCCCATGTATTACAGGTAAGAAATCCCCAATTTTACTCCCAACTTTAACAGCTTGAGTTCTTCCCTCCAGGTAGGATCTGAACCAGTCATGCTGCACATCCCTGATCCCACAGTTCCAGAGCTTCTGTAAAAAAATCCCAACATCAACCGTGTCAAATGCCTTACTGAGATCGAGGTATGCCGCCGCAACACTATTGTCCCAGACAAAAATTCATACTTCTGTTTTGAAAAGAAATCTTTTTAATGCAGGAAATTTAAAATTCGATTTTTTACAACTTTTTCAAAAATTTTTGATAGTACCGAAAAAAGGGAGATTGGCCTGTCAGATCAAATGTTAATAAATCTTTCAAACAAGTTGAGAATAAGCCATAGCTCGATTCTTACCTGCCCAAATTAATTTTCACTCCTTCAAAAAATTTTAAACCCTGGAGAAATTGAAAACCACGCTGGAGGCTCCTGAAAGACCAGATTTGGTGAAACTTGGTCCAGAGGAGATGATATTTTGTTATTAAGCACAAATCCCTGAAAATGGTCCATTTTTAATTTTTAAAAATTCGCCAAAGATCAAAACATCGATTTGGGCAGCTGAAATTTTGGTTATGGCGTTTCAGGTCTTTCCAAAAATCACGATTACATACAAATCGGAGACGGGCATCTCGAGAGGATTCTCCTGTTGTATACAAACGAATTTTTCTTATCCTTGTATATCTATGCTTTTTTTCTCGGACCTTAATTTTGGAATAGAGTAACCAGACCTTAATTAAAACTTATAATATTATTCATTTTTTCTCAAAAATAAGCTCACTGGACGATACAGGTGTATCAAAATAACAAAACCAAACACCAGTACGACTCACATCCAACACCCCACTGGAGGAAAAAACCAGGGGAAAACAAAACAAAATTGTTGTTATGCAAATGGCTTACTTTAGTTAATCAGGACCATTCGAATAGGTACTGCTGTAAAATCGTAGTCCATCCACGTAGCTCGAAAGAAAACAAAAAGACCTAGCTTGGTAGCAAATCCTCGTTAACGAATTCGCAAGCATGCGAAATTTAAAAAATAAATAAAAGTATGAGTGGTTCCTTCCGAATACTCAAATTAACCTTAGATAGCACTAAATTACCTTCGAACAAATCACCTTAGTCATTATTTTCAACGTTTAGTAAAACCGCATTCTCTATCTAAGTTAGATAGGTACCGTCTACGTGAAAAAAAAAGCATAGCCTGACGTTTATTTTCTATACCTGGTGCGTAATACCTTGTTTATGCGTCTGTATTATCTACAAACTGTGTAGTAAATTCCCATAAAGTTTTTTCGCTTCTTCGTAGGTAGGTACGAGTATATACATATCAAAAATACTTTATCGTAAATGTTTTAAAATTGGAGCAATTTTTTCGAAACACTTTCTCGTTTTTCAACAATTTTTGTTTTCTGTTGTTGCGTTTGGTGTTGCGCAATAAACCTTATATGTACCTACATACGGTAAATGTAATACACATACGTGCGCTATACTATCTTTATAATATATCATAACCGTTCCAGTTTGTTTGTTGAATTTCAATCTTTATTTTGGGAATTTTTTACTTGTCAGCTTTTCGTTTTCTTGCATTATCTCACGGTGTACTTATTTTCTTCTCTTCATACTTTCTTTTTTCTCCTTTTTTTATTCGAACGCGATTCCTTTTCATGGTATTTGTTTCAACATATATCGGTAAATTATGAACTTTATATGGTTTCTTCGCGTATAGTATACTTTATTTATCCAATTTTTTTAACTTATGGTTTTCGAACGATGATCCGAGCGTATAAGTGTACCGAATATGCTCGTAGCTCGCTCCTTATTCTATTCCGGATTTGTTTTTTTATTTTGCCAATTCATCTAGTGTGTATCGGATACGTACTCTATGATGACGGTTGTCTTTTCCTTTTTCATATGACAAATGATGAACCAAGAATTTGTCGTTATACATTGAAAGCAAAACAATGTTAGATGAAATGAACCACGTATGCTTTAAATTTAAAGGAAAAATTATACGTGTCGAGTTGTCCATTAATTTTTACTTTGATCAATAATTTATCTGCTTATTCAAGCTGTTGTGAATCACGTCATTGACAGAAATGTTTAATATTTTCAAGATGAAAGATGTATTTTTGAAGTATCCAGATCGATTCTGTAAAATTTTAGTTTTATGGATGCGCCTCAGATGTCACATAAGGTAAGATGTGGCATGTGAGGGGCACTGTGGAATTTGATTTCAAATTTAGATGACTTTTTTTTTTTTTTAACGGGAGCTGAAAGAATTCGTAAGAACCCCAACCAATAATTCAAATTAGGTAGGAGAAGAAAAATTCAATTATTCTTTTTCAAAATGACATCACAAACTACCCTGGAATCAGCACTGTCTCATCAAAAGCAATCTTTAACGCTTCATCACATGTCTAAAAAGACTAAAAAAAATAATTTTTCGCTGAGAGATATTTTCAAAATTACATTACCTACTTAGTTAGATACCGAAGAAGGGTGTAAAAACCTACCTAAGCCTTTTCGAAAGCGAAAAGATTTTTGTACCGATAAAAAAAAAAGTAAAAGAAAAAACAGCAGAGAAGTTGATGAAAGAGATAGACATAATATTCAATTTAAAATTCATCCATTTCAGTTATACATTTTTAAAACATTTTTCACGTTAACCAGAAGGTTTCTATTTTGAAAGTTGTCTTTGTCTTGTCACCCAAACTAATCAGACTTTTTCTTTCTCGCTTTTTCCCCCTCTCCCTTTTCTTTTTTCAACTCGACTTTACAGGCCTATTCGATAATTCCAGAAAGACTTACACGCAGTAGAATTTCAAAACGCGTATTTAAATCAACGAGAAAGAGTCATCTTGGCATTTGTTGACTTACCTACTCTTTGATTTCGTGAGTAGTTCTGCGTGTTTCAGCTCTTGAAACGTAATTGACCACACCCGCGACTCTGACTGGCGGCTCCTCGTTACGCTGTAAATAGAAAATTTAAACAAAAATTAATCTTCGCACCGATGCAAGTTATTTTTATAAGTGGAATTTTTCTTTCTCAAATGCACCACCATATTTACGGGTTTTTCTCGCTTCATTACACTGTTTTGGTAGCCGGGGTAGTTTTATTCGACGTAATATTTTTCTCAGTCTCACTCGACTAAATTCAATTTCAATATGCGGACGTTGAATTAGTTTTTTTTTTTCATCTTCCAGATTGGAAACATTTTCACGCTATTTTTATTCAGTTTTTTAAGGGTAGAAATAATGGCGGCGAGGACGTAAGGTCAAGTAGGGTAATTTTATCTGTGGATGGAGGTCACAGACGATTGCTGATTCAAGTTTGCGAATACGTAGGTGGGTAATTTAAAATTTTTGCGTCAGCGTTGAGTTACCATTTGATAACTTTCACCTTCACCAATCATATTTAAAAATTGAAAAAATTCATAAAGATAGTTACTTGGAAATTTGTATTGAACATCGATTTACTGGCAATACAAAATATGTAGATAATTAATTGAGTACAAATGGAAAGATTTCAAGTGTAAAATTATAGTAAAATTGTACCTTCGCCTTCTCCTTCCATTAATCGAGTTTTGTGGCGCAAGTTAATATTGGCCAGTTTCAGGACATTCTGTGTACCTAATTTAAATACAACCTACATAAAAAATTCAAAATTATTGCCCAAGTTATTTTTATTTGCATTTCATATTGGATCGTTCATTTTGCGATCGTAAATTGAAACTTCATATAAAAAAACTTTGAAAGTTTCACAAACATCAGCAATTTTTATTTTCACGATATCTCATTCTTACGAAATTGAAACAAAAGAAACAACAAAAAAATGGAATTTTCCGACAAAATGTGCAAATACGATGATTTTATTTTAAGCCCATAATGTATACAAAAAAAAACCGGGGTTCACTCGCAGTCGTATCCTTTATTTCAATGGTAGCTCGATCGGTAATAACCTATATTCTTCATTTCAAGGGGAAAATTCGTTTTGGAAATAAATCAAACTACGCAGATAGGCGGTGAAAATACGAACCTATATAAAAAATAAGAAAAAAATTCAAGCCGACGTGAAATTTAGGTAATTGGAACACGTAAAGTTGAAAGAGAGACGATAACGTAGTAACGTCATTAAATTCCGCGCAAATACGCGTATTTTAGATACCCCTTGTATTCGGTATTCGACGTCAATTGATATTTTGATTCGAAAGTTTTATACCGTTTTTGACAGAATATAACGAAGAGCTTTTCAATAATAATAGAAAAGGTAATCCATCCCTCTCTTCCGGTGATAACTTTTCCTAATTTATTACACGTTATCGGTTACCAATGACACATTGGAGCAGTTTTTCAAAGCTTAACTTTTTGTGTATTCGAATCTCCACGCCAAGCCGTACCGTATCGCCGGACGAAACAAAAAGCGAAATATGTCAATTATTTGTTACTTAAAGTTACACACAGCCCTGTAGTTGACAAATTTTATACGTCGATGAATTCACAACTGCCGGCGAGGCGTACAGTTTTTAAATAGGTGTTTTGTGTTTATACAGGTATGTTGTAAGGGTATATATTTTTTTTTCTGGAGACGGGGCTATTTATGTATTATGAGCTTTTGACGCGAGTTGGGTCCCTATTCATTTTTTTTGTCGAGGTATTGAGATTTATAAATAGATGGGTTGTTAAAGACTACACTACCTACTGCAGAGTTTCAAGTAATTGGGAATATTTTCATTCATTTAGCTCTTATCAAATTTTTCATGCTCACCTGCTTGTACCTACCTATACTTTTATTATATACAAGATTAAAATTTTATCCTCTTAACCTTTGCTCTATTGAATGCTGTGAATTTCGATTTTTTCTGCGCTGAGTAGACAATAAGTTGTGCACTTTCAAATTTTTATGAGGTTTGTTGGTATGGATTGGGATAAATATTTATTTCGTTAGAGAATTTGAATCAAAAGTCTGGTAAATTGTGAAAGAGTTCATCAAAAAGAAAACCATCTGAGAACATTTTTTTCAAGAAGGGTTAATTTGTTTGATCTTTCCGTTATTTTTTTACTCAGAAGATGAAATTAGAATTGAAAAGATCGTGGTCCTACAGCAAGGCCAGCAGAACCTTCTAACAAACTGCATTCATTTTGTCGACGTTCGTGTTAATAAAATTGCATAACTAGTTTGCCGTAAATACGCTAACAAGTAGGTACTGCTAAGCCATTCCACTTTATAATTGTTACAATAGATTTTCAATGATTATGGGTTCTCCTTACATGCTCAATCTTGTGTAAGGAAAGTATCAGAGGAAATTTTATTTTAAATTAATAAGCATGCATTTTTCAAAGATCTGCCATCAATAATTTTTGTAATATTTTCGCTCTCAAACTCATTTGTGACTCACCAAAAATTTTTTGTGATGAGCTAGTGAGGCAGGCAGGGCCGGACTTTAAAGCAATTTTCCGCCCTGGGAAAAAATTTTTTACCACCAACTCCTTCACTTGCTTGCCCCAACCAGAAAAAAGTAACACACTTTTCTAAAACCTTCAGCAAGTTTTAAAATTTTCCAATAGGTCATCTGAAATTAGATTGGAGACCCCAAAAATGAACTTCGGAACGATCGAGAAGGTGCCCAATAAGTACTGACCAAAGTAATAGGTCCTAAAGTTGATTTTCGGTCCCTCCAGAGTGATTTGGAATTGTGGCAGAAAATTGAAAACTTTTCGAAGGATTCAAAATAGCACAAAACAGAGTATTAGGAAGAAATAACTCTTGCTTCTCACTTTTTACCTTTGACAAAACAGAGTAGTTGTTTTGTTCCCGTGTGTGGGATTTAAATTGAAGAAATTATTCACGTTAGTTTAATTTCGCACTAAAAAATGTACAATTCATAAAAAAGTTTTAGAATCGGCCTTTCAAAAATTTATTTTCAATTCTAAAAAATCCAAAAATGAACTTTAGGACTTACAATTTTGGTTACGGAGGTTTCCTTTTGATCTAGCTTAGTTTCGTTCAAATTGGAGAGTATCTGTGAAAAAAGGTTCCCTTGTGAGCTTCATTGAAGAATTTTGAATGCATTTGAATCAATTTTTTGAAGAGCCATAATGATAAAAACTAAGACTGTAACAAATTTGATAAACTTGGTAAGCAAAACTAATTTATCAGCTCCTTTTATACAGAAATAATTTTTAGCGAAGTTTTTATCAATAATTTTAAATAATTGTTTTTTGGGGGGAGGGGGGTGGGGGAGAGTGGCGGAATCACCTGCATATGTTGATGAAATTCACCACTTTGGTGAATAATTTTCAGAAATGGCACTTTGCTTTGTGATGTCGCAGAATTTTCCCTCTGTGTGATCCATTTTAATTGGTCATCTGTGATAATTTTTCATAATTATCCAAAAAAAATTGTAAATTTAGGGCTAAAATTCTTCAAAAATGCTCAAAAAAAATTTCACATAAATTTTTACTCTCTTTTGTAGGTTACATGACACTTTTTTCAAAAATTTCAAAAATCGTGACTAAAGAGCTCAAAATTTCTCTATTAAGAGCTACAAGGAGTTAAGTCCAAGACGTGCCAATTTTGACATGTGACATATCAATTGTTAAATTTTCGATGTCGCAGATTCCAAATTTGTTTTTCAATTTTTTTTAAATAATGACTTTCTGAAAGTTTTTTTTTTTTTTGAAATCTTGTACGTACTTTTCTTTAAAAATAAACCAAAAATTGAAAAATGTTGATTTTTTTATCCTTAAAACAATTTTTTATTTTCAAAATGTGCATTTCCTCAAAAAAATGCATATTTTTTTCATCTGCTCATGCATGCCGTGCACCCCAGTATTTCCAAAAGGTTCCAGGTGTGACCCAACTTCACGAAGCACCAAGTCATACTCCATCATTAGCCGTGATCAATCTTCTTTTTAAACATTAGATGAGCCATATTGCCATGTATCCAGAACATGTGAATATTTTTCAATCGGTCCAATCTTAAAAGTTGTCTAAAATGAACCTCTACCACCGGCCCAAGTGACGTTTCTAACAATTTCTTGGTTTTCGAATAAATTAGTTTTTTGCGTTTCGTGAAAAATTGCATTTTGGCACTTGACACCTTTTATGTAACTGTTACCGATTCAATTTTCTGTTCATTGTACATACATAGCTCTGAAGATACATAGATGTGAATGGAAAAAAATGATGAAAATAAATTTTTTGATGATCAAACTTTTGCTCCCACAATCTGTGGGTGAGGCAAATGTACATATACCTACACAGACTCAGTAGGTGTTGTATCGTTATCTGGTAAAAGATCTTGCTACTACTTTCGGATCATATTGTACATATATGTTCATAAAACAGTTTTAAACTTATATCAATTTTGTAAACAGCTTTGGTTGTTTTCTTTGCTCTATACGTAGGTAGATTTGTTATGCTCGACGATACGCGAGTAACATCGTTGTAACCTATGTACAATATCACGTTGTTTAATATTCAAGCATGAAGATGACAACGCCAATAACATCGCGTTTTGTAACCTTGTCTCATTCTATTCAAACTGCAACGAATATTCGAATCGAACGTTTCAAAGAAACAAATCCTACACCAAGCAAGGTACATATAAGAGAGAAAGAGAGAAAATCAAACTACATATAAATTTAATGAGAATCGTAAAAATAATGAATAAGAGGAAACACGCGAAAAAACATACCCAAACCGAATACTTAGCGAAAAGGGCATCTCTACAACCGATGTAAAGGTATGTTGTGCGATTTTTTATCCTTGGCATTGAGCCATTTAACCTGAATTTCGCATACAAAGAAGCCAGGCTTTACCTTTTTGCATACGTATGAACGTTTTAGACATCTTTTAAATTACCCCTACTTACCCATACCTACTTATATACGTATGTTGCATGAAAATTTCAAATTGTTCTCGTAATTAAATAATATTTCGACTTAATACCTGGCTAGGAAAATTTACATTTTACCCGAAGAGCCGGAGAATTTTATTCGTGGAATTTATACACCACACCGGCTCGTTATTCTTAATTATTTTAAATAAAAAAATATCAAAACGAAGTATTTTTGAATGAAAAAAAATCACGCTGTTTAATCTTTTTTTCCTCTTGTTTTTAAAGCCTTTCTCGGCTCGACTTGAATTTCTGGAATTGATTTATATTCCTTTAATTAATGCTTTTTCGAAAGAAAAAAAGTAAAAGTGGGAAAAATGCGGTATTATGTTTAATTGACATCGCCTAATGGTCCTGAGAGATCTCCAAAATGGTTGCAAACAACTTAAATTCGCCATGTTCAACTGCAATAAGCTTTTCCTCGTTGGTGTTTATATTCGCATGAATCACAACGAGTTAGGTGTTTTGTGAATTTATTTTCGAGTATCGAATTTTCAAATGAGGCTTTTCACAAAACCATGTGGATGTTGCACTTATATGAAGAGCTAAATACTGAAAGATTAAAGTGATTTGGTGGAAAAATCCGTGGGAAATTTTCACACCAGAGTAAATTAATTTATACGAATATTTTATCAACTTTTAGTCACCTTTTATAAGGCCCACGTACTTATTTGATCGAGTGAGCTCTATAAATCGATTCCGAATGTGTTGATAAATGTTCCTCCACGTGGAACCAACACGTTTTCAAATTTTGACAAGCCTATTCACCAAGTTTTTTTTTTCACGTATAAGCCATAAAATGCCACATAACGAAGAATTCTGCATCATAAAACCTAGAAAACGATATCGTGTAAAAAATTTTCTTTTGTTTGGACCATGTTTTGACCATATAAACAAAACGAAACAAAAAAAAGAGAAAGGAATTGTAGCTTTACAATAAAAAAACCCACAGGTTAAGCTATAATACAACGCCAATAATTTCCTTTTGACAGTTTTCAAAGTGTTTATAAATAGAAAAGGACACTTCAGCAACTTACGACTTTTTTCCGACAAAGTTTTTTGCTCTCTTTTTTCTCCAGTCTTATTTCTTTTTTTTTTTATTCACTCCTCCTACACCCTGCCAACTTTAATGTACCTCTCAATAGTATAGGAAATGAAATAAAAGCGCGGCTGTTTAAGATACTATAACATATAAAATACCGGTTACACAAAAAAATTACATTTTAGTACATTAAGCCTGTGGCCAAAGCAAAAAATACATTAGGTACCGACGTAACTTACTTTTACGCATATAGTTCGATGACTTTGTTGAGTTGCCAAATTCACCACAGAGAGAAAAAAAAGGCACCGTATGAACTTTTTACACGCGCTTCTTTAATTTTTCGCACAATGGCACATTGTGTATACCTACAGGTCGTATTTCTACGAGCGGCTTGTCTTTTCAATATTTTCACGCGATTTATTTATCATCAAGGAGGGTATACCTATGTGATAGATGACGTACTCGATTGCAAAATTTACCGTAAATCATCCACCGCGAGGTTTTGAAATGAGAATTCGAGTATTTTGATGGTCATGTTACGAACATTGCTTTTGATTTGCCGTTTCCATTGGAAAAAATATATAATTTTCGAGTAAAGTAACCCCGCTAAATGATTGACTATCGTGAAAATTTACGAAGTATTTTCTTTGTTCGGAGTTTATTTTCGAAAGTTACCGAGTCAAATGGAATTGGTTAAGAGAATAAAAGAGGAAATGCGACAAGAGAAAAAAACGTTGAAGGGAGAATTGGAGTTCAAAATTAAATTTTTTTACAAAGTATCAGCGATTTTGAAAAATTGAAGCATTGGTATTTTTCATAACCTGGCTTATTAAAATGAGTCGAAATTATCAATTCGATATTGACTGAAATGAATTACGAATATCATGATCAAAATACTCGCTCGAAAGCAATAAAAATATTACCAACTCTTTACGTGTTCATCAATATAGTATGAAATTGAAAAATATTACCTTCATCGTATTTTGCTTGATCATTTGAAGTGCAATTGTTTCTTTGGAAAGAAAATATTTGAAACGATATTTTTAGATATATTTTTATTTTTCAAAATTGTATCTACTTAATGAAACGGAAATTCCCATAACTTCCTTCATCTACACTTTTACAGACATGGTTATTGATAATTTTCCTCCTGTTCGTATCGATGTTGAATGGAAAATGCACTTTGATTACCTAGCTTTGTCGAATGTACGACGAACGTGGACACCTACTATAAGTCGGGGAGCCCGCTTAAGGATCTATTGCACCCCCCCACCCGTCGATCATCCGGGACAACTTTTTTCTTAAAACATTTCCAGCCCTTGTACTCAAAAAAAGTGGCCCTACTTTCAAAATGGCGGCCATTTTGATTGACAGGTCAGCCAAAATCGCAGATTTTGCGTACCAACATAGGACATGCACAACATTTTTCAAACTGTACAAAAGTAGATCGAAAGATCAAGCAAAAATGTATCATCTGTCAAAATTTCAAGTGCTATAGTGCGTTTTTCGATTTTTGGTGAATTTTTGAAAATCAAATTTAGGCCAAAAATGAGGGAAAAAATCAAAATTTTACCAAATTGACCAAGAAAACTGACATTTTGGATACACCCTATTTTCGACATGCCAATTCGATTAGAAACTGTTTCAAACCGTTTTGAGCAGTTCTGGAGCCTCCAGCAGATTTTTGAAACTCGAAATTCTCACAAAATTTCATCAAATGGAGTTGGATAGCCGAAATTTACTCTGCAAACTAATTTCAATATGTTACGAAGTCAACTGCAGGGGGATTTCAAGTCGTTTTAGAGCATCCAGCGACTTTTTGAAAATTACTGGAGCCTCCAGTAGATTTTTGAAACTTTAAATTTCCTAAACATTTTATCAAACGGAGATGGAAAGTCAAAATTCATTCTGCAAACTAATTTCGGTGTATTTCAAGTCGTTTTGGTGTTTTTTGGAAAATTAAAATTTCCAAAAAGTAACTGGAAGCTTCAAAATCATTTAAAAACATTTGAAACCTCCATGTAGTCGACTTCATATCTGATTGAAATTATTTTGCGAAGTAAATTTCAGTTTGCCAACTCCATTTGGTAAAATGTTGCGGGAATTTCAAGTTTAAAAAATCTACTAGAGGCTCCAGTAATTTTCAAAAAGTCGCTGGAGGCTCCAAAATGATTTGAACCCACCTGAAGTCGTCTTCGGAGCGCAGGGTGTTAAAATTGGAGTGTAGAGTAAATTTCAGCTTTCCATCTCCATTTTTTGATGAAATTTTGTGAAAATTTAAAGCTTAAAAAATCTGATGGAGGCTCCAGGAATTTTCAAAAATCTGCTGGAGGCTCCGGAACTGCTCAAAACAGTTTGAAACAGTTTGCAATCGATTTGGCATGTCGAAAATAGGGTGTATCTCAAATTTCATCTTTCTTCGTCAATTTGGTAACATTTTGATTTTTTCCCTCATTTTTGGCCTAAATTTGATTTTCAAAAATTCACCAAAAATCGAAAAACGCGCATGTCCTATGTTGGTATGCAAAATCTGCGATTTCGGCTGACCTGCCAATCAAAATGGCCGCCATTTTGTAAGTAGGGCCACTTTTTCTTTGAGTACAAGGGCTAGAAATGTTCCTTAGGACTCCCATAAGTTGTCCCGGAGGATCGACGGGGGATGCAATAGATCCTTAAGCGGGCTCCCCGACTATACAGAAACAGATATATATTGAGAAATTGCAAACCTACCTAAAGAGTGGTCAAAATTTTGATTTGATTACAATCAAAATGTCAATTTCAAAATCAAAATATCTAGGAAAATATTAAGTAGGTACATTTTGATTAGAACACACATCGTTACAAACAGTCTGAAATACAGAACAAAACAGAAGAAAAATTGAATAAATATTTCAGGAGCAGTTTTCATCATACAAGCAGATTTTCTTTCAACTACTCTGAAAAAAAAAACACTAGAAAGAGTAAATTTTGGAACATTCTCTTGAAAAACGTACGAGAAACCTAAGACGAGCATTCGATAAAAAAACCCAGGAAATAGCATCCAAGATTTGGACTATGCTATCTGAACGTTCTAAAAACGTTGACCACAACACGAACGCGGCTAATGATTACAGAAATAAAGTCTCAATTTTCTGAATCAAATTTCGCTTCACTAATGTAAAATGACTCGATTAAATTGGCAGCAAAGTGATCAAATTTTACGTAAATATACCTATCGTGATTTTCGTTTCGACGCTTCTCACAGAGTTATTTCCTATCAACCGTCCTGAATTAATGACAACCGAAGAAGAAGAGAATAGAAAATTGATGCGTTGACAATTTAAAAACTCTGGTAAAATTTCGTCGAAGAAAATGTTGAAATATAAAATTGACATCTCTTCTCCGATTCTTCTATGGCATTTTTCATTTCACTCAACGTAACAGACATCATTTTCATTTAAGAAATTTCCCCGAAAAAGAACCATAAATTTGACTGCCTTTGTACCTAGGTAATAAAATAAAAAGAATTAACGTAGCTAACAAAAGAGAAGATAAGATGAGCAAGCAGAAACAAATATAAAATTAAAATCGCAACGTAAACATTTCCTGGAGGAAAAAATTAGTTAGGTACCTGGCTATTTTCGTTTTCATTTGTAAACCAAAGCCACACGTAATTCACGAAATGCTTCATAATCGAAGTTTTCAGCCATTTGCAAGGTACTTAAATTTTTTTTTCAACTTTTTTGTTGTTTTTTTACGAATAAACATTATGAAAAGTTGTACGTTAAACTTTAACGAAGCTTGTATATGAACTCAGTTATATACGCACATATACAACTTGTTGTTGAAAGTTTTTCGAATGAATTTTCTAATTTAAAACCGAAAGTTCTTTCGATTAACTTCTTATACGCGGACAGATGATAATAACATGGTTACTTTCGTGTATAGGTATTATACGAGTAGTTCAACATTTTGTACCGTGAAAAATCTCACTATGGATACAACTAACTCTCTGATATGTAGCGAAGAGTGGAAATAAGAAACTCCTAATGACCATCGCTTTGCCGCGTAATTTATCATTAATGAAGTATCCACTAGATACATGTTTCCAACACGTGGAATATTTTCCATTTCAGCATAACTCTGTTTCAAGGATAATTTCTTTCTTCCTTTTTGTTTCATTTTTAGTTGCAGTGTTTTCTATATTTATTTACGATTTGTTTGATAGAGTATTTTCAGTTTGCTTTGGGCACGAATAACTAGGATTTTTATTGATAAAAATATCTACTCTTCGGCAAATATTTTTATTTATTTTATACTCGAAACGTTTTTTCGACGGCGGATTTAAGTAATACGTATCATACCTACTATGTAGAACGTCACGTGTTGTCAAAGATTATTATAAAAGATTTTGCCCCCGAGTTGAGTTTATAATTTTTATTCTGCAACGTCTCCAGAATGTTATTTTCAGGGTGGAAAAGTTTATTTAAATTCGACCGAGCCAAACGTGAAAAAAGTATACACTTTTTGTATGCATAACAAATACCTAATGTACATGCGAGAATAATAAACGAGTGAAATTGTTTAAGATAAAGTCAACCACTTTTTTATTGATTTTCGCGGTTGAAAATAATGTGTTAGCAGGATGGCCTGTTTTATGAAGAAGTGATGAGTAATGCACCCTGCTGATATTCAGTTTTTGATTTTTGACGAATTTTTAAATATGAACTTCAATTTGGACCATTTTTCTCGAAAAATTTTAATTTGATTATTAAATGAGTCAGAGAGATATAATTCAGACTCTTGCCCTGTATTCGATCTCCCAAATCGATTGATGGTTATATCAAGCCATTCTGAAGTTTCTAGCGGATTTTTCAATTTTACAATTTAGAAAAAATTGCTAGTTAATGAGGAAAAATGAAAATATATTTTTTTACAACACCTAGAAAAGCACGAAGAGAGGCTGGTCATGCCATGATTCACTTTTCTATGCTTCTGTTTTCTGAAGTTGATTGAATTATTCTAAATTTTTTGTATTCTAGAAAAATTCAAAAAAGTGATGTTTACCACTTTCTTCAAAATTGTAATTTCTGTACATGAATGATTGATGGATTTTCAATTGATTCCTTTTTTGAGGTTTTTAATTTTTTTCATCTCTTTGCACGACTCCCTCATGAAAATTTGGGCCAAACATTTTCCAGGTCCATGTCATCTCTACTCAAACCAAGCCATAATCATCCAATGCGCGCCAAAAATAGCATTAGAGTGAATTTCATTTAAATCATTCTGATCAAGATGTTCTCAAAACTCAGAAAATAAATAAATAAAGCATAAAAGGTAAAAAAAACATATCAAAGATATCCAAAATCCATAAAAATGGGTTTCTGTGATTATAAAGTGCAGGTACCAAATAACATGAAATTTCTTTTTTTCTTAATAGGGGGAGCTCTCGAGGTGTCCGCCTCCGATTTGAACGGGACCACGATTTTTGGAAAGATCATGGTCTAAACCCTCCATAACCAAAATTTCAGCTGCCCAAATTCATTTTTCGTTTTTTGGCGAACATTTAAAAAATTCAAAATTAACCATTTCAGTGATTTATACTTTTTTTTTTCAAGTACGTACTTGATCAGTAAAAATGATTAATATAAGTCATGAAACTAATAGTAAACCCCTACTCTATCCAAATATCACCGTTTCTATCCATTCTGGAGACTCCAGTGCGATTTTCAAATTCTCCAGGATTTTGAATTCGCTCCAGAAAGCGTAAATATGTATTAACTTGGGCAGCTAAAAATCGAATTGTGTTTTATGCTCGACCTGTTTAACGATTTTATCCGCATTTGAGCCAATTCCGAGGTGGACACCTCAAGAGTGTTTTTTTGACCAGCTTTTTTAAAAAAAGAAACAATCAAAAAATCAAAAATTTCCTGTACGCGAAGAATTTTTCAAAGCCAACCCCCTCCCCCCTCCTACCAAGTTCAAATTTCACCGTATCAAGTCCTATTGGAGCCTCCAGCGCAATTTTCAAAATTCTGGAGAAATTGAAAACTGTGCTAGAGACTCCAGAATGGCCGGAAACAGTGAAACTTGGGTAGTGTAATGACTTAATTTGATCATTTTTACTGATCACGTAGGTACGTACTTTTTTTTTGAAGTACGGATTAATCACTGAAAATGGTCAATTTTGAATTTTCAAACGTTCGCCAAAAATCGAAAAATAAATTTGGGCAGCTGAAATTTTCCTTATGGGAGTTTTAGACCATGTCCTTTCCGAAAACCGTGATCCCGTTCAAATCGAAGGTGGGCACTTCGAGAGGTTACTTGTAAGATGAACCTCGTAACAAATTCAGTGTTACAAAATTTAAAAAAACAAATTTTACAGCTCAAAAGATAAAAAAAAGGCTGAACGGACGAGACAATATCCGCAATCCCACATCAAACAGTAAACACTCGTTTTGCAAACACAGAACCAAAAGAAACATTCTATTTCCATCGCACATTCAGCATTTTACAATATAAAAAAAAGGGGTGAAAATTAATAAACGTCTTTTTACATCGGTCTACAAATACGTACAAAAAACCTCTCGTCGATAAGTCGACTTGACCTATCCTACAACAAGTCGTTTTATTAAACATTATTAACGATTACCTCGCCTCATTGAACGCCGATAACATTTTTCCTATCGTCGAGCTGAATACAAATAACTTAATTTACTCGAGCTACCATATGTAAGTATTGTGTATCAGAAAAATGTGTTTCATCTAATCATACGATAAGATTTAACGCGTTAAATTACCAACATATTTGGTAAATATTACAAAGGTACCTATAGGTTGTACATATTAATAATTCCCCTATGAAACCTATCGTATACCTATACACTACAGAGTGAAAAAAAAAATTGAAAATAAAAATATTCCCCTGATTTCGAAGGAGGAATATACTTTACCACCTCGTACAACACCGCGCTACTGATGGAGATTTTGTAATAAAGCGCACGAAAAAAAAAAAGTTTGTCACTTTAGTAAAAAAATACACAAAAACTTTGCTAAATTTACATAACAGCACGAATGGTGTTCATCTAGAAGTTGTAACTTATGATGATATATAAAATAAGGCAACTAGGCAGCGAAATTTCTCTCGTGAATATTTATTATTGTACGTAACGAATTATAAGATCGCAACATGAAAACCGAGCATTGTAAATTTTTGAATAATTTGATCGGGGAAAAAAAACTGTCACGCTTATAGACCTATTTTTTCCCCTCAGCTCCGAGATAAATAAATTATCGCTTCAGGCGATACACCGATATTAAAACTAATAATAGCGTTGATAAGTGACCGTTTACGCTTCCTACTACAAGCTAATCCAAAACACTTAACGACCAATACGAAAGTACACGTTAATCCCTTCAAACTTGCAAACATTCAAAGTTTTACTTCTGTTAACAATGTTTACATTACGACGCTTAACTAAAAATATCAATAAAAGATTAAACAACTAATTAAATAATACCAAACAAGAATAAATAAGAATTCGACGATGTTTACACTTCCGTACATAATTTTCACAAACTCTTTACACTCCAACACTTTATACAAAATGGGTATTTGTACCTTGCCATTACCTACCTACCTACCTACCTACCTACGCAGGTAACAAAATTAAGAACGAGTGAAATTTTCATGCTCGATCAACATACACGGAAGACTACCTCAGTTGAAAGCTTAATTATTTTCAAGGCCGTTCTTTCTTTGCTTTTAAAGAACAACTTTACCTACTGTTAGTGAATTTTTAATCAAAATTCTGTAACGCGGGCAACTTTTGAAGAATATTTAAAAATATGACTTTTGATACGAAAAATATTACTCGAAAATTGCATATAAAACGCCTAAAAACCAGCAAAAGTACAATCGAAATGGTAACTAGAAAGGTTGAAAGTTTTAAAAGAATGCTAATTTCTTGCAAATAAATTATAAAGTTTTTAAAATTCTCATATTGAATGTGAATAAGGTCGGAAATGATCATCGCGTTATCCTTTTATCATATTCTTCGAAACCGAGTTAATACTAATTTCTTCGTCGTGAGATTCAAACTGGTAAAAAGAATAAAACACCGGAAACGTTTGCACGATGGTAGAACTGAAAGAAATTGTTTCTTACACAAAGCTATAACGAACTCTTATTTTCCCCAGTTCTCTCGTTGTTTGTTTTTGAACTAATTATTAAAAAAAAATATATTGTTATTTGCTTCTAAAAGTTACCTAAAAAGGGTTGGAAATTAAGGGTAGAGAAAATGGTTCAATGTGAATTCCACAGTTTTACGAGTAAGGATGAAAGGTAGATCTTGGAGTTCAGGTATTCCATTCCCCATAATAACATTTCCAGCTTAAACTGCTGTTTCCCTATGAAAACCACGCTTATTTGCCTACATTGCTTGCAAATGATGATAAAATTGCATAACCAGTTTGCCGTAAAAACAGGTTTCATCATTCAATGTCTTATACTTATTGGGGAGGGGGAAGTTTGAAGTTGTTCTCATTTTTTTCGAAGAATGGTCAAATTTATTTTCAGTTTTTTAGGGCATGATTGAATTTATTTGTATTTTTAAAAAACACGAGTCATTAAAAATTCAGTTCATTCATTGGAATTGTTCAAGCAATCTCAACAATTTTAGTGGTTTAAAACGTCGTCAACAATGTGAAATTAAGTAAATAGACAACTTTTTCAACGCCATTGGAAAACTAATCTATTTTTGTCAAATAATGACGTAACATTTTTGATCCTGCTTCCCAAAAAAGTGGGGGTAGAATGAAAAGTCCAACCTAACTTGAATTTATTTTGGAATGTGCATATCTAGATAAGAAGTAAGAGCCCGAAAATTTGATCTGATTACGTCTGGTCTGGTCTATAATCATCTGGTGCAGGTTTTCAGTCTATCGAATTGTCTGTCTGGCAGCTGGCTTCCCAAAGTCGCCTGTTGGTCTGGTCTCTTGAGGTCACTGACCCGTGTGTCTGATTTCTCAAGGTCACTCATCTATCTGTCCAGACTTCCCAGGACGTCTGCCTACCTATACCTGTCTGGCCTGGTGGCCTCTCAAGGTTATCTGCGTGCTTGTCTAGCTTCCCAAGTTCGAAAGTCGTATGTCTGTCTGTCTGTCTGATCTCTTAAGGTCATTGTTCCGTTAGTATGGCTTCCCAAGGTCATACGTAGGTTCGCATGTTTGGCCTTTCAAGATCATTGACCAGTGTACCTGGCCTCTTGAGGGCCTTGACCCATCTTTCTGGTCTCTTAAGGTCATTGACTCGACTGCCTAGCTTTCCAAGGTCGTTTGTCTACTTGTCTGCCATCTTAAGGTCGTTGGCCTGTCTGTCTGGCTTCTCAAGGTTGTCTGTCTATTTCTCTGTCCTTTCAAGGTCATTGACTTGTCTGTCTGGCCTCATAAGGCCAAAGATCCGTCTGTCTGGTCTTTCAAAATCGTCTATTCAACTGTTTGGTCTCTCATATAATGTACTTAATATTAAAATTTCATGGAATAAGACATTGCATCAAAATTCCAGAAATTGGCCATTTTTGTTTTTTCAAGTCCAACTTGATGATGAGAATTTATCGCATATTTTTTCCAAACTTTTAAAAGTAAAATATGTATTATGAAAAATTGAAGGATTTTTTTTTCAAGTTTCAACAGTGAACGCGATGCAGGTCAGCGTGATAACAATTTTGGACAGACCCCCCCCCACCCTAAATATCATATTCATTAGCTGGCAGAAAATAGAACATTCTGAAAACCAGGAATTTCTAAATTACAGCTGGAGGCTTCAGCTCAGAAAAGCTTGAGACCACCTCTAATCGAATCAGCACATTAAAAATAGGATATCAAGTAAATTGTAGCTTTTCAACTTTACTGTCAAGTAAAATTTTGTGAAAATTTCAAATTTCAAAAATCTACTGGAGGCTCCAGAACTGCTCATAACGCTTTTGAACCGTTTTCAATCAATTCGGATGTCGAAAATGGGGCGAATAAAAACTAAATTGTAATTTTTTAGGTAAATGTGATGACATCTTGATTTTTTTCAAATTTTTGGCCCCAATTTGATTTTTTAGAGATCGCTATATTCCGTCAAATTGCATGGAAATAAACAAACGAATATTAACATGAGCTAAAAATTAAAAAATTCTCTCAATTCACGTAGGTACATAAGTACATGGGTACTCTCACCTTTAAAAAGATGAACGATTTAAGCTAAACTATAATTATGTTTATTTATAATTTATCCGTCACGTCGAGTGGATTCAGTCAAGTTACACTATACCTTAACGCGGTGTAGTATTCTTGACAGCTCGTTATCGAGTGAAAATTTAATTTAAATTCTTGCAAAAATTTAATTTCATTTGTTATACTATAAAATACTTACTCGTAGGTTACCATAAAACGCGAATAAAACGATGAAAAATGGAGTTCACGTATTCAAGCCTGCAGTTGATTAGGTTGGCGAAAAGAAGTACGATTTTATTAGCTTTTACTATAGCTTTTGCAGCGCTTGTAATACGAACACGACGAGTACGTACACTACACACAAAACTCACGATGCACGTGGTGTTCTTCGTAGATTTGCGATCTGGTCAACACAAAGTAGGCAAAGAGGGCCTTTTTTCGCGTTAGGTTTTTCTTTATCGGGTAATTTTCCTTATTTCTTTGACTGTATGGTGTAGTTTTTGTATACGCGGCGATGCGTATGTGAGAAAAACAATAGAGACTGCTACTACATAGTATATAGGCAGCGTGACATTTTCCAACTTCATTATGGTTGTCGAGTTTTTTCGATTAGGTATGTATTGTTAACGGATACAAACTTTCGATTATAAGTCTCGAATGTATCGCAAGGTTTTATTTTGGGAATTGGAAATAATACCGAAATCCAATCGAATTTGTTTTGGTCAACTGCTCCATACAAGGCGAAATACACCATGGTCCTGACAATAAATAGTGTATATGGCGAGTACCTACTTAATCTATGGCAAGTAATTACACGCTATATTGATTAAATACGAGCCAATTTCTTTCTTATATATAGAGCGAGAGTGAGAAAAAGAAAAAAAAAAAGAAAAATATACCTACGAGATTCGATAAAGGCGATATTTTTTTGTCATTTGATATAAAATACATTAAGTGTATTATGGAAATAATTGAAACTTAATTCACCCAACGAGCCAAAAATTGACTAAAACATACGCCGAAACTTCATTAACGTATTTATCTGTCGCGAAGTATGATTTAATAACCTGGAACTTCGCCAAACTGGGCTGCTGCAAAAACCATCACACGTAAATTATTTTACAATACAAGAAAAATTTTCTCTTTCGATTAACCAAAGGTATACAATACGTTAGTCGACTCGGTCAACCAAAAAGGTTTTGCGTCGGGGAGATTTTTTTCTCATAGAAGGTTCTACGTGTGCCCCTCCTTGAATTCTGTTTTTCTAGTTATAGTTTGTTGAATGTATACCTACGAAAATGACGACACGACATACGGTCGAAATATAGGTGTGAAATATACGAACATAAATCAAAAGAGTATTCGTTGTTGTCGCTTTATATATGTGTGTATAGGTCTATAGCTAGGTAAAGTGGTACATAATTTAGCTTGATATTGTTATTAGTTATCTTTTATAATAGAAGACCATCGTCTGAGCTGGAGAAATTTGATATTTAAGAGCTCGTCGTGTAGCTTTTAACCCGGTCCTACGCGTATTTTGGCCTTGGTCGGCCATGCGTAAAATTTTCCAGACCTTTAACGGACCGAACAGCTGAACCGTTGGAGCGAAGAAAATGCATTAGGTTTTCCATTAATTGTAACACAAAATTTGCCATTTCTTATTCGCTTGAATTATGAATATCGGGCAACGTGCGTACGCTTATTTTTCCTAACATTTCGCAAACGTGTTTCCGTGACTGTATTTATAGGTACGCTAAGAAGTACCTACCACAGCGATGGTATGGTATTGAAATCGAAAGTCGGAGTGGTTTTTCGTGTGTTGTTGAGCAGGTTTTCGCTCAGATTGTGGGTTCTAGGTGCCTACTAATAAAATTTTAATGCGTAGGAATTTTACGATATAGGTACTTAGGGGATTCGACTTCTGAATCCATGACTCGCTCCTTCACTTCGCCAGGATTTCTTCCCTACAGGGAATTCAATCTAACCCCTTTTCTTCACGGATGTAATAATCCTGCAATTATAAACACCTCAAAAAAATTTTTATTTTAAAAAATTCCCCAAAAATCGAAAAATAAATTAAGGTAGCTTAAAATTTGGTTCTGAGGTCTGAGTGGCATGTTTGTTCTTCTATATAGTTTTGTAGAATGGCAACTCAATCGGAATTGATGGATTATAACAATTCCTGTGTAAGTAAAAAAAAATGTTCTAAGATCACAAACCAAAAAAAAAAAAAATAATTAAAAATCTGATATTTTTCAATCAGTATAATTGAAACTATCTCCCTCTTCCTTCCATGGCCGAGCTTGATGTTTTAAATTTTTGATTTCACTTAAATCGTCATGAATTTCTGTAGTTGCTCCTCGTTTTAATCAATATTTATGCAATAAATTGGATCAGTAAATATGAAAATGTTGATTACTTTAGAAAATTCATTTCCACTTTTATCTTTTTGTGGAGGGGAAGAGGGGAGGGC
This sequence comes from Planococcus citri, assembly GCF_950023065.1. Taxonomy (NCBI): domain Eukaryota; kingdom Metazoa; phylum Arthropoda; class Insecta; order Hemiptera; family Pseudococcidae; genus Planococcus; species Planococcus citri. The sequence goes on along the minus strand of NC_088678.1, from coordinate 35,486,367 downwards.
ATTGCTTAAAAAGTACTAAAATTATATTTTACATTTATCTTCTGCCTTCTTCAAGATGTGAAAAGTAGAAAGGTATGGAAAGTATTTTTTTGGGTAAAAATATTTGTAAAAAATCAATTTTTTTTATAAAACTTTAACATTCTGTAAAGAAGGGGGCATTGACCAAAAAGTGAGTATCAATTTTTTCAGGAAGTTCAAGAACAACTTTCTGCTAGTTTTACCAAATTGATATGAGGAAATATGCCTTGATTGCCTTAGCGATGGTTAACTTAATATATCCCTATGTACTGGAAGTACATGTATGGTAACGTGAGAATCTATTTATAGATCCTCTGCTCATAGCTCGAAGGCTCATGCATCAGATCTCTAACCAGCAGCTTTACTTAGTTTTGGCTATTCGGAGCGGTCTCTCATGTAGAGGGCTCTAGTGTGCCCATTGTTCTAGCTTCTTCAGAGGGGGCTTTTCTTAACCCTGTAGGCGATCGCGTACATTTCAACTCGTAAACATTTCGTTTTGTAAAGTAATACAGTACGGAGATCGCCTACACTTCGACTATATCTAATAGTAATACCGTAGGGAGAAAACAAGCCGGCGAATCGCGCTTTTTTTTTATCGATCTCTGATTGGCTGAATCGTCACTTTTATAAAACAGCGTTATGAGACGATCGCGACGGCTTGCTTTCTCCCTATTGGTCAATAAATATAAGCATTTTTAAATAAATATAAGCTGTATCCAGCTTAGCTCTCAGTTCTTGTAAGCAGTTCAAAACGAATAATATTTTTTTTCTAAAACAGTCGTTTTACTTGCTCCGTTCTCTCGCGCTCTCTTCTCTCTCTCTTGCCTATTAGGGTACATTAGCTCGTGGTTCTCATCACGCGGCATGCACGGGGTTTTCATTCCGGGCATAGTTTTTTTAAGGTATTAGGGTCTATTGGCTCGTGGTTAGTATCACGCGGCACGCCCGGGGTTCTCATTCCGGGCGTAAAACAATAGGATTCAGGTATTCGATCGGGGTATTTTAATCCGGACTCGCTCCTGGATTTTTCGGGACATTGGTCACTCAGGTTTTCTACGTGAAAATCAAAAACGGACGAACCAGGATGTTATGAGTTGCGGCCTTATCGATCAACACCGCGATTCGTTTGTAGGAGAGTACCGATCCCTACAACCCTTTCTTATCAATTGTATTTTACCAAAACGTTGGATTTACAAGTTAAAAATGAAAATATGATTCGGTCATGATTAATATGCAATAATAATCGTAAAAATAATGTACATCAAATTATTTTTTCAGTTTTAACCCTTGAAATTAATGCTTTCATAAACGCTGATAAGAAAAGCCCCGTCTGAAAAATGCAAACATTTGCCAGGTCTATGTGAGTGCCTGGTCCAAATTCACAATGGCTAGTTCTTCGTCAACTTATAGATGCATAAGCAGCGGAGCTCTTCCCCTCCGCCCCTCTTTCCTGGCTTAGCCCACTTTATTAAGTGGATAATTTGTGCTGACAACATGATTTTTATTCTTTATGTCTAATTAATTAATTATCGCAGTACATTGGATATTTCCCCCGATCCTGCCAGCCATTGGAGAATATCTCTCGTCGAAAAGGAGTTTTGTGTACTACATTTCTGTCGACGTTGTCTGTTATTGGGGATCCCCGCAAAAGAGGCAGAAAAAGTGTATAGTGTTATGAGTAGGTACCTAAGTAATTACTCTCAATTTCCATTAAAGTTATATTACATCATTGCTAATTAATAATTAACTAGGGGGCTTCGCCCCCTAGGTCGCTCCGCGACCTCCACCCCCAGATCGCGCACTCGCTTCGCTCGTGCTGCTCACCCTGGCCCTCTCGCTTCGCTCAGGCCTCTCGCCCCTCCGGGGCTCGCTTTTTTAACAACTCAACACATGCCCCTGCTCCTAAATGCAAATCAGCTGAAATGTGTCAATAGCAAATTCTACTCTAGAGTCTGGTTCTAAAGTACAATGTTTAAAAAAATTCAAGTTTGAACAATATTTCTATCAATTTTTACAATGAATTAACGACATTTTTTTTCTCAGAAAACTTACATCTATTCACTTCAGATTTATACTTGGGGTGTTGAATTACTCTGGTATACTTACTGACTTGATGATTATCATAATTTTTTAGGAGTAAAATTTCTGAAATTCTATTTGTAAAATTGGGTAGAAAATTTTTTAAAATTCTTGTAAAATGATGGCATAAAATGAGTAGGTAGTGAGTATGCTGGAGTAATTCAATCTTATTAAATTAAAATCTGAGGTAGGATAGTCAAATTTGTATCCCAAGTATAGAAACCCTACCAGTGGTGGCTTAGCTAAGGGAGGGACGTGACTTGAGCCACCCCCCCCCCCCGGCGAGTGAAAATTAGAAATAATGCACGCAATAATGAACCGTTTTTTCGTTTTTTCGACCCATTTTTTTCAACAAATTTTCGCTCTCACTTCACTTGAGCAGTAATTGCACCTTCATTTCCATACAAATTATCATACATTACGAAGGGTTTCCATTACATTACCTCTAATTTCGATTTTTCATACCTAAAAATCTGGTTTTGCCCTCTCTTTGAGAAAATTCTGGCTACACTGTACTGAACCCTTCTCCATCTTCACTTTAACTTTTTTAGAAACAATGTTCCACTAAACATTTAAATTTGTGCTGTTGAAATAAAATCCTAACCCAAAAATGATCTCAAGTGTAGAACCTCCTCTCCTTATTATTTTAACAGACACCACATTCCAGTTTTGAAAAAATAAAATACTATAGCAATGAATGTAACTCGCAACACAACAAACAACAACATCATTCCCTCCTCAACACCCCTACGCTGTAAATACGCCCACATAGCAACGTTCTGAGTGTATTGTTGTCGGTGTGCATTGTAATACGTGCATTTATACACAATAGAGAAAGTGTTTTTTCAATTTTTTCGGCCTTTAATTTGAAAAATTCCGATTTTTTTTTCTTGATGACATATCTACGCGTCAAAAGGAACGTTTTGAAAAAAAAATTGTCGAAATCGGTTTGATAGAAAAGGCTGGCGAACTCTATCAAGGTTTCTACTCGAAATTCTATTGTTTAAACACAATAGAAAACGTGTTTTTTCAATTTTTTCGGCCCTTAATTTCAAAATTTTTGATTTTTTTTTCTTGATGACATATCTACACGTCAAAAGGAACGTTTTAAAAAAAAATTCGTTGAAAACGGTCCAGTAGAAAAGGCTGGCGGACTCTATCAAGGTTTTCCTTCAAACATCTTTTAATATATAAGGATAAGCTTGCACTTATCATTATTATTAAGATTATTCTAGTCATCAACCCAAGTAGTTGTAAGATAGAAGCCAGAGCTTATATATCTATTAAGTATAAAATAATCTTATAATTATTTTATATCAATTAACCCTAAAGTGTACTTTTCTAGTTGTTCTTTAATATCAATAAATCACATACCTAAATAATACCCCTATTGACAAAATTATGCTTAAAAGCATGCGTAACAATGCGTGATTTTGGACTGGTGTAACAGCATGCATTATCGCGTTAAAAATGTACATTTTTGCATGCTAAACAGAAGCAATCTAGCAACCAAGTGTTTTTTAAAATGCAACCAGTAAGTAAAAATTTTTCTGCCCAAAAATTGATAACATTTATGCAAAAATAACCTCTAGTCTAATAAGCTGCAAGGTGGCCGAGTGAGCTAAGCAGCCGCATACCGCAGTAACTGGGGATCAATCCCTGCATGCGGCGGAAATTTTTCAACTTTTTTTTCATTTTTTTGAAAAAATAATCTATTGGAATATCTTAAAATTCACAATTAATTGATAGATAGTATTGCCTATGAGTTATGAGCAATTTTCTTTTAGTTTACTTTTAAGCATACTTTTGTCAATAGGGACTATTTGGCGAATGTGTGTATTGATTTTGTACTTTAGAGTAACTTAATGTATAGAGTACCTAGATGGTATTTATTGAAACCTCTCCATCTTATGAGCTATCCAGGTAGAGGTAATTATTCCTTCCCTAAGGAATAATTATTGGCTTAACCACCATAAATAGGAATTAAAATGATTTCACTCACTCCCAGTGATTAGCTGATTACCTATCTCACTCTATCAAAATTTCAAAAACAAAAAATTAAAAATTCCATGAAAAATAAAAAAAATAAAAATATGAATTCGCATAAATTGTTTCGAAAATTTCAAAATCTACCCACATGAAAATCAAAAGTTGTAGGTCAATGACCCTAAAATAATGTAATCTGATCATACATACAAAAATTACAGTCATTTTGAAACATCCAGGCTGAATTTCCCATCGATCAGGACAGCTCCGGGAGCCGAATTTAATTGGACAATTTTCCTCACAACATCACGTAGCGTATTGTAAGCATAGTGGAAATACTACACCATTTAGACAGTATTTCAATAAATGTTATTTTCAAAAGGCGGAAGTTTCGATAACTTCAAAAACTTGTAATAGTTGCGTGCTCGCCGAAAAACAGATTTACCACAATACGCGCGTACAATCTTCGCGTTGTTTATTTTTCAAACCACAGAATTGGTTGCAAACCATTTTTCATATGCCGGAGTTAATATTACGTTGTCAATTGAGTATACTCGTACTCGTAGTGCAGCACTACGCAGTTATGACAATTTTCCGCAGTAGGTACTTTCAAGGTCGAGATAAGGAAAAAAATTGAATGACATATTTGATAGTTCAGAGAGTTGAATACAAAAACCAAGCTGATAATGTTATGAGAAATTTCACAGCCATCATTTGCAGGTAGGTACGTAGTTTTCCATGTCTTGGTTATCTATATCTTTCGACGTAAGTATTCGCTTGTTTAAGGGAAATTCTTTTCTATGTAAAGGATAGGTTCAGAGAAACCTGCTACAATTAGATGGTATTTCTGTTTGAGCACATGTTTGCGATGTATCTGGCAAATAACTCTTAACGGAGATCCTTTACGATAAGATTTTAATGGAGCGAATTGTACACGATGAAAAATATCCTATAAATTTTATTCTGGTAACGTACCTACACGTTTCAAAAATGAATTAGGAACTTGCGGCTAAGTGCATTACTGTATGTCTCGAAGAATTTTCCAAACTGGTAATATTTTTATGACCATGTTTTTCCAGCCAACCTGCAGATGAAACGAAACGAATGAATATACCTATATGCTCAAATCCCCACGCAGAATTTTTTTAACGTCATTTTTTATCAATTAAATACGAATCTCGATGTTCCACCAACGTAGATTTGAAATCTTTCAAATCGAATTTTTTTTTTCTTATTTATTTGGAATGAATTAACGCCCCCTCGAGATATTTATATCCGTAAAATTAAAAATTTCAAGCTCGATAAACATTACAAATATTTTGAATAAAATTTTTTAAATAAATTTTCACGGTGTTTACATTAGTCGTAGGCAGCACTCGGATGATCGAAGCAATTTTGAATACCACTAAGTATAAACCTTAATTCGATTCAACCATAAACAGTTAGGTATCGAACCTTGACTTCTAATTTCGCCATAATTATCTTCAGGTCATGTAAGCCTTTCTTCATGTTTACTGAACTAACGTAAATGGCCGATCTAATCTATCAGGTAAGTAAAGGCGTATAATAAATAGGTCTCTGTGATGGAACTCTAATTTAGTGTAAGCAGAAAGTAAATAGATAGGAGGATGATGATAAACCATCTGTGTTTTAGATTATTTTCACTCGTATCATGTCACAACTGAAATTTTCAAGGCTCCTATATAATTTTAATTGCTTTTCCTTGAAGGTTAAAAAATTCATCCCGGACTGAAATTAGAGGAAATATGGAGTAAAAAGTTACAGAATAAATATCCACCGTTTCTCTTAATTGTGGCTCCAAAAAAAAAAAATTGCAGAATCATTCTGCATCTAAAATCAAATCCAATGGCAAAAGAGGACAAACTTAATTTCTTTCGGAAGTGGATTCTTCATAAATGAATTTAAAAAAGATGGAGGGGGAGGTAAATTTTAAGATTTATTCAGAGAATACTCTGTAAATTCCTCGCCATAAAACTTGATAACTTAAGAGATTATTTTCTCCTTCAAAAAATACACCACCTGCAAATTATGAGAATTCGTCATTCATGTCAATATAATTGCATAACCAGTTTGCCGTAAAATTGCAATCAAGCTATTCTGCATTATGACTACTGATTCTATTTTATTCAGGATTTTCAACTGGATTTTGTAATCACAAAGCTTAGGGGGCCATTGCACTTTTGTAGAAAGATTATTTTTTAATTTATTAATTCATCAATTTTTAAAAATCTGCCCACATCGACATGTTTTCGAGATTGTAAATTGAAAATTTTATTCCCAGAATATTGAAGGATTAGACGTCAGAATTATTCCTCTAAAGAACTCTCAGTTCAAGTAAAAATCTTCTCCACTCCCTCGTGTAATTTTAACCATTCTGAACCGATGTGCCTCCATTCTCTTCCCCACCCGTTTGAAAACAAAAAATTAAAATGAACAATATTTTTCAATTTTTGTCTGAGAGTCGTTTTAAAAAAACTCTCTTCGAAACAATTCTGATCTTCAGAAAAACAGAAAAATCAAATAAAAGAATTCCTCAACAAATTTATGGAATTGAAAATCTTTGAAAAACGTTCATCGACTTCTCTTTTGGTGTTTCATTTTCTTCGACTTTTTTGATTTGAGAGGTCTCTGGCATACGACACCAGTATTATGTACTTGTGGAACTGCAGGAAGTTTTTTTTATAGAAAGGAGGATTGTGTACTTGAAGGGATTCTGTTGCGAAAGGTCAGAATTTCTAAAGAGATCTTTCACTGACTCTTCTGTTCACTTTTTGATTTTTTTTTTCTATTTTTGGGGGACTCTCTTTACAGGAAAACCAGCCTTGTTTGAAAGACCAAGCTAGGGAGAATTTTTCTTGACAACAAGTTGTTTGAAATTCTATGGTGGAATTAGGTAGTAGGTATTATTTTTATACTCATTACATTTTTTGATTTTTTTTTCAACTTTTGGGGAACTCAAAATTACTTTTTTTTAGAATTCGTGCAAAAAATAAGTATTATTTTCTCATAAAATCCAACAAAAGAGCTGAAGCATAGAAAAGCGAAATTTTGACATAAGAACCATCCTAAATTGTTGATGGACATTAGTCCTCCATTCAAGTTGATTTCTCTCAATTTTTATAGCATTAATTTTGATTCTCATACACTCTTTAGAATACATGAAAGAACGATATAAGAGTTTATTTATGTGTTAGTTGCGGATGATTGGTCTTTTATTATCCCCTCTTCCCCCACTGCCCCTTCCATCATTTTGTAGGGCATTTTTTACACCATTTTTTAACATTAATAAATGATAAATATTGTGATGTAAGTATTTTGATTTTTGGGGCCAATTCATCAAAACGAATTTTGATTAAACTTAATTTTTCTGAAAATTTATTTTTTAAAAAAAATGCTTTTTTGAATTCCAAACATTTTGAAAAACTATTTTGAGTCAATTTCAATTTTTTGCAATACGATGATTTGAGTACGAAGTCGTACATCAGGTACATTATATGAAAGAATAAAATTCTGACAAAAGTACTGTTTGATCAAATTTTATCAACCTATAGTAGATCAAAATTGAGATTGTTTACATAACTAAATTGTTATGCTTAGATAAGCAGAAATGATAAGTCATCACCACGAGACAAAATGACTGACTGACAAAAAATACTAATCCACATAAGTACCTATCAAAAATTGAAAACAACGTCTTTAATACTCCTAGTTATATATTTTCTAAACAAAAATTTAAAAAAAAAACACCAAAGAAATTTTTCTGATATTCTGAAAGTCTTTGGTGATAAACAAAAAACATACCAGCGGAAAAATAAACTCCGCGTTGGATTAAAGGAAATTCAAATACCAAGTAAAAAATCTAAAGGTAGGTAGGTAAACGTTGGTAAAAAATGTACGGTATTTGCTCGATAAAGCAACACACTATTCGCAGAATAAATCTGCTTTCAAATAGTCGTGTTTTATTGATGCTGATCTTGTAAGAGAACATCTTGTAAGAGTTTACTTTGCGAAGGAATCCACGAGTTTATTTTGGTAAATTACGACATAATCGAGATTGTTGTGTTTTTTTTCCTTCTCTATTCAAGGTGGTAGGTATATAAGGTTTTAAGGGCGTAGTTTAGTTTATTTTTTAATCTCATATGACAGCAGCACGTAGCGTGTGTATCGGAAAGTGGAAGTATAAAAAACCCCTTTAGTCGTTAAAAGGTTATCAATTATAGTCAATAATAAATGTTTACCTCAATGTACGAAATGTCTTTTAACGTTCTAAACATTTCTGTTTAAGGTTCGGTATATAGGTACGTATGTAGGGTGCTTTAAACCGTCTTTTCAATACCTTACATTTACTTCGGTTCAACGGTTCGTTTACTAAATCACGCAGTGCTGACGCGTTATAAAAATGATAAGAATAGCTGCGAGCATTCCCTTTTTTCAATAGCGAACTACCAAGCAATTACTTTTCTACTTTTACCAAGTGCGTATTTCTATATGAGAAAAAAAAATTCTCCTAAATAAATGAAATCGTCGAGTTAACGCAACAATAGCTCTCACACGAGCTTGGCAAATTTTCACTTTCCAGCTCTCATCATGCTACGATCACACGAGGTATTTAGAATTAAAATGCGAACAATTCCAATCGGTCTAATTGGAGATATTTTTCGGCTATCGTTTTTATGAAAATTATCAACGATTCGGAATCGAGTTTCGAATTTAATTTACACCTTTTCTCCCCTTCCCCTTGTCCCTATGTATCTCATCTAAAACTCAACCATGGAGAAAAAAAGGCTAGCTAGGTACCTATTCGTTCAATCAACGTCAAACAGGCATTACAATTCATTCGAATTGTCAACAGAATTGAATCCTTTGTGGCTTCAACAGCCTATAAATGTCACGAGGAGAAAAAAAAAGGCTTCTTAATTACGAAATTGTTTAGTTCAGTGTAAGTTATTTGGCTTAAAGGAAGGCATTGATTCATTGGACGTTAAACTTGTCTTCTTTAAGACAGGTAGATACCTACGTACATATGATGTTAAGAAAAATAACAGGTATTTGGAAAAGGCACACGTTACAAAGGAAAACTCCATGTAAGAAAATATTCGGCAACAAGTTTCAACTTGTTAAGTTTTGAGGCGTATTGTTTCATAAATTGCCTCTAATAAATTATAGCTACTGGACGTTTCAGATGTAATTTGCGTTTTGTTGCAAAACTTAGTAAATTCTCTTAGCGTTGCTTACTTAAACATGGTAAAAGGGTAGTATAAATCATAAGAAAGTTCCAACGCTAAGAGAAACTTAATTAATTCTCATTTATATGGAAAAAATATTAACAAAAGTATGAATTCATTTAGACGAATTGTAAATGCTAGTTTTGACGAAAGAGCACCGACTATACTACTCTAGAGGTAAACTTAACTACATATACTATACCTTCCTTAATCCTTATGTATACGTATGTGTGATTGCCTACCTATATCATAGAAACGTACACGAATGTAACTTTTTTCTGTTATCCCTAAATTTTGCCATAGGTATACTTCTCGAGTGAGCGAAATTTATTACGCAATCATTCATATATTTGAGACCTTTCAACAGTTTCCTGTACAGTTGTATTCATTATAGCCAGCTATATTTCATTTCTGCATCGAATCTCCAAACCCTACGTACACACATTACACTTCTACACGCGTGTTTTGTCCTTACACCTTGCTCTTGCTACATTTATACGCGTGTTGTCTGCGATGTGCTGCTGCGAGGATATAAAATTTTTTTTTCAAACTTGTTAAACAGGGATCTGAACATCGAACGAGGGTTTTATACTTATATATTTCCTAGTACAGTCGTATATTTTTTCCAAACTTCAATGCTAAGAGCTTTTTCTTGCTTTTGAAATTACCATCGAATGTTGATATTTTTCTTTTTTTGTCGTAGCTATGCCTATAACCATTTATTACTCTTTATGTATACGTATACATTATTGTAGGTGAAAATATTTGTATGTATGTATGAGTATATTGAGTCACCATGTATAGGTAGGTAATGTTTTAATCGAAAGTTTGCATTACAAACAGCTCACAAGCAAACATAATTGAAAAGTGGTTACAAGGATGAGCTTGGAATTTATAGTGCTCGTATGTAGGATTGAGGGTGTGGGGGATCAAAACTTGTTGTTTCGATCGAGTGTATGAGATTTATAACTAATTCAATAGTCCTTCTCTCAGCCAAAGTCCAAGAATGTATTGAGAAATATGGAGTATTTGTGCCTAGGAGGAGAGGGGGGAAGGAGGAAGAAGAAATAATTAACTACACCACCTATTTTTTTCCTACGAACTATACTCAATAACTCTACATATAAATATGTAGTTGAGAGGACTGTAACCTTCTTTTCATAAGAAAACTTCTCGGTATAACTCAGCAATACATTTTGCTCCATTTTTTTGTTTTTTTACCAGAGCATGTGGAATACACGAGTCAATCCCTTCCTTCCTTAAAAAAAAATGTTATCTACTTATATAGGAAACCAAGAGTCTGATAAAATTTTCCAAAATTGTCTGAAGATTGTGTAAATTGATGAAAACTTTGAATAGGTTGGTAGTCATTTATTCCGGAAAAACGCATTTCTGATCATATTAAATTATCTAAAATCACATTTGGTGGTCCACTTTTGGCATAATTTAGCTTAATCTGAGGGAAAGGAGAATTTTTGAAAAAACGACCCAAAATATATATGTACAGAAGAGCAACTGGTGATCTAAAACTCTGAGAATCTTCTTTTTTGGTTACATTCCAGCTACCAATGTGTTTTGAGGATTGGAAAATGTGTATAATATTCGAAAAATTCATTTCATGAATTTAAAAGCATATCTACTCACCTACTTAATCCAAAATAAACTCATTAAGTACCTTTTTTTTTCAAATTCATAAAAGTAATTTACAAAAATTATAGAGATCTATTTGTCAAACTCTCAAAAAAATTCAATTTTTGATAAATTATTTTTTAAAATCGTAGAATGGAGCTCTGAAAATTTGAATTTTTATTTTTCATATTCATAGGTGGGTAATTCTCAAAAAGTGGTAAATTTTGTGTCCACAGCAAATTTCTCAATGGTTCTAGCATAATTTTTTTTTTGGTCCATACAAACATCACCTTCCTCACATTTTACACTTGATATTGAGCTGTCCAGCCCCCCTTTCATTGGTGTACATTCGATTTTATACCCCCAAATGTCCTTCGACTTGTCTGTCTCACACCATGTTTTTGAAAATAAATGCTATACCTAAAGTGTTATGAAATTCTTTCTTCTTTTTTGGGGGGGAAAAATTGACACATTCTCATCATCATAGAACACTAAGGTATATTATTGTGCAAATTGCAATCTCAATAAGACCATAGGAAGCTCACACTTCACATTTGAAAACAGTCTCACAGTTTTTGCGCCAATTTTAGAGCAATTTATAATTATTTTTGCTGACTTCCCAATCCAATATTTTTTTCTGGTGAGTGGCTGTACTGGTTCACTGTTCTCATAAAAATGTTACCGCGCACCGTTTTTTTACGTAACAACTCGTTCTGATCGTATTAATCTGTGAAGTTTTGATGTGTGGAAAAAAATGTGTCCTTTCGGCTTGCGTTTATATTCGCCCTGATGAACGCGCCAAAAACGATAATTGAGAAAGGGAAGTTATTCTACATGATAAGTACACATTTATTACGATTTAAAAATCAAATAATGTCCAGTAAGTAAGGCTAGAAATGAAAAAACTTTGAGATTGTCCTTCGACTTGTCCAGCACTCATTTGTCCTTCGACTTGGCCAAATTTCAGACAGCTGTACTTTTATCACGCTAGTCGAGATATTACACGATAATATGTACAAGCAAAATTTGGCATTTTCTCCCTGCCCACGCCTCATTTCCATCCCCACCAAAAAATAAGTCCAGATTCGAACACTGCAGCCCCGAAAACATATCGATCCATACTACACGATAATATAACCAAAATTTGACATTTTCCCCCTCCCCAAGTCCCACCCTCCACCTCCACAAAAAAATAACTCCAGATTCTAATTCTACGACCTCGAAAACATATCAATCGACATATTGCACATCTGTGAGGGTCGAATCCTAATTATCGCCGTTTTAAGGGGGCTAGGTCCCACAGTGGGGGGGATTGAATTGAGGCCAACACTAGAAAAGGGATCAAATGATTCTCACTTGAAATTTTCCAAAAAAAATGATTTTTGTTTTTCAAAATGATGCATATCAAAATTGACCTTTTTTTCAGAATTACCCAGGTACTTTCTTATTTTTTTCATAATTTACAAAAAGTTTATTTTCATATTACGTAGGAAAAAAATTCTATTCAATTTTGAAAAAAAACTCATGCCTGCTCAATTTAAAATTGCGAATCAGCAAATATTCAACGACCTTATGGAGGGAGAAGGTGAGTAGTTCCTAACATTTTGTGCTTAAATTTTCAATAAAAATTATGAAACATGAAAAAAATTAACAAATTTAGCCCAAATTTAGGTTGATGGTATAGTTGGATATCTTCTTCTGAAGACAGCCATTTTTTACAGAAAGGTCCATTTATTCATCGCTTTCGGAGTAAATTTGATCATGAAAAAAATTAAGTACAAAATTTATTGATACCTACTCATTTTTTTAAAAACTGTGTGTTTTTTCTCGTATGTGTAGATGCATTAAAATGCTTATTTTTGCCAAAACAGGCTGAAGTTTTGCATATTTTGTGCTTTTTTTCATCACCAGCGCTTTTTTAGATGAGAAATCGGTAAAACTGTAGCAATTAGCTTTAAAAAATCCAAACATTGTTCAACTTTTTGCAAATTTTTGGAAAAAGTAGGTATGTAGGTACCTATTTTAAAAAAAAATATGATATAAAAAATCAATTTCGAAAAAAATTTCTGCTTTCACTGCTTTATACTTAATGGAATGTAAGGTATTCAATTTTAATTTTTTTTGAAAAATAAACTCTCTTTCAACGTTTTTTTCTTCTTTTAATTCAATGTACATGTATTCAAGGGGGGTGTATCATACTGAATTACTGAGTTTGAAAAGACCTTCATTTTAGGTACCTGTAGCTTTTCATATAAAATCTCTATAAAGAAAAAAGGTAGAGGGGGTAGAAATACTGATAATACACATTCTTTCATTTGCTCAAAAACACACACACAAAAAAAAAACAAGAATAATCTAGAAAATCGAAGAATTAATTTCAAAAATATCATCTAAATAGCCCCCCCCCAAACAACTAAAAAGCCGAAATTCAAATCAAGTGATTGAAGATCTTAAATTCGAAAAAACTCAATACATAAATTAAACAACTTATTTGTAAAGAGATTTCCTTTTTTGCACTACAGACACATTTCCGTCTCATATCCATATTACGCTATAAACTTACCAACCTCTTGTAAAGGAGAGATCTTCGAGACGCTTGTGCCATTACTCAGGTGATTTAAAACTAAACCTAGCTCCTAATTTAACTAGGAGGCTTTAGAAAATAAAATAAAAGCGTTTAAAATTTCCAATCTAAGACAGTACAGAAAACACTTTTTACAGCACATTTATTTTTAGGTACCTTAGACTCTGACGCGAGGCAGTAAATTAAAAAGGCGGTGAAATTTACACTTCAAAAGTGATAGCCAAAACGTTTATTATGGTACGTAGATAGATATAAGGTTATTACACCACGAATGCCTCTTTCTGATACACTCTGCGGATAATTTTCTTTCCTAGGATGCTATTGGCATTTAGAAGTAATTCATACCAAACCGCAGTTTCTCATTAAACGACCACACGAAAAATAAAATCAATCCGGAAGAACTTCAACGTAGGTAGGTAGATGTTACACATACCTGGCTCCCTAACCATTGGTCAAACTCCATTGATGCGTTTCCTATTCATCCCTATTGATGAAAAATAAAATGTGAATGGGAAATCATCGTAATATTTATTCAAGGTTGAGTTTAATTTTTAATTTAAATAAAAGGATTGCAACGCGTTTACATAAGGGCGTGTTCAACATGCGAAGGAAAATTGAAAGCGCGACGAACAAATGTCGGAAAGTACACTTGAAAAGTTCGTGTATATGAAAAAAAAAAAAAACGAACCGAACAAAGAAAACATTGTTATAGCGAGGGTGTCCTTTGGGCAGCCATGAAATTTAAATCACGTGCTTTTTTTCGGGCTTCGCTATATATTCTCATTGTCGTCGAGTACTTACATTAACGTTTCGCTTTTTTTTTATTAGCTTTTAGCATAAAAAATCTTTACTTTTTACATGCGTATCTGGGAAATAACCTGACAAATGTTCTCATCGGCAATCGGCTGTACATTTTTAAACGTGAGATAAGATTAATGAAGGCTATCGTGTAGTAGAGAGGAAAATCGACGATAATGAAATTACCGTAGAAGTGAGCATTTTCGTGAAACAGTCCCTCTGCAATCCGCATCGTGTGGCTCGACAAATAACTAGATCTATCACTCTTTACAAACAAGCACCTTTATACACGTCTGCCAGCACGAAGCGATTTCATTATTTCAATTTAATTCGTAAATTCGACCCGGACCATGTTGCGAAGAATTTCATCTCATTTGTCACAAAATTTTTGTTTTACAACGTAAATAATGCCGCAAATAAATTGAAAATTTTTAAGTGCCATGTCAACCTCACGTTCTCGTATTATACGCAAACCACAGACCACAGCTCGTCATCTTTTTTTTTAATACGATGGGTAAAAAAAAAGCAAGAGTGAAATTCCAACCATCCCTAACTTTCTCTTTTCATCATCAACTTTTTTTAAACAAAAAGTAAAATTTGGCCTTTTTATCAACCTGGTCCCGCTTCGCTTCCGTTTAAAAATTATTTTAATTATTTCACAAAAGATAGATAATTAGAAATACGTCGATCGCGTTCGTGATTATAAGCGACAAAGAAGCAGAAATTTTTCATTATTAGTTAGGTACCTAATTATTTCTTTGTAGGAGGCAGACGCGACGTTGTAACGAGTGCATCGAATCGAAAAATTTTCCACTCAGTTGATGGCTTTTTATATTATAAAAATGTTGTTTTGGTTTTGATAACGAGCCACATGTATCTAAAGTTATATACGTATGAGTGATTATCATCGTGTTTAGCCTTTCCAAACAACAACAATATGGTTATGGTAACTTTCCGTTTTGATTTGAATAGAGTACTTGATACGATATTGATGAATTTTAAAGTTCGTTTGTTGATAAGTTAACCAGTATCTATCTCTGCTTTTAATGTTGAATGATTTTCCATCGACTACAGCCGTAGCGAATGAGTCCTGGGGGAGGAAGAGGGGGAAAAGAATAACCAGGAACCCTTAACTGCTGAGCATCTCGAATTTTATAACTGGCTCCTATGAGTTGACTAAAAAAAAAAATCTTATTGTTTTTTGATAGGGGGGGATGGGTGAAAATACAGATTTTTTCTAATAAAACAGTGAGTTTATAAAGTGAACTAAGAGAGTAAGTGAATGTGACAATTTTTCAGTTTTAAAGTCACATTTTTCCTTTTTAAATTTTCTAAAAGTTCAATGATTTACAAAAAAATTTAATTCTAAAAAGAAAGCAAACCGGTTCTACTGAAGCGAAACCTACGGCGTTTGAAAATTCGTATTTCTTGTGGGGTGGGGGGGATAAAAATACAATTTTTTATGCAAGTAGATTTTTTGGTTTTAAAATTTTAGAATTTGAATGATTTTTTTAGAATTTTTAAATGTTGAAAATAAAGTAAACAAGCCCGAGCAAAGTCAGGGCTAAAGTTTTCAAAAATGCGTAATTCAAGTCGATTTTTCGGGTAAATCTTGCAACTTTAACTGAGTCTGAGACAAAATTCTCCAACTATGATTTGTATGTAACTTACCAACCGAGATGGAAATTTTTTATTTTTCTTCAGAAGAATCAAATACGTCTGTAATTTTTAATTCATAAAAAAAATCAGAATTTCACTAACTCAAGGCTCATTTTCCCAACTCCTTACTCAAATTTTCAGTATTGGTGGGCATGCTGCCTCCTCTTGCTCTCCGCCAGCCACGGCCCCACCATCGAGTGTGTTCAAAATATGACACTTTTTTTTGAAAGTGCTTCAAAAAAACGAGGTGCCATGCGATTGCCTTTTTGATCAATTTTATTGAAAGTTGAAAAATATTTTATTTATTTTACATAACATAACTTACCTATAGTCCAGGAAAATTAGATGAAAAAAAATGGGTCATTGGGAAAAGTGAGGTAGAAAGCTGAATTTTGGTATACTGGTCCATTTTTTTGTGCTGAACACGAATCCGATGAGTCCCCGGTCGTCCCTGGTGACCGTTCTCCCCTATTGTGGATCTAAGCCCCCCAAAACCAGTTTTTTGCAATTTTCTCCCCCGCATTGCATTTTAGCGAAAAATATGTGGTTAGATAAAAGAATCTACGTCAAATTTCCGATCTAATGATATATCAGCTTTCCTTCTACCCCCAAAGGGGGTGGAGCAGGAACCATTCAAATGTGAGGGGTTTTCTAAAAAACACAAAAGGGCTATCGGCGCATAAGAGGGGTGAAATGTGCGGGGCTCTGGAGAGGGGTAGGTGAGTGTAGCAGAAAATCTGAGGTCATATTCGTGCTCAGCGGTATCGAATCATATGAAAACGATACCCTACTCATTGATAGTTATTTTTTTCAAAATTGCCATTTCACCCCCACCCCCCTACGATACATTATTCCAAGTTTTCACCACGGCGCACCAAAGCAAAAATTTCTAATATAGTATATGATGTTTGGGGGCCAAAAATACATCCAAAAAATGTGTTTACAAAATTGTACTTCGCAATCTTGATTGATAATAGGCATAAAAAAAAGGAAAAAAACGCCATTTTGAGAGGTAAATATGAGGGAGGGGGTTGAAAATTTCTGTGGGGATACCTATCAAGGATATACATAACCTCCAGAAAAATTTTCGAAATCGGTTGAAATAGGGGCTGAGAAAAGTGTTACTGAAATTTCAAAAAAGGGGGGTTCCGCAAAAAGGGGAGGTGGTGTGGATCTGAAATTTTTCACGGGGTAGTTTCTCGATGGTACCCACTTTCAATGCTGATATCAACCCGAACGCTCTCGGTGCACATTTCACCCCTCTTATGCGCCGATAGCCCTTTTGTGTTTTTTAGAAAACCCCTCACATTTGAATGGTTCCTGCTCCACCCCCTTTGGGGGTAGAAGGAAAGCTGATATATCATTAGATCGGAAATTTGACGTAGATTCTTTTATCTAACCACATATTTTTCGCTAAAATGCAATGCGGGGGAGAAAATTGCAAAAAACTGGTTTTGGGGGGCTTCCCGCATAAAAAAGTACTGGCAGTAACTGGCAGTATACTTGCAGTATAACTGCAATTGCGGCAAAAATACTGCCAGTTACTGGCAGTTGCCAGTAAAACTGCCAGTAAACTGCCAGTAACTGTGTGTGATAACTGGCAGTACAGGAAGTATTTTTGCCACGTTGCAGTTGCCCTTCCATTTACTGACAGTTCCCAATTAGTAACTGGCAGTTTGCATCCAGTTAATGGCAGTTTACAAGCAAGAACTGCGTGGCAAAAATACTGCCAGTAACTTTTTTATGCGGGTTAGATCCACAATAGGGGAGAACGGTCACCAGGGACGACCGGGGACTCATCGGATTCGTGTTCAGCACAAAAAAATGGACCAGTATACCAAAATTCAGCTTTCTACCTCACTTTTCCCAATGGAATGCTATTTTTCCTGGACTAATAGGCCAACTTTTTTTTGGGAGGTCCAGCTCCAGATCGACCCGAAAATGGTGGGAATCGATTGTGGAATCGACTTGGAAGGAGAGGTGGAGGAAGTTGTGAGTGATTTGTTGCAATAATTTATAATGTGGTATATTTTTTATCATTTTAAATTTTCAACTTATAAAATAATAGGCTACACTAATTAACTCATCTCGCCGGATTTTGCCTTCTTTAAAACGCGAAAAATCTACTTCGATGGTTCAAAATTCGGTTCTGAGGTTTGAATTACACGCTCTTTCAGGGAACCAAATTTCAGCTCAATCGGAGTTGACGAGTCGTAAAGGTTCCATTGCGAGCAGGAACCGTAAACAAATACTAATCATATTTTGTTGGTCGTTGCAACGGGAAATCGTCGCGTCGTCGTGGAATGCGTTTTTACGGCGAACTCGTTATGCAATTTTATTAACACCAATGACAGCGACATGAATGCAGATAATTTGCAGGTATTATTTTTAATTTATTTTATTTTTTTATTTTAACAAATTAGGTCTCCCCAACAGCTGGAAGCCAGTTACAGGAGAGACCGCTAATAACTAAGGGGTGATGAAAACCAAAATCTGTTCTGAAACTGCAGGGGAAAAAATACAAAAATACAAAAAAAATGTATTGTTGGTAAACATTAATAGGTAATTGACAATCCATAAAAATGAAGAAGAAAAAACAAAAAACAATACAAACTAGAGAATTCTTCGTTATGTTTGTTTGTTTGTTGTTTTTTTAAATGAATTTTTTTCACAAAATAATACAGACACTCATTTTTTTTCAGTTTGGTCTTAGGTAACCAAAAAATACAAAAATCTCATTTTTGAGAAAATTGTTAGTTTCTCGATAAAAATTAAGAAAATTTTGATGGTAATTAAAATAATAAAGCAACGCTGAAACTAATTGGAAAAAATTTTCTAAAATTTTTTGCGCCATAAGAAATGGTATCGTATTACTCAAGGTTCACTTAAAAATTCAAAGAAAATTTTTCCACGCGCTCTCATTTTCATGAACTTGAAAATAAAAGGAAGTAGTACGAGTTTACAGGGGGTAAAAATTTGACGCCTAATTTTCTCTCTCGTTATAAAATACTTAATAATGCTATCATCTTGCAAAATTATAATAAAAACCATTTTCTATTTCTTTGAGCTCTAACTAACGAATATTTTTCAGTCATCAAATACAAGCATACAGCAGCTACATTAAAATTTGAAATTTTCATTTCAATCACTTCGAAGCTTGTTTCAAATAAGTACTTTGTATTAAAAGAGGCGTGAAAAAAAAATCGGTTATAATGAATCCGAAATCGAGAAAGTGAAAATAATATTTCTAATATGATCCATTAAGTAAAACTGTACAGTAAAAGCATCTAATTACTTCTACTTGTTTGAATTTCTATGGAATGATCACCCACGCAATTCCGCTAAGCTAATGAATTTATTTAAATAAGTACGCAAAAGCTTTTAGTGTATATTTTAAGCGCAGATAGATACACATAGAATTCGAGATCTGAGAAACATTTAAAGCGAAACTTACACAGTGCAGGATATTGTTATCAACTCCGTATAACATAATCGAATACATTGTGTCGAAAATTCGTGAATAGCTTTTATAGAATAGCCGGTCGGTCAATGTTGACAACTTTGTCGATACATCGAGACGAAATAGCGAATACCTCGATGAAAATGGATGTTTATATACAGATAATATATATCACGTTCGTATTTGGTATGGAAAATGACATGCTTATAGTGGTTCGTTCGTGTTTCAGAAGTGGAAAACACGACTCGAATCGAAATAATATAAATTTTAATTTCGAGAAAAACAGAATTTTTCCATACATTAGCGAGCTTTTTTAACCGCGTAGAAAAGTCGTAAGTGAAACAAAGGTTTTAGTGTAACTGAAAATGTGCTCGTAATGAAATGAAAGTGAAAAAAAATACACGTAGAAGGTAAATGCGTTATTCATTAAATCCGCAGGGAGTGACATGCGTCTTTTTTGGGATTTCCTTGCGCGGTTTCGACAATGACCGCAATAATTTATTGACTCTTCGAACGAGGATAGGTATTGGTAAATGCAGTCGTGTATTTTAAAATACTAGAAAGATTGCGCTGTGAAAAGCTTATACAACCCTTGAACCCTTTTTGCCTTACATAGATAGTAAATGCAATTTGAAACATTCGTTATAGGGAAACGCGTACAGTATATTTCGAACGATATGCGGTTATTGAATTAGCTGCGAGACGAATAAGAAATTTAAAAAATAGGCCCTATTTATAGCATGCAACCTTAGTAGGAGTACATCCCCATGTATAGCAGCCCTTTCGGGTGGACGAAAATTAATAAATTTTGATATGCTAATACGTTAGATTAGGTAAGGGTGTTGCGTATACAAATTTTAAATATCAACAATCGAGTAATTTATGTTTCGTTATACGTTCGCAGCAGTAAATATCTGGTAATTAATTTTTAGAAAATTTTCAAACGCCTCGATGCTTCGGTATAGCGTTAAAGTAAACACAGAGCTTTCCAAAATCAAATTACGGCGAAATAATTTCGACGACGAAGATGGAATATTTTTATTTTTTTTACCGTTTCCAAGGCGTAAATTAATTGCAATGGTTTCCCCTCTACAATCTACTCTACCTGTATATTGGCAGTTACCTGATGGGAGCGTTTCAAGTGTGTTTATAGCGTTTTATGGTCTATGAGAAACATAAGCTCGGTGAAATTTTCCAATTTCGTATCATTGACCCGGGTGTTTTGAAAATTTTATGTCTTATACCTACGGTCTCGTAATATATTTATTCGCTACATTAAGTTTTCCCTCGTGTAATCTCGTCATTGGAATTTTAAAGTAATAAAAAAAAACTTGTTAAAATTCACGTCTCTAAATTTGGTGGCTGTTTTTCGCAAATTATTTCGTAGCCGAATAAAAATAAGCACTAGAATATTTTTTTCCACTTCTATTCTGTCTGCGTTGACAAAACACATTTTTCGGTCGAGAATTGAATTTCCTTATTGTAAGAAGGCCAACGTTCGTCTCATTTTTTTTTTCATCCATATTACTTTGTTACTCGAGATGCGCGGTTTTTTATTTATTTTTTCGCTCGGTTGTGTTTTTCGGATACGATATTATGCTCTACTATGAGAGGTTTCATTTTTAGTCATATTTCAATCGTGTCGTTGTAAGTTGTCGTTTGTTTTATTAGTTTTGATTCGAATTTCGCTCTTAATCAAACCGCCATAATGGGAAAAAAATTAAACCCTGGAGATACGTATATACGTTCGCGATAACGTTATTCCCCCATATTCAAATAGTGCGTTCTGTTCTGCTCTGTTCTGTTCTATTCCGTCGCTAATGGAGGGTAAATGAGCAAATGTGCATTTTCCTCGTTTATTTAGACTAAAATTTTTGGAATTTCGATTCATACAATGGTATTTTTTAAACAATGAAATTGCAACGAAAAAATCATGTTTTTTTAAAAATTCTACTAAATGGATATACTCATTACGAACAATAAAAATTAGGTGGGTATTATCAACTTTTTTTTTCAATTTTTATTAAGAATTTCAAAATTTGAAACATCGGTAGTTAAATGAGGATTTAAATAATAAATTTAAAATTTTTTACGGTATTTTTATATCGTCTCACAATTTCTTCTCGAATCTATTTACTTGACTGAGTGATAAGGAAATTTATCAAGTTTTTCACAAACATTAGCCTTTCTCTAACAATTTCAAAGCACCCTTCAAAACAGAATCGAACTTTGAATCAATGACTTTTTTTCAAGGAGTTCGATTCTTCATTTCCAACTCTTATTAAGCTCTTTTGCTCAATTTTTAAAAATTATTCACCAATCATCGAAAACATGTGACGAGATCTACTTTTTAAAATAAGTACGTCTCTGCTGATTCAAACCCAACATTTTCAATTGAAAAGGCGGTCATTTAGAGACATTCTAAAGCTCTCAGTGGATTTTTAAGTTTCATTGCATGCTTCAAAAAAGAAACCACCTTAAAATATAGATCACTGGGTAAATTACAAAAAATGAAAAAAATGTCGGGAGATTTTGACAAAATTCAAGACAGATCTTCATTTTAAGTTGAAACTCAGCCGGAAAGAATTATAGCTTTGGATATGTTACTTGAGGAGATAAATTAGGTATATGGATCTTCATTTCTTCAAAGAAGTGACATTTTCGAAAAAATCATGTTTTTCGCTCTGGTTCTCACTCAATTTGTTGTTTGTAGTTTTTTAAAACTTTTTCTTGTGGACAATTCAAAATTCAATTTTTACGAAAATGCCTGACTACTTTTAGTAAAAATTTTAGGGATAAGAGAGACAGGTTGAAGGATTCCTCCCATATTGGTTCAAAAATGATCAAAACTTAATTGCTCAAAAAAACAACTTTTATGAGAGAAAGTTGTTATCGTTAAAGTGGTAATGATTAGGTAAAAGGGGACAACTGAGAGTGATCTCCTTGGTGGTTTGGTCAATAAATATCCCTTTAGCGGGGAGATTTATCTTATGCGTTGCTAGCTCGGATAGGCTTTTCTTTCGAATAATCAAACCAGTCTAACGTACACAGAATACATAATAAAAGAACATAAGACAGTTACTATGTTACAGGTTTATTTTATTAAACTTTCAACAGCATTCATCGTATACCTACATA
Organism: Planococcus citri; assembly: GCF_950023065.1. Taxonomy (NCBI): domain Eukaryota; kingdom Metazoa; phylum Arthropoda; class Insecta; order Hemiptera; family Pseudococcidae; genus Planococcus; species Planococcus citri. The sequence continues at coordinate 35,463,770 of NC_088678.1, read as the reverse complement.
ATATACCTACCAATAAATGGTATGTAACAAAAATGCGACCCGTTTCAATAAATAAGATAGGTAAGGTAGGTACCAAAGAAGGCACAAATCTCTGCAAATCATGGCAATTAACTGACATTGAAATCTTATCAGAATATATTCCATTATATTTCTGATAAGTGAAATAGGTAATTTCATTCAATCATAAAGGATCATTGTCCAATAAGCACAATAAAATGACAGCATCAATTAACTTTGATTAGGCTATAATTAATTAACTCGAGACACCACCATTGTGACCCCACCTGACAAAATCGACCATTTCGACAAAATTTCAAAAAATGTTTTTTTTTTCAAAAATCTGATCTTTCAACCCTTAAGATTCATTTCAAAAGTCATTGTTTTAGACACTTTTTTGTTGAAATGGTCAATTTTGTCAGGCGGGGTCACATGTAAGCAACTACTTACCAAACACTGCTGACCATCTCACCACCTCTTTTCCTTAGCCTACCCCAATAATAGTGGCTGTTGGTGGCTACTTTACTTTGTGTTTGTAGAGGACTTATAAACACACGCACCAATTTGTGGATACCTAGGCTTATCCCAAATTGGTCGCAAAAGGTAAAATGATAACCAAACGTTGGATCATCCTCTTTCTTGATAATTCCAACTTAATTAGTAAATAAAAAAGGTCAGCACCAAGCGAGTATTAGGCCACTATGAAAAACAATGCGACTTGAGATAAATCCCTGTTGCATATCAATAGATAGAATTACCACATAGGTACTCTCATACTTTGACAAGACTCCTGCCACTGCAGATAACTGGAATCAAGTGATTGTACGTACGTGGAAATCGCTTACAACGAGATTCAAGGGACCAGACTTTTTGCTCGTTGTATCTAGTCTCTCGTACTAAAAGGTTTTGCATTTTATAACGAGTATCTTGTTGTCGTCGTCGTCGTCGTAGTCGCGCTCCTTTACAGGAGATAGCGTATATGTCCATCTATATTAGCCGGTATCTAGCGTATCTAATTGTTTCTTTCAGGGTCTTGCAGGGGGAGTTGGCCGGTGAGTTTGTTGTTAACAGTTCCGATCGTTTCCTCCCTCTCGTCGATCTTCCTTGGATTTTCCCCTGTACCGCTAGCATGAAAATACCGTTTTCTCGTATTTTATGAGCTAAATACTTTAGCTTTCTGTTTTTGATGTCTTCAACTACGACTTTCCGCTCCTCTCCTATTCTTGCTAGTACTTCCTTGTTGGTAACGAAGTCCTTCCATGAGATCCGTAGTAGCCTTCGATAGCACCACATCTCAAAAGCGGATACTTTCTTCTCGCATTCTGCACTCATGGTCCATGTTTCGCAGGAATACTTCAGAATGGTCCATACGTAGCATCGCATAATTCTCTTCCTCAGATCAATACTCATCGTTCGATTTCCCAGCACATTGGCAAGGTTGTTGAAAGCAGTCTTTGCCATTCCAATCCGTGTTTTGATTTCTTTATGATCTCTACCATCGTTGTTTATCAGTGCTCCAAGGTACCTGAATTGCTTTACATTTTCAATTTCTTGTGATCCGATGTTGATTTTGACCTCTTTATCATCTCCTTTCGTAAATCTCATCACCTTGGTCTTGCCTGCATTTATTTTCATTCCATATTTTAATCCAGCACTGTTGATTTGGTTGATCATTTTCTGCATCTGCGCCTCTGTCTCAGCAAGGATCACTTTGTCGTCTGCATAACTTATTTCATTTATTCTCTTGCCGTTGATCTTGAATCCCATTCGTTCGATTCGCGCTTCTCTCATTATTTCTTCTGCGTACACGTTGAACAACCTGGGTGAGAGGGGGCATCCTTGCCTCACACCTCTCTTTATTCCACATCCGTTCTCCGAGTACTCAGTTCCAATCTTGATGTTAGCGCTTTGCTCCCAGTACAGGTTCTTGATTATTTGCAGGTCTTTGTTATCGATATTGTATTTTTCCAGGATCTCCAACATCTTCTCATGGTTGACACGATCAAATGCTTTTTCATAATCGACGAAGCAAGCAATGATTTCCCTATTTGCATTCAGTGCTCTTTGAATGATCACTTTCAGCAGGGCAATTGCATCTCTCGTCCCTTTTTTTGCTACAAAGCCATATTGTGTTTCACTTAGATTTTCATCTATCTTCTTTTCAATTCTGGCATTTATGATGGAGAGTAGTAGCTTCAGTGCGTGGCTCATCAGTGCGATGGTTCTATATTCAGAGCATTTTTGCGAGTTGTTCTTTTTTGGTATTGGTACAAAATTTACTGCTTTGAAGTCCTTAAATGTTTGATCAAGTCTGCTGGTATGAGATCTTCTCCCACTGCTTTGTGGTTTCTGGCTCGCTTCACAGCATTCCTCAGCTCCCACATTTCAATTTGTGGTGCCTCTTCTGTGGATGAAACTGCAAATTGAGCCGGACGTGTATCATCTCCATACAGTTCTTGTATATAGCTGATCCAGACCTCTTCAGTTTCTTGATTGGTAACACAGTACTTTCCGTCTTTTCCTCGCATATATGCTATTCCACTTCTCCTTTTCTTGTGGGTGGCCATCATCTGCTTCACTTTGGTATGCATTTCTCTAGAGTTGTGCCTTTTCTCCAGATCTTCTATTTCTTGACACTTCTCCTCATACCACTTGTTTTTGGCCATTCTGCACATTCCCATGATCTGATTATTTATCACTGTGTATTCATTACTTGGTCTGTTTGCTTGTCTTCGTTCTTCCATCAGATCCAGTATCTCTTGAGTCATCCATGGTTTGTGTTTTCTTCTTCCTTTGAATGGAATAGACTTTTCTGCTGCTGTTTTAACCTTTCGCTTCCATGTTTGCCACTTTTCCTCGATACCTTGTTCTTCTTCCAACCTGTCTTCCTTTTGCTTTTCCAGTTCTTCTTGGAATTTCTTTTGAACTTCTTTTGATTTGATTTTTGCAATGTCAAGTTGTTGGTATCGTTCTTTGCTCTTCTTCTGGCTCTTCAAGACTAGCTGGCATTTTGCAGCCAGTAGTTTGTGGTCAGAGTTGCAGTCAGCACCAGGATATGTGTGACAGTTCTTCACTGTGTTCCTGAATCTTCTTTTTACAAGTATATAGTCTATCTGGTTTCTGACTCGATCTCCAGGACTGACCCAAGTGTATAATCTTCTTTCATGCTGCTTGAACCAGGTATTGCATATTACTAGATCGTGTCTTTCAGCAAACTCTACGAGCATTTCACCTCTTTCATTCTGCTCTCCAAGTGCGTATCTCCCTGCAACTTGGCTGCCATGATCCTTCCCAACTTTGGCATTGAAGTCTCCCATCAAAAACACAACATCATTGTTTTTCGAGCATCTCATCACTTCTTCTAGGTCGTTGTAGAAGTTGTTGATTTCTGCTGTACTGCTTTCCGCTGTTGGCGCATAAACTTGAATTATCACCATTGGTTTTGGCTTGACCTCCAATCTCACGAGTAGTATCCTCTCTGATTTTGGAATTATGGCACTGATTTTATCGCTGATTCTGGTATGTATTAATATACCCACACCTTGTTCGTGTGTGTCTTTCCCAGCGAAGATCATTTCATAATTCTCATCTACCCGGTATCTACCGTTTCCAGTCCATCGGGTCTCACTTACTCCTAACACGTCGATTTGCAATCTCCTGGCTTCTTTAATTACACTAGCAAGTTGTCCAATTTTATACAAAGTTCGTACATTCCAGGTTGCGACGTTGATGTTGTTCCGCCTTGTTTTAACTCCGCGTATTCTTAGCACCCTATCCGGCTGCCTTGGCGGATGAGGATCAGCCTGACGGAGACTTAGGGCCATTGCTAAATTGATGTCCATATAATTCTAGGGAAATATAATGGTGTTGGTTTCCCGTTGCCTTCCACCATGATTTTCTGTTGGGGTTTACTCCCTTAGCCGAATTTGCCAGTTTTTAGGCGCTGGTATTCGCCTACTCACTCTGAAGCTCTTGCGCTTCCCTGGGGCTGCAACGAGTGAGTTGTTGGTGTTCTGCAGCTCTTATGCATTCTTGTTTGTAATCCGGATTTATGTAGAGGCTTGGCCTTCGACTTGCCACTCCTCCCCGTCGTTCCACCAACTGGAGAATTCTGCTTTAGCCATGTTTATCGATTCCGAGTCCATCGAACAGCAACATGTTACCACTCCGCACGACGTGGACGCGCAGAATACCCCTGGTGTTGTCTTCGCCTTCTCATCTGTCCTGGGGGACTGGCTCCTCTTGATGATCCGAGCTACTACCTAGAGACTACCTCTAGCGACAACAACCTGTGCCCTCGCGGAGCGAGTATCTTGTAATAACCGGATATAAAGAGCTACTACAAATGATACTCGTAACACATGTAGCAAAAAAAAGGTCAATTTTACTACTATTTTTGACTTGTCAAATCGATTGGAAACGGTTTCGAATTGTGTTGAGTAGTTCTAAAGCCTCCAACAGCTTTTTAGAAAGTTCTGTTTTCAAAAAAATGCCCCAAAATCTGTCTGAATTTCAAAATTTTACCAAATTAATCTATGAAGCTGAAATTTGGGATTTAATGAATGTTTTCTGCATGAACACTCGTTATAAGCGGAAGAAAAAACAATAAGACGAACCAAATTTCAAGAATTTCAGCTCGTACTATCCGGATTCCTCATTATAAATGATCTCGTTCTAACAGGTACCATATTGTACATGTTTAAATGGCGTTGTGCTTGGAACCGAGCATTTTGCTCGTTGTATCCAAAATCTCGTACTAACCGATCTCATTATAAGCGATTTCCACTGTACTTCTGGTCTTTAGTGCGTAGCGAGGTAACCTTCAAGTAGGTCCTCTATCACAACCTATATAATTTCCCACGTTACCATGCATCTTTACCTTAAGGGATATAAATAGAGGGGGAGCAAAAGTCAACTGGCAGCAATACAAACAGCGCATGCGTCAGTTTTACTGCTGTGGCTTCGCTTAAAACACCACGTTGCCTAGCAACGCAACTGGTTGGGAATGTGTTTATTGTAATATCAGTGCTTTTTGGTGCGTTTTTCATGTTTAAATGAGATTTCTTGGAAAAATGATTTCTTAAAAAGGAAAAATTTCAATGGTTGGAATAGTATATTACAATACAAGGAGCGAAAGTGAAATATGTTTGGTCAAGTGCAATTTGACTCGCCGAGCCGAAGGCGAGGGGAGTTAAAGCAAGAGACCAAACATTCTTCACGTCGCTTCTTGCATTGTAAGATATTTTTCATTATTCATGCTACGAAAATAAGTTTTACGCCCGTTTTTGGTTAACGTGATGAGTATGGCCCTTTTTTTGCTTAGTAAATATATCGAATACTAAGCTTCCTAGAAAAAAACTAAAGGCATTATGTCGATTGGAAATTTAATTCTCTACAATTTTCCTCGACTTCATTTTTCCGTAGAATGCTTTTTTCCGCCTCCAGGGCGCTTCAAAAGTTAAAAGATCTTCATTTTCGACCCGGGTAAACATAGAGCATTTTCGTAGCATGCACGGAGGGCGGAAAACTTATACTTTCGTAGCATGTATAATGAAAAAAATTTTGAGTTGTTTGGTTTCATTAAAAGTGATCTGGAGGCGGAAAAAAGCATTCTATGGAAAAATGGGGTCGAGGAAAATTGTATAAGTAGAATTAAATTTCCGATCGACATAATATCGTTAGGTAGTTTTTTTCTAAAATGCTTAGTTTTCAAGTTTTTCTCAAAAAACTAAAATTTCGTGAAATGCGCGAATTCCATTTTTCTGTAGTGTTTCATTTTGATATGAAGACCACATGATACTCACTCGTATTGTCAAATCCGTCGAAAAACATTATTTAAAGTGTATTAGGGTCAGTGGTGACCATTTCGAGTACTTACACTAAACATTTTTGCGTTATAATTGAATAAAAGTTGAATTTGGAATTTTTTTCAAATTATGCAAATTTGCCAGGTGACTTTTGCACCCTTTCCCCTGTAGATTGACATAAGGATGCATTATTAGAATAACCACCTAAGTGATGAGGGCATATTGCACCATATCATTGTCACAATCAAAAGTTTCTATTTTTGTAGATTTTGACACCAAACTCAATTTTTTCACATTTTTCAAAACCTGAAATGGTAACCTCACACCCCCTCCCTCCCAAAAAAAGTTAGCCAAAAATAATTCAAATTGCAGTTCTCCGAGAAAAATTACCTAGATTTAGATATCAAAACTAGATATTTTCGTCATTTTCAAAATTTAAACTGAGTGTGAGTATATACCTACCCCGCTTCCAAAGAGTTCTAAGGCAAAATAATGGCCCAAAAAATTGTAACTACAAATTCTTCGTGAAAAACTGTATATAGATTTTGAAACCAAATTTGTTTCCATTTCAATTTTTAAAAACTTGAAATTGATACAACTGCCTTCAAAGGGATTGACGGCAAAAATAAAAATTGAATTCCCCTCTATAAGAATTGCTTGCATTCTGTTACTTTCGACTCAATTTGAAAATGAACGAATTGAATTGAATTTTGTTTTCTAAACCAACTACTTAGAATATTTAAATTTTGAAATTGAAACACCCATCTAATTTTTTCGATGGTTCGGAATATAATCCTCGATGTTTTTCACATTTGTCAAATTTTGATGAACTTCAGATGCCCGCTCTCTCTCTTCCTCCTCTGTTAATCAAAATTTTAAAATGAACGATTAGGTACCCAAAGTAAACATCGTGATCCTTCACACAGATTTTCCCTTCACTTGCACACCGATAGGTTGTTTCTATACGTACCTATTATTTTTTACGAGTAAATTATTAACTCGTCGAATATAATTTGAATATCGTATCGAACATACGGTTCAATTTTCACGTATAGGTACTACATACATGAAAAAGCTGCGAGGAAAACAGGCGAATTTAATTTTGAAAGTTGAGCGTTGGGTTCGATATTCGACAAGTTTGAATATTATCCATTGTTACCGATAACTAAATATAGGTATATTGGAATACGACTGCGATAATGTTCGGCAAACGTAGGCATCTTGATTGCGGACTGCCTTAGGCTGTATATATTCACGTACGTATTACGGTGACATTGGCGCTGGAAGCTTTCAGTTTTATACAAACACCATTTTGCACTTGTTATAAGAGGGTAACAATACAAGAAAATAGTGGCAGAAATTAAGCGGCGACATTTCGTCAAAACTTTCAACGCGTACTACTATACATATTATATTGTGCGTTGTTCAACGTCACGGTGGGTTTTTTGCCGCATGAAGCGAGGGGTTGGAGGGTAGACGACGACGTAGCGTACGTACACAAAACTATGTATAATGTTTAGCCCTGGTATGATATGTTATCGTTGTAGGAGTATTTGAATGAGAATAAATTGCGGGATTTCATTTTCTATTCGGTACAATTCATGGTGCGGTATTTGATTTAACATAATCCATAAACGTTATACTCGGTTAATCCGGCGCTCATTACAAGGATTTCGATAAACCGCCATATTTTTTCGTCTGTGTACGAGGACGAGCTTTACCAGTGTGAGTCTAGCAGATACATGGTCTAACTTATGTGCTGTGTAGTGGCGGGTACTATATGTAACGTTGAATTTGGAGGATGTGTTATTAAAAAGTTGACCAACGGATTCACCCCATTGAGTGAGGGAAATTCGTTCACCCACAATGCCGCAACGAAAGGGATTTCACCGTACTTTGAACTTGTTTCACTCTTCGTTCGCGCACGTAATGCGATTGTAATCAAATAAACCAACTTCGTTACACAGTTAAAATTAAAATGATGTTTGATGTTAGCGAAACGTAATTATATTTCGTAAACGGCTTCCTGTAATGTTCAATTAAGAAATTCGCCTTTTTTAAAACACGTTATTTTCATTTACCAGTTGAAATTTTCGCTGCGCGAAATTTCGCCGTAGATGTAGGTAGGTTTTCTTCGTCACTTCGCTGCTATAAGTATAAACGCTCTATTCAGAAGCTTCTTAAGTACAATATGTCGTGAAAATTTTGACACTATTTTATCATGTTTTTAAGTAATTGCATCACAATGTTTCGCCCGAAGCAGACTGAAATTTAATTTCAAACAAAAGCGTTAGTAAATTACAAATCTCTTGAAGAAAATCTCGTTCGTTGCTTTTTAATTAAGGTCTTTTAGTTGTATTTTAATTCTTTTAATACTTCGGTCCTGGATTAGGCTAGCTTATATAGGAGTAGTTTTTTCTAGGTAGGTAGTCCTCTTTACAAGACACAACATATCATTGGAAAATGTTAATCGTCGTGAAAGTGTTTCGTAAACCAGTGGAAAATGCTTGTTTCCAGGGATCGAGTCGAGTTGTAATGTACGATGTATAAGAAGGCTTTGGTCAAATTAAACAGCTTAGCGAATCGGTCGTCTTGAAATAAAGACCAGCTAAATTTTTTTATACTGTGTCTAGGCCTTAAGGTCGGATTCTTTTCAATCTTAAAATAAAGTTTTACAGCTTCGGGTGAAATTTTTACAACAGATTTCTTCCAGCGAGTATTTTTTTCGAGAGAAGTCTTTGCAATACTGGCCTTGAAACTGAAACTATGAGAGATTATTTTTTATTAAAAAAGTACGGATCGGGGCAAATTTTCGACGTAATTTCAAATCAACCAATAACGAAACTCGCAGGGTTGATATAGTTTCAAAATTTATTTCGAAAAGTTTTTAGGAAAAAAACTTTAATTAGGTATCAATTTTTTCGTTCTCAAGAAAAATCTGAGGAACGAAAATTTGAAATTTTTTTCCATCCTACAAATCCAAAGGAAATTATAGTTTATTTAGTTATCGGTGAGGATTGAAATCTCAAGCAGTACTTGAGGTCAACTCACACTCTTGGCAAAAAATTTTTTAAACAAATCGAAAAAGAATCCAAAATTCACCATCGAGCCAAATTTCTGGTGCTGAATTTCATTTACTTATGATTTTTGATAAATTTTTAAATACTCAAATTCGACCAATTTTTCATTTAAAAAAACTTTGATAAATTCGAGATAGAATACTGAAATTTAATTTGTACCCGGTTTGCCCTCTGGAATTGATTGACAGTGATTTCGAGCTATTCTTTAATGTCCAGTATTTTAGAAAAAATTAATGGAGTTCTTCATTATGAGTTACCTAAATCATTCAGGGAAAAATGTACCCCTTAAAACTCCCTGGCGATGAGATAGGAGTCATCAAATATGGGCCATTTTAGAAAAAATCGCGGTTTTTCGCTTTAGCCTCACCCAACTTGGTTTGGAAAAATGGCTCCGTTTTAAGATTATAATAATGGGTAGGTAGGTATATTTTACCAAATTGGAAAAACGTCAAATCTGATGAAAAAAGGTAAGAAAAAAATCAAAAATTTTCTAAAATCTATTCATCTCCCTTAGTTCTATCCACCTCTTGCGGAAAGAAAGAGGAGGGAGGGGCACCACTCACCATAAATAGGTAAAACTCGCGAACGTTGCTATATTTTCATAACACATATTCCACATGGAAAACATTTGACGTACGAGTACTTGAAGTTATAAAATACAACGCGCACGATGAAAGCGAGAAGAGATTTAACAACACAATAATAAGTAAAATTTTCATGATTGCATCTCATAAGACTCGTATTAATATACCAACCATCTATTCCCTAGTTTATGTCGAAGATGGATATGTGGTTCATCGTTCTTTCAACTCACGAATTTCAACGAAGCTTTCTGCGTGTGCTGTGTATGTTGGTATCCCTATCGAAGTACCTACCAGTTGAATGACATTTTTGATGGAGAGATCATAGTGAGTAGAAAATGAAGCTCTCTAGGTACTTATAGTTAATATTAAAATATGTAAGCAGATATTAAATGAACCTTTCAAATAATGACACCAGTCCAAACAAACTGTAAAAAGAAATAGGTACCTCACATTTGGAAACGACTTCTTACTTTAAATTGTGAACTTCTCTCTAGTAAATTTTCCCTCAGCGAGTGTCGTGTTAGGGTAGCGGTTTCGCCAGTGTTTTTTTTTTTGGCTCTCGTGTTTGATGTCTCAAGGGTAGCCGGTACGTTTCAACTTTTCGTGTACTTTTTGTCTCACAAAAGTATCTTCTTTTTTGTTTTTCTCTCATTTTCTCTTTTTTCCTTCATTCTTTTAAGCATTCCGCGCTCGGTGTTTGAATCTCGTGGAAGAATTTTTTCGAATTGGAATACTTTTTGTTAAAGTAGTAAAGAAGGTTTTTTTTTCTTTACTCGCACAGTTGATTTATACCATTGTGAGAAGACAGCTTCGATGAGAATTTGATTAAGTATTGTTGTTGTTTTGAAAAGATTTGAAAAGTATTGAAATTATGCGATTTTTTTAAATAAAATATTTAGTTTGGAGAAAATTGTTTTTAAAATGAGAGGTAATTACCAGATGTATTGGATTTATGAAATTCTCGGTCGTATACTATTCTAAAAGTTGTTGGCTAATTTCATGACGAAGAGCACTCGACGAAAGCTTTTGACTGTCAATACATTATTTTGTCAGAAAACGTCATTTTCAAGTTATATTTGAAAAAAAAACCACCTTAATCACACAAAGTACCTGCAAATTATCTTCGTTCATTTCGTGATCATTTGTGTTAATAAAATTGCATAGGTAATCAGTAGATAATTGAGCATACAACTTGAAAAAATTTTATTTCACGTCAATTTGTGGCCTCCCTCTCTCTTTCTTTTGTTTACAAAAAAATAAATACGAAGAAAAATAACACAATATTGAAAATATTTAGATACCTATGTTTTATTCCACTTTTGTTCACGCAGGCATTTTTTCTTCAAAACGTAGTAGGTTAAAAATTTGAAAATTTTTACAAAAATTACACTTATAACGTTTGCCAACTTGAACAATAAATTTGGCGTCTTTGTTGGGAAAATTTCAGCTTCATATCAAATCGCAAACAATGGGCCAAATTTGCGAAATAATATAAGTTAGGTAGCTCAAATTGCAAGCAGAACACATGCACCCACACGTGCTTTTGAAAAGCTATAAGCAATTCAAAGCTCTACAATCGAATAAACGTTTAGAAGAATGGCTATGTTGTTATGTTCAACGTGAACGACTTCCTTACTTGACGGAAATTATACGGGTGTGAATTTACGTAATGTTTATTTATTTAATTAGGTCTAAGTACCTACTTGGTTAGCTCATTTTACGGTGAAAAAAGATCACGTCACCTGCGATAAAATTACAGTTTTTTATAGACTGACGGAAACGTATCCTAAAAAAAATGAAATTTTTTTGAACTGGACAAATGTATTTGTATATAAAAAAAGCATGTAAAAATACATCACCAACTACATTTCCGGTGCTGAAATGTAGGTACTTTTCAATTAGAAAGACTGAAACCCACGTACTGACTCCTATGAAGTCACCAGAATTAACCTTAATTGACTAAGGAGTAACCAGGCTTTCGAAAAAATTTCCAAATGCCAATAGGTCATCTTGGTGATTGCTTCCCTGATAATTTGCCATAAGAAATACGAAAACTCACATGGTGACTCCTTGGTGAATCTGTCATAAAAAAATCACCAGAATTCACCAAGAAGTCACCAGACTTTCAAAAAATATTTCAAGGGCCAGGGTTACATTCTGGTGATTTCTTCTTTGATGATTCACTACAAGAAAGACAAAAACTCATATGGTGACTTCTTGGTGAATCTGCCACCATGAAGTCACCAGAATTCACCCTAATTCACCAAGGAGTCAGCAGACTGTCAAAAAATGTTTCAAACGCCAGGATTACATTCTGGTTATTTCTTCACTGAGGATTCGCTACAAGAAAGACAAACTCACATGGGGACTCCTTGGTGAATCTGTTACCAAGAATTCACCAGAAGTCATCAAGAAGTCACCAGACTGTCGAAAAATGTTTTAAGGGTCAATATTACATTCTGGTGATTTTTTCACTGATAATATTCGCTACAAGAAACTTAAGAAAGCAAAAAACTAACATGGTGGCTCCTTTGTGAATCTGTCACCAAGAATTCATCCTAATTCACCAAGGAGTCAATAGACTGTCAAAAAAAATTTCAAAGCCCAAGAAGACATTCTGGTGATTGTTTCACTGATAATTTGTAATAAAATTCGAAAACTCACATGGTGACTCTTTGGTGAATCTGTCACCAAGAACTTGCCAGAATTCACCAATGAGCCACCAGACTGTCCAAAAAATCTTCAAAGGCCAAGAGGAGATTCTGGTGATCGCTTTACCAATAATTCGTCATAAGAAATACAAAAACTCACATGGCCACCCTGGGTGAATCTGTCACCAAGAGGTCGCAAAAATTCACCAAGGAGTCACCAGAATGTGAGCAAAATTTTCAAGTGTTGTGAGGACATTCTGGTGATTATTTAAACATCAATCTCCCCTAAGTAAGACTAAAACCCACATTGCGATTCCTGGGTAAACCTGTCCCCATGAAGTCACCAGAATTCACCAAGGAGTCACCAGATTGTCAAAAAATGTTTCAAGGGCCAGGAGGACATTCTGGTGATTGATTCACCAATAACTGGTCATAAAAAATACTGAAACTCACACGGTGACTACTTGGTGAATCTGTCACCAAGAAGTCACCATAAATCACCAGAATTCACCAAGGAGTCACCAGACAGTCGGGGAAGTTTTCAAGTGCCATGGAGACATTCTGGTAAATAATTGGACATCAATTCGCCATCCCCATGAGAAAGACAAAAGCCCACTTGGTGACTCCTTGGTGATTCTGTCACCAGAAGTTATCAGAGTGTCAGAAAAATGTTCATAGGACATAGGGACATTCTGGTGATTATTTCACCAACAAACGCCAGAAGAAACTCAGAATTCCACATGAATTCGCCAGGAAGTCACCAGTCAGTCAACAAAATTTTCAAGGGCCAAGAGTACATTCTGGTGATTTCTCCACCGATAATTCACCATAGGAAAGACCAAAACCCACATGGTGACTCCTTGGCGAATCTGTCACCAAGAAGTCACCAGAATTCGCCAAGGAGTCACCAGATTGTCAAACAAACTTTCAAAGGCCAAGGGGACGTTCTAGTGATTGCTTCACTGATTATTCACCATAACAAATACTTATGGAACCTCATATGGTGTCTCCTTGGTGAATCTGTCACCAAGAAGTCACCAGGCTGTCAAAAAATATTTCAAATTCCAGGATGACATTCTGGTTATTTCTTCACTGATGATTCGCTATCAGAAAGACAAACTCACATGGGGACTCCTTGGTGAATTTGTCACCAAGAAGTCATCAGAACTCACCAAAGAGTCACCAGACTGTTAAAAAAATCTTCAAAGTCAAAGATTGCATTTTGGTGATTGCTTCACCAATAATTCGCCATAAGAAAGACTAAAACCCTCATGGTGCATCTATTGGTGAATCTGCCACCAAGAAGTCACTATAATTCACCAGCATTCAATTAGGAGTCACCAGACTGTCTCAAAAATCTTCAAGTGAAGTAGGGATGCTCTGATAATTATTTAAAACGTCAATTTTATAAAAAAATGTTTGTCTGAATTCTTGCCTCAAAATTTTTTAAACACCCACCAAAAATCTAAAAATGCCTTTCAGCAACTGAAACCCCCAAAATTCCTATTCCAGCTTCCTAATTTAAAAAAAAAATGAAAAAGTTATACCTACTTTGTATTAATTTCCTTATTAGCAGAAATAATGTAACGATCAACAATTGTATACATGAACAGCATATGTATGTAGGTAGGTACACCTACATCATTATATTAATAATTCACCAAGGATCACATTCGAAAACGTGATTTCATAAGGTAATAATTTTTCTACTCAAATTCGCCGGCGGAATCCAAAAACACCCCTTGGAGATTTTTTCGTAACGCGTGAATCGCGAAAAGCTTACAAAATAAACTTTTTACCAAGCATATAACAAACTATCTCATTTAAAATGAACAATACCACATACGCAGAGCGGATATTATATTGTGGGGAATCGCATCATAAAGGAAGTTTAAGGCTGTTCATTATCACTCACCATTGTTCAATAACAACGAATATGTTTTAAAACAATAACACTCTCTGCTTACTCTTCACATACACACCGAAAAAAAAGTACCACTTGGTGGATTGTGTACGAAATATCGAGAGCTTTTCTGCATAAGCGAGAGAAGAAAAAAAAATCATCGTGGAATATTAAAAGTACTTGTTTTCAGCCTCTGGAAAAAATATTTCTTTAGAATTTTTCAGGTGAAATTTGCCTTTTTCGTTGTACCTATTTGTACACGAGCACTTCACACGTTCCAGCAGTGTACCATCACGTTTGCTAAGTGATCCAGGATAGTTTCTTTAATTTCTCAATTCTCAAGAAGCAATTAATAAAACGTCCGTGTAATGGCATTCTTTGAAATCTAATCCAAAACCCTATACGATGTGTTAGGTGCGAATTGAACCAAAAGGTTCGATGCGCACTATTGTTATATGGCTTTCTAAGTGAAAGCTATACCTACCTATCTGTGTTCGATTGCGAAGTAAATCTATCTGCGTAATTTAGCGTGGTATATTTTGATTTTAAAATAATTAAAATTCATTGTAACGTTAAAAGCTCTTCGATATACGATGACGAACGATTATAGAATTGGAATATCTTTCGACTGCGTTTTGATTTCTTAATTACGACGATAAAAAGTCGCTTTTGCACGCTACTTCGTTTAATTTACATTAACGTTTTATTATTTGGTTCGCGTGATCGCTTCACCATAGGTATACATTTTTCACGATGCGGTGCGGTGATTGCTTTTAGAATTCTACGATAGCATGCTAGCTCTCTTAAAGCGAGTGGAAAACTGTAAATTTACACAGTTAAATAATTTAAATTATTGTAAAAGCATTGTATAGAGCGCGGTGCACTGTGTCATTATACCTAAACTTATGTATCATACACGTAAACCAAAACCATGCAAATGCTTTTAAGTATTTAGGAAAAAATTATACGAGACGTGGTACACAGACCAAAATGGTGTCGAGGACGTTTTTCTAAGCCAATTACCAATTTACAGAGTAGTGAAATGAATTCTAATTTTTGTATAAGTATACCTACGTATGTGCAATTTAATTCACTTGTTGATGGCTTATTGCCCCAGTTCATCAATTTATTTGACAAAAATTGTGATAAATTTGAAATTAAAATTGAGCAAGAAAAAGCCCTAAAATTAGTATTTAACATCAAAATGCATAAAAAAGTATTCCATTCATCCAAACGACGAAACCTTAAAATTCCTTTTCCAGCTGGTAGAAACGTTACAAAGTATTTTACCGATAACATTTAACACAAAAACACCCTCGAACAGACGTTAGCTACACAGAAGTATTCACCCATTGGGGAAAAAAAATTCCAACAACTGATTCTAGCCGATGAATACAAATGAGTTGAGATTTACCTTGGCATACTATTACCTACCACATTTTGTATAGACAAGCCGCATTCTTCGAAAACAAAAATAGGTACTTTTCGCACTGTTACCAGCAGCAGCAAACAGATAAAAAGATACAATTTCCAAGCAGTTAATTACAGAAGTAACTGAAAATCCATCAAAGTTTAGTTTCACCAACTTTCATTATTTACGTAAGAGACACGGCTCGAATGTTGGAAAAACAAAACGCGTTCGTTGCGCCAAAACGGACGTTCATTTTTCTTTTTTGTTCTTTTTATTTTCACTTCTATTCGGTAAAAGTTGTAAAAGTATCAGAAAATTTTATCTCATTTCATTATAGGTTACTAACCTAGAGGTAGGTACATAAGTATGATTAGGTATCTAACCAGTTCTTTTTCGATGATTGTGATCTGACTAAAATTACAAGTACCTACCTATAAGGAACTCGATGCTTTTCGAAATTACTCAAGACCAGTGTTTGTTTCTCCATTATTATTTATAAAAACATAAATTTTCCACCGACACAAAATTTTTATCGATTACATCAATAAAAGATACATGACAATGTATTACAACCATCACATTGTTGTATCGATACCAGAAAAATCGACTTCCTCTCTATCTTTTTTTAAAATCCCTTTTCCACTCAGTGTTTAATATCTCTCGGGACAATAAAAGCAAAAAGTTTAATTTAACTTTGACCGCACTATCCTCCAGTTATATCTAAAAAAAAAAAAACCACAACACACACAAACAATAGGTAAGTTATTTGTACCTACATCGATAAAACAACAATAACGCTGCAGGTAGCAAACCTTATTAATCAGCTCAGAACAAACATCAAACTTCAACTGATTAAAAAAAAAAGGTGTTCAAAAAATAAATCCCATTTTTCGAACACTTTTCCAAGCAATAAAGCCAATATCTATCTACTATCTCCACACACAAAAGGAAAAAAAGAAATGCTAAGGCAGCGTCTGTTGCGTGGAGGATAAATTACGAGCACTCTTTAAAAATGTAAGTAATTTACATTTTTAACACACACAAATAAAAAGATCAACTAGATATCAAACAGGTGCTTTTTCGACGAGATAATAATTTCATTTATGAAACGTCTGCGGTGAAGTTCGCGGTGTACGTACGTTAATGTCGACGTCATCACGATACTAATAAAGCAAGAAGGTTTTCAGCAAATTTTCTCAAGTATTCACGGTAAAATTTTCAATTTTCAAGGCGAACGTGCACATTTTAAAATTTATACCTAAGAAACGTTTCTAATCCATGTTTTTTGTAATTGGTGAACTTAAATAATTAGCCTTTGGAGCTGGAGGGGGTAAGAGGTTGGCTAAAGGTTGGGTTCATATTATATATGTACCTCGAGATGGATAGACTGGAATTAATTTTCAAATGATTAAAGAGTTTTTTTTTTTAAAAAAAAAACTTCGAATAAAATTATTTTTTCATTTAGAATAAAGCCTGCTTCTATGAACTAATAATGTGTTCGAAGTATATTCAGTATACTTCGTTTTAAAAGAATTTCACCTTTCGCGTCTCCAAACTGTTAGTTTTTTCCTCAATTAAATTAAAACAATCAATCAAATTATTTATCGTATAGTTACGCACTATGCTTTATGCATGGATAAACAACGGATGTGATCAGTCCACTAAAAATAATTGATGTTTATAGAGGGGAAAAAATACGATACTGCCTTGCAAACTATGCTAATGTGGACCAAATTTTCTCATAGGTAGCTTTTAGCTGCTCGTAAAACACGTGTAAAAAAATATAGGTACCTATCTACATTATACGTATGTATTAGGCTGAAATATAAATGAAATTTTTTCAGCTGGAGGCTATGCATGTGATTAAATTGAATGGTTAGTTAGTTTTAAAAAATTTATCATGACTTCAAAGCAAAAATTGTACCTATATTTGGTTTTTAAAGCAGTGAGGCGGAAACTTTTTATATGTACTTTTGCTCAACATTTCTGCTTGCAGGAGAGGTATCCTATTCAAAAAAAAAAACAAATTCTGGCCTCCTCAAAAAGATTTTTTTTATTGAAATGAAAAATTCCAAAAAAACATTCAAAAATACATTAGCCCATTATGCAAAATGTTGGAAAATGAATTTCATATTTCCAATTTTGGCGAATTTTCTAAAATTTGGAGGCTCTTGAAAATTATTGAATTGTGATCTAATGACGATATAATATTGAAATTCAGGAAATATGTATACAGCCCATTTCCAATTTTCTAAATCAATAAACTTGAGACAAAATAATATGTACAAATAAATAAAAAAAGGAAACCTCCCTTGAATCAAAGTGCATGAAACACTGAACTATCCTTCATCGCTGAAATAAAAAGTAATACATATAATTTTATTTACCTTTCACTGGAACATGACAATAATGGCACATATTTTCAGTTCCATAAGATGAATTCAGGACTCAGCAGGATGACGATGTAGCACCATCTGTAAGCAAAAATTACGAAGACGTGTTTAAATAGGTAAGAAGGTACCAAGAAATATAAGTATGGTGAAATCAAGATGTATAGTAATGCTTCCTTTCCATTATATCCAAATTGAACCCTGCTGCATAGCCAAAACCAAATTCAACAGAGACCTTTATTTTCAGTAGAAAGTTACTCAGAAAAAATTTTAGCTTCGGAGGTGCCTCTGTTTTGGGAAAAATGTTGTGTTTTGAGAATTTTTTCTTCGAAAATGTTTTGTATCAATTATACAAAAATATTGAAAGATATCATTTCTGAAAGTGGGATAATATTACACAACTCGATTTTTAGCTGCCCAACGCATATTCACGCCTTCTGGAGCAAATTCAAAATTCTGGAGAAATTGAAAAATCGCGCTGGAGGCTCCAGAATGGCTGGAAATTGTGAAATTTGGATTTGGGGGGTTAGTTTTGGACAAAATACAGCGATTCGCGTGAATTTCAAAATTTTCCACACAAACGGGAAACTTTTGATTTTTTTAGATTTTTTAATTTTGAAAAAAGCTGGTCAAAAAGCCACTTTTGAGGTGTCACTTTCAAAATCGGCTCAAATGTGGATAAACTCGTTAAACAGGTCGAGTGTAATATGCAACTCGATTTTTAGCTGCCCAACTGCATATTCACGCCTTCTGGAGCAAATTTAAAATTCTGGAGAAATTGAAAAATCGCGCTGGAGGCTCCAGAATAGCTGGAAATGGTAAAATTTGGATTTGAGTAATTAATTTTAGTTTTGGGACTTATTTTGACCATTTTTACTGATCAAGTACGTACTTTTTAAAAAAAAGCATAAATCGCCAAAAACAGTCAATTTTGTATTTTCAAAAATTCGCCAAAAATCGAAAAATGAACTTGGGCAGCTGAGAATTTGGTTTTGGGAGTTTTAGACTATGCTCTTTCCAAAGATCGCGGTCCCGTTCAAATCGGAGTGTGACACCTCAAGAGGTTCCCTAGGTCAGATGTGAATAAATGGTTGAGAGATAGATTCAAAAGTAAATACTGAATCTTCCCAAAATTTGGAAGGAACGTCCCTGTTGAAAAAACAACAATTCGAACTAACCTAACAATCGATAATCAATCGATAATTTTGAATCAAAATTGTACTCTGCATTCACAACAGTGCTACTGATGATGTTGTTATTTTGACTTCGAATTTCCATTATACTACACAAACGGTAGCAGCTCAAAGATGTTAATAAAATTGCATAACCAGTTTGCCGTAAATACGCGAATCCATTCTCTGTGACTTTTCAATCTTTGTCAAGTTTACCTGAAT
Organism: Planococcus citri; assembly: GCF_950023065.1. Taxonomy (NCBI): domain Eukaryota; kingdom Metazoa; phylum Arthropoda; class Insecta; order Hemiptera; family Pseudococcidae; genus Planococcus; species Planococcus citri. Next base: position 35,444,553 of record NC_088678.1, on the reverse strand, counting down.
TCAAAATAAAGTTAGATATTTTGATTTCTCTCGATTCCACCGCCAGATTCTGAAGTTTGGGGGGGAGGGGAGGGTTTGCAATTTTCTATAAACCTGCCAAGCTTGAAAGGCTCATATTTTAAACTGATTGAACATACCTAAAGGCGTGGGGTAAATTGAAAAGGAATCGATAGAGGTCTCCAAAATACATGACCAGTCAAATTTTCTGTTGTTGAAAATGAAATTAATGTTTCGATTTTTGACGAATTCTTGAGAAATCAAAGTTGGGCCAAAGTTGGAAAAACAAATCTACATTTTTGGGCCGAATTTTAATTTCCAAAAAATTCCCCAAAAATCGAAAAATGGATTTCAGCACACAGAATTTTTGCTGGTCGTTATAGATCTAATTGTAGGATCTACACTTTGTAAAAATAGACCAGTTCTTGGGACACTTCGGACGTTTTTATTTCCTAAAGCAAGTGTTCAATAAGTAATTTAGAATCGAGCTGGTAGACCTCCCAGAGAGCCCACTCCTGTAAAAAGTGAACAAGATAAGAAAAATTAAGATTCTTACACAACCCTTTGCAATCACTCTTGTCGATGGTTTCGGGTGAAAAAAACGAGAAAAAAACCATCCACACAAAGTCGCTAATATGTCAGGTCATCTAAGGAATAATTTCAGTAATTTGTACAACACTTTACGAACTCGTAGGGCACGATAAGGAAGCGTCGAGACTTTAAACTGGAGCTATATTAAAAGATTACGGTTGTTTATGGTAATTCATAAATTGTTTACAAGCGAATTTAACAAAATAATACCTTTCCTTTAGCTTTTAATTTACAAAGTCCGGTGTTTTTAGGATAATTTATGGAAATCTGTGAAATATGAACTGAGAGGGTTTCGATTTAACTTTCGAGCCGGCCACAATGCCAGTTTTTACCTAATAAATTGTCAGGTATTAATATATATATATTTTTCGGGGGTATTATTTCGGGGGAAGGGTGTACGTAATTCGAACGTTTCTTTTTTTTTCCCCGAGAGCTTTAATAATGAAACCTTTGTCATGTATTAAACCTTTTTATCATCGCGTGGCAAGAAATAATGTGGCGTTATTTTATCCATAGCCTAATATTAAACGCTTCATTAAAATTGAAAAGTTCAGTGCATTGTATGCCTATATCCAGTCTATTCTAATTGAATTCGTTTCCATTAAATTGACCTTTTTTCCTCTCTCTCTACGCGCTTGCTTTCAAGAAGATACGTATAGTACTTATAAAAGTATAAAATAACTCTACAAAAATTACATCCATTGACTGCTGCTTCGAACTTATACTTTCCATTAAAAGTTTTTTCTTTATCAGTTTCCTATACAAGAATTTCGCACCATCGCGAATAAGTTCGTTTGTATAAAATTTTCGCCCCTGATAACGCGAATACGCAATTTGTAAGGTAAGAGGGGGAGGGGGTGCACGATACGATATACTATAGAGGAGTCTTTTGTTATCGTGTACTCGAACCCCCTGATCAAGTATTGCTTCTTTATACAACGTTGTAACGAAATCTCTCTTTTTTATTATTAAAAAAAATACTTATAATGAATATCCGCTTAAATTCTTAATACTTGGCGAGAGTTTTTCCGACATAAAAAAACAATGTATTTTAATTTGTTATTTTTACCAGTTTTTATTGCGAGCTCGGTTGCTCTTATCTTAGGTTTTTATTCTTAGGGTATACACTGCAACAAGAACATGAAACAGGGGCAGAGTTATCTTTTATCTTTTCTTAGATGATATAGTTTTTTTTTTTTTTTTGCCGACTCGAAATTAGTTTACGAGGGGTAGCAACCTTGTATATTTAATCAATGCTCAATTATACCGCTGACTTGGTGAATTTATTTTGAATAATTCCGTCGACAGTGTATTTTTTTTACAACATGCATTTTCAAATTCCATCATAAGCCTTTTCATGGTAATAAGCATTATACTCTATCAGCCGTAAACAACGAGTTCGCCAACGTTTGACTCCCCCTCCCCTTTCCACCTCATCCTGTCTTGTATTTGCACTTAAGCCTCGGGCGATGACGGTGAACGCCTGAATAAAATATATTCAAAATGTTATAAACTGTAGGAAAAAATTTAGAATAATTTTTTCCCTCTTTGGAGTTATTACGATGCGTTGTATATGGTGACATTCTTCTGTCTCTCGTTCACTTTCTCTCTCTTGAAAACGTTTTCGTAAAAATTTCGTCATCAATAATTACCAAAAAAAAAATCATCTTCGTTGATATTGAATTTTTCCACACATCAATCCTTGTGGAGAGAAGAAATTTCGATGAAATTTTTATAATGACGTGAATTGTTGATCATGAAATGAAAATACCGATGATATTTTGTCAGTATTGTTTGTGTACCTATTCAAAACTTTTTTTAAAAATTTGTTTGCATCTCTCGTCGACTTTCTAAATTTACCCCCTCGAAAGCTTTCCACTTCTGGTTGAGAACTACGTGTCAGATTTGTAAAGCTATATTACGAGCGTTTTAAATTCATTTTTAAGACCATATTTGAGCAACTCTTTTTACTATTAACTTTTACTGAACGTGTGGTACTATTATTTATCTTCATTTATTACGAAACTCTGCTGGTTATATAACTTTCATTTAGACTGCAGTCATTTTTCACGAAATGAATTTTTTTTCTCTACATTTTTTGACGTTTTTATAAAAATGATATTTACCTTTTATAATTTCCTCATCCAACACTTAAAGATGGCTCGTGGTTCATGATAAACTGTTCTTCTGCTGTCGGAACTCTGTGTAGTGTGTATAGAAAAAGGAACTTGTAAAACTAACATTTGGAAATGAACGAAGAGAGCGAGAACATTACCCTCTCTGGTTGTTTTGGAGCTCTACTTTTTATTATTGTTGCATGTTGGTTGTTGTAACATTAGAAATGTTTTTAATGATCGTATTTTTATTTAGGTAGCGTTGTACTATTTTTCTCTAAAACGTTTGCAAAATTAGATCTTCATCTATCCTAATACGTATTCCGGTGTCATTTGGTCGAATTCTAAATACACGATTACGTGCTCTAAACAAATAGCAACTGTGTCTTAATTTTTAAAGGAAATTATACCGAATGCGGTTTTGTATTAGTGCACGAGAGGCTTTATGGTACTTTCTGGCTATCACAGTTGGTTAAATATTGAACGAATAAGCCTCCCTGGTTTATGTAGGTACTTCGATTAGCTAGTCGATTGATTTTCTCGAAGCGCGACCGAAAGCAGAAAGTGGTTGGTTGGATTTAATTGATTCAAGAATGTATTTAATGTTGTTTAAGTTACAAAGAAGGAATAATGAAAGTTATGCCGGAGGAGTAAAAGCATTAGATGAGGTTAATAATAAAGGGTTTGAAAAAGTATCCGTTCTTTAATTTCAATTGTTTTAAATTTCACAATAATGTATCGAATTAGGGAAGAAAAGAGAGATTGATACGTATCTAAGTGAAGTACTTAACTTAGCTGGGAATAAACTTCGGAAAACTACGATGTTATTTACCATTTTACAGTTTCCTGTACAGATTGTTTACCTACTATCTGTCGTTCGTGTCAACTTTCGTCTTTCTAGACCTCTCAAAGTTTTCAATTTTAAGCATTTTTTATGGTTCTTTACACAGAGTGTTGGAAGATTGAAATTGAATGACCAAACTGATAATTTGGATACATTTGAGCACACAAAAATGATCAAAAACTGATTTGTACGAGAAAATTGAGAATTTTTTGTGGTGCTGTCTGGTGCGGATAACAACTTTATAGTTTGTACTAAAAGTCAAATCTAGATTTACAAGGAAAGTGACCAAGTGTCCCAACTGGCACAAAAATTTTGAATAAGGCACAGATGAATCGATAAAAGGCCCCAAAATACACCATCAGACGAAGTTTCACAAGCTGCAGTTTAGTTTAAAATTTTTGGCAAATTTCTGACAATAAAATTCAGGCCAAAAATGAGAAAAAAAAATCAAAATGTCACCAAATTGACCTAAAATGCTGAAATTTGGTTTGTATCCTATTTTCGACTTTTCAAGCCAATTGGTAATGGTTTTGATCTGTTTTGGAGTCTCCAGCAGATGTTTGGATACTGCAGTTTTCAAAAAATCAGTAGGTAAGCAGGGCAAAAATTGAATCCAGTACCTATAAACTCGAATTAGCCGTTTTTGTGACTTATTCGATCGATTTAGGGACCTATTTTCAAAATCTTTTTGTTGCGGTTCAAATCTAAAATTTTCTCCAGTGAACATTTTTGAAAGGAAATGAAGAAAAAAATCATTTTCGACCTTCCAAGTTGATTGATGATGGTTTAACAAGGACAGAGTATGACCTTGGGAATCTATACTGATGGGTCAATGACCTCTAGAGACCACACGGGCAGATAGATGACCTTGGGATGATTGACAGGTACATCAGTGACCTTAAGAATAAAGGCTCACAGGTGAATGTCCTCAAGATACCAGCAAGCACGCCAGCTGATCTTGGGAAGCCAGGCAGGTAAACAGACAACCTTGAGAATCCAGACAGACGGGTCAATGACCTTGAAATGTCAGACAGAGAGGCAGACAAATTACAATGATAGGCTAGACAGGTAGGTCAGTGACCTTAATAGACCGAGATTACGGGTCAATGACCTTAAGAGGTCACACAGATACAATATATGACCACGGGAGGCTAAACATGTAGATCTGTGAGTTTGAGAATTCAGACACATGGGTCAGTGACCTTATGAGGCATTATAATTGAATTATTACTACCTAATAATGTATTGTCAAATTCCCTAACTTCAGACAATTCTTTAACGATTTTCAGAAATTGCTTCGAAATTAAGCGATTCAATTCAATGTTCGTCCTTATGATCCTATATAATATATGTATTTCTGTAGAACACCATCAAGAAAACCATTTTAGAGCATCAATAGCGCTTTAATGAAGCACATTTCACGAGAGAACTGAACTTTGGCCATTTCCCTTCCCCAGCGTTACCCTTGGGAAACTCAGACTGCAAATCGAACTTCATATTCGTCTTCAGCGAGTTCGATTCATGTAATAACGATATCCATAATATGTATTGTCAGTCTTCTTTTGCCCCAAAATTGGGAAAGGGGTGCCTATGGTCCCAAAATTGGGTTTTCCAGAAGTTGTTTGATTTTCTTTTGTTTTTGGAGGCCTGCATGCAAAATTGCAAGAATCATACTGGCAGTATCGCTTTTTTTGGTGGTGCCGTGACACAAAAAACACATTTTTGAGTTTTTTTTTGAGTTTTTGAAGATGACTCACCTGGAGAAAAAATTTGAAAAAAATACCAATCATAGTTCTCATGCAGATATATTTTTGAAAGAAAGAAAAATGTGTACCAGAATTAGGTTCGGAGATTTTCTTGACAATATCTCTTCCCTGAGGGGCCAAAAAATTTTGAAAAAATTCACGTTGCTAGACTCGTGTCTCCTCAATACATTTTGGGTGAGTTCAAAATTTTGTATTCAAAACTCGTTGAAATATGATTTTTCCCCGAAAAAAAGCGGTTTTCGTCATTGTGGGCAAGAGAAGGTGGGGTAGGAGAATTTTTTTTGGCTTCAGCATTTTTTTAAAGGCACTCAATAATGTTTCATCAAAATTTCAAAAGCCGAGGACGGGGCATTTCATCTATTTTACCCTCGAATACCTTTTTTGAACGATTTTCATCATTTTCTACAAATCAGAAAATGTCCGAAATAAGCTCTCTTGGGTGACCTAATTTCGGACACTAACTAGGTACCTTTTTTTTTTGTTCAAAACAGGTGAAAATTATGAGATGAACTGTAATTATTTTCACAAAAAGATTCTACCGGAAGCTAAAAAACGAATTTTAAAAAAATGCCCGAAACATCAACCCATTCCCTTAAACTACATAAGGTTACCCATTTTTTCACCACGTTTGAAAACACCTTCACATTTCCCTGTTGAAAGTTTCATAACTTCGGTGTTGGAAAACTCATCATCATCTCAATGATGAAACGCGGTACAAGTAGATACATTTACACATAAGGAAGTCTTTTCTCTTAAACAGTAGTTGGTAATATGATATTATATATCTCGACGGTTTATACAACGCTGATCTTATTTTTCTGCCGGCATAATACACACACCAAGCGTTGAAATACTTGGAAAAAGAACACGATTTAGACACCATAGGCGGTACTCTCTCGGTTGGGCTCATCGTTACGTTAAATTTTGTAAATATTGTTTAACTAGCAAGTTATTTATGTACTCTCATCTTGCTAATTCGTTGAAATTCTAAGAACCATACGTCTGTATGTCTGAAAAGAAAATGGCATAGCTCGTTTCTCTTGTAGTACAGTAAGTTTTATTAGGAGTGTAGCATTTTGGCGCAAAAACGACGCCTTTTAATATTTACTATTGTCACGACTGAAAGCTTAGCAAGTTTAGTTTGAAAATGAAATCTTTGAATCTTAATTTGCAAGTCTGTTATACACTTATATAGTACATACGAACGAGCATCTAATATAATAAACTTTACGCCGGGGTTTATGTGCCCGAAATGTAACCGCTGAAGAAGAATTTCGCGTACATCTGAATATAAATGCATATAACTACAAATTGTAACTTATACTGTGTGTGTGAGACGAAAAGCAATTGAAAATTCGACGCTTTGGTTATGCTGCAGCCTGCAGCAGTATGTAGTGTACATTCATCTTCATGTACGAATGTAATTCCAGCATATGTATCATCTACCTACCTGCCTACCTACACTCATATGGGAAATAACGTTGTCGAACATACCGGTAAAGTACTCTAATCAATGCAAAATAATGTGTGATACATCCATTGACGCGAGTTGACCAGTCAGCTACATAGCTGCGTTAATATGCAGTGGATCGACATTAAACGAGAGTTGAAAGGGTTAGGGGGCTTTATGTGTATGCTAATCAAGGCTAATACGAATACGTGACGAGCAAGATAAGTGTTATTATTCGAGTAAGAAATGTCATTTTTTCAAATGTACAAAATTCATCTTGAATTTAAGCGGCCAGCATTGAATTTACAATTACTTACGCAAGAGGCAAGCTAAACAGATATGATATAAGAAAGGATACGAGAATGCAGGACATTCGAACGCAGAGTATGGCACAACAAGTCATACAGAGAGTTTGGAATTTTACGATAAATTTAACTCTCGATATATACGACGACGTAGCCTAAGGGACGTTTTCATACACACACATACACTTGCACGAGGAAAGTTCAACTTGCACACGGAACGTTTAAGAGAAAAAATTTTTTTATACCTTCGATGCTTATTCGATATATATGTGAAATTGATGCGTATACGTGAACTATATACACCTGAATTAGTTATAACCGAATGAAGCGGACTATCGTCATCTGTTAAGAGATAGAGAACATGGAATTCATTGAAACAGATCGTCAAACGTGCTACTTCGTGATGCGTAAACTTTCAAATTAATCTTCCTTCAATTGACAAAGAAAGCGAGCAGATGCACACGCGGAAACACGCGATTTATTCACTTAACGTGTAGTGTATAGTCGCTGTCTTACATGTACACCTACAATTGACATACCTCTACCTACCTATCTACTATTTACAGCCAAGTACGCGTACTATAAAAGTAAAACAGAATTCGTGAATATATTATTTTAATGCGTTCATTCGTATTGTAAAGACATGTGTATTAACGTCGTTTTGTATGCGCCTTGTACTATACGTAATACCCTTCTACATACAAGTATATCTCTCATGTATGTTTTAAATGCGATAGAATTTTTTTCCCTTTCCTTTCTAGCTGTATGAGTGTATATTTTTTTTTACAACTTGATTGCGTTAAGGATTAGAACAGATGTTTTAAGCTGTTAAACGCAATTTATCTAGAGATTGACTCGTTAACAAAGGTACCATACTTAACCCACACATATGTATACGCGTAGATACGTATGGTATAGGCTACATAAAGGGTTATACGCGTATACCTATACAAAAGTATATACTCGTTGCGTAAGCACGTGATAGCTTTTTGTACTCTCGTATTGTCCCCCCGAGGTTTGAGAATTTCTAAAGATAAATCAGACAAATATTAGGAAATAATATCGTCCTTGTTTAATTGTCGAGTACTTCGCAAAGCCCAAATTAATCAGTCAGCTTTCCTACTTCCGCTGGCACGGGCAGCCGGGCACGGTGGGACGTAGTAACAGTGGCCTGTGTTTACAAGTCCGTCGCGTCGTGTAATAGAAGGATGCTGTGTAATTTTAGGATGTACGCCGTGGTTGGTTTGGGGTTTCCTTTTGTATGCAGTTAGCTCGGTTCATTGTGTGGGCAGATTGACGGAGCATTTTTAGCTAATATTTCGCCTCGAAAAACAGACATTCGTTCGTCTCTCTGAGACCCGAGTATGATGAATAAATCGAAGTCAAATTCTGTATGCCTACTTGGAATCTATTATTTGAAAATAGTCGACTGCAGTGGTGTGTGAGCCCAGACAATACTTCAGATTTTAATACAACTGGGCTGGGCACCGCAAAAAAATGATATTATTGCGTAGAGGTGTCGCCCATCCCCAAAATTGAAGGGGTGAATTGAAAAACCACATCTCAAGTCCAATTTTTAACATTCAATTAGCTAATTATTATCCCCAAAACAGGTGGTAGTTGCAAAAAACAAATTTACCGATCGAAATTTTTTGCTTGTGAGCATAAAATATCACCCTTGAAATGTCAACTGAAATTCACTGAGAGTATTTCTCAACCTAAACACATTCGAAAGGTTTATAAGCAAATGGAAATTGAATTTTTAGAAGTGAAGAAACCAAATTAAGCCAAATTCAGTGGAGAGCTTTATTATACGAGTTGAATATCTCTCAGAAAAAATCTTAGCTTAGGAGGTGCCCTGGGAGGGGAGATATGGGCTCTCAATTAGAGGAAATTTTTGAAAAAATCATGATTTTTTTCGCTCTAGCCCCTACCTAACCTATTTTGGAAAAAAGGGGTCCGATCCCAAAAGATAGTACTGAGATTCTCGACTTAGACCATTTCTATCAAAATCCAAGACCCTTAAGAGCTCTTGTAAATTAGCAAATCGTTTGGTTGATTTCATATTTTAAAAATATTTTCTTCCCGAGCTTCTGTTTCAGATTGATAAAATATCGAAAGATGTCATTTCTGAAACTGGGGGAATATTTTGAAATGCAGTGGTGCCAATTTTAAAAAACAAAAAATGATAATTTTTGGCTAGTTTTCTCGATTTAAATTTTCAAATACTAAATATAGGTACAAATTTTGGAATTGGCTCACCCTCCCCCACCCCAAATAAGTCGAAAATGTCTTCTCTTTGAAGATCAGGATCACCTTTGGGGCTAAAAAAATGTATGCCTGATTTTCAACTTGAAACTAAGGTCATTCGTTAAGTATTTATTTGGCCAATGTTCTTCCAGATTTTTTTTCGCAATCCACCAGGCATGAATAAAAATCAACAGCAATCTATGCACAGATCAATGATGGAAAACGGAAACTAAAACTGTAACTGAAACTGGTTGAAAACTTGAACTGAAATGGAGAAACTGAAACTAAAACTGAAATGAGAAAAACTGAAACTGAAACCTGAAAACTTGAACTGAAATGAGACAAACCGAAACTGAAAATTGAAAGCTTGAACTGAAATGTAAAAGTTTTGGCATCACTGCAATTATGTACTTAAGATGCCCATATATATATTTTCTTTATTATATTTTAGTTTAAATTTGAAATTTGAAGTTTTTGTTGCCAAAGTAGCAAATTAGTGCACGAAAATTCATGAAAGAAAAGAAAAATTCATCTTTTTTCATTTCTTTTCGAACCTCAAAAAATGAGGAAAACGGAAACTGAAATGGAAAACTGAAAACTTGAACTGAAAAAAGTAAAACTAAAAACTGAAACTAAGAACTTGAACTAAAATGTAAAAGTTTTGCCATCACTGGAACAAATCAACCGAATTTTTTAAAGATGATATTTCATCTGTTGAAACAGTGTTGCCCCTTTCTATTATAAAAAAATTATCAATTTCAACCAGTGCACTTCTTTTTACAGAAGTTCATTGTCAAAGTTGGCCAAAGATGGGCATTTCACCTTAGAGTTTTTTCATCAAATTTTACTTGATATTCAAAAGAAAAAAGTCGATACTTAGAAGCACTTAAACTCCTCTCAGCACTCAAAATTTCACCAAAAAGCAAAAATTATATTTTAATTTATGAACTTTATTTAATGTTCTTCAATATTTTCACAATTGTCTTCAATAATTAAATCCTCATCTGGGAAAGAAGTGGTTATTTCCAAAGTTGTAGAGAATTACCTACACTTTCGACTGAAATCGTTCACGTCTCGTTACATTTCCCATAAAACCAGTGAAACGCAATTTAAACAACATTTGTTAACTTATTTCACATGTATTTTTTGTAACCTTTATTGATAAAATACTTTAAACTGAGAATGCAAGTAATTTTTCAAATTTTTGAGCATGAACGCCATAGAAAAGTATAGGTAACATAGTTTTTCCTCGTCTTAGCTAATTTTTAGTATTTAGAAAAATGACAACACTGTTATCAAACCTCTAAAAAATGCTTCTAATGACCCACCAGCAAGAAAACAATAAAACTTTATACCATTTTCTGATTTCAAGTTGTCCACACTAAAAGATATACATACCTAAACATTTTCCTCAAAACTTTGAATCACCATTAATCTCCCTTTCAAAACACTTTGGAGGACTGCAATTTGAACCATTCGTCATCGCTCTTCGCTCATCAAGGTTTATTTCCATTAAAGATGGGTATCTACATATTTAAAAGATCGTCAATCCCAATTTGATATGAAATGTCACCCAATAATTCCTATGAAACCATCTATGTTTTCTATTCCATTTGAATAGCTTCATGTTATTCGATATTAAACGTGAAAAAAGGGCTGCTTGATTCTCTTCTTTTTTGGTGAACAAGCCTTTTATTCAGAAACCCCAACAAATACACCATTTTTTTGCATTTAATTGCTTAGATATTTTCATAAAAATTACTTACATTTCGAAAATGTTCATGTTCAATACCCATCTATATTTCCAACTCATTCAACTAAATTAACCCAGTACTACCAACCACCTAAGGCGTTACACGACAATTTTTTGTACAAGGCTATTATAATAAATCCCTTTTTAAAACACCCAAAATCATTTACACCCATTTTCACAGACAATGGTAAAATATACAAAGTCAAGTAACCATAACACGGCTGAAAAAAAAATTCTATACCAGCTCCTGGCGCATTATCACCCTACATTCAGGACGGGTTACCAATATAACATAAGGGCAAAATAAAAAAAATGCAAAATATAAAAACTTCATCGCGTTCTCACGAATTGAAAAAATAATTTAATTCTATGAAAGAGAACACCGCAAAAAACACTTTATATTACAGAAAAATAAAACAAAAACATATTAAAGCCGGCAAATGAAGATTTATAAGTTTTCTCGTTGAAATTTCACGCGTTTCGTAATCCACCCAAGTATACGAGGGGTAAAAACTTAAAGAAGATTACGAATGCAATGATGAAAAAAATTGTGTAAAATTGTGGGAAAAAGTTTGAAATAAATTTACAAAGTCAATATTCTGCTATTTAATCATAAAAAAAGAAGAAAAGTTTTCACGAAAAAGAATACAACAAAGTACAATAAAGCAACCTCGTATAAAGATTTTTTTTATCTTTTCTAATATACACAAAAGTTTTATATTAGGTAGGTATACCATCCGAGGAGATCATTAGAATAGCATTTTTCTTGTTGGTAGGTACGTAATATTCGTGAAACCCACGTGGCAGACATATTTGTCGTAATAGTCTCTCTATGTGAAATTCGAAATAAGGGTTTTTCAAATCTATCTGCGGGTGACGGTTCTTTTGTTAACGAGTAAAGGATCAAGTCGCTGTATTAAAATAATTCTTCAAATATAGCGCGATTTGCCATCACGAAATGGATTAGGGTCCTCGATGAATAGTTATATTCGCGATATCAAAAGCATTGTTTGCTTGAAACGAGAGTACTCCAGCATGAATACAAAATTGCTAATTTGACAAGTACCTGCCAGCTAACAAAAGGATACCAAAACAAGGCAGAAAAAAAATATGAGCAATTTTTCTCTCTATTCATCATTACACACAACAAATAACCTGTTGGTCATTGCTTTTCGATGTGATGTTTATACACATCACAATCTCGTGTAGGTATATCGGCATCGGTGCTTTTTAAATATTTTACGAGTAAGTATAAGGTATCGAGAACGAGAAAAAAATAGACTTTTTACGATATGAAAATTCTTCGATGGCTTATATATGAAAAGCCTTCGCGATATTTGAAATTTCTTTTGTCATTCTTCAACTTTTCCATTCACTCTTGAAAAGTTATATTTTATTTGCAAAAGTTTTTATTAGATTTACGCGACTTGAGCGTCTGAACCGAGCAAATATTTTTCCAACTTTTTCATAATTGCTACCAACAAATCCGCAACAACCGCAGTTATAAAAATGATAATATTTTATTTCGATATTTATTACACTTTTTAATATACTTAATTACCAACTTTAAATAAACTCCGAATGAACGCGACGAAGGACGGAACAGGGAAGTGATATAAAAAATAGATAATTTGCCAGCATCGGTGAATTATACCCTTTTTGATAACATCAATTGAAAAATAAAAATAAAAATGGTCAACAATTTCCCCAAATCTTCTTATCGCGAGTATAAATTTTCTATGCCTATGAATTTCGGATATGAATATCAAATGAACTCGAACCCCAATTATACATAAGTTACGTATTATTTAAAGCTGTTAAATTGCTCTCGTGTATTACTGAAGCCGAATTAAATTCGCGTATTACGTTGAGCCTTTCCTTCGGTAATAAATTTTCAATTTCTATCAGTTTGATTATAGCTGTAAGGTACAATTAACGGGTGATTGGTAAATCATGATACGAAATTTCAGAAAATGATAGACCGATTTTTTTTTCAAAAAATAGGTAGATAGGTAAGTATTTTTATTTCACATTGAATTTTTTTTTCAAATTTCAGGTTGATTGATAGGGAGGGTCGTCAGAGGAGGGTTGAAGTGAATATTTTGGCTTGATGGTTTGTAAACGATCTATTTTTCGATGGGGGGGGGGCAAGAAAGGAGAAGAAAAAATTTCTAAATAGATTTCTGTATCCCTTCCCTTCCTATCGCTGATCAAGGGGTTTACTTTACTAACAAGAGAATAGTCTCAGCTCACACCCTCCAATTTGAACGAAACCAAGCTAGATCAAAAGAGCATACCCTGAAACTCTCAAGGCCAAAATTTCAGACACCAAAGTTCATTTTTGGATTTTTGACGAATTTCTGAAAATTGGAAAAATTAAAAATAAGTACCTAAGTAGCTATTTTTAAAAGCATATTTTTAACCTTTTTTCTGAAATATAATTATTTTTGAGCAAAGTGGACCAATACGAATAATTTTTGAATAATTATTCTTTCAATTCAATTTTCATACATCAACAATGTGTTGGTCTATTCTGGAGTCTCCAACGATTTTGTAATTTTTCTCCAGAAATTTTAAATCACTCAAGAAAGGCCAAAAATGAATTTCAGCACCCATAACTTTGGTCAGTACCTATTGAACACCCTAT